>NC_133698.1:2559404-3759404 GCF_048934315.1 Petromyzon marinus
GATATTCTGACAACCTCAATAATATAGCGCATGAATAATTAATTTCATATAAAAATGCATGAAGAAAACAAAGTGTTTTCAATTATCAGAAGCATGGGAGTCTGTAATTGAACATTTGACCCCTGAACCGAACCTCAGTTGGCCACTCGGGTTACCCTGGTGACATCACTAACATCCAAACACGTGCGGGTTTAAAACTGAGCGCTATCCACGCATACAAAATAGATAATGAAAAATAATTAAACAAGTGCTGTTGATTTTCCTGTTATGGGAATACAACTTTAATCGTACCATTTAATCTGGACGCATGTTTTATTCTGAATGCGGTTGGGGGGAATTGCTTGGTTTAGAATGGTTGGCTTGCATTGAGCAGGTTGCGAGTTCAAAACCCCATTAAAAGTGGGTCAACTCGGCCTCTCTTAACCCTCCGTGAAATAAGTCACGCTTTTTCGGAAGTCAAAAGCGGCGGTCCTTTGGAGATTCGAGCACCATCCTTTGGAGCGGTGACATTTCCACAGCAGCCCTGAAAGATCTCATTCACAATCATCATCTTCGTAACCTTGTTCGTCATCAAGTATATTGATGAACGCCATGAAACCACCACGGGACATAAAAATGATGTAATGTTACCTAATCTATGCTGAGGTGAAAGATAATGAGAGTGTACATCATAGTATAAAATCAAACAAACAATGGTAAGCATTCCATTCGAACTACTTTTTGTATTTAGTTTGTTGTCCTTCCATAGCACCCCTGATTAGCACGGTTGCCTACGTATGTATGTATGTACATACGTACATACATACATACATTCTTGTGCGTGATATAAATAACTCAACGTGATCTGCAACAAACGCTAATTATTATTTGGCGGTACGTGTTACGGAGTTTCGCGTGGATCTAGGACCCACGTGACTATATGCGTATAAACATCGGGCAAGTTCACGAGCGTTGGTTCGAGCGAGCCTGATGCTGCCTTTGAGACACTGAATGCTGAAACTGGTCCAGTGTTTGTTTGTGTTGAACCAATGCTGCTGAAATGATACATTCTCAGAGGGCTGTGTGGCCTATGGGATGTGTACCTTTCGTTTTTACATGGAGGTACACATTTGTAAAGAAGGTGTATTGTCTACTTACATATTTTAAGAACACGACATATACTTCAGATTTAAAATGAGTGTCTGGCCACCCACAGGTTTTGCAGCTATACAACAGCAAAGCAGCAGCTAGATGTTCATGAAGTTCACGAGTGCTGCACGGTGGAACATTGTGGCCAGGGCTTGTGTAGAGCCACAAGCAGGGATGGCTGGGATTGGCTGTGGAGCCGAAGGATTTATTGGTCATGAGACACACCCTGCCTGACTGCAAGTCCCAAACCGTCAGCGGGGGCATCTTGTCAAAATTCTTGAGCGTCCACATTTCACATGGTCATTGCTCTTACATGTTTGTGAATCTCATTTCCCCAAGACCAGCACAAGTTCATTCAACCTTGTACACTTTGACATCCCGTGCACACTGCAACGGCAGTTAATGTATGCAGACGTGTTTTGCTTTCTTTTCCTCTTCGACTTCTTTTCCTCTTTGACTTATAACCCATATCTGGTCAGGTGGCACTTCGAGACCTCTTTTTCCACTGTGCAACCAAGCCGTGCCGGGGCTAATGCCGGTGCTGTATCGGTGCCGTGCCAGGGCCCTGCCGGGGCCAGCCCGGCGCGGCTCAGAAGGTCCGAGGTTGTTTTTCGACTGCGGAATCAAAGCCATGCCGTTGATGCCAACTGGTCCCTCTAAATAGTGAAACTGTATTTCAGTGACAAGAATTGACTTCTCATTGGGCTCAAGCCATGCAGTGTCTTGAAATACGTTTTTCATTTAGACGCCATATGGATTAAATTTGTCCTTATGATCCAGTGTTGATTTAACGATCAAAAGCAATATTCATGTGCATAGTACATTTGATAAATAATGTGTAAGAATTGATTGTTTATGATTTAAGCAATGAAACAGTGGAATGTATGACAAGACAAATGATATAGTAACATTTAGATGCTGAAAATAGATCCTTAAATGAATTCTGCAGGAAGCAGAATTGTTACGTGTCCGTCGGACAATTTTTGATCGCTTGTTGTAGTCCTCTTTACTGAAGTAGATTATCCCATTTGACGTCATGACACCTATCAAATTTCAAACTCGCGCAAAAAACTCTCTGTCCTTTCAAACCAGCAGCAGTTCATATTCCCGTATTCTACAGTGAGGGAAAAAAGTATTTGATCCCCTGCTGATTTTGTACGTTTGCCCACTGACAAAGAAATGATCAGTTTATAATTTTAATGGTAGGTTGATTTTAACATTGAGAGACAGAATAACAACAACAAAATCCAAAAAAACGCATGTAAAAATTTTAATAAATTGATTTGCATTTTAATGAGGGAAATAAGTATTTGACCCCCTCTCAATCAGAAAGATTTCTGGCTCCCAGGTGTCTTTTAAACAGGTAACGAGCTGAGATTAGGAGCACACTTTTAAAGGGAGTGCTCCTAATCTCAGCTTGTTACCTGTATTAAAGACACTTGTCCACAGAAGCAATCAATCAATCAATCAGATTCCAAACTCTCCACCATGGCCAAGACCAAAGAGCTCTCCAAGGATGTCAGGGACAAGATTGTAGACCTACACAAGGCTGGAATGGGCTACAAGGCCATTGCCAAGCAGCTTGGTGAGAAGGTGACAACAGTTGGTGCGATTATTCGCAAATGGAAGAAACGCAAAAGAACTGTCAATCTCCCTCGGCCTGGGGCTTCATGCAAGATCTCACCTCGTGGAGTTGCAATGATCATGAGAACGGTGAGGAATCAGCCCAGAACTACACGGGAGGATCTTGTCAATGATCTCAAGGCAGCTGGGACCATAGTCACCAAGAAAACAATTGGTAACACACTACGCCGTGAAGGACTGAAATCCTGCAGCGCCCGCAAGGTCCCCCTGCTCAAGATAGCACATATACATGCCCGTCTGAAGTTTGCCAATGAACATCTGAATGATTCAGAGGACAACTGGGTGAAAGTGTTGTGGTCAGATGAGACCAAAATGGAGCTCTATGGCATCAACTCAACTCGCCGTGTTTGGAGGAGGAGGAATGCTGCCTATGACCCCAAGAACACCATCCCCACCGTCAAACATGGAGGTGGAAACATTATGCTTTGGGGGTGTTTTTCTGCTAAGGGGGTGTTTTTCTGTTAAGGACAACTTCACTGTATCAAAGGCAGATGGACGGGGCTATGTACCGTCAAATCTTGGGTGAGAACCTCCTTCCCTCAGCCAGGGCATTGAAAATGGATCGTGGATGGCATTCCAGCATGACAATGACCCAATCACACGGCCAAGGCAACAAAGGAGTGGCTCAAGAAGAAGCACATTAAGGTCCTGGAGTGGCCTAGCCAGTCTCCAGACCTTAATCCCATAGAAAATCTGTGGAGGAAGCTGAAGGTTCGAGTTGCCAAACGTCAGCCTCGAAACCTTAATGTCTTGGAGAAGATCTGCAAAGAGGAGTGGGACAAAATCCCTCCTGAGATGTGTGCAAACCTGGTGGCCAACTACAAGAAACGTCTGACCTCTGTGATTGCCAACAAGGGTTTTGCCACCAAGTACTAAGTCATGTTTTGCAGAGGGGTCAAATACTTATTTCCCTCATTAAAATGACAATCAATTTATAACATTTTTGTCATGCGTTTTTCTGGATTTTGTTGTTGTTATTCTGTCTCTCACTGTTTAAATAAACCTACCATTAAAATGATAGACTGATCATTTCTTTGTCAGTGGGCAAACGTACAAAATCAACAGGGGATCAAATACTTTTTTCCCTCATTGTACCTGAATCTGTCTCATCAGCTGCAGTTAATTTTCCCGTATTCGACCCGAATCTCTCACCAAGTGAAACTACCGAGATTTTCACTCCCCGCCCCCCCCCCCGAGTCCCCTACGAACCAGATTTTCCCGTCAACTCTCGGTGTTGCTATCTCTGGCTCTGTCCCAAATGTTTCTCCCACCGACACGGAGCTGGACGGGTCTCCCGTCTGACTCGCCGTGCACGCGACCAGTCCTGCAAAGTCAATCTTTGAATTATGGCGACAAGCAATGTGCAGTGTTTGCTCCCCATCTGTTGTTCAGCTCGTTGCTTGATAACGTAGCAAAGCCATTTGATCTCTCGAATCGCTTTTACAAAGCCTGCTGCCAGACCAGACCAGCTTTGTTTTTTTGTTCTCATTGCTAATTGTTGTGCCTCGTGGCTCGGGGCTCTCGCGGCACATGGCTAATAAATCACGACGCGTGGGCAGTCGGCACACTCGCTGATGTTATCGTTAAAAAGTACGTCTCGCCTGATTCTCAAACACTCTTCATTGGGACTCCACGCGTTCGGATGACTGGTCAATTTCTGTTTGAGTAAAGATTGCAGCCGTGCATTTGCTTCCTCACTCCACTCGAGGGGGCTCTGAAGAGCCTCTCTGTAGGGCATTTGTCCTACTTGTCCATGCTGGTAAAACATCTTCGAAGAGGTGGGAGTACCTGTGCTTTATTTCAAACGGGACCTGCCAGTTGACGGACTGGCTTCTGTCAGGTTGGCCATGGACGGTGCGAAAGAAGTTCGAAATACAGACATACTGTGGTGTACACATTTACACCGCCAGGTGGCAAAACATGTTGGAGGGTTTCAGCACCCTGTCCATTGTCGGGAGAGCGGCGGACCACCTCTCGATTGCAAGCGTTGTCGCGACAACAACCCCCGTTCTTCCGGTATTTCTTTTTTGTTACATTGGAGGGGGCCCAATGATGCCTGGAGAGGTACCCAGGCAAGGCAGGTCAGCAGCTTAGTTGCTCAGCTGCCATCGATCGCGTCCTGTTTCCCGTAGTCGTGCATGTAACGACTCGCCCAAACGGAGGGACACACGAACGATGGGCTCCATCGGCAACTCTGCCTGTCCTGCTCCATGCCTAGCCAGCCCTGGTGCGCTGTGCTTGGGCCATTCCAGAACCACTTGTCCTCATCACTGGAAGCGCATTTTACCGTTGTGAAAGGGGATGACTTGTCACAGAAGAGGGGGGTACTTTTACCTGGACGGTGGAAATTGAAGAGTCCTTTTTTTTAAGACCCACTTCTCATTATTATTAAACGCGGCGTCCAAAATCGTAGTAATATATGTAATGTTGTTCGTGTCATCACGCAGTAATTGGTGAGCCATTAAGTGTGAAAATTAATAAGGAATCGCTGCATAAGTTGGGGTAATAGACTGGTAAAATTGCACATTGGTCATGCGTCTCTGAATGAGTGCGTTGTGTGTGTGTGCGCTTGCTTGTGCACGCATTAACACGTTCTTTCCCAATTAGTCAAAGTCCGCTCCATGTCTTCGGCTATCCAAGCATCCAAACCTACGTGCACTTAATTGTGTCACGGCAAAACAAAGCATGACCTCCTTTCCTCTCCGGCTAATTGAATGCCGTGTTTAATGGCTTTGAAAGACGGCCGTTTTTTGGGTTGTTTCATTTTGGATGCTTTTATGAACCTGCGAGGCTCCGCTCTGCACCGCGCATTTCGTGTCCTGAACGCGTTGACGACCTGAAGTTGTCTCCCCCTTTGCCTGTGATGAATAATTTATCTGGACACATGTTATTACCCCGGCGCGTCCCACTATTGCAGCAGTGTCCTCCTGATTGCTCGCCATCTTTTTTCAATAGATTTGTAATTGTGCGCAACTCTTTGCCGCCAGCGACGTTATTTCACTTGTGCGATTTGCAAGAATGCATGTCTAAGGGGTCCCCGTGCCAACGCTGTTGATGCCACCCGCGCCTTGCCAACGCTTCCTTGTGCCCGTTTTCTCCGCTGCTGTCGCCGTTGATGCCCCGCTCTCCCAGGTCTGCTCTCGTGGGCGCTCTCACCGTGCTCTTGATGTTATCGCTGCCCCTTGGTGATCAACATCTCGGTCGCCTGCACTCCCCCGACACACCATGTGAACACTGTCGGTGCAGCGTTTATTCGTTTAGGGGTGACATTTAGGATTCTGGATTTTCCAGTTTTTTTGCACAATTCTGTATATTTTTTGGGATGTTTGGATCGTTAACAACTAACTAATGGTTGGTTATTTTATACAATATGAAATATCCATATACACTTTTTTCAATAAGCAATGCAGCATACTTAAAAATATTATCCGATGCTAACTTCATAGAACATGTCCTGTAGCTTATATCATTACAAATTGACATGTACATTACTGTTGTCATTGTATGTGTGTATATATATACGATGTATCAGTAATGTGGATTTGAGGCAGTACATTTGCAGGCAAGGGTTAACATTATTATGTTTGGTGAATTACTAACGCCACATTGGATATCTCTGTTCAGTGCCCAAGCGTAAAGCGTAGCGCAGTAAGTTATTTGCCCGCCTTGTAAGATGACTGGTGTTTTATGTGAAAATGGATGAAATACACTTCCGTGCATTTATGAAACTCTATTCGGATGTGATCTACTGTCAGGCGTGCAGCCAGCACTACACATTTTTATTACGTGCGATATTGTCAGAGGTTTTTTTCCCGCTCTTCTCTTCCCTCTCCTCTGGTGTGGGATTCACACACGAGTGGCAAGGCAGAGCGAGCGAGTGGGTAAATAAATAATTAACGGGGGACTAGCACGTTGCCCGGCCGGGTGGCTCAGCGACGGTGAATCGGAAGGTTGCGGAGATTCGGAAGGTTGCGGGTTCACATTCTGGATGGGGGCGGGGGGTTCGACTCGGCCCATCATCCCACTTTTTGAGGAGGTCAACGTTGGGTGAACCATGGAGCGACTCACCCTCGCCATAGGAATGTTGAATTTTCACTGGTGGCTCGAGGCCATGAACGGGAGATGGGCACCGATGCTTCAGTGCTCCTCGGAGCAGGACGACATCACTTTTATAGTGTAAAAACAAATATTTCTATACTTTAAAAAAAAGAAAAATGTATATTAATAGTTGATAAGTTATGTTTGTGTTTGTTTCATTGATAGCTTTGCTCATTTGAAAATAGAAGCAGAAGATTTGAAACTGCATTCTATCGGAGTTCTGATCGATGGCCACACGGTGCATCGTCATGCAAACTGACAGACACAGGACTTTTAATGTTCTGGAAAGACCTAAAGATGTCGCAGGACAGTGGCCTCAGAAAAGGGATGATCCTGGGAAAACCAGGCCCAGGCAGCATCACTCGCAGGCACATTGGCCACCCAATGTGAGTTTTGATCTCTGTGAAGAAATGGATTGAGGTGTTTTAGTTGTAAATGGCTTCTTGAAGCTCAGAATCCCAAACTTTCGTGAAATAATGTTTTACAAAGTCATTATTAAAATGGACTTTACAATTCCAGTGATGTTCTTTCACAGGGGTAGACTATTTTGTGCGAGCAACATGTTAGCTAAATCAAAGGGCACAATATATTGTTAATTTGGTTATAAAAATCCCCCCTTAATATGCCTAGTGCATTATGAATTCCTTTAAAAGTCGATTCTAAATAATGATTACGTAGAATTAGGTTGTTCCTAATTGTGTGGTTGGTCTGTGTTGTGTCTAATCCTCTGACAGCCATGTTTGTTGCTCAAATTGCTGCAGATGCAATTGGCAGAGTTCTGCAACCCGGATATCCTGAAATTAGAAATACAATTGCACATATAATGCTCTCAGTCGGTCGTCTCAACACGAATATAGCCACATGTTCAGCTTTCCGAGCTCGTGATTTTTACGAGACTGAGAGCATTGTACATGCAATGTGGTGGTCACATCCCCCCGTCTCTTCTCTCTGGTTCATCCGACTACTACTCCCTGCCGCTGCCCCCAGCTACGACCACAGCCACCGCATCGCGCGCTTTCATATGCACTTCTGCGGCCGTCTGGAAGGCTCTTCCTTCCTATATTATGAAGCCACTGGGGCCTATCCCTTTTAAATAATCTAGATTGAACATTCATTTATTTATTGCTGCTTTTTTGTGTTTAGTTTGTTGTCCTTTTCCCGCACCTCTGATGAGCACGGTTGGCTATATACGGTGCGAAAGAAGTTCAACATGCATACATACAAGCCTACCCCAGCCCCTATCACTACCCCAACCCCTAAAACTACCCCCACCCCTGTAACTACCTCTACCCCTATAACTACCCTAACTCCTATCACTACTCCTCCTTAACCACTCCCGCCTGTTCTCCTTTGACCGTAACTTCACCACCACTTTAACAACCTCACTTTTAATCTCAACCACTATCATCTTATGTACAATTTTATAGTTTTTGCAAAGCACCTTGGAATAAGATTCGATAACAAGGATGCAAGGCATTTTGTGAGCTGCCTCCACGCATTCTCTAGTAGGGATGAGTTTTTATCATCATTTACAGAAAGTGTTGAGTTTTGAATGTTCTGAAGTTTTTATTGTCGGTTGAAAATAAACCATATTTTTCAGGCAGCTTAATGGTTTCGGGGGGAACTTATTTAATGCTGGCAAAAAGCCCATCCCAGGATTGGAAATGCCAGTTTATAAAGATGATGCGAGTCAATATGACAATAACTCTTCTTTCCTAACTCATTAATGCAGTGCATGATAGTACACCACACCAGAACTTCATTTCAGCCGGAACAGTCCAGAATGCTGTTCCAGGAATTATTTTGACATGCCAAACACACACCTTATTTTGTCCTCAAGATACTGCAGTGGTGTGTAGAAACATACGGTCCATAAACACACGATTCTTATGGACAGGCTTACCTTGCATTCTCATGGGTAGCGCCGATAATACCGACTTCCATGTAGCAGCGTTCCAGAACATTTCGAGTGAGAAATTAAGCCCTTCATCAAACTTAATAAAGTGTGAATATTCAGGTCTTCAAGTAGCTCCGAAACAAGTGAGCGAAATGTCGGATATCAAAGCCGGAAAACACACGACACAATCCGAAAAGACATCGGAGAACTCCTAAGAGCATCCTCTGCGATCACAACAACGGTTCACTTATTTTTTTTTATTACTGATGTTAGCCATGGTTGGGTATGGAACTCGGGTCACCAGGTTTATAACATGCTTGCGTGAACCACTGCTTGGCCACGACTCCACCCAGGATGAAGGGTCGACAGATGAATGTGTATATTGTAAAAATGCTAAATAAGCATAGGTGTAGATTTTTGTGTGCATATTTACACCTGTGGATAGAATGCAATGAAAAAAAGTAAGAATAGGTTTGATCCTTTCTGGCAATAAAACAAGTTGTGATCAGACGTTCAAACACCAAATTAAAGCTTTTGCAAGGAATCAATTACTGCATTAACCACACGTACGTGTGGTGAACATGCAAAACACAAAACATACTCTGATAACATACTTGCGTTGTCTTTGAAACTGATTGGCATACACCAGAGACGGGCCTTCGTTGGGAACAATGCTCATGGCCTCGCACTGCCTGTAGTCTTGCAAGTGTCCAGTAGAGGGCGCCAGCGCACTTCCATGGAGCGCGTGCTACGCGCGACGAGGGTAAGGGGGCAGTAATGCGGGCCGTGTGAACGTGGAGCGACTGGTGATTGTTCCCAAAAGCCTTCTGCTCAAAGACACAACAACCGTTGAGCGTCGTTGTGGAGAATAAGCAATCTGTGCGCAAACCTGAGCCTCCACAGGGATGTGTATTGTATTGTGGCCACGGTGGCTAGGAGATGTTAACTACTTCGCCTGGTATACAGTAGGTCGTGGGTTCGATCCCGACCCTGACGCCTGTTGTATATTTAGAGTTTGCATGTCTCTCCGTGGTCGTGTGGGGTTTTCTCCAAGACCTCCGGTTTTTCCTTCCACATTTAGAATCAACATGCTTGAGCTGTTTTGGCTGCTATACATTTCCACATGGTGGTAAGACACTTCGTTGAGCTATCATTTGTGGCCAGGTCGCCTCTGAAAAAGAGCATTACAATTACGTGGGCATTACCTGGTAAAATAAAAGCTATTAGTTCATGGGTCTTAGCGTTCTTTGTGTCTTTACGTTCTTTACAATAGAGATTAGCACCGTCCTTGTGTTACAAAACATTGAATAACACTTCAATCATAATATGGTATTATTGAAATCCATTACTTAAAATTATAATCATGCCATCGCAAGAATTCGTTTTAAATGTATATGCAGGACTGTATTGTAAAATGTTGAAAGTTTTTTTAGTGCTTATTTTTTTATATATATTTAATTTAATGTAATAACTATTTTTATTATGTTGGGAGGTCAATGCATCGTGTATTTTAATATGCATTGTAAGGTGACTGGTGTATGATACTAAACTAAGTTTACGAGCTTTCTCCGATCTTACATTTACAAGCAAATTCCTTACATTGACATGCTAATCTCTCACAATACAATGGTCACCCCCACAGCTTCGTTTGTCAAGATTTCTCCGGTCTTACACTTACATGCAAATTTAATCTCTAGTCCCGCCCACTGGCCCTTGGGCTGCACCCATCTCAAACCTTGATAACACCCTGCCTTAGCAGCGCTCCCGCCATATATTTTTCACCTGATGACGATTGCTTGTGTTGCGATCAAAACGTCGTGATATTGTTATTATTTTATTAATTTGATAATTTTTCTATCTACGTGGCTTTACCGAAAGACCCAAAGAATATGAATTCCTGCAGTCGCGAAAGCTTTAAGTCAAGATTTGACTTTACGAAGTAACAATAATAATTGCCGTTTTATAAAGTGTTTTTCATATTGATATATCTCAAAGAACTCCACGTAAAAATATAAATCCAATCTAAATGCAGTAAAAGCCGATGATGATGATGATAACAACAATAATAACAACTACACTCACACGAGGGATATAATATAAATTACAATCGTGATAAATACAGGGTGTTTGAAAGAGATGGACCTAATTTCAAAGCAGTATATTTCACGATGGCAACATGTTGCAAATACACAAAAAGTTACAAACGGTTTAATGAGTTATAAAGTTTTACTAACCATTTTATAAATGCTCTATGTGCCCTCCACTTGCTGTACAGACAACATTGAGACGATAGTTGAATTCGTCCCAAACGCCTCTCTTCTCACGTTTCCCTCTGAGGTGCGTGGTCGCCCTGTGCTCTTCCCCTTACATCAACAGCAGCTCGTTTCCTCAAATTGTCGGTACCAACGACGAATGCTCTTTGATATTGGCGGATCAATGCCAAAACGCCGTTGAAACGCACGCTGCACCACAATTACGGATTCAGTCTTGCTGAATTGCAGAACGCAGAACGCCCCTTGTATTGCGGGGTCACCATCTTGCGAATGACTGAGGCTGGGGGCTGTTTGTACGCTGGGAGAGGCATCGAGCGGTGATAATTTGAAACTCTATGCCCCGCTCTTTCTATGCCCCGCCCTTTCAAGTGGTAAGAGATTCATTCATGGGCGGTTCGTGGTTTGCTGAGATATAGCGTTTTCAAATCTGGTCCATCTTTTTAAACACCCTCTACTCTACACTCACCATACTGGGAACATACAACCAGACCACAGGGATTAATCTTATTACGAACGAGTTCAGTGCCAGAGGTCTGTTCATAAGTCGATTTCTTCGTAAGTCCAACTTTACTCTTGTCGATTCCAAACAGGTTGTACGGCATATACGCTAAACACGGGGAATGGCTTTAAAAGTTGTATAATGTCCTGTAGACGTAGATGCCACTGGTTCTTCACATTCTGCAGATGTAGATGCCACTGGCTCTTCACGTTCTGCAGATGTAGATGCCACTGGTTCTTCACGTTCTGCAGATGTAGATGACACTGGTTCTTCACGTTCTGCAGATGTAGATGCCACTGGTTCTTCACGTTCTGCTTATGTAGATGCCACTGGCTCTTCACGTTCTGCAGATGTAGATGCCACTGGTTCTTCACGTTCTGCAGATGTAGATGACACTGGTTCTTCACGTTCTGCAGATGTAGATGCCACTGGTTCTTCACGTTCTGTAGATGTAGATGCCACTGGTTCTTCATGTTCTGCAGATGTAGATGCCACTGGCTCTTCACGTTCTGCAGATGTAGATGCCACTGGCTCTTCACGTTCTGCAGATGTAGATGCCACTGGTTCTTCACGTTCTGCAGATGTAGATGCCACTGGCTCTTCATGTTCTGCAGATGTAGATGCCACTGGCTCTTCACGTTCTGCAGATGTAGATGCCACTGGTTCTTCACGTTCTGCAGATGTAGATGCCACTGGTTCTTCACGTTCTGCAGATGTAGATGCCACTGGTTCTTCACGTTCTGCAGATGTAGATGCCACTGGCTCTTCACGTTCTGCAGATGTAGATGCCACCGGATCTTCACGTTCTGCAGATGTAGATGCCACTGGTTCTTCACGTTCTGCAGATGTAGATACCACTGGCTCTTCACGTTCTGCAGATGTAGATGCCACTGGTTCTTCACGTTCTGCAGATGTAGATGCCACTGGTTCTTCACGTTCTGTAGATGTAGATGCCACTGGCTCTTCACGTTCTGCAGATGTAGATGACACTGGTTCTTCACGTTCTGTAGATGTAGATGCCACTGGTTCTTCACATTCTGCAGATGTAGATGACACTGGTTCTTCACGTTCTGCAGATGTAGATGCCACTGGTTCTTCATGTTCTGTAGATGTATATGCCACTGGTTCTTCACGTTCTGCAGATGTAGATGACACTGGTTCTTCATGTTCTGCAGATGTAGATGCCACTGGCTCTTCACGTTCTGTAGATGTAGATGCCACTGGTTCTTCACGTTCTGCAGATGTAGATGCCACTGGTTCTTCACGTTCTGCAGTTGTAGATGACACTGGTTCTTCACGTTCTGTAGATGTAGATGCCACTGGTTCTTCACATTCTGCAGATGTAGATGCCACTGGTTCTTCACGTTCTGCAGATGTAGATGCCACTGGTTCTTCACGTTCTGTAGATGTATATGCCACTGGTTCTTCACGTTCTGCAGATGTAGATGCCACTGGTTCTTCACGTTCTGCAGATGTAGATGCCACTGGTTCTTCACGTTCTGCAGATGTAGATGCCACTGGTTCTTCACGTTCTGCAGATGTAGATGCCACTGGCTCTTCACGTTCTGCAGATGTAGATGCCACCGGATCTTCACGTTCTGCAGATGTAGATGCCACTGGTTCTTCACGTTCTGCAGATGTAGATACCACTGTCTCTTCACGTTCTGCAGATGTAGATGCCACTGGTTCTTCACATTCTGCAGATGTAGATGCCACTGGCTCTTCACGTTCTGCAGATGTAGATGCCACTGGTTCTTCACGTTCTGCAGATGTAGATGCCACTGGTTCTTCACGTTCTGCAGATGTAGATGACACTGGTTCTTCACGTTCTGCAGATGTAGATGCCACTGGTTCTTCACGTTCTGTAGATGCCACCGCTTCCATCTATTGCGCAGTGGTTGAACGTACGACTCTCGGTCCGAACAGGCAACTGGATATACGGACAGCTTTGTTCGTATCTCTGAAAGTTCGTAAGTCGAATGTTCGTAAGTAGACGAGTCCCCGTACGGGACAAGCCTATGAATACAAATATGATTTCGGGCTGGATTTTAAATTGCTGCTTGCAGAGTCACAATCCCTGACGTGGGCAGGGACGGCAGCGTTTGCAGTCTTGGTGCGCAGCGACAGAATGCGCCATCGCCTGTCTCCTCTTTGAGATTGGTACAGAGAGTAGCAGCAGCCTGGCGTTCAGGGAGTGTACATTGCAAAAAATAACATAAAAATACACCATATTTTAACCCCCCCCCCCCCCCCCCAACAAAGATTACTCGTGTTGTAGATGTTAGTATCGTGAGAAAAAGTAACTGATCATTTGGATCAGGAAAATAAAATGCACGCTATTATTATGTATGGGCTGTAATGATTTCCCCACCCCAAAATTCAGTCGCTTAAACATTACATTCCTACGCTACATACATCTAAAATAATATATTCACACTGCCATCGTTGATGCATATATCATGAATATAAGAAGCACTTTTAATAGATGATTTAATTTATCGCTAGACATCTCTTAATAATCCATAACTCAAAGATGACAAAGCCGTGGCAGTTGCAGCACCAAAGTTTTGAAACAACCTTGTTTCTTCTCTTAACATCGTAAATCTTCCTTCAAAAAATATCCCGAAGCAGAAGATTAGTGCTGGACGCAGCCACATTTGCTCACGCAATTTGTAACTTTGATCCTTACCCGTGTATTGAATGTTCACTTTTAACGTGCACTTTGATTGAGGGAATGTGTGTTGTCTTGCTGTGGTCTGGGACTTGTTGTTTTGCTACCTTGCCCGACGATTGCATTTATTGTTGAAAAATCGGCAGGAAGTGAATTACTTTTGCAATTTATACTTGTACACTTTATTTACTTTTTCTTTTTGTAGTGACTTGCTTACCTTCCCTCGTACTTGTCCTCCTGTCCATGTATTGTATTGTTCATGTATCTTCATGACCCCGTGCCCCTAACTAGACATCTGTGAAAAAGAGCTTCATAGCTCACAAGGTACCTCTTGCAGTCTAAACAAAGAATCATATTCAGAACCGCCCACCTCTGGACTGCAAGTCCAGTGTGCTAACCCATTTTGGCCACAGGCAGCGTTCACAGCTCGAAGAGGCAATCGGTAACTTTAGTTTTGCGGAGTTACCGTTCTCTCGCGAGCAATGCGACGTTGTGTTTCTTCTGTTGTTGACAGCATTGAGCTGATGGTCGAAATTTCACGTTCCTACAGTGGAGGCCAGTCATTATCAATTGTATAGCCGCTGTTGACTTCCCATTAAGTGGTACAGTACTAAATTTTTTGACTGGGAGGGATGAATGAAATCACATCACTCTGATTGTGCTACCCAATCATATTAAGAACTAGCTTTACTACCCGGCTTCGCCCGGGACTTGGATTCTTGTCTTGGATAAATTTCATATTCCCCTATATTTCGCTGGAAAAGCCTGAAAAAAATGATGCTTGCAAGAAAGAAAAAATCCGAAACAAATCAATTTAACTAAATCGGATGTTTTTCACTGAAGGAAATTCAACCTTAACCCACTTCTACGTAAGGTCGATTCAGGCAACTCGGGAAGGGAATGACGTGGCGAGCTGAAAATCGTCGCGTTCCCTTAGAAATTACAAACAGCAGAAGCTGTACTCTTTGGTTCTATTCGGTAAAGTCACGTAGGTAAAAATTAAAACAACAAAGGGACCAGTCTTCGAGACAGTCTGGTCCCTTCACCTGATGAAGGCTGCTTGTGTTGTGGCCGAAACGTCGTGATTTTTGTTGTTTTAATTTTTACCCACGTGACTTTACCGAATAGAACCAAAGAGTATGGATCCTTGCAGTCACGAAAGCTTCAAATCTAGAAGCAGAAGCTGTGCAAATTTCATGACGTCAGAGCTCAACGTTCGAGAGTTTTTGCTGCTTCACACAAACAGATGTATCTTCTGCTTTATATTTAAGAGCGAGCTGAAAATAGTCGCGTTGACTTAGAACACTGAGACAGCTGTGTCACGCATTTGTGCGGGATACACGGCCTACGCGGAGGGTGGGGGGGGGGATGCGTGACGTCAGCAGGCACACTGCGAAACGCTGCCGCATGCGGGTGACATCACAGATGTGACGTCACCGCTCACTTGCCGTGCAATATATGATATGCATTATTGCGCGCCTCCCCCCCCCCCCCCCCAAATTACAAAAGTCTATTTTTTTACTTTTTGCATTGTGTGCAGTCTGGCAGCTACCCACATGTCAAATTTCAAGTTTGTTGCATGTTGGGAAGTATGATAAACATTTCGAACAGACACATATTCTCAAATTTCCCTTTTATATATATAGATAAAAATAAAATAAATTATCGGGCTGAGTGGACCCTTCCCTGGAACTGAACTTGCAGCTTTCTGCTTGTGAGCACAGCACCACCTGTCCATATGTGACAAAATAATCCAAGCAGATTCGACCTTAATTCACAATGTATCTCCCAAGTTATATATAGAAATATAATTACCACTAAATAAATGACACCCAAACATGCACTGATACCTCACCCACACTTATCGCCGGGGTTGCTTGTAAATACTCATTTACTGGTGGAAGTGCTGGATTTTGCTGCCTTTAAAAGCCACATTTGTGGAAAGAGATCTGTTGTTGAATTGTGTGTGCTTATCATAAGTGCTCTCCACGGAACACGGCACGATGCCAACTAGTGTTACAGTAAACAGGAAATGATGGTGGGTTGGACCATTTAGGAGCTTCAACAAAAGCTGCTTGTTGGCCTTTTTATATATATATAACTCCTGCATACATTAACTTGCTTTTTTATCCTGGGAATCCTGACAGAATCTCATGCCTCATTTTCACGAGAATTTTGTTCGGAGAAGTTTGGGCTGCCTGGTGCTTTATTGGCAAGAGACGCTCATGAACGCCGCTGGTCCACAGTTCGCTTTGAGCAGTGCAGCAGCGTTGCATGGAATCGTTATCCACCATTCTGGTGATTGTGTGTGAATGCATAAACAGATATACAGGTTAGGCATCGGTTTCATTGCTAATTTAGGACAACATTGAAGTCAATTGAAAATGGCCCTTAAGGAATAAATATTTGTTTGAGCATTTAATCAGGGCACAGTCTGGACTGGTTTTGACTTTTATTGTTGCATCAGCAAGGTATGGCGTCTTGAACAAATGCTACTGGGTTGCCTGATGTTATAGGTAAAATCAATTTGTTCAGTCGTGTGTGGACAGCAAAACAGATAGATCCACTGCTGGCTAGATAGTGGGCATGCAAGGTGAGTGAGACAGATGTGCAATGTTACAGACCGATGCACTTCTGAACAGATGTCAAGACAGACACGCACGCACGCACACTGCCTTGCAGTTGCGCGGGACAGCCGAGGCCATCAGACAATTGCACACAGTGGCGGTCGCGCACGAAGGGGCGCACTGTGACAACAACACTTCGTCGTGGATTAAAACCCAAAACGCAAATGAGATAAAAACCAACACAAGATCAACCACATCTAATTGAACGGCAAAGGTGTTTTTTGTTATTGTTGTTGTTGTTGTGCGGAGCAGCATATAATGGCATCCCGAGCAGCCCTTGCCAATTATCGGGCAGGGTGCGCTTTGCTGCGCACGCAGATGGCTCCATCCGTTCTCTCAGCGGGTCCTTCTCCCGGCTAACAAGCGGCCGGGGAGGGCAGCAGGCTCCGCGTAAATCTGCGAGCGACGGAAATTCGCCCCCCACTACCCCCCCCCCCCCAAAATGAGCAACTTTCCCCCACTCGACAAATGGTCGCGGCGAGAGGAAAATTAAATAAGAGTTGAGGCCGATGGGGGGGGGGGGGGGGTGGATAGTAACGATGAGCAAAAAATAAAACATCGCGTTAGTTGACGCCATTCATTAGCCGACGACTGTCAAACAGATATTGCCATGGAGCACGGGAATTAATAACGCAACGCAAATTGGCGCGTATCTTAGTGAACAAATAGTTTGTTTCTCGAGCCTCCGACTGTGAGGGTGTATTGCGCGAGGCCTAAACATAAAGAGGGTGATGCGGATGGCTCTCTACACACATCCATATTTGGTCTTTTTTCTCTGAGTTGTAAAACACAAGCAAACCCTTGTTTGCATGCTTGTTTAGCTGCTGGCAATTTTTAAAGGAACTCGTTTAATCTTTTTTGACCTTTTGGTGATCCCTTCGCAGATTAAGGTGGTGGGATTTGTGCTCATCTCTGGACGATCTTTGAAACAAAAGCATCGCATTCTCCGTCGACATTAATGGGTGCCCGGCGCTCATAACACCATTTATTTAGGATGGCAATTAAGAAATTGTTGATGCAACTGCAATATTAACCAAGGTTTACATTTTTCTTCGTCATAGATGTCTGTGCACGAGTGCATGCGTGCACGTTGATGCGGCTATGTCGGCTCGTGGTCTACGGCGGGCATGCTGCTGAGCCAATTCACTTTTAAGTGACTTGTTTGAACCGCGTACGCGCACGGACAACACCGAGATACTCTGCTTGCTGTGAACTCAACTCACTGAACATGTTTAATTCGCCGCCAATGTGACAATTCACAACAGTTTTATTTATTTTTTCCAACAATGTTTCACCGAGTCTCAAGACCATTGCCGTTTCGGCAAATGTATTTCGACTGAGCGTTTTGTATGTTGGCGTGGAAGCTCGGGCTGCCACCTGTGACGTACAAAAACCGAGATGTTTCATGGGAGGCAGAATACAAATATCTCACAACACCCGGACGAGGGCAGGACCGTACGTACATGCAATTTAACGTCCCAGGAAGACTCGCAGGTTTTTCTCTCAGATAACAGCAGCTACCTCAACACGCGGATGACCCTGGGAAAACCAGGACAGCTGGTAACCCTCAGTGAAAGCTGGAGGGCCTGAACAGAACCCACATGTGAGAAGGTAACTCGTGAATACACATATACAATGGATGCCCTGCTCAATACGCACAGATACTTTCACCAGCCACTGCATAGTTGGGAGTTATCGCACGTGACGAAATGTGCAAGATCAGCCAAGCCTATCTTCAAAGGGCTTCAAGCAACTCGATTTTGGGAATGCACCCACCACCGTGCCTGGCTAATAATATGAAGGGTTATCATTTACATACGTTTACAGACATCTGCTGTCTTTGGTGGAGCGGTTGGCACGCTGGAATTGCTACCCAGAGGTCGCCAGTTCTGTTTCAACTCTCGGTTCGGCAGTGCAAACAACGGAAGAAGTTTCCTAAATCTGCCCCACTGCTGTCTCGAACCCAACTCTAGGTGAGGCCCTAAACCTAAACTTTTCGCCAGCAGTAGTGTGAGCGAGCAATTACCAGGGCTACTCCTTTGCCTCACACGTAGATTGGGTTAGTGGATCACAAGACATGAGGTTTACCTGACACACCCAGCCGCAGGGTAATTGTGTGCTTCTAAGTCGGCAATACAGCAGGTAAAGAAAACACAACTTGCTATGATCCTTTGTGGTGCATGGTGAGTCGTAAAATGAACCGATTTCCTTCCATCATTCCACAATAATAACATGCTTGGAGGGCCAACAGCATAGGCATGTGGACTAAACGATATTTTCTTTTAATCTGGAGAGATGTTCTGCATATATTTATGGATATTGACTCTCATCCGTTAATCTGTGGGGCTTCTCCAGACACGGCACTTTCCTTCTACAGACATTCGGTTAAGCCTCAGTGTGGCTCTACGACACATATGGTCCCATTCTTGAAGAAGTTACGTCTGCTGATTTGTGGGCAATTTCCACACGTTCATTAAAAGTACATTATTAGTTCATTCTGTTGAGGCTACAAATAATATGCTGTCCTGAGTGAAACTTCCAAATGAAAACATTAAAAAAAGTTTTACGTTTTCAGGCAACATTGAGCACAACATCCTAAATAACATTTGTGAGTTTAAAATAAACTTTTTGTGCATTAATTAATTGTGCTTTCTGCTCTCGTTTAAAATCATCCGACGTCTTCGCATCAATATTTCCCGTTAGGCACAGCGAGTTGTCGAAGGAGAGTTTGGTTATCGTATATCCACCTGGTTATCCTTGGCCTGCACTCCAGCATCATGCATCCTTGACTTTTTCCCCCATAGTATGTGTGTACGTTGAACTTCTTTCGCACCGTACACAGCCAACCGTGCTAATCAGGAGGTGCGGGTGAAGGACAACAAATTAAACACAAAAAGCAGTTCGAAAGAAAGAGTTTTCAATTTAGATTTAAAAGTGCGCAGCTTCAGTGGCTTCCTAATATCAGAAGGAAGAGCGTTCCAGACGGCCGCAGAAGCGCATCTAATAGTGCGCGATGCGGTGACCACCGTCTTTGTTCGATGGCGAGCCAAAAGCCGCTGCGAGGATGATCGGAGTTTGCGTGATGATGGTTTATACCCCTTGACGAATTCAGTAAGGTATTGTGGTGCAGCAGGTTATTGTGAATTAATGTTGTTCCTTCAACGCTCATTCCTTGTTTTCTAAACACCCGATACAATGCCCCCATTAATACCAACATCCACAAATGTCTGCCCAGTTTGTATGGGGAGAGCAGCGTTTCCATTTGAGGTGCAACAAAAACACCTGAACATATGGGACGAATACTATTTCACAACTTCGGAGGGAACCCCTACGTGCATTATAGCTTCACAACTGAGTAAAACCCAAAACTTTTAAATGTTTCCTGAAGGATTACCATTTCTCAGCACAACTACTTCAAAAATGGAAATGACCCTGGGGGATAATAACCAGGATGGGTGGCGGGGTGCTTGACTCGCAAAAAAAAAGTGGGTAATTTTTTTAATTTGATTTGAAGCTTTCGCGACTGCAGGAATTACTCTTTGGTTCTTTCGGTAAAGTCACTTAGAGAGAAAACAAATTAAATGATAGAATACGACGTTTCGATTGCATGACAAGCAATCGTCACCAGGTAGAAAACAAACCTAGTGAACTTAGAAATATAATTCAATACAACACAGAGAGTCGGCTAACACAACAGTCAACACCCTACCTGGTTGATTACGTTCTTCCAAAGATTGCTAAATTTGAGAGAGAGACGAAACACAGACACGTAGACACATAGACACACAAGCAAATTTAGCAATCTTTGGAATAACGTAATCAACCAGGTAGGGTGTTGACTGTTGTGTTAGCCGACTCTCTGTGTTGTGTTGAATTATATTTCTAAGTTCACTAGGTTTGTTTTCTACCTGATGACGGTTGCTTGTTTTGCAATCGAAACGTCGTATTATATTATTAAATCTATTTTATTTCTATGTGACTTTACCGAAAGAACCAAAGAGTATTTTTTTTTTATTTCTCGTGCAATTCCCACAGCTTCGTTGCACTTTGGCATAACATCAGCAGCTTGCCAGAAAACAACAATACTCACTTAACTTCACTCACATGTTTCCCTTTAAACTCAGAGCGCCAGAGGACCAGGTGTCACGCGATGTAAGCAGGGCTTCATTTCTCACTTAATCGTTCCTGAATGTCGCTCGGCTGGCTTGGGGTCGGGTTAAGGTACTACCGCTAGGGTACAAGGTATGCCTATCCATAGTAATCCTGTAATTATTTTACCCTTTATTCTGATAAATCCTACGAACAGGTGAGATAGATTTAAAATAATTCCCGGAAAAAAATATATATTCTGGACTCTTTGAGTGCTGTGCCAGTAATCCAGCAACATTATTGTGGGGTTTCTCACTGTTTGCCTAAGCCATTACAAGCAGAGCAGGCAGGCAGGCAGACTTAACATTCCATCCACAGTGTAACGGACTTCTTGATGTGTTTGCAAATGTGTGAATCCCGAGGCTAATTGTAATTGCTGGTACCTGTGGGCTTCTCTGCATAAAGACTCCCCCACTCCCTGAGCAGGTATGATCAATGCTTATTGCAGCTTGTGATTTGTGCAGGCATTAACCTTTTGCGTTACTTTACGTAGCAAATGCTCCAGTGTAAAAGTAGTAGAACTAGTGTCTCATAGTACAACAATTGTGTTTTTGTAAAGGCATGCATGTTTTATATATATATCAATGCTTGTATGTTTAGACTGGAATAGACGTGCATGAGTGTGTATGTGTGTTTGGTTACTTAGGGGGAGTAGTAGCATCGTGGTTAACACACTGCACTATGAACCCGGTGACCTGTGTTTGATTTCCGCTCACGGATAAGATCACTGATGAAGAGAGGATTCCAACATTATTCGCGAGGGATACGTTCCAGAGATGTTCGTGAAGAGAATTCCGTGGATAATGGTATTGGCCTATGAAAACCTATCCTTTGAATTACCGTACGTAAATAAGCTGTTAAATATATGAAAATTATCATAACAAACACATTTTTTTAATATATAATGTACATGTAAATACAAATACCCATTAAAGTATTAATTAGTTTATAAATGAACTTACCTTAAATTATGCTGATCCTGTGCATCACCACTTTATCGCATCACATTCTCTCCCATCACTTTATCTCACCACTTGATCTCATCACTCTTATTTCTCTCTCTCTCTCAATGAGTTCCAGAGGCGATTCGCGGAGAGCAAGTTCGTGAACAACGAGGGATAACTGCATCTGAGCCAGCCTCGCTGATGCTGACTCAGCTGTAACTGCGTTAATGATGCAGCACGGACACATCCGCGCTGGGGAGACAAAGTTGGCCGGGGACACAACGTTGACCACGCCACCCCGTTCGTGCACTCAGAGATACTCGCTCGTAGCACTTGCCCCAACAGCCTCTACAGGCTGTACAGGGAATCGTTACCTTTGTGTATTTGATTAGTCGTTTTGGGGCCTCCCAGACTCTTATAATCAAGTTACTCTGGTTATTTCTCCACCACACCAAAGTCCCTGGAATATTCACCGGGTGACGCGAGCTGAGTGATTTAAATGCGTATTTTAATCGTCTGGAAGAGCATTCCAACCGCCGTTGTGTGGAGAAATTGCGTTAATATGACTTTCCTAGACCCCTGCCCCATGGGATCATTTGCGTTCAAAGCACACATCCCCAAAGCACACCTCATCATATTTAAGCCGCTGGAATTGTTTTGTAGTTTGGGATGCGTGCAAGCACATGTGGACTTGCGTGTAGAATCATCAGTCAATGATGAGTCCGTATTTTTCTCACTTGCCCTTGGCTGTCCCGTGCGCATTGCTTGAAGCTGATGGTTTTGGTCACGTAAAGTTATCTTGCTTCTCTTCTCATTCGTCACCTCAGCCAACACAGACAAAGTTTAATTCACAGGTTGTTTTTTTTTAATGAGGGATGAAGATCGGATGCACGTACTGCAAATGCTGTTGAACTTCTTCTGCACCGTACATAGCCAACCGTGCTAATTTGAGGTGCGGGGGAAGGACAACAAATGAAGCACAAAAAACCGTTCTCATGAAATGAGTTTTCTCTAGATTATTTAAAAATGCTTTGGTCCAGTTGCTTCCTAATATCGGAAGGAAGAGCATTCCAGATGACCACAGAAGCACAACTGAAAGTGTGCCATGCACTGACCGCCTTTGTTCGGTAGCCAGCCAAAAGCCACTGTGAGGGATGACCGGAGTTTGTGTGATGAGATCAGCAAGGTATTGTGGTTCATTTGTGGCAAGCGCTTCATGAGGTACGGGTGCGATTTTATAGGCCACAACTGTGCATCCATTTTCTCCAAACACTTGATCAATTTCTAATTGCAGTACTGCTGTGCTGTGATGGGCAGCGCACTGGACAATCCAGGGGTTGCCGGTTCGATTCCAACTTCCGGCGCGGGGGTGGAAACACCGGGCAAGTGTCTTAAATCTCCCTGCCCAATCTCGCACCGCCTCTGTCCACCCAGTGGTGTGAATGTATTCACCACAGTTGATTGGCAGGTCACGTGTTGGGGGGTGAAGTGTGAGTACTCCAATTTATTCCAAGACTTCTGGCTGGTGTGGAAGAGGAGACCAAAAATTACCTCTACAGTGAGGGAAGAAAGTATTTGATCCCTTGCTGATTTTGTACGTTTGCCCACTGACAAAGAAATGATCAGTCTATAATTTTAATGGGAGGTTTATTTGAACAGTGAGAGACAGAATAACAACAACAAAATCCAGAAAAACGCATGTCAAAAATGTTATAAATTGATTTGCATTTTTATGAGGGAAATAAGTATTTGACCCCCTCTCAATCAGAACGATTTCTGGCTCCCAGGTGTCTTTTATACAGGTAACGAGCTGAGATTAGGAGCACACTCCCTTTAAGAGTGTGCTCCTAATCTCAGCTCGTTACCAGTATAAAAGACACCTGTCCCCAGAAGCAATCAATCAATCATTTTCCAAACTCTCCACCATGGCCAAGACCAAAGAGCCCTCCAAGGATGTCAGGGACAAGATTGTAGACCTACACAAGGCTGGAATGGGCTACAAGACCATTGCCAAGCAGCTTGATGAGAAGGTGACAACAGTTGGTGCGATTATTCGCAAATGGAAGAAACACAAAAGAATTGTTAATCTCCCTCGGCCTGTGGCTCCATTCAAGATCTCACCTCGTGGAGTTGCAATGATCATGAGAACGGTGAAGAATCAGCCCAGAACTACACAGGAGGATCTTGTCAATGATCTCAAGGCAGCTGGGACCATAGTCACCAAGAAAACAATTGGTAACACACTACGCTGTGAAGGACTGAAATCCTGCAGTGCCCGCAAGGTCCCCTTGCTCAAGAAAGCACATATACATGCCCGTCTGAAGTTTGCCAATTAACATCTGAATGATTCAGAGGACAACTGGGTGAAAGTGTTGTGGTCAGGTGAGACCAAAATGGAGCTCTTTGGCATAAACTCAACTCGCCGTGTTTGGAGGAGGAGGAATGCTGCCTGTGACCCCAAGAACACCATCCCGACCGTCAAACATGGAGGTGGAAACATTTTGCTTTGGGGGTGTTTTTCTGCTAAGGGGCCAGGACAACTTCACTGCATCAAAGGGACGATGGACGGGGCCATGTACCGTCAAATCTTGGGTGAGAACCTCCTTCCCTCAGCCAGAGCATTGAAAATGGGTCGTGGATGGGTATTCCAGCATGACAATGACCCAATACACACGGCCAAGGCAACAAAGGAGTGGCTCAAGAAGAAGCACATTAAGGTCCTGAAGTGGCCTAGCCAGTCTCCAGACCTTAATCCCATAGAAAATCTGTGGAGGGATCTGAAGGTTCGAGTTGCCAAACGTCAGCCTCGAAACCTTAATGACTTGGAGAATATCTGCAAAGAGGAGTGGGACAAAATCCCTCCTGAGATGTGTGCAAACCTGGTGGCCAACTACAAGAAACGTCTGACCTCTGTGATTGCCAACAAGGGGTTTGCCACCAAGTACTAAGTCATGTTTTGCAGAGGGGTCAAATACTTATTTCCCTCATTAAAATGCAAATCAATGTAATCAATTTTTGACATGCGTTTTTCTGGATTTTGTTGTTGTTATTCTGTCTCTGACTGTTCAAATAAACCTACCATTTAAATTATAGACTGATCATTTCTTTATCAGTGGGCAAACGTACAAAATAATCAGAGGATCAAATACTTTTTCCTTCACTGTAGAGCTTCCTCTTGTGGAGGCCCTTCTGCCAGCAGTGCTGTGATTGAGCAATTGCAGGGATTTACCTTGATCTATCCAGCCACTCACACACTCACCCAACTACTCACCCACCCACTCTCCCACCCACTCTCCCACCCACTGTCCCAACCACTCACCCACCCACTCTCCCAACCACTCACCCACCCACTACCCCAACCACTCACCCACCCACTCTCCCACCCACTCTCCCACCCACTCTCCCACCCACTCTCCCAACCACTCTCCCACCCACTCTCCCAACCACTCTCCCAACCACTCACTCACTCTCCCAACCACTCACCCACCCACTCTCCCAACCACTCTCCCACCCACTCTCCCAACCACTCTCCCAACCACTCTCCCACCCACTCTCCCAACCATTCTCCCACCCACTCACCCACCCACTCACCCACTTACTCACCCACCCACTCACCCACCCACTCACACACCCACTCACTCACTCACCCACTCACCCACCCACTCACACACTCACCCACTCACTCACTCACCCACCCACTCTCCCACCCACTCTACCACCCACTCTCCCACCCACTCACCCACCCACTCTCCCACCCACTCTCCCACCCACTCACACACTCACCCACCCTCTCACCCACTCACACACTCACCCACCCACTCTCCCACCCACTCTCCCACCCACTCACACACTCACCCACCCACTCACCCACTCACCCACTCACCCACTCACACACTCTCCCACCCACTCACCCACTCACACACTCACCCACCCACTCACACACTCATACACTCACCCACCCACTCACACACTGACCCACCCACTCTCCCACCCACTCACCCACCCACTCACCCACCCACCCACTCACCCACTCACACACTCACCCACCCACTCTCCCACCCACTCTCCCACTCACATACTCACCCACCCACTCACTCTCCCAACCACTCACCCACCCACTCTCCCACCCACTCTCCCACCCACTCTCCCACCCACTCACCCACTCTCCCACCCACTCACCCACTCACCCACCCACCCACTCACACACTCACCCACACACTCACCCACCCACTCTCCCACCCACTCTCCCACCCACTCACCCACTCTCCCACCCACTCACCCACTCTCCCACCCACTCACCCACTGGACTCGATCTAAGGGACAATCGCGCTGGGTTTCAGGTCCCACTTTACGTTGATGTTGTGGATGGCCAGGAATCGAACCGGAGTAAACACAAAGTGTGGAAACCCCAAAAACATGGTTCTTCATGCACACACATGCACACAAAATAAAGATCCCCCGTATAGCCTATAACAGACTTTTGGGGCAAGTGCTGTGAGCGAGCACCTATGAAGGCCAGAACGGCACATGGCCAATACCGCCACTCACCATGTTAAGAAAGAAAAAGGTCCCCTATATAGCTGTTAGCAGATTGGGGCAAGGGCTCTTAGTGAGTAGCACCGAGGAAGGCACGGCACACAAGGGTATGGGTGACCAGCAGACACGCTCAGCCACCTTTTTCTTCTGAGTCGCAATGTTTACACCCTGCACCAGGTACTAATTTGAGGCTGAGTCGACCTCGGGGAGGCCCATGACCGTTTGAGTTAATCGGCACTGGTATTGACCGTGAGCGGGAATCGAACTCGGGTCACCGGGTTCATTGAGCAGCGCACTAACCGCTACACTTCTGCTCCGCATACGCGCACACAGCAATAACAGCTGACGTTCGCCACCAAGTGGATGTGACATAGCCAGGGTGCTTGTGCCAGGCAAGGTACACTATGAGGCCACCTGAAGTCTCGGAGGCTCGCTTGCTGGCAGGATGTCACGGGAAAGACCGTGCAGGTGCCATGGGTTGACTGACTGAGATGCTCCCCACCTTGCAAGCTCGCACATTCACACAGACACACACGTGCACATATATACAATATACAACGATTCCCGTTTTCCCCTTCATCGACTGTGGTGCACACACTGTTGGTGAGCACCTATTAGGGCCGCCATGACACGTGAAGAGAGGGTTTAGTAAACCTCATGCCAGCCTGCCTTCGCCCACTCAGAGGTGATGGTTAACCACCATGCCAGGTCCTCATTTAAAGCTGACTTTGAATGTGGGAAGGCCTAGGAGGATTCCACTTGCTCTTCATGTTATTTTGACTCTGATATTATTTTTTGTGTGACCCAGGACACTCTTGCAAATGAGTCTTTCCTTGCTCTCATCTCGAGTGCTCACCTGGTTAAACAAAATAAACCGAACTAATGGTTTGTTATCAAAATACAGTTTTACATAAATGTCGCGCGTGGTGTATCAACCACCGCGACACCGTTCCCTGTACACAGACACAACGTGTATGGGGTTTCGGCTCATTTATCACTGATCTCTCCGAGGCAAGGCACAGATCTGTGGAGATGAAGATTTGTAACACGGTACAGAAGTTTCTTCACCGGGCTAATGAATAGTCTATGCAAGGAATATGATTGTCTCTGTGGATATTTCAGCGATGTAAACAGATCTTTGGTCACCGTTGCTTCCAGCAATACTTTGTATCATTTCAACACTTCGAGGAGGAAAATAAATTGTTCCTCCGTAAACTGGTACATTATTCAGCTTTTTTCATTAACTTAATTGAGTGTTTGTGAAATAAATATACTTGTTGTAGGACCTTGTTTCTCTCCTTTGTAGCACTGGATTTCCAAAAGGCAGATTATATTTTATTAATGAACCAAATGAACTGTATACGTCTATGCATATTCATACATTCCATTCATATCCATTATTTAAACTGGTGAGAATTCATTGATGTTCATAATTTATTTTGAGGGGTAACCAGGGACACTTTGTGATAGATTAAATTTCATACAAATTGGTTAGGATTTACTCCAACTTGGTTAAGGTTAGGACTTTAAATTTGACCTTTGTATGATTCTTCTACAATACATCACACAATCTTTAGAATCCACTTATTGTTGTACGGGGGTTCAACTTACCATATGAAGGGTGTGAGTTGAAATCTTGGTCACGGGTCAACTCATCCAATCATCCCTATGTGGTCAAAGTAAGGCGGACCACCATATCCAAAAGTCAACATTGGTTGTTCTTCTAGATTTGAAGCTTTCTTGACTGCAAGGATCCAACAAAAAAACAACAATTTTTGTTGTTTCATTTTTTACCTACGTGACTTTACCGAATAGAACCAAAGAGTATTGGTTGTTCTGCAGAGGCACTGTATCCCCACCTTAGGAATATGGAATTTCTAGCACTGGTTTAGGATGACCTGATGACCTGAATTCAAGATGACCTGAATTTTTAGCACTGGCTCAGGATGACCAACCGAGATACGGATCACTCCACACTCCTCTGCGAAAACACGTTGACTTGAATGGCAGCCGCTGTACTTTCGTCATAACAATCCTCTTGTCGATTACTCGTAGCAGCCTCATGTACACACGCAGCAGCGACTCCCATCTACACTGTTTGTCTCTTTGTATATAAAACCACACGTTATATTTTGGGTGGCTTGGAGGGGGGGGGGGGGTGGGGAGGTGGGCTAATGCCCTCAGGAAATCCAATTTCTTCCCACATCTGAACATCTCATTAATAAGGAAGTGGCCAACATCTCACACTGTACAGAACCCTTCTGAAACACGAGTCTTGATACTGAACGAGGCTTTCTTGGGTAGGGTAGATAATGGTAATCTGTATTATCTTAAATATTAACTTAAAGCTTTAATGACTGCAGAAATGCATATTCTTTGGGTCTTTCGGTAAAGTCACGTAGATAGTTTTAAAACAAATTACAAAAAAACTACAACGTTTCTATCGCAACATAAGCGATCGTGACTTTACCGAAAGACCCAAAGAATATCTGTATTATCTTCTTTCGTACGGCAGACGTGCATGCAAAGCAACTATACGTGTGTGCACGTTGAACTTGTTTTGCACCGTACATAGCCAATCGTGCTAATTGGAGGCAAGGGAGAGGGAGAACAGAACTACAATTCTCACATTCAGGTGGTCAGGCCAGATAACCACGTCAGAAGCTTTGGAGTGTGTCGCTTTGATGTCTCCTTTATATTTGTGAATTGGGCATTGCATCGTTATACAGTGAGGGAAAAAAGTATTTGATCCCCTGCTGATTTTGTACATTTGCCCACTGACAAAGAAATGATCAGTCTATAATTTTAATGGTAGGTTTATTTGAACAGTGAGAGAAAGAATAACAACAACAAAATCCAGAAAAACGCATGTCAAAAATGTTATAAATTGATTTGCATTTTAATGAGGGAAATAAGTATTTGACCCCCTCTCAATCAGAACGATTTCTGGCTCCCAGGTGTCTTTTATACAGGTAACTAGCTGAGATTAGGAGCACACTCTTAAAGGGAGTGCTCCTAATCTCAGCTTGTTACGTGTGTAGTGGAGTAGGAAGGTGTGTAGTGCAAACAGCGTGATTACATGGTAACAAAGACATTACGTATTCTTAGCTCTTTCGGTAAAGTCACGTTGAAGGGAAACAATACGTAATAAAATATATATAAAACAATAAAAATTCTCACGACGTTTCGACCATAACGCAAATGGTCATCATCAGGTGTGAAAACCAACGGCAAGAAACATTTGAAAGAAGTGGCGGTTCGCATTTATTTATTTTTAAACGGTGTTTGCATTTATTTTTAAAAAACGTTAGCACCACGGGCAGCGATTTGGCAGTTTGTTTAGAAGGACGAGTCCATGAAACGACAACAATTTATGACGAGTCTGTGAAACGTCAGCCTCGAAACCTTAATGACTTGGAGAAGATCTGCAAAGAGGAGTGGGACAAAATTCCTCCTGAGATGTGTGCAAACCTGGTGGCCAACTACAAGAAACGTCTGACCTCTGTGATTGCCAACAAGGGTTTGCCACCAAGTACTAAGTCATGTTTTGCAGAGGGGTCAAATACTTATTTCCCTCATTAAAATGACAATCAATTTATAACATTTTTGACATGCGTTTTTCTGGATTTTGTTGTTGTTATTCTGTCTCTCACTGTTCAAATAAACCTACCATTAAAATTATAGACTGATCATTTCTTTGTCAGTGGGCAAACGTACAAAATCAGCAGGGGATCAAATACTTTTTTCCCTCACTGTACGTTGTGTGGTGTGTTCTGGATGACCACAGTCACACACTACTGGAGAGTTTTTAATTTTCCATTTGTGCATCATGGTTTGTACGGATGCGGTTTAGGGTGGAACATGAACTTCGTGGAAGATAAAAAATAAAACAGGGATCTTCTGCGTTGGGTCTTTCATTAAGTTAACGTGTTGCCAGCGAGTCTCATGAGCTTGATCAGTGGCAGCACGTGACTGTCAGGTGTGTGCGTGTGCGCGGTCGTACGAATCGGTCCGCTCGTTTGATTAAAAAAAAAGGCAGAGATTTTATTACGCTCGTGAAATGCATGAGAATCCGTGTCGCTTTCATCGAAGCACAAAGCCAAACGCAGGGGCCTTGAGAGGTGGACGATCGGCAACTGTTACTCGTACGGAGCGTGGACCATGTGCCCACTGGTGTGAGAGGGGGTGTGGGGGGTGGGTCGGTTGGCCTGCGCTGTCAGCGCATTAATCCGTGCGTCCGTTTCGCGCAATGCTCACAGGGGCCCGGGTGCCGCAGACAAATAGGCCCCCGATGTTTTTCAGCGGCGTCTGCCGCAGCGAGGAGTTAATTGAGGCGATGCTTCCTTAAAAGTTGCACGGAGCCTGGCTCTGTGCCCGTGTAAGCCGTGAGTCCTTCGGGGACAGCGTTTTACATGTTGATGTGGAAGACAACTACATGGTTGATGGTGTCAATTAACCCGCGGCTCCGCCGGAACTTTGACCCTGCTGGCGGGAGGGAGCAATAAGAGGCAGGGCTCTGTTGGGGTTTGGCTGCTTGCGCGTAATAGCGCTGTAATAGGGACATTACTTTTGTGTCTCTGGCCACAGGCACTCACAGTCTTTTTTTCTCGACTGTGCTCTTGTGTTTATTGCTCAGCTTTTGCAAATACTTAATTTGCTTGTACACCAACTTTCGAATAGAATTATTTTTGTTTTGTTATTTGGATGTACGCCCACTTTGGAAGAGTTTATCCTTGTTTCATAGCATTTGTTTTCAGGTTCGTCGGCCACTTATTGCATTTGCCGAGCTCGGCGGCGGTACACGCCTGTAAATTCACGACTTCTTTGGGGTCGGCAGGTCGCAGCAACAACGACCAAAAGCGGCAGAGCCTTTGGCGGAGCTGCGTGGACGAGCGAGTCCTGGGGCTCTGTGCGTCTCTCTCGCTGGGTCCACGCGGCTGCAGTTTGAACCCGCGTTGAACGCAAATCTCAATTTTACGTGGATGTTCTTTGTCACGGCGCCGTCGTAGTGAGCACGTTGGGCTCATTCCGTGAGATTTTCATCTCTCGGAGGAAGCCCGAGACTTGAATCCAGGATGATCCCGGCGGCGCTGGCTCACAGGGCAAAATCTAATTGACAACTGCTTCTGTATGAGTGTGGCGATCGTCACAGCCTTGAGTGGTGTGCTTAATAGTCAATGGGGGTTGGGTAGATGCTATATGCCAGTTGACTGAAGACATGTTGGTTGTTGCATTGTCCTAGTCAACAGTGGCCTTTTGAAATGAACGTCTTGCTTCTTACCGAATGAAACGGTCAATACTAAATTGCCACCAACACCAGAGACGTACAGATAATTAACCTTTGTATTCTGAGCAAACACTGAGCATTGTGCTCACGTAACCTACCCCTTGAATATGTATCGCGTAACAATGAATACGTGTTGGAAAATAAATATGCAGCGTACACGCCAGATGGCATTGAAGGGCTTGCAGCCATTCGATTGAATTCCTGGCCTTGCATAACGTCGGTGACAATTTGATTTCGGTGACCATCTGCTGTGGCACGTTGTCGTCAGCACTGGAAGAGACGCAGAGTGCACGAGGCGCGCGTGGTGCTGGCGACACCGCGACCCCCTCGTGCGTCGTGCGCCGCTCACGTCACTGCCTCACGGTCACCAATGTAGAATGACTGCTGTCGAATGCAAGAAAACAAACTCGAAGGGATTTCCTGCTCAAAAATGAGCGTTGAGGCGGTGCCCATTGCCCGTTTACAGCCGAGAGCCAGCGGTGGAAATTCCACGTTCCTGTGGTGGGGGGCAAGCACTTCTTGACGCGGTACTCGGCTTTTCGACCCTGAAAGGATGATGGGTTGAGTCAAGCCCACCCCAAGCGGCGGAAAATGAACTCGCAAGCTTTGGATCGTGAGTCACTCGCTCGACCGCTGAGCTACCTGGCCAGTTGCACAGTGGCTCCATTGAGCGTGAAAAAAAAACGTTTTTACGAGACCACATTAATGTAGAAATGTAGATGGCACATTTAAGTGAGGATTGATTTGAAAAGTTTGGCAGGAATAAAATGTAATCATAGTGAGTTGAATTCTTGAAGGTGCTGACATTTTTTAGATTTCGATTTAAATGCCAAGGTTCACTTGGTGGACTTCTTGTCTTAACAGCTTTCTGAAGAAAAAAAAAACTCATTACAATTATCTCATGAGGTAAAGCATTTCACTTGTACATGAAACATTGCCAAATTGAATTATGAATATTACATGATACTGTAATTGAACAACTTGGCTTGCGGGGGGGAATCAACCCCCGATTTGAATGTTTTAAATCGTTGACGACTAAATCTCGCGAGCAGTTACAATGGGGATCTGGTTAACGTGACGTGACATCTCGGCGAATGATGTAAATGTCAAGAGCCTTTTAACAAAAGAAATACATTTGCTCATAATTTGAAATTTAAGAAATGTAGATGCACGATTCTATGAAATCATTTTTAGGGTGAATTTCGAATCTGCTCTTGAAAAATGGTTTGGTGTGGTAATGATACATTTTAAAGTGTTCAAACATTTTGCACCCGTTATTTATGAATAATATCTACATAAGTTCTGCCTTTAGGGTTCCTGTATAAACAAATAATTAATTCCTGTGCATATTTACATGCGCATCACACGACAATCCATCGATATTCAAAGGTTTCCTGGCCGTACATTTCACAGTTCACACTCGGGTTAAGTTTGTTTAACCAGGTGAAAGCCCAAGAGGCCAGCACCGTCTCATTTGCAAGAGTGACCCATGGGTCATTAACCACAAAGTTAATCAAAATACCCTTGAATTTTCAATTTTCTTTAACAGAGCACCATCATTACGTACCTACGAAGCAGGGATTACATTTTGGGTGGTTTTTTTCACTTTTTGAGGAAAGGTAACACTGGAACGCTCTTCCTTTCGATGTTAGGAAGCCACTGGAGCTATGCACTTTTAAATCATCTCAATGGAAAACTCGTTTTTTTTAGAACTGCTTTTTGTGTTTAGTTTGTTGTCCTTCCTGTGATTAGCACGGTTGGCCACGTACGGTGTGAAAGAAGATCAACATACGGAAACAGGGCTCTGTCATATTCGTGTAAGTACGTGGCCTCTTCCAGTGTGAGGTACAACAGTCACAGACTTGGATACAGAGCAATGGTCACTATTCTTACGTGCCAATAACATAAACAGCATAAGCAGACTTGAGGTTGTGTCTCTACACACAAAGAGCATTTGTTTGAGTCATCATCCTCATCGCCTTATCGAGCAGTCTTTGTTTACAGATGCGATTTAGGGACGCGTTTTGACCTTCTGGCTCTCATCAGCAGAGTAAGGCTTAATAGAGGTGTTTTGGGTTAGATCGCATAAATATATAAATGTGTCGTTAAACCCCCCACCACCCGACACAGCCAATTAGTAAGGTTAGTCACGTAAACAGAACATGCCAATAGGTTACTAGTTCAGCACACCGGTGTGCTGGAGAGTAAATCCACAACATTAACAATCTGAGTACGACGTTTCGCCGGTAATTACAACTAGCTTCATCAGGCAACAGCCTACGTGTTGAACCGTTAGGCTTATTAAGCAATTACTGCTGGTTTGACAGATGACATTGGCAAGCGCACTCCATCTAAACGATGGGGGCCTTGTTTAATGCAAATTTTTTTTTATTTTACCAGGTAAGGCCCACTGAGCTATGTGTAGCTCTTTTTCAGAAGCGACCTGGCCACAAATTATAGTTCAACGCAGTGTTTTTTTTTATCACGTGAAAATTTATAACAGCCAAATACTCTAAGCTCACCTTTCTAAATGTGGAGGGGAAAAAACTGAGGACCCAAATAAAGATCATCGTGACCACGTGGAGAGAAAGAAAACACGTCAACTCCAAATATGCGGGCGTCAGGGTCAGCATTGAACCCACGGCCTCCTGTATACCAGGCGAGGCAGTTAACATCTCGCTAGCGCGGCTCCCCTGGTGACCTTCCCGGTGACCTTCCCGGTGACCTTCCCGTCCGTGAGACGACTCGGGCGGGCATCACGCGGCTCTCTGCGGTCCGCCGTGCGGCCCAAGTGCCGGGACTGGAGGGGGGTTCCGTCAGCCCTCGTGCGCGCTTGGCCCTGCGCTTGGCCCTGCGCCTGCCCGGGGCTCCTCTTTGCGCGAGCGCAACGCTCACTCGCTCGCTTGCTCTCTCTCTCTCTCTCCGTTATTAATGATTTACGCTTGCATTTAATTGAATGGCCTGCTCCATTCCTGCTGCTTACCAGAGTCCCCGGCACTGCGTGTGGGGGGTAGGCGCTGAGGGGGGCCGCGGTTGGGGGCACGGTATTTTTACAATCGGCTGATAGTGAATGGCATCAATTCCACATCTCTGTGGGTCCTGCGTTATGAAAGCCACTGTCTCGCAGAAATCGCTCTCTGCCCCAGCACTGCTTCTCTGGAAAACGTATGTACGCATGGTGGCGGGGTGTTTAATAATTTAGAAACGAGAGGTAAAAACCTGATTTGTGCCGCTTTGGGCTTTGGGCCGTCGCAGCGCGTGCATCTCCCGTCTAAGACTTTTACTGATTTCCTCTGTGTGGTATTTGAGAGCAGGTGGCTCCCTGGCGGAGCGAGCGGCTCGCAATTGGAAGGTTGCCAGCGAAATCCTGGTTTGGGGTTGACTCAGCCCATCATCCTTCAGGTGTCAATAAAATAACTACCACTCTGTGGGGAATTCAACAGTGGTTGTCCTATGGATGGACTTTATTCCATCATGGGAATGTGTAATCCCACCAGTGGCTGGGGTGAGGGCTGTGAACAGGTAATGAGGCACTGTGCCAATGCTCATTTGAGCAGGAAATGACTTTTACTTTATAGGGAAATGTGACTATTTCACAGTTGGGAAAATGTATTATAATCCAGTGTGTGTGTGAGAGACCAGATTATTCCAAACGTGTTTGGCACGAGTTTGGGCTGCGTCTTACTTCCCGGAGAATCGTACAATGCGGATGTTACGGTAATTCTTTTCTGGAATTCACTGGAACTGCACACCTCCGATGAGTACGGTTGGCCACGTACGGTGCGAAATAAATTGAACGTACATATGCACAGGGGGGGGGGGTGAATGGGTTGGGGACTGGGTGTGGGCCTCCGTTAATCTGTGGATGGTGGGGGACTGGGGTATGAGGGCGATTTTTGTTTATTGCCTCTTTGTTTACGGACGTCGTCGTTGTAGTTGCTTGCGTGTTTGCGGATTTTTTTTAAAGCAATTTTCTCATAATGTTGACACGCTGGTCGCACGTGAAAAAAAGAGAATGGATATTGCATTTCGACCGGCCCTTGCGGCGCCTTAAATAAAATAATTAATTGATTCAAAAGCGAGCGCGAGTGAATATAGTTTAGTGAACAGGAGCACAAATGCATATTGTTTTATTATCCAGGCATACAAGCAAATATTAGTATTTTTTCTGTAAACATGTCTTTGTCTTTTATTATTTATCTACTTTTATATAGGAATGAGAAAGGCCTGCCAGTCAAAATGTCAACACTTTTACATTTGCAGGTAATGGGTTTTATATTTTTACATATACACGATATGCAGGAATTGCCTCTGTGTGCATGCACGTGTGTGCATTCATATATATTGGGATTGAGTTACACGGGCACTGTGATGCTAAGTACGTTGCACTATAGACCTGGTGACTCGGGTTCGATTCGTGGCCATGGAAAAACTGAAAGTGAGGTCCGTCTCCCAGATCAACTCAGCTGCAAAAGGCAACGTGGTTGTGCATGCTGACTGTCTAAGCGTTCATCACTTATCCTCTTCAACATAGGTGCTCACTAACATCGCTTATGTAACAATATAGGCAGCATTTTGCGTGTGTGTGTATATATACAGTATATTGTTATTCTTGGATCTTTCAGTAAAGTCACGTAGATAGGTTCAAAGAAAACGGCCGCTTGTGTTGTGATCGAAACGTCAAGGTTTTTGTAAATTTTGTTATTTTCTTTGAACCTATCTATGTGACTTTACCGAAAGACCCAAGAATATTAACTCCTGCAGTCACGAAAGCTTTAAGTCAGTATATCGTTGTTTGTTTGCATACAAATATAATGGCAATTTTTATGATACTAGCAAACTCTACGGCGCAATCTTTTCTGCGTGTGTGGAAATTTGACCGAGGGGCACAGAGGGAGCGCATGGACCACCAACATCAGCTTGTCCGTGGCGACACGTGGGGCAGAAGTTTCCCACAATGCCACCGTGGATCTGCGGCCTTTCACTGCTCAGTTAGGAATCGGAGGGCTCTTGCGTGGCGCTCGCAGCGATCGACTTGTGCAAGCTGAGTGTGCGTTCGGGTGCATTTATTAACATCAGTGTTGCATGTGCTCAAATACCCAGTGGGCAGTACTGGTATGCATTTTGAGCTTCTTTCGCACCGCACGTAGCCAACCGTGTCAGTCGGAGGTGCGGGGGGAAGGACAACAGAACTCCAATTTCACATTCAGGTGGTCAAGCCAGATCACTACGTCTGGAGCAGCGCAGTGTAACCGCTGTGATGTTTCCTTCGTATTTGTGAATTGGGCATTGCATCGTTTTATATATATTGGTACAGTCAGTTCTAGATGACCCCAGTCGCACATTTGGAGAATTTTTTTTATTTTCCATTTGTGCATCAGGTATCCGCATCTGTCGTGGTTTGTATGGATGCCGTTTAGGGTGGAGCATGAGCTTCGTGGAATAAACTACATTGCTATGGCAGGGACAATCTCCCTGTTCGAATTGTTTTTCGACCATGGAATGCAGACCAACTGACCCTGGAGGGATAACATTGAGCCAAGACAACTCTGGATGGGATTTGTGATCCACCATCTGAGCTCTACCCAAATGCACGTATGCATATGACAAACACATACACACACCATCGAATTCCTCCTACCCGTGCCCGATGTAGATGGTGCCCGTCATAGATAAGCATACTTCTGGTTGGTAGGAATTTCCCCTTTGGGTACGGAGCTTTAATTGTCTTACCTTGAGTGATGTGTGTGTGGGATTAACAAACTGCAAAACACGCTGTGGTCCACGGGATGATGGCCCACAAGACGTGTTTGGATATTTCAGGTGACTCTCACCGCAGCATACACGTGTGACGTGTGCTTTGCTGCGTGATGCGACAGATGTATGCATTGCGGCCCAACCACGCGAGGTGAAAGGCTGTGGACATGTACACGTCCTGAAAAAAAGCCTCCAGAATATTAAATATTGCAATTTATCGCAAGTGAAGTGAATGCGAATTTCCCAATTGTAGATAAACCAAAATATTGAGTGATAAAATGTTACCTTGGGCTACCGGTCACCCTCGGCACACATTTTCTCCCACCCCAAATATTAATTGGCGATGTTTATATTCGCTCCTGACACGTAAGATATAATTTAAGATTAATTCCTTGGGTTGCGGACATGCAGGACATGGCAGCAAGAGTTCAATTACAAGTACTCAAGAAGAACATATCAAGGCTGTGATGCATTGGAAGTAATTACTGCATAATGAGGCACGTAATAAAGTTTTAACTTTTCTTTCGGTGCGCTTCGAGGTTCACACCTGTGCATCAGGGAGTTCCGCTGGTTAATAAAGTGGCCTGTGTAATATTTCTGACCGATGTTCGGCTGACATAATGGGGCTTTAGCTGACTTAAAATAAAGGGCATGGCTCGTGCGCCAAGTCGGTTAATATAAACGGAGTGTGTAGGAAGCAATACTCTGCCAGCCTTTGAAACACAAGCATGACTCGGAGGGAGATTTGGTGGTGAGCCATGAGGTTGGTTGCCGCAGCAGTGTCACGCATTCATTTAGCGTGAAGTGAGACCGTGCACTGAGCGAGAAGTCAAATTGAGCTAACACAGTGCATTGACAGAATCGTCATTATAATATTAAATGAGAAGGAATAACCGATGTACCATGATCGTATTGCACTGGGCTCTGTTTGAAGATTATAACGTCTGTAGATTCATTGAAATGTCATCAAAAAGTATTTTTCTTTTTGATATTGAGATTACAGTATGCAAATCAGAATAATGTTTTTTACTGATAACAATTGTTGTTTATCTTATGGTTGTGCTGTGGGTAAACTAGGCCCTTCCATGAGAATGTGGACTTTCCACCAAGAGCTCAGGGCCCTCAAAATATACATGGCACCATCTCAATATTTGACTCTTTTAATTCCTACAACTGCTCAACAATACCTGCACACAAGAGAAATACACTTTCTTTTCACTTAATTCTATCCATCCCACACCTATGTTTCACAGTGAGGTCAATCAGCCGGTTGCCTGTGGTGAGGTGAAGTGTCGCTACTCACGTCTCTTCGAAGACATTTGGCCAGGGTGTAAGAGTTTGCCAAGTACCCTCCATCGAGGGCTCCCTGAAGCTCCGTCTAGCAGACGCCCTTCTGTTAGCCGTGAGACGTGAGCGAGCACATTGCAGCCCTCCACCCTTGCCAGATGTAGGGTCTTTGAATAATAGGTATTCATCGGATAATGAACGCAGCCTACTCCCCCATCGATGTGTCTGGGTGAGAGGGATTCCACAAGGGAGACAGCAGGAGTGGTTCTGCGGTGTTCATCGCCCACCTCGATCATTTGCCGGCGAAGATGCCACTCCGTGGGGATTTACTGGAATACGAGTCCTCCTTTGCCACGTGACTTGATACTAATGGCACAATTGGGAAATGCGGTAATTGGTGATAAAAGGGCAAAAGCACTGAAAATGTGTTAAGCGCCACAGAGTTGCTTGTTAATCTCCATGCTGCGTGTAACAGCCTTGCTCTGCCTTTTTATGGTGCTGAGAGTGAGCCGCAGACGTGACCACCACAACTGCCCTGCATTGTGCCACATGAGATACAAATACAATGCAATGCGGATTTAAAACGCGTCTGACTGCAATCCTGTTTCGAGACGATGTACAGGAGTAGGGGATGCAGCAGGGCCACGTCGGGTGAGGCGAGTGGGGTGAGAGGGTGGGGGGTTGAGGGGAGAGAGGGAAGGAGGTGATGGGAGGAGTGGGGGTGAGAGGGGGAAGGTGGGAGGGGGGTGAGGGAAAGGGGGTGGGGGGGGAAATTGGGGGGGAGGGGGTGAGGAGGAAAGGAGGTGAGGGGGTGATGGGAGGAGTGGGAGTGAGAGGAGAAAGGTAGGGTTGAGGTGAGGAGGTTGAGGGGTGAAGGGTTGGAGGAGAGAAATAAATTGCTGGAGTGCATCATCATTATTCTTATTATTTTAAATCGTAGTTGCTGAGCACAGGCCTCATTGACCCAAAATGGCCAGTGGCCAGCAACGAGCTCCGCTATTAAAATTGTAACATGAATATGTAAAGTAATTTGAAATATTAAAACATCATCTAAAACATATTCTTGGTTCATATTCTTAGCTCTTTCGGTAAAGTCACGTTGAAGGGAAACAATAAAATAATAAAATATATATAAAACAATAAAAATTCTCACGACGTTTCGACCATAACACAAACGGTCATCATCAGGTGTGAAAACCAACGGCAAGAACATTTGAAAGAAGTGGCGGTTTATATTTATTTATTTTTAGACGTTGGCACCACGGATAGCGATTTGACAGTTTGTTTAGATGGACGAGTCCATCTATGTTCGGAAAAGAGGAGGGGGGAGACGAAAAATTAATGTATGCTGTCTGAAAGCCACCGTAAGCGTGAACAATCAATGAAGACCCAAAATGGTTTATCAAATCCTTCCAATGATTGCTAAGCCAGAATCCATCTTCTCGGTTGAAATTGTCTCTGTGTTTGTATATGTGGATAGCCTCATGAACGAATCTCTCATGGTAGCCAGATGGCTTGCAAAGAACCTCTGTCTTGGAGAAGTCAATGTCATGTGAGCCTACTGTATTATAACAGTGATCTGCCACTGCCGAGGTGTTGGTCCTACCGTGTTTAAGGTCTGCTTTGTGTTCACGAATGTGGTCCGAGACATGTCGTTTGGTTTCTCCAATGTAACTACTACCACAGAGGCAACTTAGTTTGTAGACACCAGGGTACTGTATGTCTGGAATCACATCTTTTACAGACGGAACCAGATCACGGATTTTATGTAATGTGTTGAACCGGACCTGGATCTTGTGTTTATTCAAGATTTTGGAGATCTTTTTTTGTGATCCCCGCAATGTAGGGTAAAGTGATGGTTTTAAAACAATAAAATTCTCACGACGTCACACAAACCAACAAAATAATTTCTGATTCAACCGCATTAATTGATCAAATTAAACAGTTTTCGTTGAAATCTTCTGCTGCCAGGCCACCAAGATTATACGGCTTACCAAAAATACATAAAGTAGATACACCCCTCGTCCCATCGTCTCTACAATCAACTCCCCCACCTACAAACTGGCTCGTTTTCTGTCTGAAATCCTGCGGCCTTTCACTGGAAAAAACACCTCTGTGGTACAAAATTCTACTCACCTTTTATCGACAATCAAGGGTATTTCCCTGTCCCCAGACGACCTGCTTGTCAGTTTTGATGTAGTTTCCTTATTTACCATAGTTCCTGTACCTGACAAAATCGCAATCATTGAAGACTTGGTTCATCAAGGACTAAACACTGAGGTACCCCCTGGTGAGACATTGCTTAACCAATACATACTTCACTTGGAATGGAACTTTCTACAAACAAACTGAGGGCACCCCAATGGGCTCCCCCCTATCTCCAGTTATAGCCAACATTTTCATGGAGAAATTTGAGACTGACGCCATCCAGACTGCCACTCTGCGTCCAACCTTATGGAAGAGGTACGTGGATGACACTTTTGTCATCTGGCCACATGGCCGGCCTGCTCTAGACCAATTCTTCGACCAAATCAATTCCATACACCCAGCCATCAGATTTACCATGGAAGTCGAAAAAGATGGCAAGCTACCTTTTTTGGATGTCCTAATAAAAAAGAGACCTGATGGTTCAATGAGCCACTCTGTCTACAGGAAAGCTACCCATACGGATGCTTATCTGAAACCGGATTCCCACCACCATCCATCACGGAAGAATTCTCTCATCAAGACTCTGCACCATAGAGCCAAATGCATATCCGACCAGGAACACATAGGCAGTGAACTAAAGCACGTACACCAAGCTCTTAAGGCTAATGGTTACTCCGACTATACAATCCGCAAAGCTATCACTCAAACCATGAAGAAGGACCCTCTTGAGGAGCCTTTCAAAACCATCACTTTACCCTACATTGCGGGGATCAGAAAAAACATCTCCAAAATCTTGAATAAACACAAGATCCAGGTCCGTTTCAACACATTACCTAAAATCCGTGACTGGTTCCATCTGTAAAAGATGTGATTCCGGACATACGGTACCCTGGCGTCTACAAACTAAGTTGCCTCTGTGGTAGTAGTTACATTGGAGAAACCAAACGACATGTTTCGATTTAAAGCTTTCGTGACTGCAATGATTCATCTTCTTTGGTTCTTTCGGTAAAGTCACGTAGAATGAGAATAAAATAATAAATTGATAAAATAACACAATAATATTATTGTGTTATTTTATTTTATCAATTTATTATTTTATTCTCATTCTACGTGACTTTACCGAAAGAACCAAAGAAGACAAACGACATGTCTCGGACCACATTCGTGAACACAAAGCAGACCTTAAACACGGTAGGACCAACACCTCAGCCGTGGCAGATCACTCTTATAATTCAGTAGGCTCACATGACATTGACTTCTCCAAGACAGAGGTTATTTGCAAGCCATCTGGCTACCATGAGAGATTCGTTCATGAAGCTATCCACATATACAAACACAGATACAATTTCAACCGAGAAGATGATTCTGGCTTAGCAATCACTGGAAGGATTTGATAAACCATTTCGGGTCTTAATTGATTGTTCACGCTTACGGTGGCTTTCAGACAGCATACATTAATTTTTCGTCTCCCCCCTCCTCTTTTCCGAACATAGATGGACTCGTCCATCTAAACAAACTGTCAAATCGCTATCCGTGGTGCTAACGTCTAAACATAAATAAATATAAACCGCCACTTCTTTCAAATGTTCTTGCTGCTGGTTTTCACACCTGATGATGACTGCTTGTGTTGCAGTCGAAACGTCGTGATAATGTTATTGTTTTTTATATATTTTATTATTTTATTGTTTCCCTTCAACGTGACTTTTACCGAAAGAACCAAGAATATGAATCACTGCAGTCACGACAGCTTTAAATCAAAATCATCTAAAACAATTCACGTTGCATTCGTGGAAGACAACGAAGATGGAGCAACAAATCAGTTCGAGGAAGGGGGGGGGGGGCGGAGGAAGTGAAAAAGAGGAAACAGGGTCTTGAGCCAACACGCGGAAGAAGATGTTCCAGATACTCAGGGCAGCAGTGGAGAAAGAGCGACCTCACACTGAGCGGAGCACCAGGGACGCTGCTAACAGATGCCCTTATCTGCTAGAGAAGAGGGCATCGGGAGCAGATGAAGTGAGATGAGGTGGAAGAGGTGGGCAGCGGTGACTTCATGTGTTCACAATGTCTGCTGGTGCCGTGTATGAAGCTTTGGGGGCACAAACTCTCCCAGAAACTGCTGTTTGTCTATGCGACTTAAGATTGATGTACATTGCAATTAATTGCAGAACTTGAGATTTCTGGGTGGAAGAGTGTGCACAAATGTTTACCGAAGCGCCCGGTCAACAGAGCCAATGTTGGGTTTTGAGCGCAGGAACTATGTGGGTGTATTTGCCATTTTCAGCATTGAAAATTTGGCCGTATCGGGGTTGCAACAAGGGATCCATAATGTTTTACTGGGATTGTTTGCGGATTCTTGTGCAAAGTGTGTGCTTTGACATAGGGAATACAAATGATAATCGCTTATTAAAAAAGATTGCGAAAATATATATCATGTTTGCTCTTTCCCTTCCTTCTGTAAACATTGGCACATAATGGAATTTAGGAGAGCGGCAGGAGAACAAAATTAGCTAAGCTTAGTCTCTCCGTGGCGAGACAGATAACCACTGCGCACAGAATGGAGGCTGGAAGGTCATTCACAGCTTGAGGCCAAACATTGCTTCTGCAGAAAGGTGACCTTTGCGAGGATGATTTTCTGTGTTTGTGCCAGACTTTAATGCCTATCACAATGTATAACAGCTCGGCGCAGCCGTCTGCCGAGTTAACGGCCACTGATGGCTAACATCTGTCCCGGGCTAATGCCAAATCAAAAGGATCTGTGTAGCGCAGAAAACCTGAAGCTGATAGGACAAGCACTGATACGACTTAGTACTTCAAAGTCAACGTCATTTGAAGTTCAAAGGAGCATTAGGCGATGCTCACTTCCGTTGGTGATGCCAACTCAATGGTGGAAATGCTACGTTCCTATGGAAGGGGCAAGTCTTTCCAGAGGAAGGCTGCTGCTGACTGTCCGGCAACTTTGGAATGATGATCACCGAGATGATCCTTGTCCGGGGTTTTAACCCAGAACCCTTTCATCGCGAGTTGAGCGTTTTGCACAAGCCACCCTTTAAAAAAGACATAGGGCCTTTATGTGTAATAGCCCATGGTATATGAAACGTAGTTTCTTCAGTCCAATTAAAGTTTCAACCCAATGTTTCTCCATACAATTTTTTTACCATTTCATTCTTTTTGATTATGCTTGTGTTCAATGTACTCTTGCCCATTGTAAAAAAAAAAAGCCAGATACATGTTCTTTTGAAACTCGGGGAGGGAAAGTTTTTTTTTTAATTCTCACTCTAATTTTAGTCTTAATTAGGATCCAAAGGGAAAGTTAAAGTGGTGTTTGGATACCTTATTAAAAGTCCATTTTCCGCTGAATTAAAGAACTTAATTAAAAAGTAAATAAGTAACTTTTCTTTAAAAACTGTTCAGTGGTACTTATTAAACAACCACTAATAATCTCCTCCCATCTCCCAAGGTCACTGACAGTTACTTTTTGTTGCAGGCGGTCGTTGTTTCTTAACATTAGACATTAATGAGAAATTGATTAATTGTACATTTAAAATAAAAACATCGTGAAACATTGGACATGTTATTTTAACACAATAAATGCAGCCATGTACTGTCAAAGTTTGACCGTGTTTCCATACTTTGTACATTTATTTAGCGAAAATGCTTTTCCATGTGACTCTCACACATAGCACTCTGTACATATGTGTAGTCTTTTGTTACCAATGAGGTGTAATGGTGAGCACGATGGACTTTCAATCCACAGGTCGTCTGTTTGATCTTCTGGGGAGGCAATTGAAACATTGCTGCATGTTTCTGCAATCCTCCTTACGGTGCTTTTGTCCCTCAGCAGTACACATCGATGCACTGGGAGGATGAACTCTGATCATCCTCGCAGCGGCTTTTGGCTAGTCATCAAACAAATACAGTCACCGCATCGCGCGCTTGCAGGTGTGCTTCTGCGGCCATCTGGAACGCTCGTCCTTCCGATATTAGGAAGCCACTGGAGCTGTGTACTTTTGAATCATCTTCAGTGAGGGAAAAAAGTATTTGATCCCCTGCTGATCTTTTACGTTTGCCCACTGACAAAGAAATGATCAATCTATAATTTTAATGGTAGGTTTATTTGAACAGTGAGAGACTGAATAACAACAACAAAATCCATAAAAACGCATGTCAAAAAGTGTCATGAATTGATTTGCATTTTAATGAGGGAAATAATTATTTGACCCCTCTGCAAAACATGACTTAGTACTTGGTGGCAAAACCCTTGTTGGCAATCACAGAGGTCAGACGTTTCTTGTAGTTGGCCACCAGGTTTGCACACATCTCAGGAGGGATTTGTCCCACTCCTCTTTGCAGATCTTCTCCAAGTCATTAAGGTTTCGAGGCTGACGTTTGGCAACTCGAACCTTCAGCTCCCTCCACAGATTTTCTATGGGATTAAGGTCTGGAGACTGGCTAGGCCACTCCAGGACCTTAATGTGCTTCTTCTTGAGCCACTCATTTGTTGCCTTGGCCGTGTGTTTTGGGTCATTGTCATGCTGGAATACCCATCCACGACCCATGTTCAATGCCCAATATTTGACGGTACATGGCCCCATCCATCGTCCCTTTGATGCGGTGAAGTTGTCCTGTCCCCTTAGCAGAAAAACACCCCCAAAGCATAATGTTTCCACCTCCATGTTTGACGGTGGGGATGGTGTTCTTGGGGTCATAGGCAGCATTTCTCCTCCTCCAAACACGGCGAGTTGAGTTGATGCCAAAGAGCTCCATTTTGGTCTCATCTGACCACAACACTTTCACCCAGTTGTCCTGTGAATCATTCAGATGTTCATTGGCAAACTTCAGACGGGCATATATATGTGCTTTCTTGAGCAGGGGGACCTTGCGGGCACTGCAGGATTTCAGTCCTTCACGGCGTAGTGTGTTATCAATTGTTTTCTTGGTGACTATGGTCCCAGCTGCCTTGAGATCATTGACAAGATCCTCCCGTGTAGTTCTGGGCTGATTCCTCACCGTTCTCATGATCATTGCAACTCCACGAGGTGAGATCTTGCATGGAGCCCCACTGCGAATAATCACACTCACTGTTGTCACCTTCTCACCAAGCTGCTTGGCAATCGTCTTGTAGCCCATTCCAGCCTTGTGTAGGTCTACAATCTTGTCCCTGACATCCTTGGAGAGCTCTTTTGTCTTGGCCATGGTGGAGAGTTTGGAATCTGATTGATTGATTGCTTCTGTCGACAGGTGTCTTTTATACAGGTAACATGCTGAGATTAGGAGCACTCCCTTTAAGAGTGTGCTCCTAATCATAGCTCGTTACCTGTATATCAGACACCTGGGAGCCAGAAATCTTTCTGATTGAGAGGGGGTCAAATACTTATTTCCCTCATTAAAATGCAAATCAATTTATAACATTTTTGACATGCGTTTTTCTGGATGTTTTTGATGTTATTCTGTCTCTCACTGTTCAAATAAACCTACCATTAAAATTATAGACTGATCATTTCTTTGTCAGTGGGCAAACGTACAAAATCAGCAGGGGATCAAATACTTGTTTTCCCTCACTGTACGTACGGTGCTCAATAAATGTACAAAGTAATGGAAACACGGTCAAACTTTGACAATACATGACTGCAATTCTCGTGCCAAAATAACATCTCCATTTTTCCATGATGTTTTTCTTCTAAGTGTATAATTGTTCAAGGTTGAAAGCGTTAACGCTGCAGCCCTGCCCATCCATCCTTCTGTCCCTCCGTCTGTCTGTTTAACTCTACGTTTACTGAAGGTTTTACCAAAACTTGGCAATAAAAAATACAACGTTAAATGTTTTGCCTTGTCCCCATTGCCATGGCATGCCATGGCACGTGACGCGACCTCATAATTGTGGCTCGAACGCTGTTTTGCGGTGCATCTTCGTCAGCCGTGATCGATCCACTGCTGGATAAAGGCCTCCACACCAAACCAGCACCTTTTCTCACGCTCCTGCGCAATGCGCATTGTCGATGTGCGATCGTGATCACGTTACACACCTTTAGGCTGCATAGCATCCTGGGAGACGCAATAAATACCATCCACCGTACTGTAATATGCATGCCCTCTATGCGTATTTTATGGGCACTGGCAGTGCGCTTGCTCGGGATGTTGGTGAATGCGTCATCAGTCCAACCTCCTGTTCGGATAGAGTACTTGAGTGGCAGTTAACATGTTATCATATTAACGGGTGAAATTGCCCAGTCAGCTGCTGTGGGTGGCACAACATGTTGCGTCGTGATTTAAAGCTTTTGTGACTGCATGGATTCATCTTCTTGGTTCTTTCGGTAAAGTCACGTAGAAGGGAAATAATAAAATAATAAAAATAAAACATTAAATTCTCACGACGTTTCGGCCACAACACAAGCAGCCGTCTTCAGGTGAAGAAACAGAACGCTGTCTTCCCGACAGTTCTGTTTCTTCACCTGAAGACGGCTGCTTGTGTTGTGGGCGAAACGTCGTGATAATTTTTATTTTATTAAGTTTTATTTTAATTATTTTATTATTTCCCTTCTACGTGACTTTACCAAAAGAACCAAGAAGATGTTGCATCGTGTTTTGCGACACCACATCAAAGCACCTGACATCGCCTTGCGGCTACTCCTTGCATTCGCCCCTTTTAGCTGCCAGTTGCTCAATTTACAAAGAGGCCCAATTAGATATCTGCAGTATCATCTGCCTCGAGGTAGCGGATTGTTATCGGGGCGCCTTTTGTCATCATGTTAACACCACTGTGTTCAGGATAAGTACACACTGTTTTCAATTACTGATGTCCTCACCCTCATTGGGGGGTGGAGTGGGGTGTATTATCAGGGTATGGCATTCTTCGCTGTAAGCCATGACGAGAAAAGCGATAATTCTGCTGTGGGCTAATGGTCTTTCATTCTCATATGAGGAAGCCACTGGAGCTATGCACTTTCAAATCTTGATAGACAACTCAAATTCTTGTCCTTTCCCCGCACCTCCGATGAGCACGGTTGGCTACGTACGGTGCGAAAGAAGTTCATTGTACGTACGTACATGGTCAGCACGCTGGACTTGCAATTCAGAGGTCGCCGACTCTATCTGATCTCTCCGCAAGGCAGTTTAAATAATGGGGCAAGTTTATTAGTTCCCCCGCGCATGCGTTAATGAGTACACGACGTCACTACTCGCGAACACGTGGTTTAATCATGACTGCCTCAAACTCGGATCGGGATCCCACGATTGGAATGGTGCTTGCTCAGTATTCTGACACAGCCACTTAGTCTCCTGAGGCGTACAGCCACATCGATTCAGATTATTTTTGATCAAACAACAAAAATGTAATTGCAATTCTTTGAGCTTTCGCAAAGTGCCATTGTTCACATCAGGTTTATAGAAGCTACTTTATATATTGTTTTCCCTGTGTGACAGGTAATGTGTGTTACATAGTCACGACAATGTTATTGGCTGAGCCCAGCTGGTCTCTCGAGGCCATCTCGACAAAATCAAACCCTGTTTGGATTCACGAAAGTGGTGGTGACACGTCCCCCGCTCTCATGAAATTGAGCTTCAAGCCATCGTTTTCAGAAATAAAAATCATAGCTTTGTGTTTCCTTACCCTCAAGCTAAAAGGGGACACAGACCCGCTTTGCAGGCGTGAAATTTCATTTGGATCGACACAATTCGGGATGGGGCATGGCCGTGGAGAAAGCAGGGAAGGCTGTGATGTCATTGTAGTCGCCCATAACGAAGTCGCTCTTATTCATCTTTGTTGCCTGCTCCCCCTTTACAGCTCAGGACGTTTGTGGTATCGATTTAATAAAGTAGGTTAATGTGTGTGTATATATTGTTTTTTGACTAGAAAAGCCTCGCGGAGTCTCACGATTCTCTTGTATGCCGAAATAAAATGGAAATTTTTGAGAAAATCCATGCACGCGGATTTAAATCTACTTTCTATACTGCCTTCAACAGACATTGTGTTGCCTTGCTAATATATCTCATGCTGGCCTTTGTCTTTGCATGATCTGCCAATCCTGTTAGTCCATGAGTCCAGACCAGATATTTGACCTGTCAAAACAGTAACACCCCGGTTTACGTCTCCCGTTTTTACGTCGTTTCGCAAATGCACCGTCACTTTATTAACACCGCCACCTGATTAGCGTCCTCTTAACCCCACACTTGCGTCGCTGAAAGCATCGCCCGTGCTTTCTGGTATCCGTCGCCTCTCGGCCTTCACCTCCCACCTACTCTGTACACGAACTACTTCGCGTCGTGCATAAAGAAATATACAGTGCTATACAGTACAATATATTATTCACGTACGGTATTTTGGTGCTTTGGAAACAAATATTTGATTCACGTCGTTTCGATATTCGTCGTCGCACCTTTCAGAAACGCATCCCCAACGTAAACCGGGGTATTAATGTACCTCCTCTTATGTGGCCAATAACAGTGGATTATTTAATATCCGTTGAAAGTGAGTGCGTTACCGAATGATATACTCTTATTGGCCGGATCAGTAAATAGGTACTACTGACCTTAGATGTTACCACTTTCTTCTCTGGCACGTGGACTAAATCTCAAGCCATCTTATACATGGGTGCGCTATCATCAGGCACTATACTTTTTGGATCTACAGTTACAATACTGTATTTCCCCAATGACAAACTTGAGTTACGTCAATATATATTTTAATAAATGATGTGGGTTGTGTTTTGGACACATTTCTCTTAAATAAATATATATTTGCCAGTCTTATAACATAATAATTATGCTCTCTAGTTTATTTGGCTCAACTAGGAATGTCTTCAATAGCATTATAAACAAATAACAATCTAATTATATAAGTGGCCTTACTTTGGAACAGAATGTTGTCTCAATGCGCTTTCTGGATGGTACCAAGGCAGAACACTTAATTCGAATTGTAAGGTTACAAGTCAAATTCCTATTGAGTGGCCAACAGTGGTTGTCCTATGGAGAGACTTAAAACATGGAAAATATGGATTTCCACAATTGCCTCAGGGCCAGCAATGGAGGTGACCATTGCCCCACTGTTGTTTGAGCAAGGTGACAATTTGACTGCGACTTAGGTCTTAAAAAAGATACCTTTATATTCTTGCATAATTGAAACTATAGGGTATTTGGCCAACTCTTCCACGCTGGTCAGACATCTTGGAAGTGGTAGGAGTACCCAGACTTTACACAACCGTATGAGACCTTATCAATCTGCTGTGGGGAACCCATTTATATCCTGCTGGAGGGACAGAGACATAGGAATTTAAGAAACGTTGCTCCTTTTTTTCAACTAGAGATGGCATCTGACGGGCGAACCTCTGTATTGCAAGCTCACGGTGCTGACCATTCTACTGCGGCAGCTTCCGCAGGATAGTATTGTCTTGAAAAAGGTGCCTGATGTTCCTGCAGCTTCAAATTGCAGTGAAGTAGTTTGAAAGGCTTGAGCTCTTGCGTAGTGCGGACTAAAATACCTGAACTCCAGAGTCCAAAGTTCACATCTAAAACGTTTATAGAGGGAGATAGTATTCTGGGTAGTGAATACTGTTGTTCAAATGCTGGCTTTGAGTATAGATGCGTGCCAAGGATGCTAGAAATTTTACCGCAGGACATAGTAAGCAACACACTCTTTGGTTCTTTCGGTAAAGTCACGTAGGTATTAAATAAATATACCTACGTGACTTTACCGAAAGAACCAAAGAGTATGGATTCCTGCAGTCACGAAAGCTTCAAATCTAGATAGTAAGCAACTTTGAGGTTCAGAGTAGAATATTGTGAATGCAATCAGGGATGAGAGGTTGTGATTCCTAGGGGCAGGATGAGGGCATCTTACTGATACATGTAATGGAGCAGAGAGGGCATAGATAAAGTGCAAGACCCGAAAGCTAATGGTGCTCAGCTTTCTGTGCTTGTTCATGAGAGCAAACCTGGGAGGTTGGATGTTTCAGTTTCAGTTCATTTTATTTTTCAGTTTATTTATTTTGGTATAGCCCTGTGAGCCATTCGGCTCTTGAATCGGGTGCAACCACAACAAACAAACAAAAAGACGAACAAGAGAAACATCTTAAAGTGACTATGTGACTGTGCAAACAGAAAATCCATGAAAAAAACAGCAAAATATTCCTGAAAAAATCACCGTACACCAACACTGTGTGCAAAAAATCCCAGTGGAATGCAAGCCAAACAACAACCAAGAAAACTTAGATTAAGGCCATCAGTCTAACTTCGTACTACAACAAAACAAACATGTCCAAACCTAAAAACGTTTTCGAAATCACCAAAAAATAAAGCCATAATTGCAACGTAACAGTGATCACAGGGATTGTGACCGAATTTTTACAATAAACTACATAAATAACATGTGACACCAAATCCTAGAGCCATAGCTGTCAACTGAGCAGCAGCGCAGGATCTGGCAGAAGGAAGGAAGTCATTGTGACATGTGGTGGCATCGAAGGCATTGGCCATGGTGATCTCTTGGCCTCTGTCGAGTTGGGATTTGGGAATTGGCTCTCCATCACCGCAGATATGAAGGGATGTAGTCAATTGCAACTCTGAAGGTAACATATTTATTGGGATGTTTATTAATTATTTTGCTTATTGTGAGGTTGCAGCTGAAGTATGCTCAGCCTGTTTATTTAACACCGTCAAGTGGCAGTGTAATGCCTGAAACTTCCTGCCAAGAGGCCGGGACGCGTGACTCTGGAGGATGGGGAACGTCGGCTAAATCTGACGTTAACAGGCAGGAACGACCGTGACAGAAACCCAAATTAAATCGGAAAGCGCAACCGGCGAAGGGCCCTACGCGGCAATAGTACCCCCAGAGCTCAGCGCTGTACACCTGTACTGGAGAGGGGATACCATTAGCCATCGAGGCTCTGGATGGAAAACACAGCCTCGCGCTAAAAATGACCCACGCCGCTCCATGAATTACAGTCGGAGCCACGCACTAAAGAAAAAAAGACCACCAGAGAGAGTGGCGAGGGCTCAGAGAGCCCAACTAGAAAGCACGGCGACGGGCCACTGTTGTTGGCGGAGCTAACAAGCAGCGGAGTGGCCGGGCGGCTCTGAGGGGTGGGGGGGGGATAATGCGTCGTGTCTGGTGTTCCGCGGTTAGCGTACGTTGCATCCCGCCTGGAAAAACCCAGCGGTCGGCGGATGGCAAAAACTAAAAAAAACGCCATTCAACGTCGTTTGCAAGCGCGCGCGAACAGCCCGCTTTTTTTTAGGGCCCAATTAAACAAAGTGAGTGAATAAATTTGTCGAAGTGGTGCAATTATTACTTCCCCCCCACTCCCCCCCCCCCCCCAGTGATGTACAAATGCAAAAAAAGGACGTGCGTACTACGTGTTCTGTTGGCCTAGGTAGACCGTTGGCTCCAGTGCTGTTAGTGAACACCTGGAATTGCCATCCCTAGATTGCGCGCGATATCGCCGGGTGAGCTCTGCGCTTGCCGGCACGCCTTTGTGCCTCCATTGTTGATCGCAGTTGTAACGGGTACTCGGTTTTATTTTTTCTGGCCCAGTTCACGTAGGGAGAAACCAGATTAGTCTCATGCATCCATTTTCATTCGTCTACATGACTACAGTAGACGTTGAACCCTGGTCAGCGGGATGATATGGAAGTATGCCAACCACCACACCACCACTTACCATGTAAACAAAAATAAAGGCCCCCTATATAGCTGTTAGCAGATTGGGGCAATGGCTGTTAGCGAGTAGCACCTACGAAGGCACGGCACACGAGGGTGTGGGTGACCAGCACGATGCCTGGACGCCTTTTTCTCCCTAGTTGCGACGTTTACACTTGGCACCAGGTACTCATTTGAGGCTGAGCCGACGTAGGGGAGGCCCAGGACCGGTTCAAATATTCGTCACTGGTGTTGACCGTGAGCGGGACTCAAACTCGGGTCGCCGGGTTCGTACCGCAGCGCGCTGCAGATCCCCACGCACTCACACACTTGTACACCACATACACACATAGGCAAGCACTAAGAAAGATGTTACACTTTTCCATTCACTGCACCTGTGATGAATGCGCTTTTTGACCCTTTCATTAAATACTGAAAGGGAGGAGGAGAAGGAGGAGAGTACCTTGCGTTTTCTGGCAGGGTATTCTCTGCCTGAGTGCTCACACCTATGTGTGTGTGTGCGTCTGTTTAGCCGCATTACTCTGGACGAGGATCCACATTCTTGGGGTGCGACGGGAATCCATACGGCTCAGTGCCCAACTCAGCCACCCTCAACAGAAAAGTGCACGGTGCATATTCGAGTAGACCAAGACATCCGCAGAATATTGCAGTGTTATTACGTGCAGCTGCCATACAATCCCTGGCATATTATACCCTTCACTCACTCTCATTGCGAGGGATCCTTCACTGTGGAATGTTTTATGGCAGTTGCAATCGAGGTGGGGAGTCGTCTCTGGAGAGTGGCTCGTGTGTGTGGTAGATTAAAGTTGATTTTCGTGTGAGCTGGAATCCTACAAGCCGCTGAAATTGTTTACCGGTCTCGTGGACACGCTGTTATCACCACCGACTCTCTGCACAACCAAAACAGTCAATATTTTCGCGGCTGCCAATCGACCGTGGGATGGAACGCATGGCGCTCAGCCGCGCCGTGACATAGAACCCAAATTTACATGCAAATTGAGACAATGGTGACGTGGAAAAGCTGAGCCATGTTGGACCCTGAGGCCGGAAAAGCCAACGCCATGTACTTAAGATCAGAACACGCCTTCAATTCCACACTCTCCCACCACTGTTTAAAGATTTATCGTAATGGAATTATAATGGGATTAGCAATCAGGGCTGCGTTCTGTGCAGACTGCAGATGGGTATGACTGTGCACATGCGTGCGTGCAGTGCACATTGCAGCGGAGTTGGTCGGTGCACGTTCTCGCGGGGTCTGGAGGTTTCCCAGGTTCACATCCGGTCCCAGCCACTTTGGTCAGGCGGCTAGGGCACCCGGCTCACAGTCGGAAGGCTGCCCATTAAAATGCTACTTGGGATGAACTCAGCCTCGCATTCCTCTGAGTGGTGGATCCACTGACCACCAATTTGTGGGTAGTCAATAGACATGAATGTTGGAGAAAAAGGCTGCCACCATAGGGCATTAGGAATATCCACAAGTGACTCGGGGGCGGTCGCTAGAAATGACCATGGCCAAATACACATTTGAGCGGAGATACAATTTGCCTCTTGATTTAACTTCTCCCTAAGTGCTGTCCCATTGCTCGAAACGCGGGCAGGGAGACGCCTTGCCCTCAGTGTGCTCTGGAGACGTGGTGAGAATGTCGTCATCATCATCATCATCGCATCTGCGTGTGGCCCTTCACGCAGTGGCCTTCAAAGCACTAGCATGCAAGCAGATGAGAAACATAGGTTTTTTTGGGTTAGATCTAACCCAAAAAAACCTCTTATCAATATTTTGGTCGCGAAAACCTTCGCGTTAAACCGAGAAACATCCCATGGACCAACTCTGTATTTAAGTGTCAGGTTTTAACAATGCCACTTCTCTTAATTTTAAATGGGAGAGACAACAGTATATAGCTTCGGTGCTATTCTCGACAAATCCCTTTGAGCTATGCTATTTATGTCCTCACAAGTAATAGGCAGTTGATTTCATTACCTTCACATCGTGCTAGTTTTTGGAATCGGTTCATCCCACACATGCTATGCGATGGTATACATCCTCTCATGAATGTACAATTGTATAAGAAGTAAAAATATATATCCCAAGGCTCTGATGGCAACAGCAGGCTCACATGTCCTGCCGTGGTACAGTGAGGGGAAAAAAGTATTTGATCCCCTGCTGATTTTGTACGTTTGCCCACTGACAAAGAAATGATCAGTCTATAATTTTAATGGTAGGTTTATTTGAACAGTGGAAGATGGAATAACTACAAAAAAATCCAGAAAAACGCATGTAAAAAATGTTATAAATTGATTTGCATTGTAATGAGGGAAATAAGTATTTGACCCCTCTGCAAAACATGACTTAGTACTTGGTGGCAAAACCCTTGTTGGTAATCACAGAGGTCAGACGTTTCTTGTAGTTGGCCACCAGGTTTGCACACATCTCAGGAGGGATTTTGTCCCACTCCTCTTTGCAGATCTTCTCCAAGCCATTAAGGTTTCGAGGCTGACGTTTGGCAACTCGAACCTTCAGCTCCCTCCACAGATTTTCTATGGGATTAAGGTCTGGAGACTGGCTAGGCCACTCCAGGACCTTAATGTGCTTCTTCTTGAGCCACTCCTTTGTTGCCTTGGCCGTGTGTTTTGGATCATTGTCATGCTGGAATACCCATCCACGACCCATTTTCAATGCCCTGGCTGAGGGAAGGAGGTTTTCACCCAAGATTTGACGGTACATGGCCCCGTCCATCGTCCCTTTGATGCAGTGAAGTTGTCCTGTCCCCTTAGCAGAAAAACACCCCCAAAGCATAATGTTTCCACCTCCATGTTTGACGGTGGGGATGGTGTTCTTGGGGTCATGGGCAGCATTCCTCCTCCTCCAAACACGGTGAGTTGAGTTGATGCCAAAGAGCTCCATTTTGGTCTCATCTGACCACAACACTTTCACCCAGTTGTCCTCTGAATCATTCAGATGTTCATTGGCAAACTTCAGACAGGCATGTCTATGTGCTTTCTTGAGCAGGGGGACCTTGCGGGCGCTGCAGAATTTCAGTCCTTCACGGCGTAGTGTGTTACCAATTGTTTTCTTGGTGACTATGGTCCCAGCTGCCTTGAGATCATTGACAAGATCCTCCCTTGTAGTTCTGGGCTGATTCCTCACCGTTATCATGATCATTGCAATTCCACGAGGTGAGATCTTGCATGGAGCTCTAGGCCGAGGGAGATTGACAGTTCTTTTGTGTTTCTTCCATTTGCGAATAATCGCACCAACAGTTGTCACCTTCTCACCAAGCTGCTTGGCAATGGTCTTGTAGCCCCTTCCAGCCTTGTGTAGGTCTACAATCTTGTCCCTGACATCCTTGGAGAGCTCTTTTGTCTTGGCCATGGTGGAGAGTTTGGAATCTGATTGATTGATTGCTTCTGTGGATAGGTGTCTTTTATACAGGTAAAAAGCTGAGATTAGGAGCACTCCCTTTAAGAGTGTTCTCCTAATCTCAGCTCGTTACCTGTATAAAAGACACCTGGGAACCAGAAATCTTTCTGAGAGGGGGTCAAATACTTATTTCCCTCATTAAAATGCAAATCAATTTATAACATATTTGACATGCGTTTTTCTGGATTGTGTTGTTGTTATTCTGTCTCTCACTGTTCAAATAAACCTACCATTAAAATCATAGACTGATCATTTCTTTGTCAGTGGGCAAACGTACAAAATCAGCAGGGGATCACATACTTTTTTCCCTTACTGTATGCCAGATGTGCAGAATCATCTAACTTCTTAAATTCTTGCCCGGGCCGGGCCAGACAGTGATGATTGGGAGACAAGTTTAATATGGCCCACTTTGAATGAGGCAATTCCTGGGATATGGATGGTGGTTTTGAGCTGTATATGAATTTGTTCATTGTACGGCGTTTTGCCAAATTACATTTTGTGCAGGTCTTAGTGACCAGGCTGAGAGAATCAGCTGGCTACCCTTGAGCATCGGTTGTAATCAGAGCAGCAACTGGGATTCAAGCCCAGGCTCTTAGCGGTGCTGGCTCTGTACACTGACGCATGCGCCACTCAGTCACCTCTTTTTAAATGTTTTTGTGTTGTGATGTTGAAAAATGCACACGCATATTGCGTGCACAACATTCCCAAAAATAAATGCATTTCCCTGTTTAGTGTATTATAATAGTAGTAGACACGTGATATTCACCAATGTATATTCAAGGCAACATTTTACATATGCATGTTTTTATTTTATTTCAGGATGTGTTTCTTACTCAAAAGCTGCTATTGGGGAACTGTTCATATGGTCACAGATCAATGTTGAACTTGGCTCATCTCTCATAATTTCCAAACATTACTCAGTGTTTTCATGGCACCACTTTGCCAAGTGGTTTTATTTGTTTAACGATTAGTTTGTTCGTTCGTTTGTCAGTCGGCTCGTCCTGGTGAGGTTCGCGGCGGCAGCGTGTTGAGTAGAGGCGGTCCAGACCTCCCTTTCCCTGGCGACAGACCCCCAGCTCTTCCTGGGGAATTCCCAGGCGTTCCCCAGGCCAGCCGAGCGACACAGTCCCGCAAGCAGCGTGTCCTGTGCCGGCCCCGGGGTCTTCGCCCAGTGGGACGATCCTGGTAGAGTTCCAGTGGGGAGTCTACCGGGGGGCATCCTTACCAGGTGCCCGAACCATCCCAACTGTCTCCTCTCGACCCGGAGGAGCAGCGGCTCGATTCCGAGGCTCTCCCGGGTCACCGAGCTCCCCACTCAATCACGGAGAGTGGCGAGCCCGGCAACCCTGCGGAGAAACTTCAGTTCGGCCCCTTGTACCCGCGATCGCATCCTCTCAGTCATTACCCAAATCTGATGACCATAGGTGAGCGTGGGAATGTAGATCGACCTGTAAACCTCGAGCTTTGTTCGAGAACTCAGCTCGCGATGAGTTTCTTTTAAATTGCAGTTGCTGAGCGCAGGCCTAAAAGGGCCACACTATCAATTGGCCAGCAAGAAACAGATCTTTTGAGGGTGTTTATATATCGATACAACAGTTTATACATTCCTTCGCTTGAGCAAGGTTGTATAACTTTGCGAAAAGTGACACAATGGGTGGGAATTCTGAAGTGGAGAGCGGTGCGATGGAAGAAGCGGCAGAGCTTTTCTTATTGGGTGCAATAGTGAACAACAGCCATATCAGACATGAGTACAATTAATCGGCATGATCATTGGTTCACTGCAGCTCAAAGACTCAGTCTCTACAAGGCGTGCGGTGAAGTTAGGAGGTGTCCCGTGTGTGTGTGAGAGCTTGTCATTTGAACGCCTGAAGACCAGAATCGGTGATCTCGCTGACAATGTGTTCATCAGGGAGGCAGTGCCATATCTGGAAAGCAGAGTGAATAAGAAGGCAGCTTCTGTCCAGAGAGCAATGTTCTGGCAACTGGGGGGGAGGGGGGGGCAAGTGTTATAAACGTGCAGTGTGGTGGCTAAACGTGATGCGGTTGAGATGAAACGGTCAGATCTGGTCGACCGAACTGGTGTCAAACATCGAACTGGTGTGCAATTGCCTCAGTTGCTGGATCTTCACGCAGGACCCTGCCAAAGTTGAGTCCTGAGACTCGGCGAGGTTAAACCCTGACTTACAAAGTGCGTGCTGCAATTATTAATTTCGTGGGTGGACAACCAAGACATGCATTATCTGTTGAGTATTTAAATCAAACTAGATACGTACATTGATTGTTATTCAAGCTAAATTTGTATCCGTCCATTTTTGGCTTGCCGTGAACGGACTTTTTTGGATTGGTTTAAAATGTATTTCTAAAATCCGGGCGGTATTTGAACAGAAACAATGCGCCCAATGTAGTTGGAAGAGCAGGTTTTGTTCTGATTATAAATAGCCATGCGGCACTGTTAATGCTCTGGCCGCTGGCGGTTAAGTTACTTTATTACTCATATGTTTTCAGACCAATAAAATGTGGCCTACAGATGTTTGGACAGTTTTCTATATGTAAATGGAATTTCACGATAATGATCCTAATTAAGTGCATTGTGTTGAGCACATGTTTAACTGTCAGCAGGCAGGCTGCAGCCTGTGTAGAAATAGTTGACAAATGAGATTTCTTTCTACTTTAGGTGAAGTGCTAAGTATCCTGTTCCCTGAAGTAAAAGTTTGCAGTGTTTTATTCAGATTCTATGCAAAACAAGTCGAACGGTCAGAACAGAGAGTGCAGTTTAAATCACGCACGCATCTTTCTTTTAAAGAGGTTAAGGTGGCGCCCTGAAATGTCTTGCTTACGCCACTGCTGGCGGATGGGCATCCACTCGAGGGAGCTCTCGGGAGAGCCCTCCAGTGGGTATTTGACCTCCTCTTCCACGCTCGCCGGGTGTCTTGGAAGAGGTGGGAGTCTACGCACGCTTTACCCCACCACTAACTCACTTGTTTATACAAATATACAATACTATTACACAGCATATATGAGTTTGGTGTGTGTATATATACGCCACATTATATATATAAAAAACTACAGGACATGCAAACGCATTTCACCCAATGATTTGAAATGACAAGAATGCTAAATGTTGAATAATAACACGTGACTGTAATAACATTATCAGAGGCAGGTGTACCGATCTTCCTACATAGTAATATTTGACGATGTAATTGAATTACCATTGCTCAGCTTACGCCAGTTGACTTCTGTCTATGATTACTGTCGTATTTTTAGTTGAATTTAAGGGGTAATGATGAGCTCAGCATCTTGGATCAGCATCAGACCGACAGCGCAGCTGCCAACACCCACAGGTCATGCTGCAGAGCTGAAAATAATACGACAGTGTCGTAATTTCAACTCAATCCTGTATATGTCAATCCTAAAAAAATCCATCAGTTTATCAGATTGCGCTACTTTGATAATACTCCAACATTTTTTTTGAATTTATAACCCCTTGAGTAATCAGAAGCTGATCACATCTAAAGTGATCGTTCAAACGCTCATTCAGCAGTTGCCTTAAGAAACCTTCTTTACACAATGTCAACATTCTGCCTACTAAAATACCAATGGCTCAGCATGTTATATCTATAAATTCACAAAAAGTCTCACATCCAGGAGTAACCTACATTGGATTATTTTATCCATTTCCTTTCCATAAAAAGTTGGACGTGGGGATAAACCACCAATGGGTTACCAACCCACTCACTTGCTGTATCTCCATCAGCGAGCTATCTTGCAACTGAGTCTCACAGTACATGACTAAATAAATGGGTGTGATCCACCAACCCTGTGTGCCACTACACATCATAAAACGTGCTTTTCCCAGTGACGTAGAACACGTCCCATCTCTCCTAGTTTTCCAAGATGGCAGTGCCCATGAACCAAGAGCCTTCTTCAGCGGTTGTACATTGAACAGGCGCAGGTCTACACTTTTATGGCAAAACTATACAGCCACGCAAATCTGTGACGACAGTGGCTTGAATTTGTAGATTTTTGGCTGGCAATTGCAACCAGCTGGCGGTGTGGCATAGACGTCAGCTGAACACATTCAACATGCGAAATGTGGGGGGATAAAAAGTTCCATTTTTCGGGCAATAGAATTTCTCTGAACAAGGGCCTCTGCCACTTTATGAAGAGTTGTTATTGCCCATGTGTGAAGAAGGGCTATTGCCTGGCACATTCCTTCAGGGGCAGTGTCATTGACAAATGCGTAGAGGTTTTGCTATTTATGCATTTGCTCCCCTGATCCCGCAGTTTTAACATGATTTTTTTATTTATTGGACAGACCCATTCGCAGGGCGTTTGCGTTGCCTGTAATTGGCAGTAAAGCAAGTAGGTTGTTAACCAACAACTTTATTGTTCTTTCCTTTCAGGATGTGGCAGTTTCCTCCCATAAACAGCATCACACAGCCAAGCAGGACCCTCTAGATATCGTGTCACGAGACTCAGTGGAGATCCTCTGGTTCAATAAAGCACCGATACCAGTAGAGTGTCAAGCTAAAGATTACCTTGATGGTATTAGAATGTTACGTGGGGCGCTATGGTGGCGAGATGTTAACAACCTTGCTGGTATACAGGAGGTTGTAGGTTCGATCTCGATCCCGACCCTGGCGCCTGGTATATTTGCAGTTCGAAAGTTCTCCCAATAGTCGCCTGGGTTTTTTCTTGCGGGTCCTCCGATTTTCCCCTCCACATTTAGAATCAATGTGCGTTGAGAGTATTTGGCTGCTATACATTTCCACATGATAAGTCACTTAATTGGGCTATCATTTGTGGCCAGGTCACTTCTGAAAAAGAGCTGTGTAGCTCAGTTGGCCTTGCCTGATAAAATGTATTAGTTTAGTTTATAGCTGTATAGTTTTACGTGTTACATGTTCAAGAGAAATAAAATAGGAAGAAAGTTATCTGGAAGGCATGACTTGGGTAAAAAAAAAAGTTTAACCAAAGGATAATTACAACTAAAGACAGTATATATTATTGCTTTTTTCGGTAAAGTCACGTAGATCGAAAATAATATTTTTTTATTAAAAATAAAAGCAAAAAAACCACGACGTTTCTATCGCAACAGAAGCGGTCTTCATCAGGCGGAGAGAAAAGAGGGGGCAAGCCTCCAAATGCAACTGCTTCTAATAAGGGCTTCCAGAGTGAGCAAAGCTGTGCTGCGTCAATGGCATGGGCGTGGCAGCCAGCGCCAATGTAGTAGCAAAGCACCACAAGTACAAGCAGTGCGTTAGACAGTGGGGGGAGGGAGTAGAAACAGGGGGAGAGAGGGGGGTAGAGATGGGGGGGGGGGCATTGCACCTCGCTACACACATCCACACTGCTGACGGTAGATGTTGACAAGTAAACACAAATCTAGTCATGACCCAAAGTGGTTGATGACATCTTTCCAATGATTGCTGAGTTTAAAACCGTCGTCTCGGTTGAAATTGTGTCTGTGTCTGTATATATGGATGGCTTCGTGAATGAATCTTTGTTGATAGCCAATCGGCTTGCAAAGTACCACCGTGAGGAAGGAGCCATCAGAAGATCCAATCAAAACCATCACCTTGCCTTACATAGATAACTAAAAAGATTTCCAAAATATTGAATAAACACAAGATCCAGGTCCGATTTAACACAGTGCATACAATTCATGATCTGATCCCATCTGCGAAGGACAAGATTCCTGACATGCAATATTCCGGCGTCTACAAACTAAGCTGTATCTGCGGCAGCAGTTACATTGGGGAAACTAAGCGACATGTCTCGGACCGTGTTCGTGAGCATAAGGCAGATCTGAAACACAGCAGGACCAATACTTCTGCCGTGGCTGATCATTACTTTAATGTGGCTGGCTCACGTGAAATTGATTTCTCTAAGACGATGATACTTTGCAAGCCGACTGGCTATCAACAAAGATTCATTCACCAAGCCATCCATATATACAGACACAATTTCAACCGAGACGACGGTTTTAAACTCAGCAATCATTGGAAAGATGTCATCAACCACTTTGTGTCATGACTTGATTTGTGTTTTCTTGTCAACCTCTACCATCAGCAGTGTGGATGTGTGTAGCGAGGTGTAATGCCCCCCCCCCCCAATCTTTACCCCCCTCTCTCCCCCTATCTCTACCCTCCCTCCCTCCATTGTCTAACGCCCTCGCTTTACTTGTACTGCTTCTACTTGTGGTGCTTTGCTCCGACATTGGCGCTGGCTGCCCCGCTCATGTTGTTGACGCCGCACGGATTCGCTCACTCTGGAAGCCCTTAGAAGCAGTTGCGTTTGGAGGCTTGCTCCCTCTTTTCTCTCCGCCTGATTTTATTTATTTTCTATCTATGTGACTTTACCGAAAGAACCAAGAATATGAATTTCTGCAGTCACGAAAGTTATAAGTCTAAACTAAAGAAAGCTTTGTTGAACTGAATATTTGACCAAAGGATTTGTGAGCTGATGATTAACAATTTCACTCATAATAATAATTGTGTTCTCTTAAAGAGTGGATGATTTAAGTAATTAATGTCGCTTCTTATTTTGTCATTTTCCTTTGGCAGCAACGAATGGCTGAATTTTTTGTATTCTTCTGCCTCCATAAAGCACTATGAGAATGTCACATTAACAAAAAATAATTGTGCATTTAAAATAGCCTTTTCGCGAATTATTGTAGGGTGTGTTTCAATTGCCTGCAAGGATCCAATTGAGTTTGTAATGTCCCCTTAATATTTTTGTGTGACTATTACAAAAGTCACAGTTAAATAGCGCTGATAAGGCCTAGTTATGAAATGCCATATATTAAAATGTATATTATTTTGGCAATTGCATGACAAACCACACTTTGCTATTACCCCTTTTCTTTTGAAAGCAGCCTTTGTAATGAAAATCTAAAATGACACTTGACTATCTCCATTGTTATTTTTATTATTACGTTAAATAACAATTTATAACCTTTGCCAATCCGTTGCTTCATAAAGGCTTCCCCATGTCTAATGTTCGTTATGGGATTGGTTGACCATACTTCACCACCCTGGTCAATGCCGGTTGCTGAAGGAAGACCTGCTGAGAAGTAACTCGCCACTGGTGTTAGCCATGGCCAGGAATCGAACTTGGCACAAGGTTTATAGTACACTTTATGAATCACTTCTCTGCTCATCCCCTCTGGTATATTTACATACGTATTTTTTTGTTGAGCAATGATGTTTTACGTGATATAAGCATTTAAATAACCTGCTCAAATTCTGAGTCAACATTAAAGCTAAAAGGTAATATGAGAAAACGGAATATGCTGTGTTCCAAAATGCTTCATCCAAACATTTTAAAAAATGTTTTATCCAAACATTTTCAATTTGTCGTGTGAAATAAAAAAAAGTACCAATCCTGACAGTATTACACGTAATTGTGTTTCCAACTTAATGTGAATTTCACTTGCAGTCACGTCACCATCGCGATACCAAATCTGCCTTTCACATTCCCTGCAACTCATATATATAAAACACATGTTTCTGTATCGTGCATAAAATGTGTACACAGGTGACACTTGTCACATTCGTGATGTAAGAAATTAGGATGTCCAATAGGTCCGATTCTACTCGAAGCAACATGAAGCAATACAGTAAAACCTTGGATTGCGAGCATAATTCGTTCCGGAAACGTGTTTGTAATCCAAAGCACTCGTATATCAGCTGTGATCACGTGACGCTCGGCAGACAAAGCATATACGTACTACTCATATTGCAAGACCTCGCTCGTTTATCAAATTAATATTTATTTAAAATTCGTGGTCGTCTTGCAAAACCCTCGCAGACCAAGTTACTCGCAATCCAAGGTTTTACTGTATATGTAAACAACGAGCAAGGGGAACATTTTTTTACTTGCGTGTGTCTAATGCGTGATATCAGGAATAATTTGTCGGTGCCAAAACATGGGCCCAGGACCCTGGGACCGCGTAGCCACCTCTGCCGTGTTCATGTTTGGAGGCAAGAGCAAACCCACCGGGGGGTACTTGTCAGCAGGAAGGTGAATGAAATTGAATCGATAACAACGTTGACAAATGATGGACGTAGACATCTTATGTTTGCCCCGTAATAAATACAGTATCGAATGGTTCAAGTCACACCCATTGGTTCCACCTGCTCTCCGAACTGCAGTTTACAGTTATTTATTGCACGGAAAACCTTCAGAGAGTATCGGCACAAAATATCACACCTAGACTTTTGGGTATTGATTTCTGGCCGCAATGTTGCATGCGATGGCTTTTTTCGAACGTTGTTTGAACTTTGCTGTGATCGAACATCACACCGGGCGGTTAGCCTGCTCAGCTTATAATTTCAAAGTGTTGATATCCTGGTAAGGAGGGCAGGGAGGGGGTCAACTCAGCATTTCATCCCTCTGGGGTCAATAAATGGGTACAGCTTAGTGGGAAGTCAACGGTTCTTGTCCAACGTTTAGATTGTCTTCTGCTGTCGATTTTTTTTAATTACAGCTCTTCACGAGCCTGATACAAAGCCGCCGGTCGGTCACCGAACGAAGGAGGGGGTGGAAGGGGAACAAAAATTCCGCGAACAGCAGCCTCGAGTTGGACGCGACAGGGCCCAGTGAAGGGGGGACAAACTGGGCTCGCTTCCCTACCCAGGTGATAGGGACCACATGCGGGAGGGACGTGGAATGTTTTGTTCTGTGAGATGGAGAAAAGGGGTAAGGGGGAAAGATGACTAACATACTGGGGAAATTAAAGGGACAGGGGGTGGAGGGGAAGGGGGAGGGTCTGGGGGGGGGGCACAAGAGGGGAAATGTGAAAAAAACCGCATACAAAAATAATTTACACACGACGCGTGAACGTGTGTGCTAGTGAACGTGTGTGCTAGTGAACGTGTGTGCTAGTGAACGTGTGTGCTAGGGAACGTGTGTGCTAGTGAACGTGTGTGCTAGTGAACGTGTGTGCTAGTGAACGTGTGTGCTAGTGAACGTGTGTGCTAGTGAACGTGTGTGCTAGGGAACGTGTGTGCTAGGGAACGTGTGTGCTAGTGAACGTGTGTGCTAGTGAACGTGTGTGCTAGGGAACGTGTGTGCTAGTGAACGTGTGTGCTAGTGAACGTGTGTGCTAGTGAACGTGTGTGCTAGGGAACGTGTGTGCTAGTGAACGTGTGTGCTAGTGAACGTGTGTGCTAGTGAACGTGTGTGCTAGTGAACGTGTGTGCTAGGGAACGTGTGTGCTAGTGAACGTGTGTGCTAGTGAACGTGTGTGCTAGTGAACGTGTGTGCTAGTGAACGTGTGTGCTAGGGAACGTGTGTGCTAGTGAACGTGTGTGCTAGTGAACGTGTGTGCTAGTGAACGTGTGTGCTAGTGAACGTGTGTGCTAGTGAACGTGTGTGCTAGTGAACGTGTGTGCTAGTGAACGTGTGTGCTAGTGAACGTGTGTGCTAGTGAACGTGTGTGCTAGTGAACGTGTGTGCTAGTGAACGTGTGTGCTAGTGAACGTGTGTGCTAGTGAACGTGTGTGCTAACGTGCCACAGGGCAGCACTCCGCTCCCGCCAGTTCCTGGCCGAGGGGCTCGACCACCGCCCCCACCATCACCCATCCCCACCATCCCACCTCCTCACCCACGAATCTCATTCTGGGCTCCATAAGAATGGGGGACCATATGGTCTCAAACTCTCGTTCCCTGCCTTTAAGCTTGTGGCTTAAATGCCCAATGCCTGTTCGGGGTAAGAGAGTGTTATGACACTGTTTCCACGAAGGAGCTTCGTGATATTTCCAATTGGTCAATATTACCTTCCGAGCAGATAAGTGTGCTGATGTTTTGACACAGCGCCCAGTTCCAGGCCCCACAGAGTGATTTTGATCGAAGGAGTGAGATTTGTGCCACAAATTGTTGGTATAGAAGTCCATGATATCCCGATGAAATGTAACTATGTCCGGGCACCCACATCACAGGCCCAGGGCCACCAACAGAGAAGAATATTGCCCCATGCTCGCTGGTTTTACGCTCGACATTCCTGCTGTCCACGCTGAAGCTGTACTCTAGCCATGCGGTGCAGAAATGTAACCACAGTACCCCATCCTGGCAAATATTCCACACTCGGTGAAGACTCCATTAGAGTGTGTGCCCAATCTGGCATTATGTCGGCAAAATACTATGTAGACTATACTCCTTGGTTCTTTCGGTAAAGTCACGTAGGTATAAAATAAAATAAGTTAAATCACGACGTTTTGGGCGCAACACAAGCGTCCGTCATCAGGTGGGACAACCACAGCAAAAAAATAATTGCTGAAGTGGGCAAAAGGGGTGCTTGTATCAAGAGGCTATATAGGTAAGAGAGGGGGGGGGGGGTGGAGCCAGGGAGGAGAGATAGAGAGGGTGGGGGTGTGGGGTTGGGGGAATGGGCTGCTGACAATGCAGGGGTTGAGAAGTAAGCGGGGCTGGGGGTAGGAGCAAGCGAGCACGAGTACGGCCAAATGCCGGGGCTGGGAAATAAGCGGAGCTGGGAGTAGCAGGCTGAAGAAAGACTGGAGACGCGGATATGAAGGCAAACTGTAGACTCTTTGGGGTGCTGTCGATCCTGAACCCTCCTCTTGCTTGTGCAGTATTCCGTTTGCATTTTTAAATTTACTTCGCAAATATTCTCCACGCGCGATTTGGTATTTACGTAATGCACTAAATAATATCACCTTGTTGAAATGTTTTTTTACGTTGAATTCAATTCATTAGGAAATATGAAAAGATCTGGAAATTATGTGGCAATGTGAGATCATATTCCACCTTCTTGTCTTTACATGCCCGTTTCCAATGTTGTTCCTTTGATCTCCTTTGGAGGCAGCCTTGTTCTTAGTATGAATTGAAAGGGGCCATAGTGCCACGCAGTCGTTGCGTCTCATAAAAGAGCCAATCTGGTGCCAGCACATGTCCCAGTGGTTGTTTCGCTTTTCATCTCCTCAGAAGCATTTGAATGCATTTATAATACAACAGGTGAACTCATCCGCCACTGCTTCCGCAGTCATCTTCAAACGCATAAAAAATACTTTTGATTCGTAGAGAGAAAAAAAACCTCAAACTGAGCTGCCCTGGTGCAATGCGTTTCAAACTTTGCAAATTAAGTTCCATAATTGACGTTGCAATTATTGTCATGTTTTTTTTTTACTTCTCGATCAGCTCGTGAGCAGCCTTCTCCCCTCGACTTTGCTATTGCCCTCTGCTAAGTCAGTTGAAACATCTCTTGTTGGTAGAGTAAACTATGGGTGACTGCATTCCCTCACGAACTTTGCGACTAGTGCAAAATAAAATGTTAATTGCCCCCATTTAATAATGGTGTGGAGGCCCAATGAAACACTCACACAGTAGGTCCTCGGTTAACGTTTTTAATCCGTTCCACGAAAACGACTGTTAACTTAAATAACTACCAATCGAATCTTGACTTAAAGCTTTCGTGACTGCAGGAATTCATATTCTTTGGGTCTTTCGGTAAAGCCATGTGGATAGAATTTTTTTTTTATTTTAGATTTTTGTTATTTTTTCTATCTACGTGGCTTTTCCCGAAAGACCCAAAGAATACTAATCGAATGTAGGGATTACACGTTAAAAGCATTAATCCGTTCGAAGACGATCGGAAGTTCACCTTTTTTGACCCTAAAAACATAACTTATAAGGCTAATTACTTTCCTCTTTTCATTTTGCTACTTCACTTTAGGGGCCATTACAATCACTATTTATTCACTTGGGACTTGAAAAATAAGCACAAATCACTGAGTCTGCAAGAGAGCCGTTTCCACTGCCAAGACAGAAAATGTAATGCAACACTCATAGATGGGCGTCGCTGATTGGCTGAGGGCATGGCTCGGCCCCACCTATGAGCACTCGCATTGGCTAAAATTGGGGCCCGCGTGCAGAACGTGAACATTACCGTTAAACGGAATTTTAACGTTCGTCGAAACCATGGGGCCCTATGGGAGACAAAACGTTAACCGAAAAACCGTGAACCGATGTCAGTGTTATCCGAGGGACTCTACTGTATCTTGTTTTGTAAAGCACATGACTGCAATGGCATGTTTGTGAATAAGAGTTTAACGTGAGAATAGAACCACTTTTCGGTGGAGGTCTTCCGCATTTCAAGCGTTTAGGAGTCGCTTGTGCAAATTATATTCAAAGTCGGCACACGGCTCGAGTCTGACTCACCCCCTTCACGAGGTTTGGCTGTGGACCATAATCCTCTTCTGAACCGGATCCGATCCCGATCAATTGGGATTTGATTTAAATACATTGTGTAATAAAACCGCCAGTCAAAATTTCTGCCAAGAATTGATATATTTTGCTGAAAAGGCGTTGTATAATTTAAAGTGGAACGTAATTAAAAAGCTACTGGAGCTATGCACTTTGAAATCCCGATTTGAAAACTCACTTCTTGAGAACTGCTTCTTGTGTTTAGTTTTGCTGTCCCCCCCCCACATACCTCCGATTAGCGCGGTTGTCTACTTGCAGTGTGAAATAAGTTGAACGTACATGCATTTCTTGGCCTTGTGTTAATTGGTTAGGCAGAGCTTTTGTCTTTGTCGTCACTAAACTTCTCTTCAATCGGTGCAAGGGATAGAAAGTTAACATCGGTGGAAACAAATGTTAAATATGAGTTAATTGTAAATAACTTAGACGTAATTAACTTAAGTATAGGTTCATTATGAGCATTGTCATTATAATTAACGCATAATGAATGAAGTGAATTCTATTCTATTGTCCTTTGTGTATTATTGCGGATCTCTGTTGGTAACAGTATGTGTGCTTGCACACATTTTGAGCTGTGTCTCCGTCTCATAGTACAATTGAAGACGAACACTTAATGCCTGTGCGCAGTCAGTCATGTTTCTCTAATGTAGGATTTGAAATTAGTTACTTCACCTCACCACTAAGTGCACACAGCTATGCATATTACCATCACTCACAGGTGGAAATGAGCGTTACATGGAGCACAATGTGTAATGAGCGTGCGTTGGATTAGTGAGCAGAACATTCACGGAGAGAGTATTTCTGTCATCCATTTCTGGCACCACGACAGTGCTGATTCCCTAGAACAGGGAACTCCCTTCACACCTGTGATTTTACTACGCTGCATTGACGTTGGGGTGTTGCGGCGGCGAGATGTTAACTGCCTCGCCTTGTGTACAGGGGGTCGTGAGTTCGATACCGACCTTTGACACCTGTATATTTGTAGTTTGCATGTCTCTCTCCCCGTAGTCACGTGGTATTTTCTCCGGGTCCTCCGGTTTTTTCCTCCACGTTTAAAAAAAAACATGCGTTTTGAGTCGGACTACCGTAAATTTCCACGTGCTAAGCCACTTCGTTGAGCTATTATTTGTGGCCAGGTGGCTTCTGATAAAGAGCTTCATAGCTCAGAGGTCCTTACCTGGTAAACAAAAAATGTGTTTAATTTAGTTTCTCTTTTGGGGGATGCTGCCGTGCTTTAGAGTACACTGGAGTTGCAAGCTGGAGGTTGTCAGTTCGTTCTCACGGCATGGCACTTGTAACAATGGCCTGGTTTCTTGAATGCCCATGCCCTTTGTCCACCCGAATGGGTAGACCGCACTTCGTCGAATGATAGGTCTCGTGTGGCGGGGTGATGTGTGGCTATGCCTACCTCTTCGAACACATAATCGTCAACATGGAAGCAGGGACCAAATGCCCTCTAGAGTTCGCTCAAGGGAGGCCCTTTTATTCAGCAGTGGCATGAGCAAGCGATTGCAGTACTGTGGCTTAACTTTCACGATGGAATGTAAATACTGCAGCTATACTATTTTTTTCAAGCTGGTGGCTTGATATAATTCTTATATTCTCTCTTGATTTGAAGCTTTCGTGACCGCAGGAATTCATACTCTTTGGTTCTTTCAGTAAAGGCACGTAGGTATAAAATAAAATAAATCACGACGTTTCGGGCGCGACACAAGCGTCCATCATCAGGTGGGAAAGCGGGATATACACTTTGGAGCAGCTTGCAAGGTGTTGTGGATGTTTTCCTGTGATGGCACGAGGTGTAAACATCTTTCACCTTCGTGCGTACGATTTGACACATCGTTGAGCAATGTTGCGTTTCTCCTAAGCCTAAATAATACTGCTTGTAACACACGTTTGTCATCGCTTTCCACTAAGGTTTGTGTGACAATGCTACCAATGTGATATGTCATGCCTTGTGATAATGAAACACAATGTACCTTTGTATTCCCATCTCCTAGTGCAGTAATCGGTAAATGCATCACACCTTCATGCTGAATTTATAAATGCTTCCATAATAAGATTCCTAATTACCTACCATCACAGATGAGCACACAGCTATCTCTGCGTGATCATGACCCAAAGCAATAATGCAATGAAAGGTATTGCAACATTTTAAAACGGCCCTGTATTGCATTTTGCCTCAGTGAGCCGAGGATACATGAAGTCGACTGTTACTCAGGATTATTTGCCTTGGATTTCCAAAAAATACATATAACTGATTAGATTTATAAGCAGGTCTTTGGATCATGTTAGGATATCGAGGCATTCCGTTGCACATTGCATTGATGCATCTTCACAGACTTTGCACGTGTTGTAGAATTTCATCGCCGATATTTTATTTTCATCAACGTATGAATATTTTTTTCCTTTCAAATATTACATAGCAAAGTGAGAGATTTGGGTTGCACAACGACGTTATGAAAATAAGTTCCACCTATGCCAGCTAATGTGTCTCAATGTGCACTCTAAATATTAGCACAGGCAGCGCGTTTCTTGGCCTAAACAAGATTCCCACCAAGCCTTACTAGGCGTCGTCTCATGAATAGTGGACGCCTCGGTGACGAGATGTTAACGACCTTGCTCGGTATACGGGAGCTTGTGGGTTCGATCCCGACCCTGATGTCTCTATAAGTGCAGTTTGCATGTTCTCCCTGTGGTTGTATGGGTGTTTCACCAAGTCCTCCGGTTTTTCCCTCCACATTTAGCATCAACATTCATTTAGGCTATTGGGCTGCTATAAATTTCAATATAAGCCACCTCGTTGAGCTATCATTTGTGGTCAGGTCGATTCTGAAAAAGAGCTATATAGCTCAGTCGGCCTTACCTGGTAAAATTTAAATAGTTCATAGTTTTAGTTTATAGACTGGTTTATCTTATGGGATGTGTGGAACTTCTACGATTGACTCAGGGCCACCAAAGGAGTGAGAAACGTTTTGTTTACATAAAAAAATATTAAATCATATACAGCCCATTGTCAATCCACTGCTGGATAAAGACACTCCCACATCGTATCAGTCATGGGACTATTTGGTTCGTGCGGATTGGTGAAGGATGAGAGTTCAAATGTCACTCGCCACTGATGTTAGCTGTGGATGGGAATTGAACTCGGATCACTGTGGTCATGGTGAAGTGTATTCACCACTGTGCTATCACTCTAGTCCACTTACTTGCAGAGCAAGCATTATAAATTATGGATAATTACAATAATCATAAAATAATGAGCAATTTATATCTCGCACTGTGTACCCATTACACAACCGTAATCATCATCAATCGTAGATTAATCCACCTCTACGGGGAGGTTATCCTTACAACTCTGTCCACAACATCTTTCCCTGTGTTGTCTTCTCTGTGTATGTATCTCTGCTACCTTGTACCTCGTGTCTGTTCACGAGTCCTTATCCTCTGTTTACGTTGGTGTGTTCAACCTGGAAGATGAACGCAAGATTTAGCAGTCTTTTGAAGTACGTGTTCAACCAGGTTAGTGTCGAACTGTGTTGTTGGCCGACTGGTTTGCATCACGTTATGTTTGTAAGGTTTGCTGAGTTCGCGTCTCCCATCTTCTTGCTGCATTTGCCTTTGTGCAGTTTGCCGTTCTCGGTGTTCTGTGTGTTGTGTCCCTCTGTGTGTGATGTCCCTCTGTGTGTGATGTCCCTCTGTGTGTGATGTCCCTCTGTGTGTTGTGTCCCTCTGTGTGTTGTGTCCCTCTGTGTGTTCCCTCGCTGTGTGTGATGTCCCTCTGTGTGTGATGTCCCTCTGCGTGTTCCCTCGCTGTGTGATTTACGACATCTTCACCTGAGGACGAGCGCTTGTGTTGCGCTCGAAACGTCGTGATCTATTTTATTTTTTATTTTATTTCTGCATACGTGACTTTACCGAAAGATCCAATGAGTATGGTAACCCACCATTTGTATAGCCAGAATTATTAATTCAATCATTTCACAGCTAGTGTTATAATCTCACTATCCTGATCATCAAGTTTCCAGCCACCGATAAAGCCAGCCGCCTCAATTGGTTGTCCGTCTTCTACGCGGTGGGATGGAGCGGTGGCACAGTGGTTAGCACTGCAATTGTGAAGCTTGCATCCTGTGTGCAATTCTCAGCCGCAGCCAACATCAGTGGCGAATGATATCCGTACCGGTCTCGGGTACTTCCTTCGCCAACCTACACCAACCAGCGTGGTGAAGTATGGTGAACCTACCCTGAAGACTAACACAGTGTGGTGAGATTCGACTCGTCTGTTGGCAAGAACATACAAAAAAAAAACCCTTGACACGAGTCAGAAAAAAACACTTTGGAAAGGTTTACCACAATCTGCAGCGGAACAGCCACACACGTGCGCACGTTCTACTGTCAGTGAGCATGCTACGGTGTCTCATGATTTCCCAAAACAATACTTTCCCCCTCCCCCTCTGCTGCTGTACTTTTAACCCCCCAGCATTCAGTGCACGGCGTTTTTCAGAAGCGTTCTGCAGTCCTCTGCGGATAAAGGGGGGAGGCGCAGTCAAGTTGCACAAATGCCATGTTTTCGTTTTCTCTGACAAGAGAGCCGGTCATTCTTTTTCCGGTGTTCTCCCGCCCAGCCTCTGACCGTGCCCATGATTCAAGATGCTGCGTCTTCACTCGCACCCCCCTGCCACGTGTCGGTAGAAGAGCCAAGGCGGGGAGGGGTTGCTGGGGAGAAACCCGGCGAGACGGCTCGGCCGTAGAAAAGAGTGGGCCGCCGTTATCCAACTCCAGTCGCAAAACTCATTCATCACCCCGAGCTTCTAAGGTCCCACCGCTGTGTACCTTCAACATCAGCCACACGTCCTTCCCTATAACTCACGGAGTTTTAATTAATCTGTGGCATAGTAGAGACATATGGAGTCCCGCAGAGGAGTAATGACACTATGCCGGGCACATTATTTTTCTCTTTTCCTTTTCCCGGCGTAGCGGCGATCTTTGCTTGTCGTGTTCAGAGGCACACCGTGGGTTTTGATGTTTCATTTAAATTAGTAAATGTATAAATTAAGCCTTTTATTTAACCGAGTGAAAGACCATAGATGAATGTCTTTCTTTTTTACAGCAGTCATGCCCAACTATAATTTTAGCATTCATTTGTATATTACGGTATACGTAGGTTCATGTAATTTCCAGTGTTGAAATGTCATCTCTGATACAGCTGTACAATAGCCTTGTCCCGAGAATGGTTATCGTTTATTTATATATTTTGCCACCAATTATATCCCAAGCGGAGTGTGACAGTGATGTTGAGAGGCGACGAAATGCACGTTCACAAAGCTTCTCGTCTTGTCAAAGAATAGCCCCAGAAAAACTTACACGACATAGCTGCCATTGGAATAACGTGAGAAGGTCATCATATATGTAATGGCAGACCACTTGACTTGTAGTATAGAGAGCATGGGTCTATATCCTGGCAAGTGGTGAACTCAACTCTTTGGAATAGAGAAAAAAACATACGGCGGTTGTATTGTGGGGGGAAATGGCATTGTTACAGCAATGTAGAATTTCCACTGCTCGTTAATATCTGTTTAACACGTAGGCTTTCGCGACCAATATTATCCATAATAGAGGTTTTTGGGATATATCGCGTCAACATAAATGATTGGCTGTGTCGGGTGGTGGCGGGTTTAACGACACATTTATATGTACGCAATCTAACCAGAAAACCTCCATTATGGATCATTCATATCTGTTGGCTAAGATAATAACTGTTTAATTACACTTTACACGTGGAAACACACGTTTTTAAAATAGCCTCAGTGAAATGTATAAACACACCTTATTTAAGAATGATAATAATGTCCAATTTCCATCCCAAAAAGTCTCATTAACTCCCAAGACGCTTCTATCGCAATGGTCCCACTTTGCCATATTCGGGCAATTCCTTCATGGAGTGTCGTGAATATCGGAGAAAACGAGAAACACCCAGAGAAGCACACGCACAGATGTCTGGGGAAAACAATAACAGGTGTTAATTCAGTTTGCGATGTTGCCATCAACTGGCCACTTCATAGCTCAACACATGGGCCATCTACAACGGGATGAACACTGCCTGATTCACTGACACTGACTGCAGTGCTGTCAAATTACGGACAATATTTCTGCTACAGGAGAGATACGGACTCTGCTATTTTGTAGAAACATTTACACTGTAATTGTATTTATACAATTTAGTCATTGCACACGTTTAGATTTGTGATTTGGAGTACTGATGCTGATGATTGTCTCGAGATATTTAATGTCCGCTTAACTGCCCTGGTCATATTTTGCAAATTTTCCATGCAATTTGTCAGGCAGGAGTAGGAATTGTCAAAACGGGGTTAGAGGTCCATATGTCTATCAACAAGTTATTCCGTCACTCCATAATAGTGTATCTGCTTGTGAGGTGTTCCAATTTATGAATATGCGGTCGTATATTTTGCATAATAAAGGTTTTTAGGTTAAATCGCATAATTATATGTGTCGTTAACCCGCCACCACCCGACACAGCCAATTAGTTAGGTTTGTCATGTAAACAAAGCTTGCAAATCAGTTACTACTTCAGACAACCGGTGTGTTGGAGGGCAACATTTACAATTTAAGTACGACGTTTCACTCGTAATTACATCAAGTATCATCGGGCGATTTTTCCAGAATACGGGTAAAATCGCCGGTGGGTCGAAGTAGTGACTAATTGGCACGCTTTGTGTACGTGACAAACCTTACTGATTGATGGGTTACCGGCACATCTATACTTACACGATCTAACCTAAAAAAACACTTTACTATGAATAATATTGGTCGCGAAAGCATATTATTTTATCGTGTGATATTTTTTTCTCATTGCTAAATTAGGGTTTTAGAACTTATTTCCATCAAACGTATGCAGATCAGTCGAGGAACACATTGTTATAATGTGAGTATTACAGTACGAAAATATACATAAGGGAGAAAGGGCCCTTTCATCCTGTCTGCCTCCATCCTGCTTTATTCATCTAGTCACTTTTTAATATTTGTTTTAAATCTGAAATACACACGTGATATGCACAATGCATCGCTCTCTCCTTCATTACAAAGCCAACATCAACCACTCTCTTCCTGTCATCACTAAACAGTCTGTGGAGTGTATATCAGCCTCATCCTCTGCTGCTCTTGAAAGATAAACAAATTACACCTCTATATATATTTCTGTGACAGCAGGTTAAAAGTAACATGCTACTGTGGGATTTGACAATTCATCTTGAGCAAATGTGGATGGCGGCAAAATATTAAGGATTACAAAAATAAAAAATAATGGCAGTGATGGTATGATACGGAGATTGTATTTCACACGTGGGTTTTTTTGTGAGGAAATTATTACAAGTCATTGCTGATATTTTTCTCGTGTGAACTATTTGTGAATAATTTGCATATTTGCTTTCGTAAACAGGCAATGGGGTGGCATTCGCCTCTGCTGGTGGCACCGATCCATTGGTGGATATTTCCCTCTACATTGCAGACACCAGCTTGTCCATCGGATGACCACTTTTGACTTCGCATAAAGTGCAACTCATTTTACTAACCGCAGAAGTTTGATGGGTTGAGTCCATCCATGACTAAAAACTATTGATACTTGCTGAAAATTGGCTTTCATATTGTGTATATATTAGATATTGTGAGCAAAATGTGATAGTCCAGCTTCTCTATCCACAAGATCATATCTCTACCATAAAGTGACATGCCCATATTTGACAAAGACACACACTCATCACGTGACAATGACTCTTACAAAAGAAAATAGTGACGTATTTGAATGGCAGCAGGACATTGAACCTTCGCATGACGCATTTTAACAAAATGTTTTCAAAATGTGTCATGCGAAGCTTCGGTCACGTGACCTAGTTCACGTAAATAATTGATGTATGAATTGGACAAATTACAGTTTTTATACGGTGTATACTGTACTACTATATACTTAAAAGGAAATTGAGTTGTAAGCGCAGTACGCTACAAACCTTGCAATCTGAGTTCGATTCCTGCTCATGGCCAACATGGGTAATATCTGAACTGGTTCTGGGTCTCCTCGAGGTCGACTCAGCCTTAAATGAGGACCTGGTGTGGTGTGTAAACATCAGCACTGGGGAAACAAAGGCGGCGTTTGTACCCAACCGTCTCCGAGCGCGGTGACGGCCTTAATAGGTGCTCGCTGACAGCGCTTGCGCCAACAGCCTATTAAGGGCTAGGCGAGAGGGTCTTTGCCTAAATACTTAAAGTCAATGTGCGTGTATGATTCAAAGTGCTGTCGGCTTTGGGGGGGGAAAAATTAACATTGCGACATTGTAAATTCAGCGACGAGCACAGTTCTGGGAGGAACTGCGCTGCGTGCCGTTGAGTGGCTGTCTCGCCGGATTTAATGTGATACTTTCTAATTGAATTCTGAGATCTAGCAAAATGTAATAATCTCCGAGAATGGAATGTCCCCAAAAACGCGCTTTAGTGACTGTTAATATACACCGGCGCTCACTATTTTAACCTCCCCCTCTCTCCCTTGCCTTCATTCCTCGGCATTCATAGAGCGGCGTGGCTCGCTCATTTCGTCAGCCGGGGCCCCCTCCTCTGTCTGTGTGACAACACACAATCTTGGGCCATTAAACTGACCCGAAGGCCACGAGGAGGCGAGTCGTTACGCCTGGCTGCTCCAGCGTTAAAAGGGTTTTTTGTTTGCTTTGTTTTTACGCAGTGAATACAGAGGCCCTCTATTTGCGACAACTCGGCTGAGGAGTGTCCTTAGTCACAACTTTCAGTACCGGTCCTTTTGTATCGTCTGCGGAGAGGCGACGCTGCAGTGGCCATTACTGAGGCTCTACTTTTGTTCGGCTTCTTTTGAGGCCCATGGAACCCCACTTTCCTCCGTTTGCAATCCTCTCTGCCGGATCCCTCCCGCTGCTCCAGCTTCCAGGAATCAAATGGCCAATCGTTAACAGTGCACTCATTAACTCGGCACATCATGGGCAGGATAAATTGGGTTCAGGAATGGCTCACTACGAATGTTGTGAAGGTACTTGAAAGCCAGCTCCGTGTTGTGTTCGCTGCCACACGTTGTGAGTCATCTGCAGCACAACTTTTCACCACTGTCTTGTTTCATTTAAAGTGTCTACTGTCATGCGAGCAACGTTTCAGGAATAATGCATTAATAGGGCACGCATCGTACAAACACAGGTACTGTCAAAACACAACACTGTTACAGCTCTTTGTTAATCCACTGGCAGATGAAAGCTCATCCCTTATAGAGTCAGTTGTTTGCTTGAACTTCACCACACTGATCTGTTGCAGGTCGGTGAGTGAGGCGCCCCGTAACTCGGTCCGTTCACAATTCGCCACCGATTTTAGCCATGGTCAGGAGTCAAACTCGGACCGCTGGGTTCACGGTGGAGTATGACACCGGCCATGCCACGTCTCCCCCTGCGGTGCGTCACTGTCCTGTCGATTGATAATTAAGTGGTGAAGAGTGTCGGCTACATTATTGTGATTCCAAACTCTGATGAAAAGGATTGATATGTGATTATTCTAATCACTACACGATTTAGCTACTTGGCAATGTTAATATATTAGTACTGAATTGTGGTTTTCGGCCTAATTTATTTTTCTTTCATAACAGATTTGTTTTATTTAGACTTGTATTTTGGCAAATGTTCATGTGACAGTACAGGGGCAAAATGTCAAAAGTCATTGGATGATTTTTCTATTCCATAATTCAGAAGTTTACTATTTAATAATATGGTTTTCCCCATTTTTTCTGGCAACAAAACTGAAACCTTTTTACAAGGATTCATGTCTGCATTAACCACAATACTTGCAGTCAATATGCAAACAAAAACTATTATGATAATATATGCATTGTCCTTGCACTATCAAAGTAATGAGGGCTCGGGGTGAGCATCTACATCATTAGACCTCCTTTGCCAGTACCAAAATGTAATAATAGGGTTTTTCCCCTTTTTTATGGCAACAAAACTGAAACCTTTTTACAAGGATTCATGTCTGCATTAACCACAATACTTGCAGTCAAAATGCAAACAAAAAACATACTATGATAATATATGCATTGTCCTTGAAACTGATTGGTCCACACCAAGGGACGGTTTTCTTTTGAGCCTCGACCCAATTGGTGCTCGACCAGATGACGCCGAAAGGCGTACAGCTCAAAGACAATGCACTATCAGTTAATTTACACCAGGACAACTGTTTGACTGATCAGTTCAACGCATAGGCTTTCGCGACCAATATCCATAATAGAGGAGCGCAAGAGAGCAGAAGTGTGGTCACCACATCTACGCCTCTATATAAGGAGCAAAACAGGTGGACTTCACAAATCTGGCTGTCGCCTGATGAAGCTAGTTGTAATTACTGGCGAAACGTCGTACTCAGATTGTAAATGTTGTGGCTTGGCTCTCCAACACACCGGTGTGCTGTACTAGTGACGAATTGGTCACGTTCTGTTTACGTGACAACCATTACTAGTTGGCTGTGTCGGGTGGTGGCGGCGGCTTTAATGACACATTTATATATTTACGCGATTTAACCCAAAACACCTCTTATGTTTGACTGATGTTTTAATTTTCCCACAACTGTGAGTGCAATTGGAAACCCACATTACGATAATGACACATCGTCCACAATGTTTAGGAAAATTATGTATCATTTCTTGTTTTTCCTACTAATTAAAAGCCTCATCGCCCACATTTACATTATGCTTAGTTACGGACATTTCATTTTACTTTGCTTTCTAGCGTTATTAAGAGAACATACAATGATACACGTAACAGCAGAGACTAGCGGGAACTGGTTGAATTAGGATTTTATGACGAAAATGTTTAGCGGTTGATCAAGTATGCAGACTAATTGAGCTTTTTTTGGCATTAATTTAAAAATAGTAAAAAGAGCAAATGCATAATAAATGTAGAAATAAATCGACCACACACATTTGAATGTAGACACACTGACTTTCTTACTCGAGGCAACACAAATTGTCTGAAACTTTTCCATTTAGTTAACTTATATACCCACGAGTGTTCATAACAACAAAATCGTAAAAAGAGGGTATGGAAATGTTGAACACAAGTTGTTAACGCGTTGAGGACTCTTGATATTATTGAATTTACCGGAGGTTTAGGAACGCACCACAGATGTTTGGAAACATTGCACCGTTACAATTTGGTGTAGAACCAAACTGCGAGCGATCTACGGCAGAGTCAAAGCGTGCTGGCAGTGAGACGGCACGTCATCTCGTCCTGAGCATTGAACTCGTGGCACGGTTGAGTGGCGTGCGAAGCAGCAGCAGCAGCAACAGCAGCAGCAACAGCAGTAGCAGCAGCACGCAATTATTACATGGGAAAGTCGGGAAACCGAACCTGGATATCCCATGTGCAGCGGAGTGTGACATCTCCATCGTGACACGTGCCTTGCTTCCGCCCAGCCTCATACGCTGTACGGCTCAATAGATGCTCGCTAACAAACCTTACCCCACGTGCTTATGTAAGTTAAAGCCATACACTGTGTATTAGTTGTACATGGAAGTGCATCGGCATTCTCGATTTTCAGCATTTGACGAATACAGAATCAAGTTGTTTGTTTATCCTGATGGAGAAATCCGATTAGCTACGAAGCTCTTACTCACAGATATTCAGTATGAGCCCGGGGTCATAAAGTTACAACAACAACAATACATTATACTATGGTTTCCAAAAAAATGACTGGCTTATATACGAGAGAACACTCAAAATTTCCAACAAGTAATTGAGCAAATCTGCTCTTGGCTGCCCTGTCCCAATCAGGCACCTCACTCCGCGTGACGCGCACCGTGCACCAACCCTGCCTCCGAGTTGCTGGCTCACAGGGCATGTCCCCCCCCCCCCCCCGACGCGTCGGCATTTGATTTCCGAGGCGTAGTGAAGCGTCCGCGTTCAACTTGGCGGGGCTTCGCGTCGTACACAGGCGTACGGCGCGTAGATCAGAGGTGTCGCGCGGCAAGGCGCGGCGATTTGATGCTGAATTGATGTAACAACCATCGCGTGATTTCCCGAAACTGCGCGTTTTTTTCCCGGTCTTGCAGCGGCGCAAACCAATGTTGCCTGCCAACGTTATTGCCAAACATTGGCACGTGAGAGAGGATTGTGATATAAATGTAACGTCATGGGCAATAGTACTTCACAAATGTAAGTGAAGAGGCATTGCTTGAGACAGGTTTTTATTTTTACACGTAGGCCATGCTTGTGGTGTATTTATATGGGAACAATAGGTATTAACTAACGCTCGAATAGCCAGACATTTAGCAGGATTTGAGACCTCATTTTTGTGATAAAAAAAAATAAAGTTGTAACTTTATTTACCAGTGTAAATTAGAAACATTAGTACCGTGACTTCCCACGACATTCTTCTGAAGACACATTGTCCAGCGAGACATTTTCCTCCTCAACCCTGTGTTTACTATGCTCTGAGGCAAATATGTATAACAACATTAGAATGTTGATATCGAAGTGTTGATTATGTTATATATTGACACACAAATGGGCATTCATACAAACAGTATTAATGTTTGGAGAATGAGATAAATTTACTATAATTAACACGGAAACGTTTCACTAGCCTAAGGCTTTTTGGAAGCTTCATCTTTGTGCTAATTATAATCACCGGACTAACCATTGCTGTGTTTTTCTTTTGTATATATCTGCACAGGCTGTGTATGATGCACATGTCAGTCTGCTTCAGTGTCCTATAGCCAGGTGATAGCTCTCAGCGATCTAAGGAAGGCGGTTATCATTATTATTTTATATAGTGCACTTGCTACATTGGTCCATATTTTGAGGTGCAGATTTGTAGCTGGTGCATAACTGCCTAGCTCTCCCAACGTGATGTCACCATCATGACCATCATCAGCCATGATCCAAATACGTCTGGATGAAGGTACACCAGGATACAAACGGTGCAATAAAGAGGGGAACAAGAGCAGGGCGTGAGAGTGCTTTTGGAAAACTGAATTTGATAATGAAATGCAGCATTGTGAAGAAGGACATTTTCCATCGGCTCACATGGCCAGCTATGCCATGAGAATCATAAACACAGACATGGGCAATACAAATGGAGCAAAACTAACTTAAATCTGCAAAGGTTTACGAAAGGATGCAAGCCTAAAATTAGACCGAGGGGCAGAAAAAGGAACGAATCCAAGCCAGAAGCATCGCGTTGACTGCAGAGAAAGGACTTGGGTAGGACGGTGCATTGTTACAAGGATTGATGGTCACTGGACGAGGCGGGTGATGGAATGACAGCCGAAGAAGAGGAGGACGATCACCATGGCGATAGAGCAGCGAGATGGCTTTGTGCGCAGGAGCAACATGGATTGTTGCCTTTCAGGACTATGAGGGAAGGTGATCGTGTGTTGGTAGGTCTTCATCTGGCAAGGGGTAGATCATGGCCTGCGATAATGATCGCTTCATGCCACCTTGTTCCATCAAAAGGTTGCTCGTGATAACATTTCATCAAGGGCGACGAGATTTTTCTAATTCGTCAAAAGCCTTCATCACTGCGGAGGCTTTGTGTGGGAGGGGACTGTGGCGCATAATGCACAAATAGAGAGATCGGTGACGGTGTGAGCCAAATCCCCACGGAACGCCAAGTCAATGGAAAGAAATTGAAGGGCGGATGCATTTCGTTATATGTTGATTGACATTATTGGTTCCACCTGGCGTGGGGAATTTGAAATTCCCATTGTGGATTAAAGCACCACATCCTATCCCCTGCTTCTATCTCTGCCTGCTCTGAGTCATTATGTTTATATTATGGGATTTGCGCAAATAAGCGTCAAGCAGCAGGTTGTGTGGTGTTTGAAGCCTATTCTTGGTGCTTAATTTTAGCCGGAATCAGGACCACTGTTCCAAGAATTGTTTTAGCACGTCACATCCATCTCCTTATTTTGTCCTCATTGTACTCTCTATTGCTGTATGCCTGTTCTTAGGATGAAGGAAATATAGGTGCAGTAATATAGGATTATTATGAATAGGCACACCCTCTGCTCTAGTCTTCTTCTTCTTCTGCCGAATGGTTTTGCTGTAGAATAGCAGATTTATATGTAGGGGAGCGGCGAATTATCAAAGGTTTTTTGTCACAGTTCTTTAGCCAGTCCAGGGCCTCTAGGGCGAGGTTGCGGATTTGCTTCTATTCAATTCATGCGGGGAGGCGCATCATTCGACTAGGTGTCCCGTTGTTTATACGATTCCGCAGTCACAGAGTGGGATGATGCTTTCAGTCCTCCACTTGTGGAGGAAATGAGTGCAGGGACCTTGAGATGCGTAGATTTTGGTCGGCCATCGATTCCGCCTTTCCATCTGCCGTTGATTGCTTCGGATGTGCTTGTCACAAATGAACCACAATACCTCGCTGATCTCGTCATGGAGTATAAACCATCATCACGTGAAATTTGGCCATCCTCGCTACAGCAGCTTTTGGCAAACAATCGAACAAAGACGGTGGTCACCGCATTGCGAGCTTTCAGATGCGCTTCTGCGGCTGTCTGGAACGCTCTTCCTTCCGATATTAGGAAGCCACTGGAGCTATGCACTTTTTAATCTACATTGAAAACTCATTTTATTTTTTGAACGACTTTGTGTTCAGTTTGCTGTCCTTCCACTGGCACCTCCGATTAGCACGGTTGGCTGCATAAGGTTGCGAAAGACGTTCAGCGCCCGTAACGTAACGTAACATCCGTGAGCCGAACCGGTTGGCGAGATTTGAGGCGGCGCCGTGGAATGTCGTCCGTTGTCCAGGCACATCTCGGCTTCGCTGCACACTCTCTCCAGCTCCCGCTAACTCCAGCTCCCGCTAACTCCAGCTCCCGCTAACTCCAGCTCCCACTAACTCCAGCTCCCGCTCACTCCAGCTCCCGCTAACTCCAGCTCCCGCTAACTCCAGCTCCCGCTAACTCCAGCTCCCGCTAACTCCAGCTCTCGCTAACTCCAGCTCCCGCTAACTCCAGCTCCCGCTAACTCCAGCTCCCGCTAACTCCAGCTCCCGCTAACTCCAGCTCCCGCTAACTCCAGCTCCCGCTAACTCCAGCTCCCGCTCACTCCAGCTCCCGCTAACTCCAGCTCCCGCTAACTCCAGCTCCCGCTAACTCCAGCTCCCGCTAACTCCAGCTCCCGCTCACTCCAGCTCCCGCTAACTCCAGCTCCCGCTAACTCCAGCTCCCACTAACTCCAGCTCCCGCTCACTCCAGCTCCCGCTAACTCCAGCTCCCGCTAACTCCAGCTCCCGCTCACTCCAGCTCCCGCTAACTCCAGCTCCCGCTAACTCCAGCTCCCGCTAACGAACCGGTTGGCGACATTTGAGGCGGCGCCGTGGGATGTCGTCCGTTGTCTGGGTACATCTCGGCTTCGCTGCACACTCTCTCCAGCTCCCGCTAACTTGCCGCGTCCCGTCCAAGTGGAGCCCGGGCGGTGGCGATTGTGGAAAGTGCTGGGAGCCACCGCAGAGGGGCGTCGATTTGCGGACTCGTGCAGTACGTCGCGTTGCGGCGTCGAGGCCCGGCGTCGGCGGTCGCCGTGCGGCTGCCTCGCGCCTGGACGGGAACGCAGTGCTCGGCCGCTGAGGAGAGTAACGAGCGGCGGAGTGGCGGAGGGCCAGCGTCGAGGCGGATGCTCCCCAATCGGTGCCCGCGGGCCTGCGCCCGATGTTGTTGCGTGCCTTTACTTTCTCGCTCTGAGGTGTGCGTGAGGTGCCCTTTGTATGTGAGCGCTCATTGGTGGAGTGTGACGCCAAGGTGCGCTGGTTTTTGCCTCGGAAACACACTGTGGATCCGCAGGAAGGAACGCAGAACCGTTCCGCTCGCTTCGTGGTTGGCCAGGTGGAAGGTGTCGGTCACGAAGCTTCGATTCGAGCACCAAGCGACTTTGTGGGTTGATGTTCCGCCATTTTAACTGAGCTGCATCACGGGCATCCTTTGATGGCTTGCTGCTCCGAAAGGGAGGCTGATGAACTGAATTCGGCCTGCTATTGTGATGGTGTCGGTTTTGCTGAGCACTTAACAGAAAGGACCTCATAAATCTGAGCATCTTCCTCACCTGTACTCTAGTGGTAGTGCCTCACACCAATATTCTCTACTCCAAAACAGTCTCGCAGAGTTCTGGAGTATATCGAGCCAGCAGTTAAGCCCCATATGTTTATACTTACACCCACATATTATGGATGATGGTATGTTTCCTGACATACTATGGCTTGTCAAGTTTTTAAAAAATCTGGCAGAAGGAAGCGATGACGAAATATAGTGACATAAGCGGCATTGGCCAAGATTACTTTTTTCATGTTGAGCTAGTGTTCTAGAGCCAGGCCATGCGAGGCAATGCATAAAATAAATATTCCCCTCTGCTGTGAGCCATCTGCATGCAGTATGGATGAGAAGCAGCATGGTCGAATGCATGAAAGCCAAATATCCTGAATAGATTTTGAGCATCAGCACAACTTGTGACATTCCACATCCAGTGCAGATATTGAGAAAATGCTGAAGATAAATTGAAATTTCATTGTATGTGCTGCAGCATCATATAATCATAGTTTAGTAAGAGTAGTTGTATGACTGATTGCCAATCAGATACCAGTATTTTAGACATGGGCCTAAATGACCACCACGGAAATCAGGATGGAAAAATTGATCTCGGCTCTTTATGCGATTGCTTTTGCAAATTTTGGTAGTTAAAGTCCTGTTAACTCCCTCGCCTGGTATGCAGGGGTCGTGGGTTCGATCCCGACCCTGACGTTTGTATATTTGGAGTTTGCGTGTCTCTCCCTGTGGTTGCATACAATTTTTCTCTGGGTCCTACGGTTTTCCCTCCATATATAGAAACGTGCCTTTAGAGTATTTGGCTGCTATACATTTCCACATGGTAAGCTACTTTGTTGAGCTATCATTTGTGACCAGGTCGCATCTGAAAACGAGCTCTATACTGTAGCTCAGTGGGCCTGAACATAAAAAAAGAAAAAATAATTTAGTTTAGTATAAAGAGGCAAACCACTTCTGAAGAAAACAGGATGATGAGCATGGAAGCATCAGTGTAGATACTGAGAGGCAGGCATAGAAAGAAATGGTTCGAGGTGGTGAGCCAGGAGCGTAGAATGAACGTGGAGATGATGGCATGGGACAGGAGTGAGTGTAGACGGGGACTCGGAAAGCATGGCCCACACGAGTGGGAAACAACGACAGGAAGCAGAAGACATTTTATGTTAACAGATTTCCCAATCAAGCCACCGTTTTTTTTAAACACAAAGCGTCTTTAAATGTTACCGTAGTTGGTGCGGCTGTATTACTGTGTGGGAGAAAGGTGATCTAAGTTATCTCCTGTGAGGCGTAGGGTTCAGGTTCTGGGTTGTTGCTGGACGATGTGACGGGGATGGACTGTGTCGAAGGCAAAGGAGAGGAACACCCGCTAAATGTTCACATTTCTCTGCATAATTAACCAAAGAAGCCGGCATTAATACATCTGCCAATGCATAATTAGCTGTGCAATTTAATTACCATACACCACAGCTGCATATTAAGGGTAGGTAGGCTTCATTTTCTAAATTGCTGCACCTGAGAATATTTCAATGGGCCCTTTTCCCCCAGCATTAACTCAGCCCCCCCCACCCCATCTCTCAGGTCTCCCCGACACACAACACGCGTGCGCGTCTTTGTGTGTGTGTGTGTTCATGATGCCACGTGCCCAACATGGAACACGCCTAATTAAATGCATCACAGCTGTGCTGCCACGTCGAGCCCCTGTGCAGCTGAGCAGGTGTATGCCGTTTAATTTGGATATTTTCCTCTGGGGTGTCATGAGGACTAGAGCCGGCTGATTTATGGTACAGCGGATGAAACGCGTGCTGTCAGTGACGCGCAGGTTTAAAGGGTTATGCAGTAAGGATTCATTTTTCTCTTAAACGAAGTCGTCAAATATGTTACGAGTGTCTGAGCATCATTTAGCTAACCAGGTTACATTCCGTTCGTATCCATTACCTCTTTTGAAAGCATAAACATTAAACGACAAAACTTTATTCGGCAAACTTAAATTACGGTGGCCTCTGGCAACGTCGAGGGTCGCTAAGCTTTGGAAAATTATCAGTATGCTTATAAACATTTTATTTAAAAAATCCAATTATACATGACAGGAGTGAAATCACAGGAACGTGTTGGCTTATCTTTCCACATAACACCAAGCAGCAGAGTATCATTGGCTTAATTTGGTTTAAGAAGGCCCTCACGTTGCTGACGAGACTCAGAGAGGCGAAGTCGGTTCACAGTTTGCCTGCAAAGTACACAAATGCTGCTCGAACGGTTTCCCCAAGAAGGCTCATAGGCCGGCGGACTACGACGCCCCATGATTTCGTCGCAGGAGTAGGACCTTTGACTGTTCACGAAACATTCGCCCGCACGGTGATTCCTGACGTTTTACTTTTGTAGGCTCTTGCGTCGCCGGCTCGGTTCATCTCACCACGTGTTCACCTTTTGTAGGCTCTTGCGTCGCCGGCTCGGTTCATCTCACCACGTGTTCACCTTTTGTAGGCTCTTGCGTCGCCGGCTCGGTTCATCTCACCACGTGTTCACCTTTTGTAGGCTCTTGCGTCGCCGGCTCGGTTCATCTCACCACGTGTTCACCTTTTGTAGGCTCTTGCGTCGCCGGCTCGGTTCATCTCACCACGTGTTCACCTTTTGTAGGCTCTTGCGTCGCCGGCTCGGTTCATCTCACCACGTGTTCACCTTTTGTAGGCTCTTGCGTCGCCGGCTCGGTTCATCTCACCACGTGTTCACCTTTTGTAGGCTCTTGCGTCGCCGGCTCGGTTCATCTCACCACGTGTTCACCTTTTGTAGGCTCTTGCGTCGCCGGCTCGGTTCATCTCACCACGTGTTCACCTTTTGTAGGCTCTTGCGTCGCCGGCTCGGTTCATCTCACCACGTGTTCACCTTTTGTAGGCTCTTGCGTCGCCGGCTCGGTTCATCTCACCACGTGTTCACCTTTTGTAGGCTCTTGCGTCGCCGGCTCGGTTCATCTCACCACGTGTTCACCTTTTCACTGCTCGCAACTTTGGAATTCCCAAGCCCTTTATCACCGTGCTCCATTCAAGCAAAGCGTCGAACCGAATCTACGGCAACTCTGGGCTGTGCTTAGTTGTTGCCGGCCTTGACATTTTGGGCCAGTGCTCGTCAACTTTGAAGCACAAAAGGTACTGTAAGTGATAAAATTGAAAATGCCGTATGTATCAGATTATAGACTTGAAGTAGTGCATTCTCCACAGAGGATGAAGACACGTCATACAGCATTGGGCAGCGGATTCCTGTTGAAGTGATAGCAGACATAGCTCTGTGGTTTTATTTTTCATGGCCGTTCTCTAATGTGCATTGAGGCCCTGCAAATGGAAGACCTTTCTGAATGAATTTTCTGCAGTACTCGTGATGCTGTCATTGTGGATTGGTCAGCACAGATGAATCGCAACCCACAGGTCACCCGTTCATTCTCCCCAAGTGGCAGTAAAAAAAAAACCCAGAAATGTGGGGCCAGTTTCTTAAATCGACCACCAAGCCTCTACCCACCGAGTTGTAATAAACGGTTGCACCCTCGGTCGACCGCTCAAGTCGCGAGTAGCGGGGGCTAAAGTGTGGGTAAACCCACCTATACCAAAAACGTCTGGCCATTGTGGAAGAAGAGGCAAAATACCCTTCCGCAAGCAGTGGTGTTGTGCTTGTCTCTGAGTGGACCATTGCACGATCGGAGCACCCTGCCGGATGGTAATACTCACTGCAGTGCTGGTAACTGCGACCACAATCCGCAGATTTCTGAGCCAACCGGGCGCATTTGCTGTTTGCCTATTTGCCTATTTATTCCTTATGCCTATTTATTCCTTATGCCACCGCCTTGGGAATTTTGAAAGGAAATCGCATTTCTTTCATTAACACATCGGGCCAATTTCCTCAGTGTTTTTTTTATTTTCTTCATGATGTGACTAAATTATTTGAGGACTGAGTGAATTGCAATGACTCTCAATCCAAAAGTCAATCCACTGTCATGCTGTCATGTTGATTTGCGGCAATGTCAGCTTGTGCCGGCTGAGAATATTTTTCATAGGAGTAAGTTAATATTTTCTACCACAATCATTTTTGGAACACAGTCTGTAAATTGTTACAGAAACATGTTTGCATATTGACAAAGCATCACAGAAACTAAACAGTTATATTCTACTTCAAGCATACATTCGCATTTATTTATGATTTTGTTGACCTAGTTGTGGGTGTTGTTTATATAGTATATTATATATTTTAAAATCCCACATATTTTAATTGTGCTATAGGTGTGATGTCTGACGGCCCACCTCTCCAAGCAAAGAGTATTAGCCACGTGACAAACACGATTATTCGTTGAGGCATTAGAAATATATTGTCGGAGTTCATGGAGAAAACCATCTTAAGTTGCTGGATGCGAGCCCCTTAGATTTTCCTTTTTCATAAATTAGCAGTTCTGATTTGCCACAATGAAAAAAAAACTAAACACATTCGTCAATAAGACTTGCTTTGAAGAGGAAAAGATATCATAAAAATATATTATTGTGGCATTTCACGCAAGGTCCTTTCTTCATGGTACAAACAAATGTGCTATACGCACCTCGTGACCTGTATACACACCTCATGACCTGTATACGCCCCTCGTGACCTGTATACACACCTCGTGACCTGTATACACACCTCGTGACCTGTATACACACTCGTGACCTGTATACGCACCTCGTGACCTGTATACGCACCTCGTGACCTGTATACACACCTCGTGACCTGTATACACACCTCGTGACCTGTATACACACCTCGTAACCTGTATACACACCTCGTGACCTGTATACACACCTCGTGACCTGTATACACACCTCGTGACCTGTATACACACACCTCGTGACCTGTATACACACCTCGTGACCTGTATACACACGTCGTGACCTGTATACACACCTCGTGACCTGTAAACTCACCTCGTGACCTGTATACACCTCGTGACCTGTATACACACCTCGTGACCTGTATACACACCTCGTGACCTGTAAACTCACCTCGTGACCTGTATACGCACCTCGTGACCTGTATACACACACCTCGTGACCTGTATACACACCTCGTGACCTGTATACGCACCTCGTGACCTGTATACACACCTCGTGACCTGTATACACAACCTCGTGACCTGTATACGCACCTCGTGACCTGTTTACGCACCTCGTGACCTGTATACACACCTCGTGACCTGTATACGCACCTCGTGACCTGTATACACACCTCGTGACCTGTATACACAACCTCGTGACCTGTATACGCACCTCGTGACCTGTTTACGCACCTCGTGACCTGTATACACACCTCGTGACCTGTATACGCACCTCGTGACCTGTATACACACCTCGTGACCTGTATACACACCTCGTGACCTGTTTACGCACCTCGTGACCTGTATACACACCTCGTGACCTGTATACGCACCTCGTGACCTGTATACACACCTCGTGACCTGTTTACGCACCTCGTGACCTGTATACACACACCTCGTGACCTGTATACACACCTCGTGACCTGTATACGCACCTCGTGACCTGTATACACACCTCGTGACCTGTATACACACCTCGTGACCTGTTTACGCACCTCGTGACCTGTATACGCACCTCAAAGGCAGCCGCATTTGTCTCTGTCGCCGCCGCTGCCGCCGTGCATGCTCGCGGCGTTTGGGGCTCGTTCCACCTCCCCACCTTTGGCCACCCCCCCCCCCCGCCCGCCTCTTTAGACTTTTGCTGAGCGCTGCGGAGCGGGTCTCCCGACGCAACCCCTCACGCTCGCTCGCGAAGGTGCGCCCCGCTCGTGCACGGTCAGCACCCGCGAACAAATCGGGCGTGCGTGCAAGCGAAACGCCTCTCCGTTACGCACGCCTGCAGAACGCTGGCGGTGAAGTGAATGCACGTTGGCGCTGTGGTCCGGGGCGGGTGGCTCGCGAGCGGAAGGTTGCGAAATGAAATCCTGGTTGGGAGTTTGACTTGACCCGTCATCCCTGTAGCACTCTGTGAAGGAAGTCAGCGGTGGTTGTGCTGCGGTTTGTCTCGTGCCAAGATGAGTGAGGGATTTTTATCACTTGGCTCAGGGCTGTAAACGGGAGGTGTGCACCACCTCAATGCTCATTTGAGCAGGAAATCACTTTGCCTACGTGAGTTCAAATCTTGGCTGGGTAGACTTTCAACACTTCAATCCTCAGGGATTAATACGATTAATACTGCTTTGTGGGAAAACTACACAAAGTGCTATTGGCCGGATTGACTGACCTCTGCCATGATAATGTGGAATTTAAAATGCTGGCTCAGAGCCATAAATAGAAATGAGTACCAAAAACAGTTAATTCGAGAAGTGTTTTTCCCCGTTTTTCTATACGTGTCATGGCATCTACTATGAGCATGCTTGGCTCCGTACGATGCGGAAGAAGTTCAACATACATACAACATACATACAGCATACAGTGAGGGAAAAAAGTATTTGATCCCCTGCTGATTTTGTACGTTTGCCCACTGACAAAGAAATTATTAGTCTATAATTTTAATGGTAGGTTCATTTGAACAGTGAGAGACAGAATAACAACAACAAAATCCAGAAAAACGCATGTCAAAAATGTTATAAATTGATTTGCATTTTAATGAGGGAAATAAGTATTTGACCCCTCTGCAAAACATGACTTAGTACTTGGTGGCAAAACCCTTGTTGGCAATCACAGAGGTCAGACGTTTCTTGTAGTTGGCCACCAGGTTTGCACACATCTCAGGAGGGATTTTGTTCCACTCCTCTTTGCAGATCTTCTCCAAGTCATTAAGGTTTCGAGGCTGACGTTTGGCAACTCGAACCTTCAGCTCCCTCCACAGATTTTATATGGGATTAAGGTCTGGAGACTGGCTAGGCCACTCCAGGACCTCAATGGGCTTCTTCTTGAACCACTCCTTTATTGCCTTGGCCGTGTGTTTTGGGTCATTGTCATGCTGGAATACCCATCCACGACCCATTTTCAATGCCCTGGCTGAGGGAAGGAGGTTCTCACCCAAGATTTGACGGTACATGGCCCCGTCCATTGTCCCTTTGACGCGGTGAAGTTGTCCTGTGCCCTTAGCAGAAAAACACCCCCAAAACATGTTTCCACCTCCATGTTTGACGGTGGGGATGGTGTTCTTGGGGTAATAGGCAGCATTCCTCCTCCTCCAAACACGGCGAGTTGAGTTGATGCCAAAGAGCTCCATTTTGGTCTCATCTGACCACAACACTTTCACCCAGTTGTCCTCTGAATCATTCAGATGTTCATTGGCAAACTTCAGACGGGCATGTATAAGTGCTTTCTTGAGCAGGGGGACCTTGCGGGCGCGGCAGGATTTCAGTCCTTCACGGCGTAGTGTGTTACCAATTGTTTTCTTGGTGACAATGGTCCCAGCTGCCTTGAGATCATTGACAAGATCCTCCCGTGTAATTCTGGGCTGGTTCCTCACCGTTCTCATGATCATTGCAACTCCAGGAGGTGAGATCTTGCATGGAGCCCCAGGCCGAGGGAGATTGACAGTTCTTTTGTGTTTCTTCCATTTGCGAATAATCGCACCAACTGTTGTCACCTTCTCACCAAGCTGCTTGGCAATGGTCTTGTAGCCCATTCCAGCCTTGTGTAGGTCTACAATCTTGTCCCTGACATCCTTGGAGAGCTCTTTGGTCTTGGTCATGGTGGAGAGTTTGGAATCTGATTGATTGATTGCTTCTGTGGACAAGTGCCTTTTATACAGGTAACAAGCTGAGATTAGGAGCATTCCCTTTAAGAGTGTGCTCCTAATCTCAGCTCGTTACCTGTATAAAAGACACCTGGGAGCCAGAAATCTTTCTGATTGAGAGGGGGTCAAATACGTATTTCCCTCATTAAAATGCAAATCAATTTATAAAAATTTTTACATGCGCTTTTCTGGATTTTGTTGTTGTTATTCTGTCTCTCACTGTTCAAATAAACCTACCATTAAAATTATAGACTGATCATTTCTTTGTCAGTGGGCAAACGTACAAAATCAGCAGGGGATTAAAATACTTTTTTTCCCCCTCAGTGTACATACGGCCTGGCTGTTGATTTGTACATTCACAACACTGGTGATAGGGCCCCAAACCTGCCAGGCTCTATTTTTAATTTAGACAGAAACATTTCAACTACAGTGGGGATGCGGTTAGAAATGCATTAAGGGGAATACATCCATGGGCACAGTTCAATCGTGTAAGCGAGTGATATGAGCCTTGATGCATATGTGACAGCCACGTTTGACGCAGCGCAGTAAGTTTCCAACCCAGGCGTGTGAGTTTGTGCATAATGAATGATAGTGGGGAGCGATAGTGTAGCGGTTAGCACGCTGCGCAATGAACCTGGCGACCCAGGTTCGATTCCCGCTCACGGCAAACACCAGTGACGATTATCTGAACCGGTCCCGGGCCTCCCCTAGGTCGACTCAGCCTCAAATGAGTACCTGGTGCGGTGTGTAAACATTGCCACTAGGGAGACAAAGGCGGTCGGGCGTGGTGCTGGCCACCCACCCCCTCGTGTACCGTTCCGGCCTTCATAGGTGCTCGCTAACAGCACTTGCCCCTACAGTCTGTTAAGGCTATATGGGGGAATCTTTGAATTAATGATAAAAATACATTTCATTTGTGAGCGCTTTTCTGAATACTCAAAGACACTTTACATAAAATCATAAAAGCAGCAAAAACAACATCAAATGGTAAAAACACTAAAAACACATCAAACTTAGCTAAACATTGAAAGCAATTTTAAAAAGGTGAGTCCTTAGTCAATGATTTGAACGCTGAAAGGTCGGTGCAGTCACGGATTTGTTTTGGGAGAGAGTTCCAAAGTGAGTGGGCAGCTACAGAGAAGGCTCTGTCGCCCCAGGTTCGACGCTTGGTCCTGAGAGGTGGAGTCAGGAGGTTGGCGTCAGATGAGCGAAGGCTACGGGATGGGTTGTGGCGGTGGAGCAGGTCAGTGAGGTAGGAAGGGGCCTGGTTACGAAGGGCTTTATGTGTGAGGAGGAGGATTTTGAATTGAATTCGTTGTGGGACCAGGAGCCAATGGAGGTTCTGGAGGACAGGGGTAATGTGGTCACCGGTGCGGGTGTGAGTTAGCAGATGAGGAGCAGAGTTCTGGATGTACTGGAGTTTATTTAATACTTTGGTTTAGGTGCCGTATAGGATGCTGTTGCAGTAATCGATTCTGGAGGTGATGAAGGCGTAGATGAGGGTTTCTGCAGTGGAGAAAGAGAGTGATGGGTGAAGTCTGGAGATGTTTTTGAGGTGAAAAAAGGCAGTTCTGGTGATTTGTTTTACGTGGTGTTCAAAGGAGAGGTGATTGTCAAAAAAGACTCCAAGGTTGCGACTTTGAAGGGATGGAGACAGGGTGTAGGTATCGACAGTGACGGAGAAACTGCGAATGGATTTAGTGATAGATTTGGGACCGATGATGATCATATCTGTTTTGTCGCAGTTAAGTTTAAGGCAATTGGTGTGCATTCACGATTTAATGTCAGCGAGGCAGTTAGAGAGAGTGGAGTGTTTGGCGGAGGTGATGGATTTGGTGGAGATGTAGAGCTGGACATCATCGGCATAGCAGTGAAAGTTAAGACCATGGTGGCGAATGACGTTGCCAAGGGGAAGCAGGTATAGTATGAAGAGCAAAGGACCAAGCACCGAGCCCTGGGGGACACCTTGGGACAACAGAGCGGTGGAGGAGGTGCAGTTGTTGATGTGGATGAACTGTTGTCTGTCGGTGAGATAAGATTGGAGCCAGGAGAGGGCGGTGCCAGTGATGTTGAGGGTAGATTTGAGGCGAGAGAGAAAAATGGTGTGGTTGATAGTGTCAAAAGCTGAAGTGAGGTCCAGGAGGATGAGGATGCTGAGGTGACCAGAGTCTGCGGAGAGGAGGATGTCGTTGGTCACTCTGAGGAGGGCTGTTTCAGTGCTGTGTTGTGAACGGAAGCCGGATTGAAATGGTTCGAACAGGTCAATTGAGGAGAGGTGGGTTTTGAGTTGTTTGGCGACAGTGCGTTCCAGTATCTTAGACAGAAAGGGGAGATTGGAAATGGGCCGAAAGTTTGACATAATGTTGGGGTCAAGTCCAGGTTTTTTGAGAATGGGGGTGACAGCAGCCAGTTTGAGTGAACGTGGGATTGAGCCAGAGCTGAGAGAGGAGTTAATGATTTTTGTGATGAGTGTGAAGATAGCTGGTAAACAGTCTTTGATGAGGTGGGATGGGATGGGGTCCAGGACACATGTTGATGTTTTCATCCCTGTCAAGATTTTAGACAGCTCCCCCGGCGACACTGGGGAGAACTGAGACAGTGGCTGAGAGGTGTAGGGGGGGGGGAACAAATGATGGAATGACAGAGCAGACAGTGGTGGCAGAAGAAGAGGACAGGTTGGTGTAAATGGTGTCAATTTTGGTCTGAACGAATGATAGAAAGGTGTTACATTTATCAGTTGTGAATGAGTTGACGATATTGTCACTGGGTTTGAGAAGTTTATTTACTGTGTAGAAAAGAGCCTTTGGGTTGGTAGAACCAGAATGTATGAGGTGTGAGTAGTAGGTGGACCGGGTAGTGTTAAGAGCTTCTTTATACTGCTGAAGGTAGTCTGTGTAAGCTTGTAGATGAACAGTTAAACCAGTTTTCTTATGGAGCCTTTCAAGCTGACGCTTACGGAATTTCATTTTGTGCAGAATAGGAGTGTACCAGGGAGCAGAGTGAGTGAATGAGACAGTTTTAGTTTTGATGGGAGCCAGATGATCGAGACTGGTGGAAAGTGTTTCATTGTATTAGTTGGTGAGGTCGGAAGGGTTGTCAGTCATGGGTGGGGTGGAGGAGGATTTTTTGCTGGCAAGAGAGGCTGAAAGGGCAGGACTAGAGATGGATTTAAGATTTCTGAAAGAAATTGCCCTTTTGTCCTTGGTTGTAGAAATGGGGAGATCAATGTTCATGGTGATTGCCCAGTGGTCCGAGATGTTGTGGTTGTGGGGCTCGAGGAGCGGTATGGTGAGACCAGTAGAGCAGACCAGATCCAAAATGTGACCACGGCTGTGGGTTGGAAAGTTGACATCTTGGGTGAAATTGAAGCAGTGTAGCAGTTCCAGGAATTCAGTAGCAAATTTAGAGTCAGTGTCAATGTGGATGTTAAAATCTCCCAGGAGCAGAACAGAAGGTGAGATGGCAGATAACTGAGTTAAAAGTCAGAGAGAAAGGAAGGATTTCGTTTGGGCAGTCGGTATATTATGGCAGTGACCAGAGGAGTGGGACCAGAGAGTTTGAAAGTGGTGTGTTCAAAGGACTGAACAGCAGGGATGGAGATGGTGGATGTTTTAATGTCATTTCTGTACACTGCAGCGACACCACCTCCTCGCCCCTCAGATCGGGGTTTGTCAATGTATGTATATCCTGTAGGTGTAGTCTGGTTGAGTGCGAAATAGGCCATAGGTTTATGCCAAGTTTCAGTGATACAGAGAAAATCCAGGTTATTGTCAGTAATGAATTCATTTAAAATTAGGCTTTTATTGTTTAGTGAGCGGGTGTTGAGCAAAGCCAGTTTCAGGTGACTTTGCTTCGTGGTGAATTGAGAGGACCGAGGGATGGGGCGGAGATTGGTTAGGTGCACGTGTCGTATGTTGTGATGACGTATTAAGGAAGTTGTGGGGCGCAAACAGGACCAGAGGGATGGAATGGAGTTTGGGGTTGAGTAGTTGTAATTGAACATACGACCAGAGCCTTTGTGAAGCGGACGGCGAATTAGTCCAGTTTCTCGGTGAATGTCAATGCAGTTCAAATGCAGGGGGTTGTTGATTGAGTGGAAGTCGGTGGTGGAGTGGAGTGGTGGCATTATCCAGGTGTGGAGGGCGTCCACGGCTCCCAGGCGCCGCTCCGGCTTCTCGACGGTGGCGCTGCGACCGCTGCGTGACGGGAGCCGTGGGAGCAGCTCAGGCAGACCCGGGGAGCAGCAGCTCAGGCAGGCCCAGGGAGCAGCAGCTCAGGTAGACCCAGGGAGTAGCAGCTCAGGTAGACCCGGGGAGCAGCAGCTCAGGTAGACACAGGGAGCAGCAGCTCAGGTAGACACAGGGAGTAGCAGCTCAGGTAGACCCGGGGAGCAGCAGCTCAGGTAGACACAGGGAGCAGCAGCTCAGGTAGACCCAGGGAGCAGCAGCTCAGGTAGACCCAGGGAGTAGCAGCTCAGGTAGACTCGGGGACCAGCAGCTCAGGCAGACCCAGGGAGCAGCAGCTCAGGTAGACCCAGGGAGTAGCAGCTCAGGTAGACACAGGGAGCAGCAGCTCAGGCAGGCCCAGGGAGCAGCAGCTCAGGTAGACCCAGGGAGCAGGACACACTCATTATGCATCGTTGTGAACTATGGGTATAATAGGATATAACAATGCTCCACATAAACACGTAACGAGTCTGTATATAATATCGCAATTTTGGGTTGAAGAGTGGCCCCATCGTTTAAATGGAGTTGTCAAATAATATCTCCTTACCTTGTTGGCTGCTGATGAGATCGAGAAGGTCCAACACGAGTTTAGAGTTTGCTTGCTTGAACAAATGGTTCTGAAAGAGGGTCGTCTAATTGTGCTCCTCCTGGTGTAGAAGGAGGAGCGTGCCATTACATCAACTATTGGACCAAAGATGTGGCTACTACTTGAACATAGTGGTACAAGACAGAGGAAAGTAGAAACAAATGGACTAACTGCCCATGGATTATGATGATGATGATGATTCATCCTGAACCTTCTCTTGTCCTTTAACAAACAGTGAGGGAAAAAAGTATTTGATCCCCTGCTGATTTTGTACGTTTGCCCACTGACAAAGAAATGATCAGTCTATAATTTTAATGGTAGGTTTATTTGAACAGTGAGAGACAGAATAACAACAACAAAAATCCAGAAAAACGCATGTCAAAATGTTATAAATTGATTTGAATTTTAATGAGGGAAATAAGTATTTGACTACTCTGCAAAACATGACTAAGTACTTGGTGGCAAAACCCTTGTTGGCAATCACAGAGGTCAGACGTTTCTTGGAGTTGGCCACCAGGTTTGCACACATCTCAGGAGGGATTTTGTCCCACTCCTCTTTGCAGATCTTCTCCAAGTCGTTAAGGTTTCGAGGTTGACGTTTGGCAACTCGAACCTTCAGCTCCCTCCACAGATTTTCTATGGAATTAAGATCTGGAGACTGGCTAGGCCACTCCAGGACCTTAATGTGCTTCTTCTTGAGCCACTCCTTTGTTGCCTTGGCCGTGTGTTTTGGGTCATTGTCATGCTGGAATACCCATCCATGACCCATTTTCAATGCCCTGGCTGAGGAAAGGAGGTTCTTATCCAAGATTTGACGGTACATGGCCCTGTCCATCGTCCCTTTGATGTGGTGAAGTTGTCCTGTCCCCTTAGCAGAAAACACCCCCAAAGCATAATGTTTTCACCTCCATGTTTGACGGTGGGGATGGTGTTCTTGGGGTCATAGACAGCATTCCTCTTCCTCCAAACACGGCGAGTTGAGTTGATGCCAAAGAGCTCCATTTTGGTCTCATCTGACCACAACACTTTCACCCAGTTGTCCTCTGAATCATTCAGATGTTCATTGGCAAACTTCAGACGGGCATGTATATGTGCTTTCTTGAGCAGGGGGACCTTGCGGGCGCTGCAGGATTTCAGTCCTTCATGGCGTAGTGTGTTATCAATTGTTTTCTTGGTGACTATGGTCCTAGCTGCCTCGAGATCATTGACAAGATCCTCCCGTGTAGTTCTGGGCTGATTCCTCACCGTTCTCATGATCATTGCAACTCCACGAGGTGAGATCTTTCATGGAGCCCCAGGCCGAGGAAGATTGACAGTTCGTTTGTGTTTCTTCTATTTGCGAATAATCGCACCAACTGTTGTCACCTTCTCACCAAGCTGCTTGGCAATGGCCTTGTAGCCCATTCCAGCCTTGTGTAGGTCTACAATCTTGTCCCTGACATCCTTGGAGAGCTCTTTGGTCTTGGCCATGGTGGAGAGTTTGGAATCTGATTGATTGATTGCTTCTGTGGACAGGTGTCTTTTATACAGGTAATAAGCTGACATTAGGAGCACTCCCTTTAAGAGTGTGCTCCTAAAAGACACCTGGGAGCCTGAAATCTTTCTGATTGAGAGAGGGTAAAGTACCTTTTTCCCTCATTAAAATGCAAATCAATTCATAACATTTTTGACATGCGTTTTCCTGGTTGTCTTGTTGTTGTTCTATCTCTCACTGTTAAACCTACCATTAAAATTATCGACTTATCATTTCTTTGTCAGTGTGCAAACGTACAAAATCAGCAGGGGATAAAATACTTTTTTCCCTCACTGTACCTGTCAATTATAAACAAACTCAATGCATCTTTGTAGAAGACAGTGGTGGGATCAAACCAACATGGGGGGGTGATGGGGACAATCGCCTCCCCATTGAAACCCAAACATGTGGAGTTATTGCTGTTTACCACAGCGAAATAACATTTATAGTTGTATTATTATGGGATCTTCCCCGCACCCACACCCTTGGGGAGTGTATAGCTCCGCGTCAGGTGGGGCAATAGACTCGAAGGACTAAAAAAAATAACAACGTATATTTAATTGTATGTACAGAGACATAGATAATGGAGTTGTTCTTGTGAAAATGCTTTTGCCCGTGAAGCTCCAGAAGAGCACCTGTCATATCATTGGCATGGCTTTGTGGCAGCGCCAGAGAGGGCTTTTGCGTGGGCCTTGTTGAGTTCGATTTGTTGCTTCTCGTGCCCCAGGAACGCCATCAGGGCCACTCAGTGCCGTACGCCTGGCGTGGCCTTCCCACGCCCAGCTCGTTAACGTTAACTAACTGTCAAACACATTTTTTTATTTTGAGCTATGTATCTCTTTTTCAGAAGCCACCCGGCCATCACAAATGATAGCTCAACTAAGTGGCTTATCACGTGGAAATTTATAGCAGCCAAATTCTCGAAACCGCACGTTTCTAAATGTGGAGGGAAAAAAACCTGGAGGACCCGGAGAAACATCCACGTGAACACAGGGAGATGGATATGCAAATTCCAAATATACCGGTATCAGGGTAGAAATTGAACCTACAACCTTCAGTATACCAGGCGAGGTAGTTAAGATCTTGCCACTGTGGCGACGTTGTTCGTGGATGCTGGCGAGCCACTGCAGCCCACCAATTCGTAAGGGGGTTGATGGATCAAGCTAAGATCGTGTGAATGAGCCGTCTACCTTAAAGGTACCAGGGTCCCACTATGAGGCAGTAAACCACGTGAGGGTCCTTGTGTTTGGGGTTATGCAGAATCTTTTTTGAGGCATTCTGGTTCCCTCTGATTTGGAAATATGCTTGAGGTGGCTTTCATGTCAGTGCAGAGCCAGCACTGCCAAGATCCGGGCTTGAATACTCTACAGGTCTCCTGCTCCCTATAATAAAATGGGTTATTTAAGAGTCATGAGTTTATGATCCCTAATGGTTAAAAACAAAATGTATATGTATGGTCAGGAAGGCCACAGAAAGTCTTTGTGACAAAAGACGTAATGTTAAGATGGCATGTATGCTGCTTGCCTTACGCATGCACGTGCATGGTTGTCGGTTCATTTTGATGATTTTCTGAATAAGTCATGCTGCAAAAAAATAATTGTATATATATCAAAGCAATTAACATGACCAATACCTGCATTTGACTGCATGCTGTGAATTCAAATGGAGGAGTGCATCATAATAATACCCCATGATCCTAAATATTTAGTGAAGCTGTTACGCATCCTTTCTGTTAATTGACGAAAAACCACACTCGGTTTCTCTGCTCTTCGGCACTAATGCAAGTTGCCAATTACTGCGCGGCCATTATAACCGCACATTGCCTTCTTCAGTTCTTCATCGGGAAAAGAAAAACAAAGAGTCCACTTTAATTCGGCGCGAACGAGAGCCGGTGGCCTCACCGGTTCTTGGCGACGCGTTCCGCCCCCCGCTCCAAGGTTAAGCGAAGGGATGACCGTCAGCGCAAACACGTGTCGCACGTTGAACTTTTGTCATCCGCCCCGCGCGCAAACAACGTCTTAACGAGCCGTTTTTGGAACGGAGGCCCCTAATTAGGCGGCATCGAGGGCGAGCGGAGGGAGCGCCCTTGGCGCAAGAGAGAGAACCCGCGCCGCTATTGGCAGGTTTGATTGTACCGCCGCACGCTGGGATGAGGTGGCTCTTTTTTAGCCCAGGTGCGCGCAGAATAATTGGCGGCTGTGCTGAAGTGAAATATACACGAGCGTGGCGGTGGTGGAGGTGATGGCACGGTGCACATGCCACCTGCTCCTCCACTTCCCACTCAACCTTGCCGTGGCTATAAGGGAACTTGCAACTGAGGCAGCGGAACATTAAACATTTGGCTCCGGGTTATAAGCGGAGCGCTCAAAGCTTTTTCAAAAAGCGATGCAAAGGAATTGCATCAGTTCACGTGCAGGTGCTAGGTCAGGGGTCATCCAGCTGTGGTTCAGGATCCGCAACGCCCCTCTGTACAGACCTGCTTCGGGACGTAATGTACGTATGTGTAGCGAGTAAGGGTGTCACTATGGTGTTAGCGCCAGGCACTGTCCTAAGAGTGCTGCTGTGCGTCTGGAACCTCTCTCTGGGGCCAAAGTGAGTGCGGCATGAGAGTGGGCTCTAGGAGGCATAGTCCTGGTGACGGCCCAAGAGAGGGCAAGTCAGGACATGGTCGTCTGGGTGAACCCGAGAGGTATTCGCGTGCATTGCGGCTTGTGAAATATTGAGTTTGTGTACCGAATTCGAAAAAAATAAATGGATCTTTTGGTTGCCGACCCCTGTGCTAGGTGGACCATTGCATGGGGTGGCGAGTGGTAGTGTAGTGGTTAGCGCTACACTGCACTATGAACCCGGCAAGCCGAGTTCAATTCTCGCTCATTGCCACCAACACCAGTGATGATTATATGAACCTGTCCTTGGCCTCCCCCTAGGTCTACTCAGCCTCAAATGAGTACCTGGTGCGATGTCTAAACATCGTAATTTGGGAGGCAAAGGTGGCCGGCCGTGGTGATGGCCACCCATCCCTTCGTGTGCTGAACCGGCCTTTCTAGGTGCTCGCTAACAGCACTTGTGCAAACAGCCTGTTCGAGGCTACAAGGAGGATTTTGTTGGTCTTTGTTATTACATGGGGTGACTTGTGAGAGGCAGCGACAGTTCGGTGAGGCCTCTATCCAGCAATGGATTGAGCCATGGCTGATGGTGATGATGAATATGTCTATATCCACGTTAGAGTGGCATGGTTGACGCGCTACAATCCCAGCCACATGGGTTCCATTCCCGACCACGCACACAACATCAGCGGCAAGTGCTACCTAAAGTTTTCCTGAATTTTCTGTCGGTCGACTGAGTCTTGAATAAGTTGTTTCAAGATGGTGTATACACATCAGCATTGGGGAAACAAGGCGAGATGGGGATGCTATACTGACCACAGCATCCCCTATTGGGCCTCACCAGCTTCACCGTGCGTTGAACAGCACTGCACCCAAATAACAATCATGGCGGGCTAAATTAAGGACTGTGCCTTCACGTGTCTGAGCACAAATAAAAAATGAGTGGAAGGCTCACCCTCTTACCCATCTTGAAACAACTTATTTTATTTTCACCGTTGACATTTTGGGGACGTTTCAAACCACTCCCAATCCAGCGATGATACCTTAAAATATAATTAATTATCATTAGTAACCTTCCCATAACAACTTATAACAAGGGTGTTGTGTATAGCGGTGTATGTATAAAGGCGTAGCTGGTATTATTATTTTAAATTAATGCATTCAATTCATTGTGCATTTGCTAAATCTACCATTTCAAAATAAAAGCCAGTTGTTCGGACGCTTTTGCCGAAGTCGTTTGTGGATTGACATCACGAACACGAAGTGTGTTTTAGACATCAGGCCTCAAGTAAGGCTGCTTTCTTTTTAACATAGCACTCTCATTCATGATGCTTTTCTTTTAATAATCTTCTGCGTAAAAAAACCCGCGACGGGCCGAAAGGATGTCATAAAAAATACATAGTTACATTCTTTTACGGTTATGCGTTCAGTGAATTTGCAAATAATGGAATATTCTAAATCAAACGTTAAATCGATTTCTGACGAAAAGCCATTCTCATTTAAGATATGCAGTTGAACAACTACGAATTGCTGAGATAGTTGTGCTGTTTTGGCTAATGTACCAGATTTCTGTTCAAATGACCTGGGGTTTTTTTCAATTGCTTCAAATGAGATGTACCGGAAAACGTTATTTCTTTATAAAACAAAAAATGTTGAAGCATTTTTTGCCTAGCTTCATAATCATGTTTGTAACATTTTAGAGATCTTTTTGTTTGTCCCATACTCATCTCACCCTGTGTGTTCAATCAAATCTCTAAATTTTGAGAATAATGCATAATACCAGAAACAATGAGTGCAGACCCAAAATTTTGAGTTTCACACAAGACACAAAGATGCGCTCTTGTGTGATGTTTGAAACTCTGTGTGTCCTCTTATATTTACTGAATATCTGCGGTAAAGGTATGTTCTGAAAAATTGCTATAAAGCTCGGTGGGCATTACTTGGTAAAATAAAAAAATATATAGTTTAGTTTTACTCTTTGTTTTTTTCGGTAAAGTCACGTATAAATAAGAAATAATAATAAAATAAAATTACATAATAGTATACATACGACGTTTCGATTGCAACGCAAGCAATCATCATCAGGTATAGAAGAGCTAAATTTAAGAGAGAGGAAACACAGAGAGATGGAGAAGCATATCAAATCGAACAAGATTTAGTAACATTTGGAAACAATATAATGCAGCACAGAGAGTCGGTCAAAACACAATTAACGCATGATCTGGCTGATTATGTTATTTCAAATATTGCTAAATTATAGGTTAAGAGTGATAGAGTACAGATCACAGACACATATATAGACATCCAAGCAGAGAGAGCCAGCACAGAGACACACCGAGAGAGACACACACATGGGACAAAGTGAAACAATGCTTCTGTGTCGAAGCCTTAAATAGAGGGGGATGGAGGGGGGGGTGGAGACAGAGCAAAGGAATACAAATTTGATGGACTGGGAGCCACCGCACATGCCACTGCAGCGTGGTGAGGGGGGGGGGAAGGGGGCACAGAAATCAGATTAGCATGCCCACAGGGACTGTGGAGAGAAACAAGACACATACACGTAGACACAAAGGCAGAAACACAGGTAGAGACAACATAGAGACACAAACTTAAGTTAAGTGTGACATTTGAGAGAGAGACACGACACATACACGGAGACACAAACAGAGACAACGCAAAGACATATTTCGTGCACCAATGCACCTATTTTCACTTTTAAATGTAAATAACGGTATTATATGACTGCTCAATAGACCAGCTAGCATATCTTGTTTAAATTGAAACAAAATCTGAATTTAATAACAGTCATAATAATCATAACAAACATCCAACAACTTGGGAATGTTGGCCGAGAAATGTCATCTCCTAATTTGACCGTAGTGGTTGATAGCTTAATTATGTTATAATTGCCCTTTAATGGAATGCTATACAATACTCTTTTATTTATACTGACTCTTTTTTTAAGCTGAGTAACACTTTGGTTGACTTGCGATCAGAAGGTTGTAAGTTCAAATCCTGGCTGTGGGCCAGCTAGTCCCATTATACCTGCGGGTTGGATTAAATAAGTTTCACTTATTGGGGAATAAGACATGAACCCTAGGTCGACTCAGCCAAAAGAATATCCTGGGTTCGGATATGGTGCTGTCTGGGTGCACTGACAAGGACTCTACCCACTTGAGTGATTCAATTACAGTGAGGGAAAAAACTATTTGATCCCCTGCTTATTTTGTACGTTTGCCCACTGACAAAGAAATGATCAGTCTATAATTTTAATGGTAGGTTTATTTGAAAAGTGAGAGACAGAATAACAACAAAAAAATCCAGAAAAACGCATGTCAAAAATGTTATAAATTGATTGGCATTTTAATGAGGGAAATAAGTATTTGACCCCTCTCAATCAGAAAGATTTCTGGCTCCCAGGTGTCTTTTATACAGGTAACGAGCTGAGATTAGGAGCACACTCTTAAAGGGAGTGCTCCTAATCTCAGCTTGTTACCTGTATAAAAGACACCTGTCCACAGAAGCAATCAATCAATCAGATACCAAACTCTCCACCATGGCCAAGACCAAAGAGCTCTCCAAGGATGTCAGGGACAAGATTGTAGACCTACACAAGGCTGGAATGGGCTACAAGACCATTGCCAAGCAGCTTGGTGAGAAGGTGACAACAGTTGGTGCGATTATTCGCAAATGGAAGAAACACAAAAGAACTGTCAATCTCCCTCGGCCTGGGGCTCCATGCAAGATCTCACCTCGTGGAGTTGCAATGATCATGAGAACGGTGAGGAATCAGCCCAGAACTACACGGGAGGATCTTGTCAATGATTTCAAGGCAGCTGAGACCATAGTCACCAAGAAAACAATAGGTAACACACTACGCCGTGAAGGACTGAAATCCTGCAGCGCCCGCCAGGTCCCCCTGCTCAAGAAAGCACATATACATGCCCGTCTGAAGTTTGCCAATGAACATCTGAATGATTCAGAGGACAACTCAACTCGCCGTGTTTGGAGGAGGAGGAGGTGGAATGCTGACTATGACCCCAAGAACACCATCCCCACCGTCAAACATGGAGGTGGAAACATTATGCTTTGGCGGTGATTTTCTGCTAAGGGGACAGGACAACTTCACCACATCAACGGGACGATGGACGGGGCCATGTACCGTCAAATCTTGGATGAGAACCTCCTTCGCTCAGCCAGGGCATTGAAAATGGGTCATGGATGGGTATTCCAGCATGACAATGACCCAAAACACACGGCCAAGGCAACAAAGGAGTGACTCAAGAAGAAGCACATTAAGGTCCTGGAGTGGCCTAGCCAGTCTCCAGACCTTAATCCCATAGAAAATCTGTGGAGGGAGCTGAAGGTTCGAGTTGCCAAACGTCAGCCTCGAAACCTTAATGACTTGGAGAAGATCTGCAAAGAGGAGTGGGACAAAATCCCTCCTGAGATGTGTGCAAACCTGGTGGCCAACTACAAAAAACGTCTGACCTCTGTGATTGCCAACAAGAGTTTTCCCACCAAGTACTAAGTCATGTTTTGCAGAAGAGTCAAATACTTATTTCCCTCATTAAAATGCAAATCAGTTCATAACATTTTTGATATGCGTTTTTCTGGATTTTTATGTTGTTATTCTGTCTCTCACTGTTCAAATAAACCTACCATTAAAATTATAGACTGATCATTTCTTTGTCAGTGGGCAAACGTGCAAAATAAGCAGGGGATCCAATACTTTTTTCCCTCACTGTAGTTCTCTTTTATTTGGTTGTGAGAATTTCTCTACAACTTAGCAGGGGTCTGGAACAATTACGATTGGCACGTCAGACACGTGTACACGCGTTGAAAACACCTGTAAACATGACAATATACTTAGTTTGAGCTACGTCGGGTGGTGGGTGGGATACACAAAAAAAATTGTCCAGATTATTACATGGTCTGACTAAAAGAATCCAATATGAATCAATCCTATCACGGACAGGAAGCTTGTTCATCTTTGTCCTACGTGTAAGTCTTATGTACTAAAGAAAGCTTCAAGAAACTTGTTGAACAAAAATGCTGGGTTATTGCAGGCATGTCTGTGGCTGAGGATGAAAAACTGCATGCAGCCAAAGAAGGCATAGCTAAGAGGGAGGAGCTTACCACAGAGCATTCCGACTAAATAAACTCAGTGCATTATGCTCATGACAAAAGTATTGCGTTACACGAATTGTTGGTTCGCTTGGTATAGGCGCTGCGACCTCTGTTGACGTCAGCAAATTTGAATAAGTATGATTTCCTGCACCTTGGATGCGATGGGAGAGACAATGATACAAACCATTCTGCCTGATGGGTCTTTGTGGTCAGGTGCTGTTAATCAGCACTGAGCGTATCCAATGCAGCAGTGCGTTTTGATCTCGGTGACCTCGGTTTAATGCCGATGATCTGGATTCCTCCTGGCTATATAGTGTATGACATCTTTCGTAAGTGGTGTCCGAATCTGTTTTGTTTCCCGAGATCGGCTCGGCCTTAAATGACAATTACGACTTAGTATCGTGTATGAATGTCAGTGGTGGAGAGACAAAGGTGGCCTGGTATGGTGCTGGCCACATTGTGTGCTGTGTCGGGTATGTTTTAATCACAAGTATAGTCATTGACACGAAGACACGTGACACATGCATACATATTGTCACAGAGATAAGCACATTCACACGCACTCACATGCATTGCATATTTATTAGTGTGGAGTATTTTGGTGTTGGTATAACCATTGGGAATAGTGGCTGATTCTCCATAAATATAAACTCTTTGTTTTTAAAAGTATTGACTTTCATTGAATTCCTGACTAATTGAAATTCGCTTGAAGGCTTTATTAATGGATTGAATCGGCTCAAACATCTTGTTTATTTTTCACATTGTTCCAATTAGCGTCCGATTTATATGATGATCTGTGTTGTGCCTTTTGAAAGAAATTAACATTTTAACCATTATTAGCTTAGCACTCGGCGTTAAACATAACAGTGCACCTGCACAATTTGATTTTGTTTGCCGGGCAATTGCAGAACTTAATTAAGACCAGTCGGTTTGTTAAATTGTGTGCAATGGACATTAATTCATATTGCATGATCTCTAATTTGCAAGTTAAGCAGGGGATAAATATTAATTGGCTTTTGAATTCAACAGTACGCCCCATCGCGTGCGGTGGCTAGCTCAGAAAACAAATGTCTGTCTCGAGTGCCGGCATCCGGGGTACGTCGCAAAGGCAGTCGCGTAAGCGGTCGATAATTTAAGGAGGTGCCAACTACCCTAGCACCAGCTCTTCCTGCGTCGCATATAGACTCGGCACTCCTGAGGTTTTGTACATTGATCTTGGGCAGTCAGCTGAGATAAAAAAACAGATATTTTTTTTATCTCAGCATTGAGCATATGGTCGCAGCCTGGGTCACCGATCAGTATGTAATGTGGCCAATCCAGTTCCGATGACATTACCCTACTTGCCAGTTTATTTTGGCGCGGAATAAAAGCGTTCTAAAAAGCGGTGTGAACCGGAGCACCGGCTGGTGTCTGAGTGAGATGGGCCCTGCCTGGTTACACCGCGATGCACCTCTGTCCTGTCTTCATCATCCTTGGGGATAATCTGCTGGTGAATCTTTCTCTCTGCTGCCAGCAGAGAGATTTGGAGTTGGAAGGCGTTGCCTTATGACATATTTTGGGGCTGTAGCTTGTGGTAGAAAGTGAACCTCTCTCAATTGTAGTCAGCAAATTAAGTAAATTCAATATTCACCAGCCGAGAGCAATTTCAGATTCGTTCGTGCCTCATTGGCGTAGCACTCCCAATTGCGTGTTCTGCAGAAAATGGGTTCCTGACTATCCTTGTGCAGATTTTAAATGTTATTCCCTTGTGTTCAGAATATATGCACACACGTATGAATGTTGAGAAATATATCAACCGAACGTCCCTTTCAGAACCCATCTAAAATAAATGTTTCTGGAAGAAATGTCTGCGCAGACGTGGACATCGAACAACTACCACCACTACCGTCTCTGAACAAAGCTGTTCGGTGACAAAACGCATTCAGCTGAACAATGGAGGGGATCTTAGAAATCCACCCGGAGGCTAAAGAAAGCGGCTCAACAGCGGAAGGTTGCAAGTTCAAATCCTGGTTGGGGGTTGACTCAGCCTCATCATCCCTCCAGTGAAAAGTGGTTGTCCTATTAGCGAGGCTGGTCTCCCTCCATAGGAATGTGGAATTTCCATCAACTGACCGTGTGGATAACCAATCCGCCTGATTGCAGAGTTGGAAATGATTGCCTCTGTTGAAATTAGACCAGCCCCAACAGCTGTCCTTGCCGCACATTGGAGTCTCTGGATGCAGCACCGAATGAGCAAGAATGAATGAATGCTGATTTGGTGGCGAAGGCAAGTGCACCGATGCCCCCCCGCCGGCTTGTATGGCGAGTCACGGGAGGGTTTAATGTGTGCTTACAAGTGTGGGCATCAAGATGGTCCCCATGGGAAGGACAGCGGTCAGTGAAGCGTTACGTTCGGCGCCGGGGGATCGGGCAGTGGCTTCTCAGGCAGCGAAACCGTCCGCTCCAGCACGAACCCTCTCTTGCTGTTTTACACCGCGGGACTCCCAATGCTGCCGTGGCGTTGAAGGTCAGCGGACTGGACTCACAATCCAAAGGTCTCCTGTTCGTTGTCCCGGCGTAGCAGTTGAAGCAATGGGCAAAGTTTCTTAACTCCTACCCTCTCACGTCCCGCGTGCTTCTCTTGTGAGTGCACCACCTCTTCTAATGCATCTGGCCAAAATTGACGAGTCGGACGAATACCCTGTAGCAGCAGTGGCCAACTAACTGGTGTCTACCGAGCTGCATGCGGATCTTTAATCCGTCCACTACATGCGGCTCTATCGAAGGGGCATAACGTAGAACGTACTATCACATTGACAAGGAATAATGCATGTCTCCCGTGCTGTGTCGAAAACTGTCTAAATATATACACACACACTTATATACGTGCACTTGGCTCTATGCAGAACTCACAGGTACTTGTTGACTCTCGGTCTGTAACAGGTTGGCCACCCCTGAACTAGAGGAGCTCTCTCTAATAGAGGCCCTTCCGCCAGCTGAGGTGTGAGCATGCAATTGCAGGGTTGCCCCTCTACCTCCCGTTTTATGTTTGTCGCTTGCATGCCGTCTCTTTAAACTGCCCAGGTCTGGCATTGGCTGCCCATTGTAATTGTCCTGTAATTGAGACTGTCACCTGCCATGGGAATGTGGAGTTCCCTGGCCCCTGGCTCAGAGTCGCCAGTGGAGATGAGCACCCCCCCCCGTGTCTGATGAACACGGAGGAGGCACTTTGACTTGTGGATTTGACCCCATATGTTGAATGATGGCTTCTGATGGCTTATTCAGTGGTGGCACTTTGCTCAACACAACATCCGGGTATTCTAGCACAAGAAGGCGTTATATAACACACCAAGGGGGTACACAACACAGCAATTGGGTACATAACACAATAAGCGCGGTATATAATACAGAACGGGGGTATATGACACAGCCAGGGGGTATATGACGCAGCAAGTGGGTATAGAAACAGTCAGGGCTACTATAGTGTCCCTTAACATATTTTGAGGGTGGTGGTGTTAGTCATCTAATTTGTAAATTGTTTCGCCATGTCGACCGGTGTGGGCTGTCAGGCCGTGCTGCACAGCGCGCTCGCAAGAGAGGAGTGTGTGTGTGTGTGTGTGCGCTGCGGTTGTGCGTGCAGTATGAATCGGAATCATAGTGTTTATTTATTCTGGAGGAATCCAATGAGCTGTCAGGCTCTTTTCACAGATGTCCAGTAGGCAGTCACTTTTGTACCTTTGTAACATAGGACAAACTAAAACCCCCGCCTAAAAACATCCAAATTGTTTAAGTCGTAAAAAGGGGAAATATAATGGTATTTACTTCACATGTTTCAGTCAAAATTCGTTTAAAACATAAATAATGTGGCAGTAACTATTACATGCTTAACCATCAGCATTGGCACTGTTTCACCGGCAATTACCTTGAGCATCATTTATTAAGGATTTCAAAATACCCCAAAGCACAATATGTTCCCTTTGATGTCATACAACAAAATTAGTTATAACGGCTTTAGGTGGTAGGCAGTGGTTATGGTATTGAAATTCATATAGCACACAGATTAGCTTAGATTTGCATTCACCGTTCATTATCAGCCACTGGCAGATAGCATTGTGGGTAATGACATTAAAAACATTGATTTACTTTGCGACTAAATTCACGTTTTATCTGAACAGCTGTGAAAGCAAACAAAACTTTGTGCACATGTGAAGTTACTTTGTAAATTGAAAACTAATTTCTTTAGAACTGATGTTTGTGTTGAGCTGATTTTCTATCCCCCGCATCTCCGATTAGCACGGTTGGCAACGTGCGGTGTGAAAGACGTTCAGCATACAGGACTATACTACCGATAGTCCTCAACTTACGAACATGAGTAGTGCCTGAGATCCGTTCGTAAGTCGGAACACAACAATGTACTCTATTTAAATGCCCCATATGGTCATCGTTATTAAATGTGTTACGGTTAAATTAAAAAGGGAAGATTTGTTATACTTATATATAAGAACTAATGTGCATTTGCATGTAACACTGTACATTTTGTATAGTGAATAAAACGTATAATGAAGTAACATAATAGAAGAAAAATCCGTTTTATATCCACTTACCTTGAGTCCCGATGCTGGGACTCAATGTAAGTGGTAGAGTCTGTGTGTGGTGCAGGCTATGTGTGTGGTGCAGGCTATGTGTGTGGTGCAGGCTATGTGTGTGGTGCAGGCCATGTTGGTGTGAGTGTGGCATGTGTATGTAGATAGATCAGTGCGTGCGAGGGGCTGGTAACCCCCCCTCCACATGGTCCTTTTCTCCACCTTGCATCACGGGGGCAACATCAAAATAAGCTTGTGCTAGAGACCAGGGGGACAGGCGCTCATGACGCGTTCTGGCCAAACTCCATCTGGCAGAGCCAGGAACAGGAGAACCCTGGGATTGGTTACGTGGAATGTTGCGGAGGAGAGGCTGCCACTCCTCTGTCGGGAGATGGACTGGTACCGCCTGGATCTTTGTGGAATACAAGAGGTCCAGTGGACCGATTCTGGTTCCAGTCATCCTGAGGGGTGGACAGTTCTCCACTCGGGGCAGGAAACGACCAAACAGAAAGGAGTGGCACTACTTTTGAACAAAATAATGAAGGGGGTGTGGGACCATGGCAGTGAGGTGTGGGAAGCTGTAAGTCCCAGGCTACTGTGGGCTCGCCTACCCAGCAACAAGAGGCGAGCAATGGCGGTGGTTGCTTACGTCCCCGCCGAAGAAGGACATCAGTGGAGGAATGCAGACAAGGCCGATGAGTCAGACGCCTTCTAAAGTGGCCCCTCGGGATAGAGTCATCCTGTTAGGTGACTTTAATGCCTGAGTGGGTCATGATGCAGACACCTGGGTTGGAGTGATTGGAAGGCATGGGCCAGATCAGCTCAATAATAACGGAAGGATGCTGCTAGACTTCTGTGCAGCCCATGGGCTTGCAATTACGAACACGCTGTTCCGGCATCGGCGCATCCGCACAACATCATGGATGCACGCTGGGTCCAAACCAGAACATCTGCTGGACTATATAATGACGGACCATTGGATGTGGGCCCATGTCCTTGACACCAGGACCTACCGTGGAGCTGATCTGCCCACTGACCATCGACTTGTGATCTGTAAGATGTGCCTCCCATTCTTCCACTCCCGTGGTGGATGTACATCGACGACAATTTTGCACACATACGTGGGTGGCATACAGACACACACAGACAAAGAGACACATGCACATGGCGCATGCACATGGCGCATGCACACACACTCCAACGACATGCACACACACTCCAACACACACTCCAACGACAGACTGTTGGAGAGCAGCACCTATGAAGGCCGGCGCGGCACCACGCTCGGCCATCAATGACCCACCATTGACTCCCCATTGGTGATGTTTACACATGGAACCAGGTACTCATTTAAGGCTGAGTCGACCTAGGGACCCATTCAGATCATCGTGTTGGTCGTGAGCGGGATCTAACTCGGGTAACCTGGTTGGTAGCGCAGCATGACCACTCCCCCCACACACACACACACAGGGGCACGTGCATCCACACACGCATGCATACACGCATGCATGCACGCATGCATGCACACACAAAGATAAAGACAAAGATCCCCCATATAGCCTGTAACAGACTGTAGGGGCAAGTGCTGTTAGCGAGCACCTATGAAGGCCAGAACGGTACACCAGGGGGTGGGTGGCCAGCACCAAGCCCGACCGCCTTTGTCTCCCTAGTGGCGATGTTTACACACCGCACCAGGTACTCATTTGAGGCTGAGTCGACCTAGGGGAGGCCCGGGACCGGTTCAGATAATCGTCACTGGTGTTGGCCGTGAGCGGGAATCGAACCCGGGTCGCCAGATTCATAGCGTAGCGCGCTAACCGCTACACTATCGCTCCCCATGCACACACACACTTTCACACGCACACGCACTCACTCCCAGCGCGGGGTGACTCATTAGATCTCGTGGAGGATCGAGAAAAAAATAGTTCCGCGTTTCAGTTTGCAAGTGCGAGTTCACGTTTTAAGTCAACGTGATTTTTTTTTACATTTCATGGAAGCTGGTTCGTAAGTGCAAGTGTTTGTAAGTGCGGGTGTTCACAAGTCGAGGACTGCCTGCATACACGACTATACACTACACATGCAGACTTGCAACCCGCACTGAGCAAGAGGATTAGCAGATGGTGGATACGTTACAATTATTAGGGCGGCAGATTGGCGCAGTAGCAACACTTGAATCGATTGGCGGTGACCCGGGTCACCATCGTGACCCGGGGGTGCCAAAACCTCCATAACTCCGAAACCAGAAGGCCTATGAAGACGGGAGATGTCACTGAGCCCGATACGCACGCCAAATATGTAAATACAAAAACACGCAAAACACCCAAAAACAAGGGGGGCTGCTGGGGATTTGTGCGTGGCAACGGCTGTTTATCGCTTGTTTTGAAAGTACATCAGGATGCTGGTCTGGTCATTCCCCAGCACGTTCTGCTTCTTACGGGGGCGGCCACACCCCTTGTCTGTGGGAGCGAGACCACTTGGAGGCAATGGTGCACCAGGCGCTCTCTCGGTACGGCCGCCGGTCACGGTCGTGCTGGCGGGATCGACATCGTCGTCGTCGTCCTCATCATCGCTCCCAGCGTCGCCCTCTGGCAGGACAGGGTGGTAGTACCAGCGATGCTCCCAGAGAAAAAAAACCTTAAACTATGCCCGGCCCACCAATATTTTGCGGTGACCCGGACTACCGCCAATCGATTAACTTGTGCCTCACAGCAAGAAGCCCTGCGTTCGACTCCTGACGCGGCCGCCTTTCTGAGTGGAGATTGTATGTTCTTCTCCTCTTCTGCATAGGTTTGCTGCGGATATTTTGGTTTCCTTCCACAGCTAACAAGCATACAATGTGATTGATGTTTGCCAAACAACCCAATGCAGGACCCTCCTGAAATATAGTCGTGAAGCATAGTGTAGCTAACCCGAGTAAATAAATAATTAAAAATGTATGGTCAAGAACACTCGAGGGTAGAACGAGCTATGTCGATACGGCATTGCTTGTCCAATAAGCCATTTATGCGGCCCGGATCGGAGCAAGGCCAACTACAACACATAATTTGTCAGTGATACCTGATACATCCGATCCATTACCCCTCCGGACAGATGTCTGCGCAGCGCAGGTCGCCTGTGGAATCTATTAAGGTAGCCTGTTCTAATTAAGAGGGCCCAGCGATTTGTCAATGTGGCAACCGTGAATTCCAAAGTATTGGTCAACGAACGGAGTGTAATGAGTATCCCAAGCGTGGCAGTGATGGAAATTCTGCACAGCCAGTGAGGTTGCGCGTGTGCCCGAGTAGGTAATTTGTGAACCAGAACAAAACAGGTGGGCAGGTCAGGCTATAAAACGATGGGTTTTATACGTACATTTAATATTGGCATTGTGCAAACAATCAGATTGTGCCGGATTCCATCGCAGTAGTACATTCAGTGAAGCTTATGCCCTTTGCTTACGGATGTACTTTGCGTATAACATTCCTGCAAGTTTGCACTTATAATCTGTATATGATATCCATTCTAAAGGCTGAACTGCCCAAGTAGTATTGTATTTGGAACATACAGTATAATTTACATTTATATTGCATTTGAATGTAACCATATCTCAAGACGCAGCAGTGGGAATATTTATTTTATAGACAGGCGGTCAGTCGTAGACAGAAGGAAAGCAAGGATCGTGAGTTTGGACTTGAAGAGGGAGTCAACAGCACGGATGGCTGAGGGAAGAGTTCCAGACCGTGTCACAGCAGACGAGAATGAGCGACCTCCCACCGAATGACGCTTGACCGGGAGCTTACACAGAAAGCCTTGGTTACTGGAGCGGAGAGAGCGTGTAGGGAGTGGAGCGAGAGTATATGATGGAGATTAAAGAGAGACGATAGGGGGAGAGGCGGGGGAGAGAGTGGAGCGAAGGAGAGTGGGATGAGAGGAGGGGGTAGATTGCAGGGGTGAGTCCGCGGAGGATCTTGAAGACGATGACTATGAGTGCGATCCTCAAATCTAGCTCTGTTTGGATTGGGAGCCAGGGGAAGAGAGTGAAGTTTTGGGATGGTGCCCATCTCCTTTATGGGTGAGGTGGAGGAGTCTTGCAGTGGCGTTTTAAATGATCTGGAGTCTGGAGATGATTGGGGGAGGCTTCAGAGGAGAGAGGTACATTCGTGAGGTCTGGATATGATGAAGGCAAGGATGAGGGTCTCCGTGGCGCCCAGGCTAAGGAAGAGGTGGATGCAGGAGATGTCTCACAGTTGGAGGTCTGAGGTCTTGTAGAGTTGAGAGATGTGGGAAGAAATCGTGGCAGGGATTGATTCAATCATTATTTTTGGGTCTGTATAATAACTACAAATGTGTGGGATGTCACCGGTAATTCTCCTATACATAGACTGACTTTCGCCATAGGAATGTGGATATTTTACCGCTGGTTGCAGGCTTTATATGGAGATGAGCACTCCCCAAGGCTTATATTTTGTGCAGGGAGATACGTTGATATGAGTTTAAGCCGACCAACCTATTGATGGCAGCCCCTCCAGTGGTGAAATATCTTATACATCACCTTGGTACTGTCTCAACCTGCTGTTAATATTCTTCAGAGCTAGTCAAACGTATTCCCTCCAAGGCCATCAGATGCTCGTTAAATCTGTTCTGCTTTGACATCTCATCCGCAATTATCGCCCCCTATTCACGCTGAACTGCACGTGATGCCAATTCTTTTCTTAAAATTTCTAAACTATTGAACTCACTCTAATTGTATGTAATTTTTTTCACAAGGCAATCAATTGCTATCTGAACGCTACTGCTGAGGGTGTTAAGGATTAATGCACGTTGCTGTGTCGGATCAGTTTTGGCTGTGTGGCAGAATGCTTGACCCAATAACCAGAATGTTGTGCGTTTACATCCTAACCTGATCCATGGTTCATGTAGTCACCTATTGATTGTCCTCTTGAGAATGTTTAAGTTTCACCACTGGCCCAGGAAACGGTAATGCCTGTTTTTGAACGCGGATACACTGAGATTTATTTTGGCTGAAAATAGGGAGAGCGTCTCTCTGGCATGGATGTCATCTTTGCTCCATGTTATAATTTTCTCTGGTTTCAATTGACACATTCGCATCCGATGGATAAGCCTCCCAGTTTACTTTGCGTCATTCGCGAATATTACATTAAAGTTTTTGTTCTTTCTCTAAACTGTTAAAATACACATGTAACGATGCATTTAAATATTTCGTGAAGCATATTAAACCATTATTGTTTGCAGATTAATTGTTTATGAGTGCTGGACAATAACGCTTTTTCATGGATATTCCTGTATACAGACACAGGCAGCTGCACAGGATGATACCAATTTTCTGGATGAGTCAAATGTAACTTAAAGATGTATGTATGGAAACGAATCCTGAATTTAACTGGAAATTGAAATGTGTGGAAACTTTATTTCTTAAAAGTCAACTAAGTTCGGAAAGAAACATTAATTTGAATGATTTCTCTCTTCAATTCTGACTGAATCTTTACAAGGATTATGATTCATTCAAGATAGCTGTGGCGAACATATACTCCGAGTTTGTATACATTGAGGCTGACAAAAAATATTGTTTTTGACCTCGCAGTATGTGATTGTGAAACGTGACCCTTGTAGAAAAAATAAGTGAAAAAAACCCTCACTTTAAAAATGTTAATTTTGGAGGTAGACAGATGGATCATAAGTCAGAGCACCGAGGCATGACTTCTGAGATTTGTGTTTGAATGCGGTCCTTGACGTGTGATTAAACTGATTTCTAAAGTATCGCAAGCCGATGGTGGAGCCACAGTTAACATGGGAGACACCTGCAGCGCGTTGTATTCGCTGGCGGAGGCAGTCGAGAAAGTAGGATTCACAATATCAGCCCCCCTCCTCCTCATCACCCCTCTTACTTAAGTTCATCCTCCCTTGTCTTTACTCGCCCACATGAAAGTGCACGATTCCCGCTCGCAGTCCCCACTCGGGGGGTGGGTAGTGAGCTGACTCTCCTCCCTCCTCTCAACGCAGGAATAAAGAGTCCCGGACCTGTGTCCCATGGAGGTTCTGAAACCCCCTCACTGCGTCGCTCTTATTTAAGTACAAAAACAATAAATACAATAAAACAAATATCAAATTTTGATTTAAAGCTTTTGTGACTGCAGGGATTCATATTCTTGGCTCTTTCGGTAAAGTCACGGCGAAGGGGAACAATAAAATAATAAAATATAAGACAATAAAATTCTCACGACGTTCCGACTGCAACACAAGCAATCATCATTAGGTGTGAAAACAACAGCAAGAAAATTTGGAAAAAAATCGCCACTTTTTAAAAATTTTCTTGCTGTGGTTTTCACACCTGATGATGATTGCTTGTATTGCAGTCGAAACGTCGTGAGAATTTTATTGTTAAATATTTTTCTTATTTTATTGTTTCCCTTCTAGGGGACTTTACCGAACGAACCAAGAATATAAATATATATCAGTCTGGAATTTGCTTCGTCTCAAATCGCACGTCTTCCTTCAGGCACTCCAATTTCCCATCGCATGTCAAAAAAAAAATTGGTCAAGCATACCAATGGAACAAACCTCCCGTAAAAGAGATTTGAGATCCAATCAGGCTTTGGCAGGTAAATTGAGAACCTATTAATTATAATTAACAATGTCAAAGGGTACACATACTCGCACAAGTATTTGGTGGTAATCATCATTGTTAGTAGTGCTGAATCAGTGGTGGAAATCACACTGCTGTGATGGGGACCTGCGTCTTCATCGTGAATTTGCTTGTTCATCATTACGAGCGCCGTTATGTTTTATGTTTTGCGCAGCGTTGCATTGCGTGCAATTTGCGTGCAAACGCAGAAGTCAACGTGTGTATCCTGTATTTTTTTCTGCATTGTCAAAATATAGATTTTGTATTCAGGATAATTTCTTTAATAAATTTACATGTTTGAACCATTCCTTAGTGTGGCTTTCGCTTAAATTGTCGCCACATGACAAAGTATTATATTCTTGGTTCTTTCTGTAAAGTCACGTTGAAGGGAAACAATAAAATAATAAAATATATATGAAACAATATTGTTATATATTTTATTATTTTATTGTTTCCCTTCAACGTGACTTTACCGAAAGAACCAAGAATATGAATCACTGCAGTCACGAAAGCTTTAAATCAAAAAAGTAAGTATTGTTATCGAAGTTATTATTTTTCCAATTGATCCTAATGGCGGTACCCCGGGGTACCAAATAATAAAAAAAATGCCAAGGAAATTAAATATTTTATTTCTGGGATGCTATTTTTTTCCAGGGGTGTACTTAAATCCGTGACTGGGGTACCAATCAATCCGAAATCAGTGGCACTCCACGATGTATAAATACAGCGAGGACGATTGCGCTGAAACCCTGAATGCTCATACGCACCGTAGTGGTGCATCGTGTAAAGCTCGTCGAGATGAGTCGATTGCTGCATTGCTGACCATCAACAGACTAAAAATGACTGCATCACGGACATTATGCGAGAGCCGGAGTACCGCCATAAGGTTCAATTAAGGGACTGTGACCGCCCCATCGTCCTTTGGAATTTCCATGACAACTTCGGCGTTACCTACTGATATGACCATGACATCAACCTCTTAGACAGCTAGCTACTACCGTGACGTGGTGGGGTAAAGTGTGGGTAATCTCACCTCTTCCAACATTTAAGTCCAGCGTGGATGAATGGTCTAACCAAATACATCATAGAAGGGCTACCAGGAGATCCCTCTAGTGGAGGCCCCTTCCTCCAGGCGGTGGCATGGGCCAGCAATTGTTGGGCTGCTCCTTTAACCTTTGACCTTTGCGACGACGATCAAACACAACGTCCACAAGTGAAATGCATAAAAAACGAATACGAGAAACGCACAATCGGCGATGAACCTCAATTCCTTTGTGTGATAATCGCTGTTGAAGCAGAGGCTCATGCAGTCAGCTAGTGGTTAGCTCACAAAAAACGCTCGACGCTCATTTGCACAATTACAATTTAAGTTGTTTCACGCTGAGAGTAAAACTAGTTTTGATGAAACCCTATTGGCCAAAACACTTACTGTCTGCTATTTTTCTATCTCAGCATGACCTTAATTGCTTGATTATTTTCATCATTTAATGTAACTCTGATGGGAAGTGAACTGGTGTAAAAACTTTTTGATACATATGTAGTGGTAGACTTCACTCGGACAACTTTGTTCTTTTCTCCGACACCACTTTATTTACAACTCTCCGTATTCCATCGATAACTCCACAGTTGCTCTGATTGCCATGGCTCGCTCGCTGCGCTCTGCCCGTCTCGCTCGCTCTGCTTCCTCCCCTGTCTTTCTCTGTCTCCCTCCATTGCTCGCTGTCTCTGTCCCTCTCCGTCTCTCCACGTCCCACTCTGGTTATCTCTCCCTGTCTCTCTCCGTCACTCGCTGTCTCCGTCTCTCTCTGTCTTGTTCCGTCTATCTCTCCCTGTCTCTCTCTGTCGCTCTCTGCTCGTCTCCGCTCGTCTCTCTCCACTGCTAGCTGCTCCGTCTCCTATACCTTCTCCCCGTTCTCTCCCACCTGCGTCATTCCAGCCCTAATCAGAACCCCCCTCTGTCTTTCCGTCTCCCCCTTATATCCCCAGTCTCATTACTCACCAATTAATTAGCCACGTGCTCCCGACGCCCTGCGTCCTCCTGTACCTGTTGCCTGCCTCCTCTATTCCCAGACATTCCGGCGCCACCTTGCCCTTGACAACAACCCCAGCCAATCACAGCCGTCCATCGCTCCCCAGCTTAATTGGCCCATCATTACCTCACCATTCCCCGCCGCGGCACCTGGCCGGCCCGACATGACCCCACTGTCCATCACTCGCGTGTCTTTACCATTTCCCCCTGTATGCACGTGTTACTCCACTACACATATACAGTGAGGGAAAAAAGTATTTGATCCCCTGCTGATTTTGTACGTTTGCCCGCTGACAAATAAATGATCAGTCTATAATTTTAATGGTAGGTTTATTTGAACAGTGAGAGACAGAATAACAACAAGAAAATCCAGAAAAACGCATGTCAAAAATGTTATAAATTGATTGGCATTTTAATTAGGGAAATAAGTATTTGACCCCCTCTCAATCAGAAAGATTTCCGGCTCCCAGGTGTCTTTTATACAGGTAACAAGCTGAGATTAGGAGCACTCCCTTTAAGAGTGTGCTCCTAATCTCAGCTCCTTACCTGTATAAAAGACACCTGTCCACAGAAGCAGTCAATCAATTAGATTCCAAACTCTCCACCATGGCCAAGACCAAAGAGCTCTCCAAGGATGTCAGGGACAAGTTTGTAGATCTACACAAGGCTGGAATGGGCTACAAGACCATTGCCAAGCAGCTTGGTGAGAAGGCGACAACAGTTGGTGCGATTATTCGCAAATGGAAGAAACACAAAAGAACTGTCAATCTCCCTTGGCCTGGGGCTCCATGCAAGATCTCACCTCGTGGAGTTGGAATGATCATGAGAACGGTGAGGAATCAGCCCAGAACTATACGGGAGGATCTTGTCAATGATCTCAAGGCAGCTGGGACCATAGTCACCAAGAAAAAATTGATAACACACTACGCCATGAAGGACTGAAATCCTGCAGCGCCCGCAAGGTCCCCCTGCTCAAGAAAGCACATATACATGCCCGTCTGAAGTTTGCCAATGAACATCTGAATGATTCAGAGGACAACTGGGTGAAAGTGTTGTGGTTAGATGAGACCAAAATGGAGCTCTTTGGCATCAACTCAACTCGCCGTGTTTGGAGGAGGAGGAATGCTGCCTATGACCCCAAGAACACCATCCCCACCGTCAAACATGGAGGTGGAAACATTATGCTTTGGGGGTGTTTTTCTGCTAAGGGGACAGGACAACTTCACCGCATCAAAGGGACGATGGACGGGGCCATGTACCATCAAATCTTTGGTGAGAACCTCCTTCCCTCAGCCAGGGCATTGAAAATGGGTCGTGGATGGGTATTTCAGCGTGACAATGACCCAAATCACATGGCCAAGGCAACAAAGGAGTGGCTCAAGAAGAAGCACATTAAGGTCCTGGAGTGGCCTAGCCAGTCTCCAGACCTTAATCCCATAGAAAATCTGTGGAGGGAGCTGAAGGTTCGAGTTGCCAAACGTCAACCTCGAAACCTTAATTACTTGGAGAAGATCTGCAAAGAGGAGTGGGACAAAATCCCTCCTTAGATGTGTGCAAACCTGGTGGCCAACTACAAGAAACGTCTGACCTCTGTGATTGCCAACAAGGGTTTTGCCACCAAGTACTAAGTCATGTTTTGCAGAGGGGTCAAATACTTATTTCCCTTATTAAAATGCAAATCAGTTCATAACATTTTTGACATGCGTTTTTCTGGATTTTTGTTGTTGTTATTCTGTCTCTCACTGTTCAAATAAACCTACCATTAAAAGTATAGACTGATCATTTCTTTGTCAGTGGGCAAACGTACAAAATCAGCAGGGGATCAAATACTTTTTTCCCTCACTGTATATCAAAGAGAACCAAAGTTTCATGAAATGTTGGAACATTTTATTTTAAGTGGTTGATGGCAGCATGAGAACACCAACGGCTATGCGTGTGTGGTTATTTTATACGGGACAGGTTCCAACTATTGGCATTAAAGCAATCCAGATATAATACTGCTGTACAGTACATTTGAGCTGAACTACTATTCTCGAATGATCAAATTGAGCTAACAGATGGAAAGCTAATGGAGTAAAATCTTTATGATTTCACTCGGTGTTATCCTCAAATTTGAGCTCTTTTAACCTGGCTGGGTACCTCACCGAGCAAATGCCACTTCTGAGTTTATAGGTCCAAATGCTGGCCTGGGCCTCACAATAAAATGGGAGCTCTCAAGTATTGAACACTCTCAACCAGGAGCGCTCGTCACTGGGTATTTATTTATCAGAGTGAACGTAGTTTGTGACCTAATTATGTGGTCCAGCTCTGAGCATTAGATTGTGTGATCACCATGCAATGGATAGTCTTGTTTGGAGGTCTCTAAGTGTACAGATAAAAGTCCTTCTGCACATACTTGAGAAGTATTTTGTACGATGCGCTCTTCTGAGCAAGGTTCTCTGACACGGGGTGACGTTACACCACTCGCTTGTTCAATGATAACGGTTCCAGAATTCGAATAAGTTGCGATAACAAAAAAAATTAACCGAGTATTTAACCGAGTGTGCATAGCGATCTTAACAATCAGCTTAATTAACAACGATTTATATGTATTTTGATCCGCGCTTTCGCAATTGTCCGCACCGAACAAAAACATTGTCTCCCCATGCAATTGGGGTTGAAGAAGTTTGACATATTGTGATGCATTTCCCCCCCCACTCCCCCAATAACACGCTCCGGGAATTCTCGATCTCACGCTCTGTTTCCCCCCTCGCCAGCCCTGGGAAAGGGGGTCCACCCCTTCCCCCCCCCCTGCTTTGTCGAGATTTCCAGCGGCTGCTAACGGGGTAAGGTCCCCTGGAAAACGGCTGTGGGGGAAACCCTGCTGGGTAGCGTGGAACTGGAATTGATAAGCAACAATGTCCCTCCAGCCCCCGGACAGCTGTTAGCCATGTGCTGTGATGGATGCAGGCTGGGTCACGGGCAGAGCCCTGCCATCTGCTTCCTAAGCCGGGCCTCGCAATTTAATCCTCTGGCGCGGAGGGCTGCGTGCGAGAGTGACGGCTTCTCCGTTACGGGGGAACGGACCGCTGTTGTCCGTCGCGTTGCTTCACGGGGGTTGTTGTCATGCATTTGATTATTTCACAACGCACAATTTCGTACATTGTGGTTGTAAAGTGTATCGAGATTTATATATGTGTGTGCATTATGGATTTTTCCTGGTAACCTGTGTTTGATTCTTGGCCATGCTCAGGTTGACTCAAGGTGGACAGGCGAGATGTGGGCCACACCACCACCACCTTACGTGTCTGTGTGGCCTTATTCGATGCTTATGAACAATGCTTGGCCTTACAACTTATGAGGTGTCTTTTTTTACATTACACTTAGGGATTCGTAGCGAATGTCACAATGATTCATAATCGATTTTTTCATTAGGCCGTGTAACGATGTGACCGCGTTTGTGTCGTGAAACCCTCCACCACCAGACACATCCAAACAAATGCATTTTCACGCAGAGTGCGAGCATTTGACACAACAGTTATCGTTGTTTCGGCTCACCGGAGAGTTAAAGAGCAACGCTCACAACTAAATGTTTTTTTGTTACGGTGTGCGTGCGCGTGAGATTTGAGGCGCGTGGGCTGATGACTGTGAGGGACGACGAGAGGGTGACGGAGTCCAAGCCAGTTAAGGAACTTTGCAAAAAAAATGTGGAGGGTACCAGGGGAAATCATGTGCCTCATTTGCCACCTACACCCTTTGTAAACCTGAAGCTGGAAAATTAAACTAGTCACTGCGATGGCTTGCAAATGATACATTACCATGTTCAACAATAATTTGCCTTCACCTAATGATAAACTGCACAGTTTATGAAATAATTAGTTTGGGGTGAGACATTTATCAAGACTCTTGATAGTGACTTCTACTGCATGCATTCATTATCCACAATGCAGTATTTATATGCGCCCAACTGTCTTGTGTTTTTGTAATACGTATAATTTGTAGTCAATAGAGTATTTAATTTTTAATTAGTTACTGAAATATGACATATAGCGCAAAATGTATTGAATCTTCAAAGTCGTTAATTTGATTGAACTATTGCTGCCAATATGAACATGATTGAATATTTTAATGAAGGCTTTCTCCATTGAGGTGTATATGTAGTGGATTCGAATTAGGTGCACACACAACTTCCTGGGAGGCAACACTTATTTTATTAATGAACACAACAGTTAACTCTTACATTACGCATAGGGTGGTGACCACCGACTTACTCTAGCTTTCAAACACTTCTCAGATACTCTAGGGAGGTACAGCCTCCTGTCTTGGCGGGACTTACAACACGTCTACCGCTATCCTAGAGTCCTCTGGCTGGGACCTACACACGGATCTCTTTTTGGCATCTTCACGATGCATCTTCACTCTTGATACGGGCAGCCTCGAACCTCGTGAGGAGGCTGCTTATATGGGCCTCCGGCCATAGCGGAGGACACCTCCAGGAGGAGTTTGAGTGCGGGCGCCCCGCAGCACCGTTAGGCTCCGCCTTGCCACGATCTTGACGTTGCACAACCACCTGAATTGCGTTCCGGTGGGCACAGCCCCTGCACTCCCCAGGCTCCTGAGGGTGATGTCGCTAGAGAGGCCGTGGTGCCTGGTCTCCGTCGCCCCTTGGGACCTTGTGCCTGGGGTTGGACGTCCTCGCGAGGCCGCCGTATGAGCTGATGGCCACACCCTCCATGGCCCTGTGGAGTTTTGCTAACGTGTATATAATAAGAACGGTATTTACTGAACAAACACGTTTTTCCACAGGTACAAAATCTAATTTATGACTGCAATTCCATCCATCTGGATGTTTGCATTAGATTAAACACTGAACATTCAATTAGTGATCCTCTTATAAATATCCAAGTTTTGTTCAATCACATTCTTAATTATTGTGGGTAACAAAGGCTGAAATTTGCTAAGACATTGAATCTCAGCAGTCTCATCTTGTAGAAGATGTCACAGAGTATTTAATGTACATTTTACAGTTGTTAATTTGTATAATTCCCTGCTGTGGGAATCATAGTCTAAATTGTGTTAAAATGGTTTTGCCTCGAGGCTACCAAGCGATCTCTTCCTGCAGGCAATACTTTTGACTTGGGATTTATTTTCATGGGATTCACAGTTGAGAAAAATGCTTCACAATATTCCATTGTGGTCTTGCTGGTGGGATATGGTCACGTGCCAATGCAGATGGAGCCATTACGCCTTTGAAGTGGTGTTGCATAAAAAAACTACTCGGCAAAGTAAACGGCATACGTTGAGATGAATTACCTTCTACAGGCGTGGGACATTTTGGTTCATTAAAAGGCACATTTTGCAGTTAGGGAAATTTGTAATGTTGCTTTTCAAATGGAGCGCGGTGTTTAACATTACCATGTGAGAGGGAAGGTTAGATGAGGAAAGGAGGAAAAGGAAATCACAGTGCATAGCACATTGCCTAGGGATAGGTTAATTATTTTTGACGGTGTATAAAACAAAAATTGTATTGCAGTCAGCGATGGGCAGAGGGCTAATGTGATCATACATTAGTCTGCTTTCGCGAATAAATCAACTGTAATTTCCACAGAAGAACACAACAGTGCTTTTAAGTAATTTTTTTGGCAATTCTAAACAAACAAAATCATAATTTCAAGCATCGATGATGCTTTTGCGACCAGAGGATTCGGCACAGACATCTGGAATCGTGCCTGTTTCAAGATTGGCCCAACGCCATATTTAAATGTGAGGTTTGAAGTGTCACAAATAAAGAGCTTGTTATTTCAGGTGATATTGTTATTGTCATGTTCACGTGTCGTTTTCATTCTTTTTGAAAAGTGAGTAATCTCAGTGACCGATCTTACCTCATGTACATCTGTCTGCCCATCTGTTCCTCCATTCATTAGTCTGGTCCATCCATCCATCTAACTGACTGTGTATGAATGATGGTTCATAAGATATATGTACATATTCCACGGTGACTTAAAATTATCTTGATTAAATGCAGCGACATCTACTTTACAACCCTCAACCCATTTGTGTGACGACGACGACGACGACAATGATAATGCCATTAAAATGACATCACTCATCGTGCCCTCTGTCAGAGAAATGCACAAATGGCACTTGATGGTGATAGGTTTGAATCCAAGAATTCAACGGTGACCTCACAGAACCACCCCACAATTTTAGTTTCAAGCAATGTTCCTCGGCACAGCTGTGAGGGCTAAAAATCGTGAATGCATTGCGTTATTTTGACGCTTGACGGCCAGGAGCATCGTTTTACCGAGCGTGAAGGAATGGCGGATCAACGCTGATTAAGAGCTGTTTGTAAACGTGACACTGGAAGCAGTCGTGGTACCGGATTGCAGAACTGTTCCTTGGTGAGTTGTGATATTCTGCTCAATAAGGGAATTGTGGAAAGACAATTTTCTGTAGTGATGTGTCATGAATCGAATACGATCATTGGCATGTAATTGGTGATAAAATATAAAACAATATCGGTCAAATCAAATTGGATTTGCCTGATGTAGCAACATTCCTTTGTTACGAGACTATCCTGTAAATGTGCAGCTACCTATATTATTGCGTCTAAAGTCTAAATGTGTTTTTATTTTCTGTTGGAAGGCCCCCATCCCCACTGTTAAAATGTGGCCCAGAACGCAGCTAGAATCTGCTCATGGACCACCCCTGGAGATGAATACTGCGCGCCGCTCGTTTAACTTGAACGTCCACAACTAAACGTGTGTGTTACAGGTGTTATTTAAGAATGGTATAGCATTGATATTGTAACGGTCAAGCAGCCGCGGCAGAGGTGGGAATAAGAAAACCTTGTGCAGTGGGAATTGTTTGCAGAAATGCACAGGCATCCCAGGGAAGAAGTGCAACGATCAGTCATCCTGATTGATGCCTGATGCATCGGTTCAGGCTATATCTCAGGGGCCGTTTGTTGTTATTGACTTGAAACTTGGAAGTTGTAACACACACACAAAAACCACCCCTTAGGGAATTTGTTGGATAATGTTGACTTTAACCTCCGGATCAATATGGCCGCCAGGTGGCCACCGTAAGCGTTTTTTTTCTTCAGATCTCTTTCATTTCCAGTCTTTCCCATATTGTTGGACAGATGTTGCTGCCATTGTATTGTGGACTGACATTACTCCTGTGTTGGTTATATTTTGTTTAAGGAACTTATGGTTGCTCTCCACTCATTCTGCAGGCGTGCCATTGCTGTAATACGTGCACATTTGTGTCTGTGTATGCGTCTTTGCTACTGCACCTGTTTCAGCAATGTCTACAGCTAGTTGGGGGATAATCAACTTGTTTTCCTACACGAGGAACCCAGTTTCTTTCTGGACGTGCCCTGTGTTGTGAGCCAGGAATTTCACACATTGCATAAGTGTGGCCACATGTTTCCATGTAACCCACAGCCATAGATTTGTTTCTAGACATCCATGAGAATATATTGGCTTAGGCGTGGCCTACAGACACATTTATTGACTTAACCACTCCTAATAATTGAGCAACATTGGGTCTTCTCGCCATTCGCAAATTTCAGGGCTGTCACAAAGGAGCTGTGTTTCACAGAGGGATAGAGTCTTGCCAGGAGGGAGTGATGTTACACACAATGTGTGCATTTTTTTACATTTGGACCACGACACTGGCACACAGTGGCCTTCTCCTTTTGAGTTATGTCGAGGGATCTTTACCATCCATTGTGAGCCAGATGGACCCATGAACCTCTGAAACAAGTGGACTACGCGCTGCCACTGGGCACAAACCACCACCCTGACTTCTCGTGATGTAGATTTTGAGACCTGATGTGTTCTGCTTACAACCCACCCAAGTCCAACTGTCTTCACTTTCCCCAGTTTAGTTACAACAGATACTGTGTTGTATAAATATTTCTCACACATGCAGTCCTCTTAACTTGCAGCATTGACTAAAGTGACTCGCATAAAAAACACATTTAATACTCTTATTGTCTATATTTGGGTATGTTGAACTTGTTGAACTTTTCTCACACCACACGTAGCCAACTGTGCTAATCGGAAGTGCAGCTATTCCTGTATATACATTAAAAATAGCAGGCTATTATATAACCTCCTCTAAGAGGGGCATTAGCCACTCCACATGGCCAAGCTTTGCACCAAGCCTAAGCACAGTTACAGTGGTAATGGAACCACAGTTTATTTTCTATCGTGCCACATTCCTGTTTACGATCAAGCAAACATGGGGTTGGTTCTTCGCTGTGCACAATAGCATAGTCAAGTGTTGTTAGCGAGCGCTTATTCAGGCCGGCATGGCACGTAGGGTTGCCACCTGTCCTGTTTTTTCCAGGATCGTCCTTCCCTAGGTCGACTCAGCCTTCATTGAATACTTGATTCAGTATTCCAACATCGGCACAGGGGAGACAAAGGTGGCCAGGTATGAAACTAGCTATGAAACTTCCTCACGTTGTTACAACTGGGGATGTTTAATGGGAAGAATATTAGCTTATTATTCTTCCCATTAAAGATTTCCAAGACTGCTGAGTATCTTGACCCAACAATAGGACGATCCTGGAAAGAAACAAAAACGGGACAAGGTGGCAACCCCCCCCCCCCCTGCGTGCAATGGCGGCCTGGAATAGGCGCCCGCAAATATCACTTGCCTCTTGTGGTGTGCGTGCGTTGTTTTTGGTGTGCCACAGGAGATATTTCCCGTGGAGATGCTGCACAAGGCCGGTCAGCTGGGGTTTGGTGGGGTGTACGTGCAGCCAGAAGTGGGGGGCTCGGGCCTCTCCCGCCTGGAGACCACCGTCATCTTTGAGGCCTTGTCCACAGGCTGTGTCAGCTCAACGGCCTACATCAGCATTCACAAGTGAGCCCATCATCCACAGTTGAGCATTCATAATAAAAAGCTAGCATTGCATGTGTTTGTTTTAGCAGTGCATACAACATACTTTGACATACGGCTCGGAAATATGGTCATTGATCAAAAACATGGGACAAAGAGTAAAAAGGGCACAAGGAAGCATAGAGCAAAGTGTGCTGAGAATGCCATTGAGAGACAGAAAGAGGGGCGACTGAAATAGAGAACCTACACAAACTACTGACATTAGATCTGTTAAACACGTGTGTGAGCTTTGGGAGGACACGTGGCTGGAAGGGGTGTAGAGTGATCATTTTATGGAGGGACTGGTACAGGGCACAGGAATATGGAATTTCTACCTCTGACTCAGGGCACCGCAGTGGGAAGGAGGAGTACTTCCCAATGGCGTGCATGTGCAGCAAGACACTGAGTCGGCCTGGATTGTATTTCCTCGTGTCATACCACTGCTGTCCAAAATGACTTAAATGTTGCCCCCACAGTCTGTGTCAAATTGGTTATGGGGCTGAACCAGGGTCCGTCCTAGAAGGCGCAACCGCCAAGGGCCCCATTAACCAACAACAAGACCATGCGGCCTTACGGGACACGGGGACAATCTGAGGGAGGAGATGAAGCCACAGCCGCTGACACGGTTGCGCTGAAAACATATTGCCGTGACATCGCGCTCACAGAGGCCTTTGTTGGTGCCTGGATGGCGGGTAGCTCAAGGGACTAATGCTATGGTCGTGTCAGAGCACTGAGTTAGCGCTGTTGAGATCCCAAGTTCAAACCCCCGGCTCCCAGATAAAATAAAAGCATATTCTCTTGTGGTGGAGTGTTTGATTGTCTCAGCCTGTTCATCAATGACTGCACAAAAAGCTATTACATAAATTCAGTTCTTCACTTATTTTGTTTTATTACAGGTCTGAGAGATAAAATGTTTTTTGTATTGGATGATAGATTGTACATTTATTCTTCGTGCATCGCGCGCTGCGTGATGGACTCCGCCTTAAAGTGGAGGTTCGACAGAGGAGCCTTATTGAGGAGGCACTGCAAGGACTCGGGAAGTGGCATGGGGGTCATTCTCCTTCACGTTATTTCTCTTCGTTGCCCAAGTGCTTTTTACCTTTGGCTATGAAGGCACGTTTGGGATACAGTTAGTGATAAAACTAACAAAAATAATATCTAAAACCTTTAAAATGTATTCACTATATATCTTTCAAAGTTAAACAAAGTATTTAACACCCCTATATATTTAATCAGGATGGAGACACTAGATATAAGATACCTTTTGTAAGGGAAACCTTGCAACCAAAAAAACTATATTTTATTTCGTGCCTTAAGGAGCAGATTTTCTGATTCAAACTGCACTGGTACCATTGATCATTATATTTGTATTTTGGTAATGAAATTGTAATAATAAAGAAAGATACATATATGATAATGAGCAGCAACTAATAGAAAGTTCACAGAAGTCATCTTTATCTAGAGACCTAGTGCATGCCATTTGAAGGTGGAATTTCCACAGCTGGGGCGCCTGTGGTGATTCGCACAACCTTAGTGCTAAGTTGAGGATGGGCACCACTTTCCCACTTGATTTCTCAATCCTTGTAAAATTGACTCAACGTGGTATGTGTGCTAGCCACGCTCAGCCATCTGGAATTAAAACCTTTGTTCTGGTTACACCGGCCACGCTTGTTTGTTCCACACACAGAATTGCCCGAGTGCATGCACATCTGCCTCCAGTCTGCCAACTTGCCAGCCAGCCAGCACATTAGCCAGCGAGAGCGCTCATACACCTGCAAGCTAATGTCTAGACATTCACACACCGCCCCCGTGAGAGCTCGCAAGCAGATGTGAGTTGGCCTTAGCCCATGGCCGTCGGCTCTGCAGAAATTGTGGGTTGTCACTTGCCAGCTGCCGTGGCCGCTGTTACCGCTGCAATGGTGAGAGCCCGAGATAGGGAAACACTTAAAGGGTGCGCTCTGAATCCCATGCCAGTGTGCGTATTCATGTTATGTATCCTTTACCACTCGCAGTTGTTGGCATGGCACGCGATCCTGGCCACCCGTGCCGTATACAATATCAGTGGCAAGCGCTGTGGGAATCTGCCAAGGGATTTCTGCAGCCAACTTGGCCTCAGAATGGATACCTGGCACAACGTTTGCGTGAATATCAGCAAAGAGTAGATAAAGGTGGCCGGCCGGGCGGTCATGGAGCTCTGTACAATGCTAGCCTTAGGAGGTGCTGGCTACCCTCCTATAATGGAATTAGCTGCGATGGTATTTAAAGGAAAATGGGTATATTTTATCATTGTGTAATACCATAATCAGAATCCGTATTTATACTGGAGGAATCTGATGAGCTATAGAGCTATAGTGAACGCATATTTTCTAAATGTGGAGGGAAAAACCGGAGGACCCAGAGAATAATGCAGTCAGTGGTGAAAATTCATCATTCTGTGGCAGGGGCCTAGAATTTCCATGTTACAAATGCTTTTGATGTCCCGTCTGGTGTCACGGTGGCTGAGTTGCCGTTCGACTGGGACTTGAGGATTTTGAACTCACAACCTTCCAACATGCTGTCCTGCGTGAGTGCGAGAACGCACGAATGCCCCTAGAAATCTTAAACTCCACAGTCGATTATAAACACATTCAGTTTAACTCATTTACATCATTCTTCCTCCTGCTGTCAGCATCGGCCACCTGCTCACTCTGCTCGGTAGGAGTAGTTGTAATACAAAACACAAAAGCTGGAGTTGGCAACTAGGTCACAACCAATTTGCATCAGTGGTGGTAATGATGGTGATTGATGAGAGTAATATTAAATGGGTTTGGGGCATCGGACCCCAGAACACTTGACATGGTTCCTAAGCGAGTTAGGCGTGAATCTCAAGGAAGGAAGGCTGAGCTGCAGAATGGCAGGTGCCCCCATGGCTCTCAGTGGGTTCCCTGTTGTGGCACCGCTTGTATATAATCACAGCAATCACTCCGAATAAAAACCACCGTGTTCCGGCTTCTTAATGTGATGTCGTTACTGTTTGGTCATTCCATGCAGCTCCGCTGCACACGTGCGTGTGTTCATTTCCTTCACTGCTCTGTAAGGTGTCTTAAGAGTGGGACATTTGATTTTCGCCACAGTATATTTGTGTCTGAATGTGTCTGCGTGTGATGTTTACGTGATGCATCTGTCCATTCATGTACATCATTGGTCACGGGTGGTGTCTGAACCTACCACAGGCCTCCCCTAGGTCCGCTTAGCCTTAAATGAGTACCTGAGGTGGTGTGTGAATGTTGGTAATGAGGAGGCACATTTGGGCAACCATGATGCTGGCCACAGCACCCCCTCATGTGCCATGCAAGTATGAATAGTTGCTCACCAACAGCGCTCTCACTGCAGCAGTCTACAAGGCTATATGGGTGATCGTCATGTGTGTGTGTGTGGCACGAATGTATCGCGGTTACCACGAGAGCTGGGTGATTCCTCCAGGAATCGTACTTAATTGCGACACCAGACCTGGGAGTGGAGTTTGCAACAGCTGCAGCGGCTGGGGGAAGGAAATGAGCGATGGCAAAGTATAGATTGGTGGGGTCTACAGTTTTGTCATGACGACCTGTTCACCTCAATGCTTAGAAAAGGGATTTTGCAATGTGCACCTGCTGTATATAATGTTATTCCAATGACGTTACTCTGCAACACATTGCTCTCCAACACGGGTTTTAAGTGCCCTGCCTTGTTTCGCAGAGCCACAGTGTCCCATTATTGGTGTTTTCATATTGCTGTGGCTTCATCATGAGCGCCTGTGAGCTCGTGAGCGCTGAGCAATGTGAGCTCTGCAGCATGGTGGGATTAATCAGAAGCACGCGGAAAGCAGTTTAAAGTTTTGTTTTTGGTTTGTTTGAACGGAGCGTGAAAGCCAATCCACGAAGGGAGCTTTCACGAGATGTGCGGGTGAAACACGCACGCGCACCTGCACACGCACGCGCACCTGCACACGCACGCGCACACGCACCTGCACATGCACGCGCACCTGCACACGCACCTGCACACGCACGCGCACACGCACGCACGTTGCTGTGTCTGGATACCCGTGTGCTCACGCGCATTTGTGCGCCTCATGCTGGGATGCTTGATTAGGGGTGCGAGGAGGAGCGTGGAGAGCCGCATGCTCGGAGTTAGGTTGAGATGACAAGAAAAGAGGAGTCGGGCTAGAAGGGTGCTTGAATGACAATCGGTTTGGGTGGGGGGAAAAAGTCTTGAGAGGGAGATGGAACGATGAACATCGGCTCGTGCGCAGTCGCTGAGTGAATTATCACATCGCGGGATCGTGAGACATGGAGACGGGTTGCAGAGGCCTTCATCCAGCAGCGGATTGATTATGGCTGAAGATTTTTTTTTCACGTATCTTGTCATTTTTTTTTTCCCACAAGACCCGGTACGAATATCGTCATTGTTATTGATGAGCTGTGTGATCAGTTGTGCGGGGAATACTGTCGGGGTCTTCTGATTATTGTGAAATGTGTTCATTGTCCTCGGATAGAGGGACGGACGGATAAACAGACGTAATATTTCTCAGGCGTAGCAAAAAAAACAGACTGCCATCTCCTTCAACAGCAACTGGTGAAGAGGCACTTGAAATGCAGCTCAGGTGCTCCTGTGCATCCAACTTAGAATGTTGGATTTCCCTTTTGCCGGTGTTACTTGCTCTTCCCTGGAGAGCAGTCGTTAAGCTATTATACACGACCACAGGTGCAATACTTGGGACAAATTGTTCAGCTTAAGTGTTGTTGACACATGGCAGTTATAGCTGTGTAAAGTTTGTACGAATGGGGGGGGGGGGGGGGGGAGTAATACAATTATTAGGTTTGAGCTTTGAACTGCCTCTTACAATATCCAAATATTCAGTTCTCCCTTGTTGTTCATGCGATGTTGTGCTGTTCCCGACATTCATTGAGTTGTTTAGTCATTTGTAGAACGTCATTTCACGTAAGCTGTATTGTATTTGCATTGTTTATTTGCACACAAAAAAAGAGCGAACGACAAAGTGCAAATAAAAAAACAAGGCAAAAAAAAGGTGACCAGGTGAGGTTGGAAAACCCAAGAGGGCTTTTATGAAAACCACACCAAAAAAAGAACAATGTGTATACAAAACCCTTCACACACACTTAAGTTGATTCATATTATATGACGGCACATGCCCGGCTTGACCTGTACACTCATGCAGAGCTCCTTTGCATGCAGTTGGCAATGGTGCATCAGACCCTGCCCGTCGACTTATTTTATTTTTATTGTTTATTTTTTATTATTTTATTATTTCCCTTCTACGTCACTTTACCGAAAGAACCAAGAAGATTATTATTAATAAATATAGTTATTATTTTGAAATCCCAGAAATTGTATTCATTGCAATTGCAACTAATATATAGTACACGGACACTCAGTAAGTGAACGATGTGAATTCCAATGATGATCTGGAGGAGATAACCTGAAATTTGCACAAATATAGTCGATATTATTCTTATAACTAAAAGAGTCCCAAAACTACTACTTTCTTCAACTTTGGGTTCCATAAAATTCGGGGCATCATGAACCGCTTTAATTTTAAACTTTGGTCGATAAATATTTGCATCTGGAGGTCTTGAAAGGGGCTGAATCGAGAGATTATGATTCACAATTGGTTTATTTAAAGAAATGAGTTTGAAATCTAGATTTAAAAGTCCATAGCTCCAGTGGCTTCCGAATATAGAAGGAAGAGTGTTCCAGACGGCCGCAGAAACGCATACGAAAGCGCGCGATGCGGTGACCGTCTTTGTTCAATGGCCAGCCAGAATCTGCTGCGAGGATGACCGGAGTCCCCATGATGGTTTATGTTCCTTGACGAGATTAGCGAGGTATCGTGGTTCATTTGTCGAACTTTGTGTGTAATGAGTGCGACCTTTTAATGTATTAGTTCAGCGACTGGAATCCAATGCATCTCAACGAGCACTGGACAGACATGGACGGATCTTGCACTACCTGTCACAGCACGTGCCAAAGAATGTTGTACATGCTGCAACTTGGTTATGTTGTTGGCAGACCTCCCATAGAGCAGTGAGTTGCAATAACTGAGTCTTGTCGATACTATTGTCCTGGTCCTGACATATCTTTGGTCACAATTGTGTCGTGAAACCCTCCTCCACCCGACACAGCCAATTAATAAAAGTGTAACGCGAATACAACGTGGTCAAATGTACGACTACTTCAGCAGCAGCAGCATCTGTGTTTTGTTGTTGTCGTTGGAGAGAAATCTCACAACGATTACATGGGTGCCTGCGACGTTTTGCTGGAGATGACCCCCAGCATTCTCAGGTTGTTAACGGGGCCCAGATCTCGAGTGAAAAGCACTACCTGATCCGAGTCGGTGTGATATCACATTCAAATGTAAAGGCCACTGAACTTTTTTTCATAAGCAACCTGGCCACAATTGATAGTTCAATGAAGTGGCTTATGTGGAAATTTATTGCAGCCAAATACTCTAAACCCATGTTTATAAATGTGGAGGGAAAAACCGGAGGAGCCAGAGGGAAACCCACACGACCACGGGGAGAACATGCACACTCCAAATACACAGGCGTCAGGATCAGGATCGAACCCACAACCTCCGTCATACCAAGCAAGGCAGTTAACATCTTGCAAGAGCGTGGATAATATATGTAGCGTCCCAATGCATGTGTGTTTTGACTCTATAAATAAAAGGGGCCCTTAAGGCTTATGATAAATTGACAATTGCTCCCAGATGGTTTAACCATACACACATTATTGTTTGTTTTTGCAACATGTCTGGCCAATTTATATTCCTCTTTTCTCCAAACCCATCACTAGTAGGGGGATATGCTATTAGGTTTAGTCATTAATTGCATGGATTATAAAAGTTACAGTTAAAAAGTCCGCAGACAACAGCTAGTCCATTGTAATTCTTCTGACATGTACCCAGCGAAGCCTCATTGTGGCTTAACCTGCATTACCAATTCTTCATGGCTTTTTTCCATATGGGAGGAAAGCAAGCGTGCCAGGTAAACACCGATGTACACAGGAGGTAATAAACCTTCTTGCTGTACTGCCTCTAAGAGGTATCTCGTTCACATTATGCTCTTGATCCCCCTGCCATGATGGACATCCAAGACGCTGGCTCACAGACACGCACGGTCACACTTGGGGGTGGCCCTCCAGCGGGCCTTAACACAATTCCGCACTGCAGGCTTTAATCCTGCGGTCAATCAGGCATGACCAAGCTGACACGTATTCCCGGGTTCATCTCATTAAAACTGCTCAGCATTGGAAAAGTGTAAAAAGTGTCAAGTGTCATCTTCCAATGCACTATGCATCCAACTTCAGTACTTGTGCGTCTTTCCGGATAAGATATTGGCTTTGCATGCTTCTAAAAAAAATTCACTGCGAACATCACTTTACGTTAAATAATGTATACATTTGCCACGGCGTAGGCTTGTTTCCCACGGAGAAATGTGCTTGCATTTGTGCACGTGCGTATTTGACAGCTTCCCATTTGAGGAGCAGTTCAAGTTTCGACACAGCCATTGATGCGTTGCACAGGGATTTTGCAAATGCCGCTCTGTTAAAATAATGAGACCCCAGCCCAGGGCTCCGACAGCAGCCGCTGCTGATGTCCTTCATGGCATCGGTTTTCTGCTTCTAGTCCAAATTTAAGCCACCAATGATGCAATGACATACAAGTATGTATTTATATTGAACTTCTTGCGTGTCGCACGTAGCCAACCTTGCCAATCGGAGGTGCTAATCGGAGGTACTCATCGGACATTATTTCAAAACACGGTCGGTCATTAACAAAAAATAGTAATTTAACAAATACCAATAATGCGCTAAGAAACATGAAGAGAAGCAGGCTTGGGAGTTGCGTTGAGTGACAGAAAGAGGAACACGGGGATTACAGAACATACTCAGATTATTGCCACGATTCAAATTGTTCAAAAGAGAAATTGGGCTTGGGCAGGGTACGTTGCTAGATGGGGTGATGGTCAAGACGAATGATGGGAAGGCTGCCAAAGTGTGGACTTGCAATTCTGTTCAGGAGTGAACAAATTAGGACAGTTTTGCCAAGACGTCATGAGGCAATGGTGGTTTTCCTTTGAAATGCACTGGTCTGTGCCATCGCAATGTGGGCGAACATCTCGGAGGACCAAGCTCTACGCCGTCTGATCACAAGTTCTAATCCCACAACATGAATGCTAACAATCAATTAATCAGGCCATGTCAAGCCTCAAAGTCTCCCAGTGTTTGCTTGTGCGTGTTGGGTTGTGAAATGCGCGTTCCGCGAGAGGTCTGTGTCTGTTGTGTGCGAGCGCTGCAATGCCTCACTTGCCATAAATGATAGTGCCTGTTGGGAGGCTGCTGGCTTCCACTCGAGGCAATGAGGAAGCTCAATGAAACGCAAATGCCAAAGCACAGGAAGAACGAGCAGTACATACACACACAGGCGCAGAGCAATGTCACACCGAGCACAATACCGAACGCACACGTTACACCGCTGGCGCCGTGCGGCACCTTTGTTGCGTTGCATTCCCAGGCGAACTCTGCTACTTGGCTCGCCAAAAGTTATTGGTGTTCCCGCCTGGCAGTGTAAATTAAAACAAAAACAACAACAAAAATGTATACGAACTGTTACTTAAAACTTTCGTGACTGCAGGATTTCATATTCTTGGTTCTTTCGGTAAACGTGACCTTACCGAAAGAACCAAGAATATGTATACACACTATTTAATTTGCCCAGGAAAGCCTCGTGGAGCCTTAACCACTCTTGTTTAGAAGGGTTCAGATATTTGGCTGGTCACTTTCTTATTTTGAGTCTTACTTGCTAGTGGTTATTCTTCTATCATATTGCGAGGTGAAATTTGCAAGGCGATATTTGTATATCGAGGTTGCTGAGCCATTTAATAGCCTCTGTCGTGGCTTGGTGGACTCATTGCTGCCCTTATGAGTACAAAACCATATGAAAACCTCACCATCCTTGCCTTTAATACTGGATTATAGCCTAAACACGTTTCGTGGCATAATCATGAGGTAATGGCCCTTCCTGAGAGCAGAGGAGGTTTGACTGGCATATAGTCAACGATTAGCAATTTGCGATATGGAGCCTTTTAAACACAGGGGCATTTGGAAGTACTTGAAATATTCAGTTTTCCATATTGGGTATTTAACCAATCTCTAGGAAGTAAAAAAAAGTATATACACTTATTGATTTCAAGAACAAATGATAATTGATAAACGGTGATGTGATTTTATAGCTCTCCAGTGTGCTTTTTGGGTCATGCTGCGTGACGTTCGGCACGATGTCCGACGTTTCATTCCACATGCGGTCGCTTCTTCAGCAGCACCACGTGGGGCGTGCTTGTGAAGAAGTGGAGACTTTTCACCCACCAGTGGATTGACAAAGGGCTGAACATGATACAAGAGGGATTATTGCACGAGTCAACTTTCAACTTGGCTTTCGATTCACAACATCACACTACCACTAGGCCATCATTTGGATGTGATTGGTGAAAAATGTAAAAACTGAAAATTAAAAGTGCGTGCAGCTTAAATTATGAATGTGGTTATTGATTTTAAAAATGTGACCTTTTGGCAGCTTAAGTAGTTACCCATGTCTTCTTGGCTTATACCAAACATGCGAATGTTTGGACTTTTATGCCGAGCAATTCTGCAGGCCTGGTAAAGGTGGGGTCTGGAAATATCCCCGTCGCTGTCCTCACTCTAAATGATTAATGCAGAATGCATTTGTATTAAATTTGAATGTGGTGATGCTCCTGCTCTTTATATAATGCAAACAGGCCATACAAAATGTATAGTTGGAATATCCCTTTTTGCTTTGGGTGGATAATTTAAAATGCATGCAGCTTGCTTATGTGATGCAACCACCAGTGTGGAGTGTGCAACACTGTTTCCCCGCACCGCCGATGAGCATGGTTGGCTACGCGCGGTGTGAAAGAAGTTCAACACGCATGAATACAGCCTTGTCTGCCTTCGAAGGAGCTCACTCGCAGTACTTTGCTCCATCACTATACAGTATCACCGAACATTGAGTACATGCGCATGCATGTGTGTGTGCACATGTGTGTGTGCGCAAGTGCTTGTGTGTGCATATACGTTTGTGTTCCTACACCGTGCCCCCGTGCGTGGTTGCATGTGTGCAGTTTCTCGATGTCTGCATGTGTGTCCTTCTGTGTGCGCGTTCGTTCATGCGTGCAATGTGTCCGCCGCAGTTGCGTGCCCGTATTTGTGCACACGTACGTACGTGTGTGCGTGCATCTATTGTGCTCGTGAGTATAATTAAATGTATGTCTTGCGTGTGCATTCCTGTCCTAATCACTCGAAAGTTGAGATCAATTCAAGTGCTGGGGGCTTAGGGCTACTTTGGCTGGCATATTATTCATTAAATCCGGTTGTGTTTCTTTTGCCTCGTAAATTAAATAAGCTCCCGGCTCTCAAAAGAATAAGCTGTCAAATTGGTATCGACTTGTCCGCACAGATAGGGTTGTTGTTGTTGTTGTTGTCGTCGTCGTCCTTGATTGAAAGATGATTGCGGCATGTCCGTCTGTCTTTTCCGCTCACAGCATGTGCAACTGGATGATTGATGTCTTCGGCACGGTGGAGCAGAGAGACAAGTACTGCCCGGGACTGTGCAGCATGCACAGCCTGGCGGCGTACTGCCTCACCGAGCCAGGTGAGCCACTCCACGTGCAGCAAACACGCAGGCGGACGTCACCCACCACGGCCCAGCAGAGCTGCCGCACCGTCTAGACGAGGCGTTCACGCGACGTGGCCAGGAGTGCCGCGCCAATCAATCGATTTGGCAACAAGTGAATCCGCGAGGACGCTGGTGGCGGGGGGTTGGTAAGGGAACGGAGGGGAAACTCCGAAACGATGATGCTCCCCCCCCCCCCCCCCCCCCCAACAAAAAAATATATAAAAACGGCTGACCCTGTCACAAGTCACTGGTTTATTGAGATTTAAGTTCAACCTTTGATTCAAGACTACAGCGAATGGTTTAACGATACGGTTAACGTAGCGGCATCTAAAGGCCGAAGGAATAATTTAAACCCATTACATGCAATAAAACGTATCTTGCACAAGCTAATCTGTGCATGTACAATATTAGGAGCTTCAAAATGTACACGAATCGGTTCTATTCTATTCCTGCACACGATGAGAATATGTTCCCTTGGTAAGTGCCAGTGTTGAGGTCTGCCAGCCACGAGCGGGCTTCAGGAGAGAGTTAATGCAGATTTACTCTTCCTCCATTGAATAAGCACAGACTCCAGTGCTTTACGATATGTTAGCCAGCTATATCTCTATCGGCTCACTGAATTTCTTTCTTTTCTGAAGAATTGGCTGAGTTTTTTGTGGTTTGTTCTAGTATGCAGGCACTCCTTGACATACGGGATGATAGATGCGTTCCTGGAAAAGCGCGCGTATCTCAAAATCGCGAAGGTCAAAATCAACTTTCCCATAAAAAATAATGGTAAAAGAGGGGGTTTGGGGATTTCACTCACACTCGCAGACATACTCACCTATATTACCCGAGCCTATATCAATACATGTACACACAATATAATACTTTAAATACAAACTTAAATCACGTAAAATCTAATATAGTTCTTATAAAATAAAAATGAAGAAATACAGAATCACTTACTTGTAATTACGCCGGAGTTGCATTGTGGAGACAAAGCGAAGAGCGGTGTACACGTGGCGAGATGCTGCCCAGTGTAGCACACTTAGTGATCGTACCGCACTAGCTGCTGGCAACGCCATTGGCTCGCGGTGCCAGGCTAGATGTGGCGAATGTCGCGTTGCGGATGAGGTTCTAAAAGGTCTACATACAAATCGCGCGTTATTCCAAAATGGCGTACCACAAAAGCACGGAAACCGAGGATTGCCTGTACTACAACTACCAACAGAGTCTTACTTTTAGTTCAGCAGAGTGTCAGGTTCTTTCACCCTCCCTCCCACCACCGAACCGGAGGACGTTTGCCATTGGGAAACAGGAGTGTGGTTTGCAAACATGAGAATCATATGACCCCAGTCACTGGGAAATCCACGTCACTGCTTCAATCACCAGCGTCATGCACCTCGACACCTCTTGTCAACATCATCATAGCAATTCCTTCTTGAATGCTCCGGTTTGACTCAATAGTAACACCACTGCTTAAAACATATTTGTTGTATGTACCTTGAACATCTATCACACCGTATGTCGCCAAGTATTTGGTGCTCTGAATCTGTATGTAGTTTACATATTTAGTGGGTTCTAAATAGGCGCACACCGAGTCTTGGAGGCAACACGTTTATTTACTAACACAACCCAAACCGGTTAACATAACAGATCACTGCGCAAAGCTCCGAGGTTAACTATGTACATGACGGGTTAATTACATAGGGTGGTGGCCACCGCTCCTAACCACCTAACCACTTGAACGGGATCACGATATAGTTGGACCAGGACAACTAACACGCTGCCTGGCCCTCGTGCGCGAAGAGCGAGGATCGAAGAAGGCGGCTTCATTCCCGGGCTGAACATCCCAGCTCCCTCTCGGGACTGGGCTTCTATCCGCTGCGGCGTGGCCGGGCCCCGCCCCTGGCCACGCCCCCTTCTAGATCCTTCGTGGAGGCTCTCAGTCCATACCACTTGGCCCCCTCTCACCCCCTTCTTGGGGTCCCCGTGCCCCCTCGTCTGGTCACGTGCTCTCGCGGGTTCACGCAGGCAGTCATGTCCTGACCCGACCTCTGTGACACCTGGACCCTACCCTCTAGTGAGCCTCTTAATGCAGTACACACACTGATGCCATAGAACGGCACCCCGCGTACAGTACCACTCTTCCCTCGGTACTGTCGCTACACTGTAGTGATACAGTTTATGTCGCTACTCATATATGGATGTCGTAATTAGTGTGCTGCGCTTCGAACCCGGCTATCCTAGTTAGATTCCTGCTTACATCCAACTCCAGTGACGATTATCTGAACTGGTCCTGGGCCTGCCCTAGGTCGACTCCGCATCAAATTAGTACCTGGTGCGGGGTGTAAAAATCAGCACTGGGGAGACAAAAGCTGCCGAGCGTGGTGCTAGCCACCCAGCACTTGCCCCAACAGTCTCTAAAGGGCTATATGGGGGATCTTTGTGTGTTGGTGTACGTACCAGTGAGTCGACCTTTGATGGTTTAGTTCTGGCTAACAAATTAATTCCTGGGGGTTGTGAGGACGTTGTGCTGCCTGCCTTGTGACACACTTGACTCAAATAGGAGACTTTGAGATGATGCCACTTCCCAAGTCCAACATTTAAAATAAATTAACCTCAACTAATTCCACCACCCACTTCCCCCCCAATAAATCCATAATAGCCTCTTACTTGGCCAGAAAAGGGACATGAAATTAGATGTTTACTCCATCACCCGATGCAACACCAGTTTCGTTTGAAACGTTTTCAGTGGGGTTCAGTGAGGCTTTGTTGTTGTTGTTATTGCCCTTTCTTTCTTGGCGGCAATGGAGTGTTTAATGAAAGTGGCAGCATGCACAGCAGGAATGCACTTTATTTACAGTGGTGCGCTGAGACGATTGGTTACTGCGCGGTGCGGGGTATCGTGTTTGCCCGCTACCTTTTGGGCCGAGGTACGTCGGTCTTGGTTCCTCTGATATAATATTGCAACGTCCATTTGTGATAAGCAGACGAATTCATTTTAAGTCTTTTTAAAGCGCGCCCGGCTGGGCAAGCCCATGTGGTTAGAATATTGGAATCGCGGGCGAGAAATGCTTTGGTTGAACCCTCGTCGTGGTTCAACTCGGTTCCACCATCCATTCACAGCCGATACAAAAGTTTAATTTTGTGGAGTCACCAGTGGCGTTCTTGCGGAAGGACTGGTCTTTATTACGTAAATATGGAATTTCAAGCCGTGCTTGCAGCCTCTAACTACTCACCACTCCATTGCGCACGGAGACACCTTGACCATAAAAAAAAGAAACATGCCTTTTCAAGGATCTTTGTACGGGTCACTTTTCCACTAGCTGATAGGATACGACTGGCTGTGTGTAAGCAATACCAAAACCTTCAAGAGCTAGTGAAGTGGCAAAGAGGTCTAAAGAAATGGACTCGGTCAACACTACGAAGATCCTTTGTTTTTATCTCAGCTTCCCATGCAATATCAATGCAAGGTCATATTGGATGTTCGCAAAAATAGCATCTGCTTATTCAGCAGATTTAATGGAATCGAAAAATTCATTTTTTTTTATTTTTGCGCATGTATAAGTCAAGCTCTAATTTTTGGCAAATGCTCATAAGCTCAGTGACCCATTTGTTTGTACAAAGTGTACAGGCATTACTTTCTCAGATAGACGCGCAATGCATTTTGAGAATGCTGTTTCACGTAGCAATAGCAAGGTGATGTAAATGTATCGACTCAACACGTCAGTTTTCTCAGCCAATATTGGGCTTCATTATTAATGTTCAGATTTGGTCAGTGTAATGATCTGACCAAATTTTTGACGGAAGACCCTTTACCACGTGACGCAGCAAACAAATTAAATTGTCAAGTGCAAAAGTGTTTAACTCGCCAATCATGAGTGTCCAGCTCACTCACCGGTGCGATGAAAAATAATTCTCACAAACAAATATTGCATTTAGATGCGTGACTTTTTTGCTTGACGCTGCATCAAGCATCTTAAAGAAAATCTAGGAAGTCACAACACAAGCGATCGTCATCAGGAGGAAAGAGGGGGAAAGCTGCTGATTGCCGACTGTTTTATAGGGGGTGTAGTCCTAGGGTCATGAACGAAGTGGGCGGGGCTAGTGATGTTAATGTGCGCGGGTGGCTATGATAATGTAGAGATTAGCATGTTAATGTGAGAGATTAGCATGAAAATGGGAAATCGCAGAGGTCGGCGTCCAGACGTGGCCGCGTTGGCACGAGATTTGCACCTATCTACGTGACTTTACCGAAAGACCCAAAGAATATGAATTCCTGCTGTCACGAAAGCTTTAAGTCAACAATTTACACCAGTATCAGTTTATATGAAGTAAAACGCCCCACTTATGGTTGACTGTGTCTCCGTAGAGCAGGTGAGGGGCTGGATAGTGACATTTTCGTAGGAAAATTCTAAATACATTGACTCGTAAAAATTACTTTCTTAACATGGGGTGTGGAGTCCCCGCGCATGGTGGGGCTTGATCTTGAGATTGCTTGGGGAGTGTTTAGTGTGTGCATGCACAGATATGAACCACCACAGATCCTTTTCAGTGACTGGATACAAAATGTAAGCATGCAGTGAAATAGTGGCCCGTGTTGCATTGTTAGAATTGCTTTCTGCTCTTCCACCGAGTACAGCGAGGTCATATCACGTGAATGATGACGCTAATTCATTCTCCAGCCAGGAGGCACTCGGGCGGTAGGCTCCACTTGCACTTGGAAGCCTATGAGTTCAAGTTCTGGGTGTGGTCAACCCCAGGCTGTCATCTCTCCAATGGTTTTAAAATAAGTGTCGCTTTGCAGGAAGTCAACGGTAAAAAGACGATCCTCGCCATGGAAATGCATGGTGGGCGCTTGTATTAAAGAGGATACCTCATGTACGTATGTTTAATTTATTTCGCACCGTACGTAGCCAGCCGTGCTAATCGGAGGTGCGGGAGAAGGACAGCAAACTGAACACAAAATGCAGTTCTGAATGAAGTTCATAAATATTTGTATAGTAAATACACTGAGGTGGAGCACCCAGTTCCTACCTCACTGCACCGGATAGAGTGAAGCAGTCACAGGGATTGATGATCCAGCACTCACCACTTCACACCAGTTCACACCAGGTCACTCGCTCACCAGCGCACTGTCGCCTCCTTATCACTCTTCTATCGCCACTACCCTGGTTACCGTTCTCGTGAACTTCACTCGTTGATTCCTCCACCCACGTTAAGGACTCGGGGTCAACCAGAAAGTTATCCACCACACTGCAGGTCTCACGAGCACAACAAAGACCCCCCTATAGCCTTAACATATTGTTGGGGCAAATGCTGTTAGCAAGCACCTATGTGGGCCGGCACGGCACACGAGGGGGTGGGTGTCCAGCACCACGTCCGGCCGCCTTTGTCTCCCTAGTGGAGATATTTACACGTCGCACCAGGTACACCATTTACGGCTGAGTCGACCTAAGGGAAGCCCAGGTAATTGTCACTGGTGTCGGCCGTGAACGTGAATCGAACTCGGGTCGCCAGGTTCGTAGCGCAGTGCGATAACCGCGACACGACCGCTCCTTGCTCTCAAGAACCTGCTCACTCACCCACACTGCTTCTTCCCTTGCTCTGCTCCACTTCGGAATTCCCTCCCACCGTTGCTAACTGCACGTTGTGATACATAATATTGCATAATTCCATAAACGTTTTACATGCTTACCTATTACAGCTTTGAGAGTGCTGCTCGTTGCTGGCAACTTGATGTTCTGCGACTTTGGGCCAGTGTTTAGCAACCTGTAAAAAAATGGACATTAACATGTCATACAATGATACGCCCATTTACGCCCTCCTGTTTTAAGTACTTACGCTATAACGTACTCAAATTATTGCATACCTGTCAAGCCATACGGTTTCCCATATTCTTGTACAGGGAAATTGAGTTTTCAGGTCCATACGGCATACAAGAATTTCAATATGGGCAAAAATCCCCCTTCATTTTTATCTATTTGTGTTTCTCCCTTGTGATGGGACTTTGAGGATGAATGCTGAGATTTATAATGGTACTGGGTGACCAATAAGGTCTGAATTGGTCTGTAATAAGGTAGGGCACTGATAAGGGGTTGACAAGTACGTTATTGCGACCCAATCCCGTTTGACGTACTACTGTGATAGCTCGCCAGAACGTACTCGCGAATTTACGAACTTTTCCATTAAGACCCAACATTGTTTACGCTGCATAGCGACATTTATGCCCCAGATGGAGCCAAAGCATTCGCGGCTCTGACCACAGTCGTGTGCGCTCGATTCTAATCCCCCTCCCCCCACGTACCGTATTTATGGCGACTATTTTTTATACAAGTGTAAACTGTCTTTTCATACGATAAACAACGAATAAGAATAATACATTGAATATAATAGACAAAGGAATATATCGTAATATATCAATAACACTATGAAACACAATTTTTTGTTCCTGTGTAGTAAGTGTTATTTACTAATTGCTTATGCCTCAAAAGTACAGAAAATGGTTATTATTCCCCACAAACTTTGCTTTTGTGACCAGGACAATGATATTTTGAAATTTACCTATTTTCAATGAGAAAAAGGGCGAATTTGTGTATTTTTCTTCACATAGAAAAAAACAACATATGAATCAAAATTAACATGTATTTATACTAAAGTAATACAAAATTACTACAACAGATTTAGAAGTGAGTAGTTTTTCGAGATTTACGATGATACTGTAAATCACTTTCGCGAATAAGCCCCCAAATGTAGTCTCCCATCATGTTCTCGTTCTACTGTCCTTGGTAGCGGCGTTCAAAGTCCAGTATATCCTGGTGGAAACGCTCGCCTTGATCCTCCGAGGACGCTCCCATGTTCTCCTTGAATTTATCAAGCTGAGCATCAAGGATATGGACTTTGATGGACATTCTACAGCCCATTGTGCTGTAGTTTTTCACCAGTCTCAACCAGCTCCACATAGTTTTCGACCTTGTGATTGCCCAGGAAGCCATGAAACACTGCGACAATGCTGTTCCAAGCCGCTTTCTCCTTGCTAGTGAGCTTCTTGGGGGTCCGATGAAGACACCAGCTTTGACCTTTGCCTCAGACAGCTTAGGGAAGAAGTCTTGAAGGTACTTGAGGGCTGCCGACTCCTTATCTACAGCTCTGACAAATTGTTTCATAAGGCCCAATTTGATGTGCAGTAGTGGCATCAGCACCTTCCGGGGATCCACCAGTGGCTCCCACTTGACGTTGTTCCTCCCCACAGAGAACTCGGTCTGCTGTGGCCAGTCCCGCCTGTGGTAGTGCCCCTTGGTGTCCCTGCTGCCCCAAAGGCAAAGATAGCAGGGAAACTTGGTAAAACCGCTTTGGGAGACCCATCAGGAATGCCACCATTTTGAAGTATCCGATGACATCCCAGCCATACTCATCATACTTCAAGGCATCCAGCAAGGTCTTGATGCTGTTGTAATCCTCTTTGAGGTGCACCGAGTGAGCCAGGGGAAGAGACGGGTACTTGTTACTATTATGGAGCAGCATGGCTTTGAGGCTCCTGGATGAGCTGTCAATGAAGAGGCGCCACTCATTCTGGTTACAGGTGATTCCGATTGCTTCGGACAGACTTGTCACATTGTGGCAGAAGCAGAGCCCATCTTGGAAGGGTCCACCATGCAGAAGTAGCAGTAGCTTGAGTGCTCAGTGGGTTCCCGCCAAATTCTTGGGATAGCGAGCTTCATGGCTCTCTTTTCCCCTCTGTACCATCCTACAAAAAATACATTTATTTCACCCATGACTAATGTGTAAGAGATTATCACAACATTTTTCATACGTGGTATATTTTTTCAATGACATTGAAAATTGTAAAACATTTTAAAATAAAAATAAAACTTTTAAAATTGTATTTTTTTAAATAATTTCATAACGTAAAATTCTGAGCAGCAGTTGTACTTCTTACCTTCCAGAGTTGTTTTGCAATGCTCGCAGGTGAAATGAGGTGCCCAGGGTTTGTCTTGATCCCCGACAGGCATGCCGAAATATGCCTTGTAGGCTTCACACATCTTAGCAGATGCTTCCACAGAGTACTTTTTCACTCTTGTCTTGATAAATTGGCCGCAGACAGAGCAAAATGCATCTGCCAGATGCTTGCAGCCTCTTGATGCTATCTCAGAAAATGCAGATATGTATCCACTTAGGCAGCTGGAACTAAACTGAACTATTGGGCTTAAGGCCCCTGTATTTATACTAATATTTATTTTACTGGAAAGTTCTAGAATGTTCTAGAAGTTACTCCAAGTTTACTCAGCACTGAATCTATCTGGAATGTTCTGGAAAATGTGGTAAATTTCTAAATATCACTGTCCTGGTTACAAAAGCAAAGTTTGTGGGGAATAATAGCCATTTTCTGTACTTTTGAGGCATAAGAAATTAGGAAATAACACTTACGACCCAGGAACAATACATGAATAAAAATGTCTTACACTGTAATATATCACTTAATTTCCACACCGATGGCTGTACAGTATAGATGCGCAATGAGTTGACTGAGAACCCGCTGCTGACGTTCTGTACCACGTTACGATCCACCATTATATCCATTGTAGTAGTACTTCTGGTAGTAGTACCTACTGCTACTAGTAGTAGTACATACTAGTAGTAGATTTTGTACTACGTTATGATCCACCATCATATATATTGTAGTGGTGCTACTGGTAGTAGTACCTACTGCTACTAGTAGTAGTACGTACTAGTAGTAGATTATGTACCACGTTACAATCCACCATCTCTAGTAGTAGTGCCTACAACTATTACTTGCAGCATTCTATTTCATTACTTTCGATAAACATTCTGGTTTTCAAGAACGCATCCTGCTTGTATTTACCCCTTCTGCTTCTTATGTTCCGATATTCCCCGAGGTCTCCCTTGAAACGAGGATATACATGCCTCAGTGTCCTCTTACCTGGCTTAATAATGACCACCAACCCACAGGGGAGATGCATCGTCAAAGGGGTTATGTATTTTTATTCCGAGTCACTGCATTGCCAACAGTACCATAATTTATCAGAGTAAAACCATAATTTGGAGATATTGTTGTGCAGTATTTGATGGCAGTGCTAACACCATAAACTTACGACGTGGGAAAGCCTCGTAAAATGTTGGCTGAGGTATAAATTCTGGCACATTCCCTCTGTCTGCTCCAGAGTCCCTGCCACTTGGGGTGTATCCATTTCACCCAGTAGAGGGAGCACATGACCTTTGATATTGTCAAACAAGCTGTATATATATTCTTGGTTCTTTCGGTAAAGTCACGTAGAAGGGAAACAATAAAATAATTAAAATATAAAACAATACAATTCTCACGACGTTTCGACTGCAACACAAGCAATCATCATCAGGTGTGAAAACCACAGCAAGAAAATTTGGAAAAAGTGGCGGTTTTTTTAACGTTAGCACCACTGAGAGCGATTTGGCAGTTATTCAGATGGACGAGTCCATCTATGTTCGGAAAAGAGGAGGGGGGAGACGAAAATAATGGATGCGGTCTGAAAGCCACCGTAAGCGTGAACAATCAATTAAGACCCGAAATGGTGTATTAAATCCTTCCAATGATTGGTAAGCCGGAATCCATCTTCTCGGTTGAAATTGTCTCCGTGTTTGTATATGTGGATAGCCTCATGAACGAATCTCTCATGGTAGCCAGATGGCTTGCAAAGAACCTCTGTCTTGGAGAAGTCAATGTCATGTGAGCCTACTGAATTATAACAGTGATCTGCCACGGCCGAGGTGTTGGTCCCACCGTGTTTTAGGTCTGCTTTGTGTTCATGAATGCGGTCCGAGACATGTCGTTTGGTTTCTCCATTGTAACTACTACCACAGAGGCAACTTAGTTTGTAGACGCCAGGGTACTGTATGTCCAGAATCACATCTTTTACAGACGGAACCAGATCACGGATTTTATGTAATGTGTTGAATCGGACCTGGATCTTGTGTTTATTCAAGATTTTGGAGATCTTTTTTGTGATCCCTGCAATGTAGGGTAAATTGATGGTTTTGAAAGGCTCCTCAAGAGGGTCCCTCTTCATGGTTGGAGTGATAGCTTTGCGGATTGTGTAGTAGGAGTAACCATTAGACTCATCCATCTGAATAACTGCCAAAACGCTCTCCGTGGTGCCAACGTAAAAAAAAAACGCCACTTTTTTCAAATTTTTCTTGCTGTGGTTTTCACACCTGATGATGATTGCTTGTGTTGCAGTCGAAACGTCGTGATAATTTTATTGTTTTATATTTTTATTATTTTATTGTTTCCCTTCTACGTGACTTTACCGAAAGAACCAAGAATATGAATCTCTGCAGTCATGAAAGCTTTCAATCAAAAGCTGTATATAGTTTAATTGAGCTTCTGTCTTGAAATGCATACAATCAGGGATTAATTTTAACCAACTCTGTCCGGTTCAATGATACAAAAAATATGTTTTCATCCGACACACCACAATCGGTATTCCCCTCGCTATGGCTACATGTGTTACCTCCTCCAGTCTACCAGTGACCCAACCATATGCAGAGATAAAGTAAGACGTGTATACAATGCATGTTTTATAATGTCTGAAGTTACTTCCAATATATCAATAAAGGTAAACTTTTATTCCAAAAATCTGCTTGCCTTCATACATTATTTCTTTAGCAATTTTCTTCGTTTCTAATTTGCATAATCAACTTGGAAAATTTCATCAAAATTATTTCCCCAGCGTTGCAGCGCATATTAAACCAACAATACAGATATTAACATCAATGTCAGCAGCATTGCAGAAAAGTTGCACCATTTAAATCTGGCTTCACATTCACTTTTATCTTGCATATCATATAAAAAAAATAACCCTCGTACTGTGATGTAATTTAGCATAGTATCCATTTGCCTCAGAGCAACCACGGGTCTTTTATCAGCCATAGGAGGCATGTGTTCTTAGTCAGCCACAACGATGGGGGTACACAATGCACGTATATTACCTCCCAGAGAGGGTAATTTTACATATGTGCATTTTATAATATTGAACCTGCTGTGATGCAGTGACCCACAGCCAGCCAGTGCAGGACTTGCTTAATGACACTTGGGAAATTGACACTTAAATCACATTGGAATTAACGTGCTGCACTCTTTCACCCAGGCATAACTAATAGTTGTCTATCAAGTGTCCTTGAACAGCGGACTTATTAATAAGACCTTTGGGCAATTGTTTGGAAATTACCACACATTTTAATCCATCCACACTGTGGAAAGGAATGAGTCATTTTAGAATGTTTTCGGTTTTCTGGGTGCTATCTTGGTCCGCACGCTCGCCAACTTAGCCGGTTTTCTTCGAGGAGGCAGTGTGGTGCATTCGATTTCCACTGCTGGCTAAAATGTCTGTGGGAAATGAGGCTAACCCTCCCAACGGCGAGCCTCGAGAATCAGTGAGGCTCTGTTGAATACATATTAAGTCGGAGTGATATCCTGCACAAATGAGCATTGAGGTGGTGCTCATTCTCTCTTTATAGTCCTGAGCCAGTGGTGGACATTACACACATGGGGACGAGTCTATCTCTGGGGACGAGTTTATCCATAGGACAAGCACTGTTGACTTCCCCACAAAGTGGTATTTATATTATCAACCTCAGGGGGATGATGGGCTGAGTGAACCCCCAACCAGGATTTAAACTCAAAACTTCCCCACTGTGAGCCGCTTGCTCTACCGCATAGCCGGATATATTTAATAAATAAGACACCACTATTGTTACTTTTATATGTGCCCGATTTTTTTACGCAAATAAAAAAATGCTGATTTAAATCACAGCAGTGGTATAACAGAAATGTATTACTGCATCTAGGTTATGCAAAATATACATACATACAATGGGATATAAAGCATAAGTTGTTTAAAAAATCACATAAACTCATCCATTTAAAATATGTAGCAATCTCTATTCCTTATTAATTGCAAAATAGGTAAGGGATGTTAATGGAGTTTCAACTGGTTAAGTAAAGGACATCAATTACTTGCGTTTTTTATTCTATTAGGAAATTACAATTTATTAGTGTCAGATTAACACCTATTGTAAGAGGAATTTAACACCAACGTTTTGTTGTTGACACATAACTCTAAAGCTCGATTGTGTGTAATGTTATTTTCCACTTAGTGCGACAGCTGTGGTAATAGTAAACTAAAATGGCTTTAAGCCACAATTTTACTTAGGTAATCTAACGTGTCACATTTTAAAAAAAGAACAAAAGATTTTGGAAATTAATCTTTTATGTCGATTGCCCAACACCAGTGGTAGAAGCTACACATCCTTCCGATGAACGCTGGACTGTTTAATAGACAACGACTGTTGACAATATGGTGCTCATTTTATGAACACGGGAGGAGAATGATGGACTGTGTCACTCTTTGACTGAAATTTTAAATTAAAAAACGCCATCCTGCGATATTTTCGAGCACTATTTTGGAAATGTGATTTTGTTACAATGAAATGTAAACATAATTGGTTTAGGCTGTGGCAAAATCAGACTGTCGGGAATAAGATGGATGAATAACTAGACAGATGTACTTTCTGCCCATAGGTGAAAACCTTTTCTAGTCCATCAGCCTATGGGCACTCCAGGATACTGTGGTCCATAAGCATTCGATGACGAAACAAAATACGAACGAGAAATCTGATGTCTTATTTATTGCCCATAATGCTATTTGGCAGTGCATTCTGGGTTTTAAATATATTATTTGGTGATACTATGGTGGCAATTGTGCACACAAATCATAACATAACACTTATTTTTTAACAACACTGCTTTAAAAGGAAAATAATATAATAGACGATGGGTTGACCTATGCCCCTTCTTCATTGCACTTGCAGAGAGATAGAGTGGAAAGAGTTGGAAACTGAACTTTAACACCATGGAGCCTGATACGATTTAAATGTAAAAAGTGTTTCCTGATGAACAATTATCAAATTGGAGCATGAATAATTACCTATTAGTGGATTTTGAGTAACAGATAAATCCTTCAATAATCATAAGCGTATAACTAAATAAGCAAATTTGTATGAAAAGTAAAATTATAAAATATTGCTGGCACATTGCATTGTGGGTAGAATTGTTGTTGTGAGGCCAATGAAAACATGATTAGCGAAGCGTTCTTTGGCCCAACTGTAAATTTAATAGTTGTTGCAGTGTGTGCTAAACGGGTATCGTAACCTGGTGGTTGGATCTCGCTAGCAATTCCTGGGATCCCTGTACTATTTCTTGAACAAACATGGCTGATAGTGAGATACACAGTCAAATCTTGCCTAGCTATATTTTTTTACAAGAACAAATACTTACGGATAATATTATCCTAAAGGTCCTATTGGCTTATGGACAATATTATATTTATTTTTATATGGAGAAACGGATGTTTGTATTTTTTATTACTCATATCCTCTCCCTCAATCTTCCGTGACAGTGCTCATGATGTTTTATTCAATACTAGCGGGAAATACCCGGCGTTGCCCGGGTCTTGAAAATATTTCAAAACTACTCTTAAAAATCTAACAGCAGTGCGTACTGACTGTGGTGGTACCTGCTATGATTACAGCAGTGCATACTGTGGTGGTACCTGCTATGATTACAGCAGTGCATCGTGGTGGTACCTGCTTTCACTGCAGCAGTGCATACTGTGGTGGTACTTGCTATGATTACAGCAGTGCATACCGACTGTGGTGGTACCTGCTATGATTACAGCAGTGCAAACTGACTGTGGTGGTACCTGCTATGATTACAGCAGTACATACCGACTGTGGTGGTACCTGCTATCACTAAAGTAGTACATGCTGACTCTATAGCAGTATTTATCAACGCTATAGCACAAATTACTCACCTGACAGAGTGGCGTGGTGAGGCCTAGTCCCGTGCAGAGCCTCCGGCCTCGCCTAGATTGTCTAGCGTCTAGCCAGCCGAGGTGGCACCTGGGCACGCTGGGGCTGGGCTGCTAACCCTGACCACCCCCCCCCCCCAGCCACGATCTCCCCGGCCGCTCTGCAGTAATATCTACGGCCTATAGTGGTAGAATCTAGCGACTGTATAGTAGTAATAACTGCACGCATCGGGGTGGGGGGGACATCACACAGTGAAGATTTAGGCTCAGCGTTTAGTGTACTTTTATAGCATTTTTAACGCGAAAGAAAATGTCCCCCTCACTCCCACCGAAGGCGTGCGACTTGGCATGGGCCGCCCCCCCCCCCCCCCCACCAAAGGCGCGTGAGTTGGTATGGCCGTGCACACGTCATAAATAATTAAATAAAGAGAGTACGCACAAATCGTACTAAATCGCTCATTAAACTCATTTAAAGTTGATGGATGTGGAAAAGGACTAGCACTTGCTCACGGCGGGGCTTACGGCGTGGTTCCTGGCTACTTTCATTTACATAAACCCCACCGTTGGAGAGCAAAATCCTTCGCAAGCGCGCAAACACACAGAGCCACACACAAACCCAATTTTTGACTTTTATATATATAGATTACTGTTGTGAATAATTCAACATTACATTTCACAATCGCCATACAGAAGCTTAACACTTTAGTTGGATATCCTATCAAGATGACCAGACATATGTAAGAATTCAACTGTCAGCTCTTTAACAAACCAATCTAATAGTAAGTGCACAGGCTACTTCGCTATTCTGTAACCTTAAATGCAAATAAAAGTGACTGCATTATTAAAAAAAACTGAAAGTTGAGACTCATTTTAAAGTGAACACAATTTTCAATATTTCAGACAGAAGAATGCGCGAGCGAGTTGTCGTCCTATCACAGTTTGATGTCATGCCACCAAGTTTGCAAGAGGCGTGCCATGAAGCTGTAATTTCAGTAAACAAAGCCAGCAGGTAATCTTTATGTTTCGAGATTTAGGCAGACATGTCCCTCAAAGCAATACTTTTTTTATGCTCTGCGGTTAAAATTGGGCTTTTTCTTGACAACACATTTGGCATGAATTTTCGATGGAATTGACCACGGCACACTATAGTCTATCACACCTTGTCCTTTCCTTTAAGCAATGTCATGCGAACAGAGTGAACGCGTTAAAATGATAAGTATAAAGTGTTTTCCCCACTTTTACCTTTTTGCGAATATGAAATACAGATCTGCTGGTGTGTATTCATCTTCGAAACGCTGTCATCCTGCCGGTCCAGTTACGCTGCACTTTTCACATGCAATATGCCTCAGAGCTCATAACCACAAAGACAATTCTGATATGTTTATTCGCAAAAATTATCCTAAATTACGGAAATGGCACTCCGTTGCCTTATTATTGTTATTATTATGCTGTTGAAAATATACTTAATAAATTACATACAAAAGTGTTTCATCTATTTTTATACCAAATTAGCAGTTATCCATATTTGCGTGTCCGTGCACACAACAATAGCATCAGAAACAACAACAGCAATAACAAAAGCAACAATTGCAACAACAACAGCTGCAGCAGCAACATCAACAACAGCAGCACCAACATCAACAACAGCAGCACTACTAACAGCAGTAACAACACCAGCCAAACAACGGCAGCAAAACCTTGTGATGGCGACGCTACGACTTCTGCTGCTACTGCTGCCCGACTGCTTGCGGCTGGGCCCTGCTCTCACGGGACTCCGGCTAACTGAGCCGAGCGGTCTGGTCAAGCAATGCCTCCTCCCCTCCTCCCTGGAGAATGGGGGGGGGGCATACCGGGAACGTCTCTTGGCTCGGGTCGACAAAACAATTACATCTCGCCTAAACGTCGCCAATGCTGCGGTGGGACTCACCAGCAGACTCAGCCCCGCATCCGATGTGCAGAAGGGAGTGCCGATCGGCCGACTTTCCTGTTCAAGCTACTCGAGTTCCGCACCCTACTGTGCTGTGATATTCTGTGGAAATGCAAACCTCCTACCCGACCGTGCTCGTCACTTGTTGCAATACCTGACACATGGTTGTCCTGGAGATCTGGGTCAGTTCTTCTCCGCCCTACATCTACACATACTGCTGCTGATGTTGCGTTTTGAGCCAAACCCTGGACCAGGACTCCTCAGCTTTGTATTGGTCAACGCACCTTCCATAGTTAACAAGACGGCGCTGATCCATGATCTGGTCAACGATTGTGGACTCGACGTATTTTAGGCGTTACCGAAACCTGGGTATATGACGACTCACCGTGAGGCTGCACCTAACGGATACGCTATTGTACATCAGCAACGTCGCGGGAAGCCTGGCACTGGCAGCCCGCATGGTGTTGGTATTGCACCGATCTACCGTGAAGACATATGCGTGAAAGTCCTGAGCGACTCATTAACAATCACGTCATTCGAGCTGCTACCTTTGAAAATAACGAACAGCATTCGGGGGCTTACAATCGCTGTCATCTATCAACCGCCGTCTTCGCTGCTGTTGGAATTATTTTCAGACCTTTCCGGTCTGCTAGACTGTGGGTCACGTGGCTCTCACTACATCATCTGTGGTGACCTAAACTGTCCCGGACCGACGAGTTATTGTGGTAAAATCAACAGCGATCTCGCCAAGATTATCGACAGTCACAGTTTAACCGAGCACGTCAGCGGTGCAACATGTCGCCCGGGAAATATACTGGATCCGCCGATGCCATAGCTGTGGCCGACATTGTTATCGAAGACGTAGGTATTTCAGACCACAGTCTTATGACGTGCAACGTGGCATTACCAATTATTCGCCAACCTATCATAACGATATACTAAAGAGACTGGAAACAACTGGACCACAATGCTTTCCGTCAGAAGATCCGGTCATCATCGGCGTGTCTAAATTCGGCATCGACGGTCAAGTAATTTGCAGCTCAATTAGAAAAGGACATCATGGCTGTTCTTGATGAATTCGTACCCATCTGAATAAGTGCAAAGAGAATGGGGAAAGCGTGCAGTAACTGGCTGTCACTGGAGGTGATCGGTGCGAAGCAGACGCGGAGGAGGCTGAAACGTCTTTGGAAGAAAACTGGTTTCGAGTTTGTCCGACTTTGTCTGACTCACTTACAGAACCACCTGCACATCTGCCAACTGATTCCAAATTGAGTCTTGCAGATCGTTTTATGCACTGCGTGTCAATGAGTTGGCTCGCGACCCCCGTGCTCTGCGACACGTCGTGAAGGGTCTGCTGCACTCCCACCACCCATCAGCCAGTCAACCCGGTCTGTGCACAGTGCTTGTGATGTTCTTCGCCAATAAATAGTAACGATCAAAGGTGGTAGTTTCTAACTTGAAGGCAACGCATTCTCCCGGTCTGCCATCAGAGTTTGATCAACCTGCAAAACTCGAGACCCTGGAATCAACATCGGTGGAAGAGGTGTCGATGTTCATCGCACGGCTGCCAACAAAGACATTGCCGCTCGACTACATCCACATGTCGATTCTCAAATCACACTTGGACGTGCTTGCACCACTGATTGTCCACCTGGAAAATATTTCATTCAGTGAGGGCTGTTTCTGAAACTGGTTCCAAATGGCTCAGGTAACAACGCTCCTGAGCCATAGTGACACGGCAAACTATCAAGCGATCTGAAACCTGAGTGTAATATCAAAGTTCATAGAGCGCCTTTGTCTGAAACGGTTACTTCCCCACGTCGCTGCGACAGGCAGATTAAACCCGTCGCAGTCGGCGTACCGGAAGATCCACAGCACTGAGACGGCTCTACTAAAGATCACCGATGACCTCTACAAGATCGTGGATCACCGATACAAGATCGTGGATGACCGATACAAGATCGTGGATGACCGATACAAGATCGTGGATGCCCGGTGCGCCGCAGCGTTGTCTGGCCTCGATCTTTCAGCCGTCTTCGACGCCATCGACCGTGAGATACTCACTGGGTGGCTAAGGTCAACGTTCGGCACTGGAGTGGATTGAGTTGTACCTACATGGTCGATCAGAGCATCAAGTTTGGTGACGAACAGTCGTCGCCTATGCCGTGCCTAGTTGGCATACCACAGGGGTCCGTCCTCAGGTCCTTCCTATTTTAAACGTACGTCTCTCCGATCACTGATGTTATCTCATCGCATGACATCAAGTTCCATCAATATGCTGATGATAAAAATTGTACACCGAAGTGAAGTCAAAGTTAGATATGGAGAGCCTTCGTAATCTCGAGGATTGCACGCGAGCGGTGCACGTGTGGTGTGTACAAAACGAAATGCTGCTTAATATTGGAAAATTATAGGTTCTGTTGGTTGGCACTCAGGCTCAGTGGGGGGCGGGGGGGGGGATGGTGGAAGGTGTGGTGGTCAGAGACTCCAGGATTAAATTTTGTACTCATCTAAAGACCCTCGGCACCATGCTCGACCAGCATATGTCGTTTGATCACCACTTGCAAAATATAGTCAGGTCCTGCAGTTCTCATACGACACATTCGACCACTATTGAGTTATGACATAGCCAACACAGTGGCATGTAGGATAGTATCGACAAGGCTCGATTATTGCAACTCACAACTCTATGGAATGTCTGGCAAAAACATTACCAAGCTGCACCGTGTAGTACATTCTTTGGCACGTGTCGCACTCATTACACACACAAAGTCCTTTCCACAAATGAACCACAATACCTTTGCTGATCTCGTAAAGGAGCATAAACATCATACAAACTCTGGTCATCCTCACAGCGGCTTTTGGCTCATCATCGAACAAAGCTGGTCACTGCATCACCCGCTTTCAGATATGCGTCTGTGGCCGTCTGGAATGCTCTTCCCATATTAAGAAGCCACTGGCATTAGGCACTTACTAGACTAAAAAAGTACGTCTGTATAACTGCTTTTTATGTTTAGTTTGTTGTCCTTCCCCCGCACCTTCGATTAGCAGTTAGCTACATATGGTGTGAAAGAAGTTCAGTATACATACCTACATAGTTCGCCGTGCCACAACTTCGGCAAACTGGGTGCAATTTTTCACCGTTATAGCCAGTGGCACTCAGTCATTAAGCCTATCCTGGTTCACCTCTAATACCACTTTTCCACGGCACAGCCAAGCCGTTCCTAGCCCGTGTCGATCCAGACCCACGGGGCTTATAGGCACCGAGGTTATACTTCCACTGCACAACCTGAGCCGTTTCACTGATGTCCCATATGCAATGTGTCATTGACTAACCCCTCTCCTGTCCCTAGATTCAGATGTCTTGCGAGGCCAGAGTATCACAGTTTATTTCCGGCTCGGCTCAGCAAATAGTCAGTGGAAAACAAGTTGAACCATGAGGGCCCTGTGCTGGAGTGGCCCGGATGTAGTCGTGCAAAAATAGGTCCAGATTGATGCAGGATTACATGAAGAATTTGTATGGTTTGTATAGGCATTAGCACTGGGAAGACACGTGTATGGTTGTGGTTCTCACCTCAACACTCCCTCATGTGCTTTAGTATTAATAGCACTTGCACCTACATGTACAAGCCCACAGACACACACCCACATGCACTCATACAAGCGCACATAGACATAAATACACACACAAACACTCTACTTACATTTGGGATTTAACCAATCACAAGCCATCCTCAAATAGATATGTTTTTAAATGAAATTTAAAGTCACCAGAATTGAATAGATAGCACATGTGAAGCAAGTTGCATTACCCGGGCATCGGGAAGAGCTGCAAAGCACCACTGGGGTAGCTGGGCTTAAAGCTCTGAGCTGGGCGGAAAAAATAAATGGATGTTGCCTTATGGGGCTTGAAGGGCTGGCTCTCAGAGGGCATTTAAAGTCCTCCATGTCTTTCGCTTGCTCCGAGAGTCAGCGGTGGGGTGTTTTTGAGGGTTGGGTCTATAGCAGCAAGCAAAGTCTGGAAATCCGATTTAAAATGAAGATTATTGGAAGGGGCTCCTTGCATTGCCTTGACGTCCGTGAATGTGTGCCGAGATTAGTTTGCACGGCATTACAAATGGGATTGAGCTGGATTATCCAATTATGATAAGTAATCTATGACTCACTGATTAATCAGTTCGACTATTCGATGGATTGGATAACGCCTCTGTTCCCACCGTGTGTGGCTGGGCAGGCGGTGACGTCATAGTGTCCTTGTGGCTCGTCGGGAGTTTCTCGCCTTCAGGAGGCAGTGTGAGGGTCGCCGCCATTTTTTTTTAATGTTCCCGATTAAATCGACCATGAAACTGTAAAATTGCAATATGTAGACCATGAATTGACCTGGACTTAGTTGACTCATTGTCCCAGCTCTAAAATACAATGAATAGGTTATGAGTATGAACTAATTGTTAACAACGCAATCCATCTAGGTGTAACTAGTTAACTAAAACGATCAACCAATGTCCATCTTTTAAATGAAGTGACGTCCCATTGGGACGGCGGGGAATCTTGGGTCAACAGAAGGTGGTTGAACTTTGCATTGCTCTGTTCTCCCTCATTGTAACGTGGAATTTCCGTCTCCGGATCTCAATGGCCTACAAAAATGAGCGCTGCCCAACTCATCGGAAAATGGCGATACGCAGCCTTTGTTCTCCATCTACCATTCCCTATTTACGTCAGCATTGAGGAAGGCACAGTCTGGCAATTAGGTAATGCCAGGTATCTCTTTTAATCTGCCTCCAATCCTGCCTTTTATAGAATACCTAGCTGTACTATCCGGCTTCACCCGGGACTTGGATCCACCACGCCTGGCCACCTTTGTCTCCCCAGTGGCGATGTTCACACACCACAGCAGTTACTCGTTTGAGGCTGAGTCGACCTAGAGGAGGCCTAGGACCGGTTGAAATAATCGTCACCGGTGGTGGGCGTGAGCGGGAATCGAACTCGGGTCGGCGAGTTCGTAGCGCAGCGCGCTAACCACTACACTACAATGCGTTACGCTTCCACGTGCGCGGGTCACATGACAGATTTGACGTCACAGCTCACTTGCCGTGCAAAAAATATATGCGTTATTGAGCTCCCCGCCCAAAAAAAAATTAACAAAAGTGTATATTTATCATTTTTGCATGGTGTACAGTCTGGAAGTACCCACATGGCAAATTTCCAGTGTCAAGGACTGTTGTAGTGGAAGTAGGCTATTTTTAAAAAAAGTACAACAAAGATACGGCTTCAGAGTGAGACAGCGAGACAAAGGACCCATTTCGTTGGTCAAACTTAATTCTCGTTGGGTAAAAACCAGAACTATCATTCCCATCCCTCCACGTTCCTTGCCTCCCGCCATCTTGGCTGCTATTGAACTATTAAACTTTGCTCCACGCGCTCGCACGTATGGACACTAATTGACTTTTTATTAGGAGCGCTGTGCAATTTAAGGAATGACTCCAAGTGGAGGCTGGTAGGTTTTAATCGAGTGAAATCATTGATTGAGCCAATTCGTTCAAAGTAATGTTTACATAAATAACTGTATCCTTTAAAAGCACTCAGAAACATTAGTGTTGAGCGTGTATATATATGTGTGTGTGTACGTACGTTGGGAAATTTAGCTAATTTTAATCAAACAAAGGCTCACCGAGGAGGGATGTCTCCATGATATTTGCAGCGGCAATCCACGTACGGGTGGAGGGGTGGCGCGGTGGTTCGTGCGCCGTGCTCTGAACCCGGCGGCGGCTTGCGTTTGATTGATAGCCATGGCTCACAACTGTGGTGCTGAGTGGCATCTGAAACAATTCTGGGCACTCCCCGTCGCCAACGGGCGCCGAACAGTTTGGTGAGGTATAGGCAAACAGTCCCCATGACCGACACGGCATGCGGAAGCCTGTATCCAGCAGTGGATTGATTTTTCAAAGGGCTGAACATGATTATAAATGTTATCAAACACTTCCATTTGGGCTTACCTACTGTGGAGTAACGTTAGGTGAGTGACTTTCCTATCAACACCAGAATTGAACTTGGATGTTTACATACTGCTGGAGAAACGAATGTTATGGCTGAGTCCGCGCACACGAGACTCGGTAAAACTGTCACTGATGCTGTGCACGTTCAGGAATAAAAGCCAAGTTCTGTAGCTCATTGCACAGTGCCCTCTGACATATACACAAAGACAAAGATCCCCTGCTTAGCCATGCTGGGTAAATAGTGATCATGAGCACCTATTTAGGCCAGAATGGTGCAGACCACCATCGTGCCCAGCTGCCTTTATATCCCCAGTGCTTATGTTTACACACTGCACCAGGTACTTATTTTCAGGTTGGGTCAGAGACTTCAGGTAGAGTCGAATATCACTCGCCTCTGATGTTTGCTATGGCTTGGTAATCGAACTCAGACCACTGGGTCCATGCTACAGCTCCTCACTCATACACCTATAAAACAAAGATCTCCCATATAGCCTTAACAGACTGTAGCGGCAAGTGCTGTTAGCGAGCACCTATGAAGGCCGGCATGGCACAAGAGGGGGTGGGTGGCCAGCACCACACGCGGCCGCCTTTGTCTCCCCAGCAGCGATGTTTACACACAGCACGAGGTACTCATTTGAGGCTGTGCCGACCTCGGGAAGACCCAGGAGGAGTTCAGATATATAATCATCACTGGTGTTGGCCATGAGCGGGAATCGAACTTGGGTCGGCGGGTCCGTAGCGCAGCGCACTGACCATTTCACTACCGCTCCCCACAAGCACACATATGCAGACATACTGCGTATTCTGACTTTCTTTGTAAATGAAAATTCAACGGTTCCGATTGCGCGAGCTGTTATTTCATGTTTTGCCGAATGGTTTGATTAATTACGTTCGTGTATTGATTGTCACCAACGGTTGCCAAGCGCGTTGAGTGCTGGTTATGGGTTTCTTGAGCACATCAAGAAAGTCCACTTGAGAGCCCTTGCCCCAATGGACGTGGGTTCAGCTCCAGCATACGAGCTCGAGCGATTCACTTTGATTCGCCACGTTTCCCAGTGAAGGCCTCCCACAGGTCAACTTTAACGTGATGATGAGTAGCTGCTGCCCTGCTCGTGAAGCCGAGTACGAGGGAATGAAAGCAACCGGAGCCTTGTCTTGTGCTGGCCGTGCTAATTTTCCCGCGCACTGCCACTACCGGACGTGTAACAGTTGAGAGGCTCAAAAGTAACGTGTGATTTTTAAGTGGAGTTGTTTATTCTTTTGTCCTTCGCACATGCAATGTGTACGTACGTGTGTCTGTGGGGTGTGCTTGAGGTTGGCACAGTAGGGGGCACAGGTGGTGCACCAGCCAGTCATCTCAGACAGTCGACCCGTGGCACCTGGGTCTGCCCCGTGACCTGCCCGCGGGCGTTCGACACTTCACGTGGCCTCAAGGTGCACATGGCCTGGCACAAGCGTCCTGGTGACGTCACCGCCACTTACTGGCGAATGGCGGTTGTTGTGGTGGTTGAGGGTGGGGTGTAGCGGTTAGCGCGCTGCGCGATGAACCCGGGAGCTCGATTTCTGCTCAAGGTCAACATCAGTGACGATTATCTGAACCGGTCTTGGGCCTCCCCTATGTCAACTCAGCCTCAAATGAGTAACCTGGTGTGATGTGTTAACATCGTCACTCATAATAAAGGTTTTTGGGTTAGATCGCGTTATTTATAAATGTGTCATAACCCTCCACCACCCGACATGACCAATCAGCAAAAAAAAGTGTCACATTGACAAAAAACAAATAATTCACTACTTTAGCCCACCGGTGTGTTGAAGAGTGAATCCACATTTACAGTTTGAGTACGACGTTTCGCTGGTAAATACATCCAGCATCATCGGGCAATTCGCCAGAATGGTAAAGCCCTCGCTTGCTCCCGGTTTTATATAGAGCAGCAGGGTGACGTCATCACTTAACTCATATCAGGTGCAGCCTCTAATCACTGCACCTGATATGAGTTAAGTGATGACGTCACCCTGCTGCTCTATATAAAACCGGGAGCAAGCGAGGGCTTTACCATTCTGGCGAATTGCCCGATGATGCTGGATGTATTTACCAGCGAAACGTCGTACTCAAACTGTAAATATGGATTCACTCTTCAACACACCGGTGGGCTAAAGTAGTGAACTAATTTTCTTTTGTCAACGTGACACTTTTTTTGCTGATTGGCCGTGTCGGGTGGTGGTGGGTTACGACACATTTATAAATAACGCGATCTAACCCAAAAACCTTTATTATGAATCATATTGGTCGCGAAAGCCTACGTGTTAAATCGTCACTCAGGAGACAAAGGCAGTCGTGCATGGTTCTGGCCACCGACCCCCTCGTGTGCCATGCCGGCCTTCACGAGGGCCATACATTTAGTGCGTACGCATGGAGGGGGGTTGACCCAAATGCGTGCGCTTGCGTATGGGGGGGTCTACTGACAATGTACGCATAGGAAACGGGGGGGGGGGGGGTGTGAAGCCTCGATAATAATTTGTCTACATTGGCCTTCTAATGAGTTAGATAGTTTGGCGGTGGACTATCTGTTTGCTTAAACACGTTAATATTATTCATCCTTGATCGTTTCTGTACGTGTGCGTACAGGGAGGGGGAGAGGGGTCAAGTTTTGACTAATTTTTGCGTACGTACGAAATAGATGGCCCCTAAGTGTTCGCTAACAGCACTTGCCCTAACTGTCTGTGAAGGCTATGGGAGCGATCTTTGTCTTAGTGGTGTAGGCTGTATGTGGTGCAGGCTGTGTGTGTGTAGGCCATGGCTCTGGTGGTGCAGGCTGTATGTGTGGGGAGCGGTAGTGTAGTGGTTAACTTGCGTAGCGTATGAACCCGGTGGCCCAAGTTTGAATCCCGCTCAAGGCAAACACCAGTGACGATTATCTGAACCGGTCCTCGACCTCCCCGAGGTCGACTCAGCCTCAAATGAGTACCCGGTGTGGTGTATAAACATCGCCACTAGGGAGACAAAGGCGGCCGGGCGTGGTGTTGGCCACCCACCCCCTCGTGTGCCGTGCCGGCCTTTACAGGCGCTCGCTAACAGCACTTGCCCCAACAGTCTGTTCAAGCTATAGGAGGATCTTTCTGTTTGTTGTGTTATCCCTTCACCTGCTGACCCCTCCACACTCAACCGTCCGACTTATTCCTTAAATGCTTTCTCTGCCATTTACATTCTCGAACTGTCTACCATCGTCTCCAAAACCTGCCCCCACCTTTTCCTCCCCCGATCCCCTTCCACTTTCCTTTCTTCCATTCATTCTCCCCATGATTATTCCATTTCTCTTGGCTCTCTCTAACTCTTCCCTCTCCTCCGGCATCTTCCGCAACTTTTATAAAAGCGCCATCATCATACCGCTTCTCAAAAAAAATCTCTAGATCCTCCTGTTCCTGCACACTTTCACCCTATAACTTTGCTTCCTTATTTCTCCAAACTGCTTGAACGCTTAGTCCACTCCTGCCTCTCGTCCTGCGTCTCTTCCTGCTCACTGCACCCCCTCCACCAGTGTAGGTTCCGCCCTCTCCATTCCACTGAAACCGCCCTCCTTCACATCCACAACCACCTGGCCAATTCACGTCACTCCGGTCTATCCTCCGTCCTTATCTCTCTCTATCCATCTTCTGCCTTCGACACCCTCGACCACTCCATCCTTCTATCCACTCTATCCAAACTCGACATCTCCGACACCCCACTTTCTTGGATCCGTTCCGACCTGACCTCACATTCACTGACCGTCTCTTTCAACCGCTTCTCTTCCTCCACCACCCCTCTCACGGTCGGTGTTCCCCAGGGCTTGGTACTTGTATATACACACCTCCCCTAGAGTCTATTCTTTCTTCCTTCGATATCTCCTATCACCTCTTTGCCGATGACACTCAAATTTTCTTCTCCTTCAAAATCATTCACCCCCCGATCCTTCCCTCTTCACGTCTCGTCCTGCCTGACAGCCGGACAAGTGTGGATGACCGAACATTTCCTTTCCCTAAATTCTTCCAAAACGTCGGTGCTTTTCTTTCCATCTTCTCGCTCACCCCCCTCCTGCACCCTCCATTTATTCCCCACCCCACATAGCCTCTTCACAAACTCTACCGCCCTAACTCTCGGTGTTACCTTCGATTCCACTCTCTCCTTCACTTCCCACATTGGCAACGCCACTCGCAAATGCCGTTACCATCTGTACAACATCAGGATGTTCCGCCCACTCATCATTGCCACAGCTGCCAAACTCCTCATACACTCCCCCATGTCTTCAATCGTTTGGATTACTGCGACTCACTCCTGGTCGGTCTCCCGGCTTACGCCTTCACCCCTCTCCAACACATCCAATACGCAGCTGCATGGACTCAACCTTCCATACACATCTCATTGCTCTCCTCTCCTTCAACAACTTAGCTGGCTTCCTGTCAATCACCGCTGTCTTTTTAAATTCCTCACCCTAGAGTATTCAAAGCCTTGCATGGTCTTGCCCCGCCCTACCTCTCTTCTCTCATTTCTTTCCATGTCCCTGCACGCTCCCTCCAATCTCAATATTCCCGTCTTCTCGCTGTTCCGTCACCTCCCTGCGCCCAGTCTTGCATTCGTTCTTTCGCTCTTCTTGCCCCGTTGCACCCTGGGACAAACTCCCACTCCACGTCAGACTCTCACCCTCGCTTTCCACCTTTCGCTCGGCCCTCAGCTCCTTTTAATTCTCGATCGCTTTTTGTCTTCCACTGCCTCCACCCCAAACGGTTCCTTCACCCGCCTCTAACCCAGCCATCTTCCTCCGATGCCCCTAATTCCTGACCCGGCTCTGGCATCTTGATTTGTATGTGCACCTGGCCACATCTCTCCCCCAGCCCTACACTGTGCTCCTCCATCGGCTCAACTGTCCGGCCACCAGACCTCTACCCCCACTGCCCTCCGCCTATCCTCACCCGTGCCCATTTCACAACTTCACGTATGTTCCCCATACCCCACTGCCTCTCATCCACGCTGCACCCATCAGACACCCTCACTCACAATCACACTCCACCTTATTCTGCCTTGCCTACCCCTGCAATATCAGCAGGGGTAGGCAAGGCAGAATGAGGTGCAGACTATGTGTGTGTAGGCTATGGTGCTGGTGGTGCAGGCTGTGTGTAGGTTGGTAGTTCGGTTAGTGTGTGTGTGAAGGTTTGGTAACCCCTCCACCTGACACTATTTTACTGCCAAATGCCACGGTGGAAATGCCCAACAAAGATTGAGCTGGAGGCCCCGGAGGGACAGGCGTTTATCACGACTTCTGGCCAGGTCCTATTTAGCAGAGCCAGACTGAACCCCCCCCCCCCCCACCTCTCGGGGTCCCTCAAGGAATAGGAGACTATTGCATTTTGCCACGTGGAATGTTTGAACTGCCGCTGCGGAGGAGAGGCTGCCAGTCCTCTGAGAAAAATGCACCGGTTACGACCTGGACCTCTATGGAATACAGGAGATCCAGTGGACTGGTTCTGGAGAGTCCTCCACTCGGGGCAGGAAACTGCCAAACAACAGCAAATGGCATTGCTTCTAAGCCAAATAATGAAGGGGTGTGGGTGCATGGAGGCAAGGTGTGGGAATCTCTGAGTCCCCCAGGTTGTTGTGGGCTAGCCTGTCCATCAACAAGAGTTGGGGAATGGTGGTGGTGGTTGCTTACACGCCCACCGTAGATGAACATCAGTGGAGGGATGCAGACAAGGCCGATGAGTCGGATGTCTTCTGTAACCTCCTGTCCCAGGTGCTCACTAAAGTGGCCCCTCGGGATAGGGTCCTGCTGTTGGGTCACTCCAAGGAGTTGGAGGTTCTGCTGCTGAACTTGCAGCGTGCCATCAAGAGGTGAGGACTTACTGTACCATCGGCCCCCCAAAATCAAGCACCTGCCTGGATATTTTTTTATCATCCAATACTCCACCCCCTCAACTCTACATGAGTGATGGGACAGTTGTGGAGAAGGTGGAAAAGTTTCCATACCCTGGGTAGTATGCTTATGACAAGCTCCAGTTTGGCAGCAGAGGTTTCACTCTGAATCAGCCGAGTGACATTATTCTTTCATCAGCTGCATAACGCTGTGGAGAAAATACCTGATCTGTTTCTCTACACAAAGCTCTGAGTCTTCTGAGCCACAGTCATGCCCTCCTTTCTCTTTGCTTGCGAAACGTGGACCCTTTTAATTGAGTATACGCTCCGGTTTGAAACTCTCAGGCTGGCCTGCCTACGATCCATCCTGGATATAACCAAGCTGTATTGTGTGAGCTCACAAATCATCAAAAGAGATGGACACATCCTTTGAGTGAGCTCCTCTGGTGGGCAAGGCTAAATTGGCTGGGTCATGTAGCTCGTATGCCCAACCACAGCATGCCCAAGTAGCTTCTGTATGGCCGGATAGAGGGAGCTGAATGGGCATGGCACGGCCTGGAGAAGAGATGGACTGATGCGGTACAGGAGGATGTGAAGCTGAATGGGCTTTCCGAAGACTGGTACTAGTGATGTCAAGATCGGCCTCTATGGAGGAGGCTCGTGAAGGATGTTACTGGGAAGTTGGAGGCAGTCACCCTCCAACTCTAGCGGAGGGCAGAGGAGCAACGCTTACAACAATGAGTGGGGCGACGAGCGGCTTAAACACAGCAACTCGTAGAACCTGGGTCTGTCCCGTGAGCGAGCCTTCAACACTTAAAGTGGCCTCGGTGTGCACCTGGCCTGGCACAAGCGCAATGGTGATGTCACCTCCACTTAGTGGTGAACGGCGGTTATTGTTGTTGTGTTTATTGAATATTTATCCCTCTGTTAATCCCTGCTACGGGCTAGCCATAAGACAACAGTCCAGCGATGGATGGTTGAATCTATCAGCGTAGAGCTTTGAGCGTTATCAAGTCTTAAAAGTTCTCCGGGTATGCAATTGTGGTCGCCCAAAAAACAGAGCGTGGAATAAATAACGACTCGATGCCCGATTCCCAGATACCACGAAAGGAATACACTCCGCTACTCCTGACACAGTTACCTGGCTCAAGCACATAAATTTAAACGTACAGCTCTGCAGTAAAAATCATCCACACGGAGGAGGAGCAGTAGGAGAAGTGTGACGCCCTCATGCGTGGGTGTTCGCGAGAGTACTCCGTGTCCTCCCCAAGCCAAACACTCTTTGCTTTTTTTCCTGCCCGTGATGGCCGTTTGTTCTGTGTTTGTAATTTTATTCTCGTTTTTGATTGTAAAGGACTTTGTTATCTTTGTTTTTACGACTGGTTTCTTTATAAAACGTAAATATTCTTATTATTAGTCATGAAATTGGCCAAATATACCAGCGCTGGACCACTGTGAAAAAATCTCTTGAGATACAGTCAACTTGCCGAGTAATTATTATTGTAAGTGCAATGATCAAGTAAAGTCAATTGGGTCCTTTCACAAATGAATGTGGCTCACTCCTGTCTCTGTTGTTCACGCTGAACATCTCTATGGCAAGGGGCAGTCTCTGCGGAGAACAACTACTGCGGACTTCCCACAAAGCGGTACATATTTTATTGAACCCAAAAGTAATGGTGGGCTCAACTGACCCCGAACTCCCGAGTACATTCTGCCACTTTAGTGTAATTCACCAGCAGCATGACAGGTCTCAGGATTTGGTTTTACTGATCCCTGTTTAAAATCATCAAAATTACCCCATGCTTAAGAATTGATAATAGTGTAATGAATAATGTTTATAGTAATATTAAAGGCCATTATGTTATACCTTATTGACCTCTGTTATACCTTATTGGAGCATTCTAAATTCAGCATCACCCAGCCAATTGCCAGGTCACCACTGCGGTATATAATGTGTTAAGTACTGCACGTTAATTTTGGCACGTAGTTAAATAAAAAGATTTACAGATTGGATTCTAATGACATGAAATAAATCTGCATAGACGCAATAAGAATTGTCTTTTAACAATAAATTGTTATATATTACAAATAAAAAAACCCATTCCTTTTGTGAAATTAACATTGTAAATCCATAACATTTTCAGTGGCAGTGGCATTTATCTTGTGTCATTATCTTGTAATGAAATCATTGTGAGCATCACTGAATGGAAGCCCAGGGCACATTAAAGCCTTAGACAGCACTCCATGGGAGAATGAGAAGCCACTGTCCTTCGTTCAGATATTGGAAATAGTTACTTTCAACCACAGTAATTGGCACCGAAACTGACTTTTGTAACAAATAAACTTTTGTATCTCCTTGCAGTATAATTTTGCTATTTTTTATTTGCTTATATAGAGGTCACCATGTGGTTGAGCGGGTTTGTACTCTTAAGTCTGCAATGAGCCAAACACCAATCAAATCCTGGGTTTGAATGTGGGCAGTGACCCATGATTATGCCAGGCTCTCCTCAAGTCTCATGAGTTGATGGTCTTGGGAAGGTCACCAAATGACTGCACAGAAATGTCATATCACGCTTGGTTTGTCATTTGCTTGTTTGATTTGTCATTTATTTGGTTTCTCATTTATTTTTGGTGGTATACTTTTTCGCTACGAGAGCTCCTCATGGAAATTTCATTTTACCAAGAGCACAATTGGAATATAATTGTGGGTGTGAAAACTTTTGATTTTTTATTAGATTAATTGTAAAATCTGTAACACTCACAAGTTCAAATAAAAAAAGGACATTCAGAGGCATGGGATAATACATTAAAGAGCAAGAGCAAGTCTTTATATTATGACAGAAGTGACGACACCGACGACGAAATGCACAGTGAGAGAGGAGGGAGTGAATTACAAACGAATGGAGCTGCGGCAGAGAACAATGATAAATGTTGGGACAGTGCATAGGGTCCTCATGTATGATCTGTATATTATTACTGCAAGTTTCGTGAATGTTTCACTGCTTTTGGCTAGTGATCGAACAAAGGCCGTCACTGCATTGCGCGCTTTCAGATGAGCTTCTGCGGCCGTCTGGAACGTTCTTCCTTCCGATATTAGAAAGCCACTGGGAGCTATGCATTTTGAAATCTAGATTGAAAACTAATTTATTTAGAACTGCTTTTTGTGTTTAGGTTGTTGTCTTTCCCTCGAACTTCCGATGAACATGAATGGCTACATACGGTGTAAAAGAAGTTCAACATACGTACAATGTGATTTTGGGTTGTACTCTGTGTTGTTTGATATGCTGTCTGATTTTTTGCTCCACATGCTGGGAGCTTCATCAGGAACTGAACTAATCGATATTAGAGTTTTTTGGGGTGAGATCGTAAGGTTTGTCACGTAAACAAAACATGCCAATTAGTTACTAGTTCAGCACATTGGTGTGTTGGAGAGTAAACCCACAACATTTATTTTCCAGAACACTGGTCTGCTGAACTAGTAACTAATTGGCATGTTTTGTTAACGTGACAAACCTAACAAATTGGCCGTATCAGGCGGTTGTGGTTTTAACGACACATGTATATATTTATGCAATCCAACCCCCAAAAAAACCTCTGTTATGGATAATATTGGTCACGAAAGCCTACGTGTTAAACTGAGCTAATCGAGTCACCCAAGTGAAATCTCGGACGTAATGTCAAACAGTACACGGCATAAACAGCACAACTGTGAAAGCACAAGCAGCGATATGTCTCACTTATTGTTAGAACATCATTTTCAGAAGTCCACTGCTTTGGCCTGGTTTTTTTTTTACGTTAATGTTTTCATGTGGAGAAGAAAGCAGGAATGCCAGGAGAGAACCCCACCCACAGGTTTTAAGAACAACCCATTAAAATCCTGCACAGATAGGTTCCTTGCATACTTTAACATATCTCAGTCATTAATATTTAAGCACAGAGCTAAATGTGTGTTCCTCTTCTGAAATCCTTTGCAATCACGGAGCCACAGAGCTCACACCATCCGCGACACACAGTGATGCGGAGTGGTTGGCATGGTTCCTGGTGCGCGGATTATTACACGGGACCCCCCCCCCCGCTCCTATCAAATTTGCCCCTCTTGGTGCCCCGCCTCCTGGGCCCCTCCAGCGCGTAGGCTCCGTTGCAGTTGCACCGCCTAACGCACTCGATGTGGCTACGCCTCTGTAGCCGAGTGATTTCCCTTGCGCCGTTTGGAGGCGACGCCGATGTTGACCGATATAAGTGCAAAACCAAAACTATTAGCCATTAAAAAAAATGTAATGGCTAATACTTATAAAAAAACATTTTAATGGCTAATCCTTTTGTGAAAAATAATATATATTTTGTAATGGCTAATACTTTTATTAACCATTCATTTTTTTAGTATAGCCTATAAATATTTGTGTTATGTTTTTATATATTTATTTTTATTTCATGCCTGGTCATTGGTGGACGAGTCTAGAGCGTGAAGCTTGGTACGCTTCAGAAGGTTGCTTTTGTCCCAGGTGGGAGCCCGCATCTCAGTGGCGCTGACTCAGAATTGACCCCCAGAGCCATCACCACAATCTGAGGTCAGACTTTGTTGACGCTTGTACTGCTTTCCTAAATTATTGTTTATTTTGAGTAGTTGGTAAGAAATGTTGCTTGCCATTTTATTTTCTAACAAAATTTGGAATCGTTAAGATGAAGCAACAGTGTCAATTGGCGAGTGAGTAGTGCTAATTTACATATGTTGGCCTAAGTGGTCACCAGTTTATCAAAACTGGGCTGATTTTACTCCTCCCCTCTGTGATCATAAGCAATTATTTAACAGTCTACTGTTGAGTCAAAGCCTCCCCAAGCCTTTTCCATCTTTCTAGCGAGACTATGATGTAAAATCTATCTAACACCTGCACACGAGCTGATGTCATCGCTCTGTATCCTCAGTCGATGGACCCATGATCAACGTGTTCCCTACTTTGACTGCCACTCTGTTGCTCGTCTCACCCACCGGCTGTCATCTATTCGAGTGGCATGGACCTCCTGAAGCCAATTTAGTTTCCTTCACTGTCTCCCATTCCGATGACGTACGTCATCAGTTTTTCTTCCGACGAACATGTACGTTATCAGAACGGAATCAGGAAAAATGGGAAGAAAAACTAGAATAAAATAACTTTATCAGTACCGTGGCTCCCATCAGGAACCCCACAAGGCCATGCGGGAGGGCGAGTGGCACAGTTTTGCGCCAGCTATCATCAAATTTCGTTAGCTTATTTGACACTGTGACATTTTAACTTTGTTAACTTTGTTAAAATGTCAGTTTTATTAACTTTGGCAGTTAATTAAACTGACGAGCAGACATTGTTTGGCAACCTCTGGCTCTGATATTTTCAAGTTAATGCCACAAACTGATACACAAATGATGGCGCCGGTTTTTGATGTTTCATTACCTCAATTCAATTCAGTTAATAAAAAAAAAACACCGACAGCATTGCCGAAGCAGTAGTTCACGTGATAATGGTGACGTGGTGAGGTGTTTTTTTCTTTCTCCAGTCCGTGTCATACACCTACTGCCAAGACAGTTGCTAAATTAGTACGTATCAGAATTTCGAACTCCGGACAAAAAGGTTCACGAACTACGTTTGACGGGCATGTGCCACAGCATTGCGGCCACTGTGATTTATGCACACGGCTGTTGAAAGCCTCTACGGGGTCGTTTTCGTGAACCTGAATTTGGTGCGGCTCATGAGGCGGGCCCTTATTTCCCACTTCGCAGGGGCATATTGTTTATTTATCGCAGCGGCTCTGCTAAATTGGCCGTGGCAAGGAAACACGACGGCCTCTCTCTCGCACACGGAGCGTTGTGAGATGCCGAATGTCGGCAAAACAAGAGTGGCAGGCGCTCGGCTGAAGCCAGACATTGTAAAGTGATGGGTTGGTGGTCGTGGATGGGTGAGCAGATGGACGTCATGCACGTATATGCCCAGGTCGCTTGAAGTTGAGACGGAAGCAACATTTCGCCGCGCTCCATGCAAAGTGACGTCAAGCAAAGCGCTCCCTCCCCGGAGTGGAATTGTTCACGTGTCCCCGCACTTTGGGGCGGGTGTGCGACTTGCAGGCGAGCGCGCTTGGAAGCCGCGCATCGCTTTCAATTTACCGGCGCAGATATCAGCCACGTTGGCGAGCAAGCCCATCACAGATTATAACAAATAACCATGAAGCATCGCTGCGAAGAGACGCATATGGGATGGAGGAATTATTTGTCATTAACATCCACTGCAATGAAGCCAGTAATTGTTTTTTGAAGGATGCTTGCCTATATAAACATCTCGCAATTCACCAACATTGGTTTTAGCAAGCCTGACTCCTCTGTTGATGGGACACTGGATGTTGAAACCTGCCCAGACTGCTTTTGGGATTAGGAAGTGCTAATTTTTTTTCTATAACAGATTACAGTATGTATTATAACGCGTGCTATTTATATACCTAAACATTGCAAGAACATCTTACCTGCGTGTTTTTTTAAGCAGTGAGTTTGATAATAGGGTTTTCCCCTTTCTGGCAATAAAATAGGGGTTAAGATGTTAAAACACCAAACTAAAACCTTTGCAAGGAATCATGTCTGCATTAACCACAGATACTTGTGGTGAACATGCAACAAAAAATGTTCTGACAGTATGTGCATTGTCTTTGAAACTGATTGGTCCACACCAGAGACTGTCAGAAAATGTTGTTTTGTTTGCATGTTCACCACAAGTATCTGTGGTTAATGCAGACATGATTCCTTGCAGAGGTTTCAGTTTGGTATTTTAACATCTTAACACCTGTTTTATTGCCAGAAAGGGGAAAACCCTATCATAATTTAATACTGGCAAAGGAGGTCTAATGATATCAGTGAGTTTGATATTTACTGCTGGTTTCTAACTCATTCGGCACTTTCCTTTTATCTGAAGTGTAATTAATAGAAGCGTTATAATGTAAATGTACAAAATTGATACGTTAAACTTGGACGTGGCTGGTCAGGGCAATCAAACGCTCGAACATAAGCACCATGAAGCTGAAAATGAACGGTCCTCATTTCACACATTTATTTATGATAGTAAGCTCATAAACCTACTTGCTATACTTTCACCTAGAAAATGACCCTCAAAGTGGGTCTCCAAGTAATCCTACAAATGTGACCGAAATGTTTGACGATGGATTTTTTTTTTCGCCTATGGTGTAAAGTGATATTCTTGCTTCATTTGCCGTGTTGATCCATTGTTACGAAGGCTTTATGAGTTTGCCTGCGCGTGGCTCGGCAGGAGGTTTAAAATATCGCTGCCGTGTGCATTTGAGCGTTAACAATCTCAGCCGTGCTGCCTGCTGAATTGACACCCTCAGCCATCTAATTGTGTGAGCAGTCACAATAACACAGCCGTGTAATAGACTTTGCACGAATTAGCTCGTGTTCATTTGAAAGTTTTGTGGATTTATTTTATGCCAAAGATAAACTGATTACAAATAAATCAGATATAGCTCCTAAGGGGTTTGTAATATATATATAATTCAAATTCACTAATTGTGTTTTTTTCATCTCTTTACCAAATTAGAAGAACGTAATTACAGTAGTTGTATTTCCTCGACCATGCTGACATAGAGCACAATTATTTCGGGGAATTTCACCACCACGGATGAACTTCATCACCATACAGCATAACTGAAGTCACAAACACCTGGCAAGGGGCCACCCATTGAGTAAGTACGCAAAAATCTGTCAAAACTTGACCCCTCCCCGCGCTCCCTGTACACACGCGGACTTTCTACACCCCCCCCCCTACCTGCGTACGTACGCCTGACGCACCCCCCCACTCCCCCGAATCCTACAGAACGGCCGATAATTAATCCACGCAGAAACGATCAAGGATTAATAATATTCACGTGTTTAAGCAAACAGATAGTCCACCGCCGGACTATCTAACTCATTTGAAGGTCAATGTAGACAATTATCGAGGCTTCAACCCCCCCCCCCCGTTTCCTATGCGTACATTGTCAGTAGACCCCCCCCCCCATACGCAAGCGTACGCATTTGGGTTAACCCCCCTCCCCCCTCCATGCCTACGTACCAAATGGATGGCCCCCAAATGATTTGCCAACTTATTATGTTATTTTAAAATAGCGTTAAAAAGGAGGTATTACCCATTTTTTTATTTTTGGTGATAATCGATTAAATATATTTACCCAGTTCAGCCTCAGTAAGTCTCGAGACTCTTTCACGAGATTCCTGCAAAGTTTTGCCATCGAGTCATGTTGTGGGTATATTTTTTTCTTAAACGTTAATTCGAACTGTGATAGACTGTAATTTAGAGATCAAAGCAAAATAATATCACCCAATCCATTTGGCTGCTACGAAATCAAGCGCCCACTCCACCCTCACTGCATATGAGTACCTTTGTGCAAGTATTGCCAACTTTGTAGTCTCCAGCGTTATGGATTTGCTGTGCAGTTGAACAGAGTGGCATTGATGCTTGAAAGGCATTTACTGTGACAGCCTGCAGGCTGTTGTGTAAACACCATGTCGGTGTAATGCATTTTTTTTTATATTTTTCTTGCCAGAGACAAATGGCATCTGATAGGAAATATTGTCTGCTTTCAGGCAAGCAAGGAATAGGAGAAGAAAAACCCCCACACTTTTCCTGTTTGACTGCTCAGCTACGCGCTGCTTCATGTACAAATGTAGAAATGTAATTACCAAACATTTCGCATGGATTTAACCACTTTAGTCACATGTGTCGGACATGTGAGTGGTATCCATGAGCATTACCTTTTGGTTCATTACATTCACATCTTTGTTTTTAATAATGGTGATATGTATTTACATTCTTCGATAGTATTGTTGGTGGCGGTGCTAGGGATGGTTGCATAATAAATACATTTACATGTATATAACACAAAATGCCGTGTTTAATATCGAAGTTGAGTCGACATACTCTGGAACCAGGTGCGGCTTGCGGGGAGCGGTCTCTCTTCCCGTCTACACGTTGCAGCGGAAAATTTGCCACTCATTTGGCTTAAAATGTAAATCTGATTGGCTGTGAGTGCGGGCGCGATTGTAATATTTCCCCCATTACTTCATCAGCGCTCTATTTACGTCCGCATCGACCGCTGCGCCACGGCGGCGGCGGCGGCTCGCGTTCGCCATTTGGCGAACGCGCAACATTTTTGGTTCCCGCTGCCACTGCGATATCCGTGATAGCCCACGGGCAATGTTGCATTTGCCGCGTCCTGCGCGCGATGCCTTTCCATTGCGGGGGGTTGGGTGGGGGGGAAGGGATAGTGCATGTCCCGTGTGATGCGGGGAGACCGTTGCACGGCGTGCGCCGGTAATGAGCTATCCCCGTTGCGTTACCTGGCCGCGATGGTGAAATGTAATTCGTTACTGCTAATATGCTTGGGTGGTGTTCTCTCCCTTGTCACCTGTGGGTTTTCTCCGGGGCGCTTGTGATTTTGCTCGCACGCGCATCCAGGTGTGCTGAGGGTGTTACAGGCCACACCTCGTGGTGCAGGGGATTTTTTTGCAGACTCAATGAACGTTTGCTTGGGTTCAGAGAATGTCACGTGCTCACGCTAATTTATTTGTGCCTCAGCGCTGTTTGTTGCTGGCCCACTTGCCGTTACGTGCCTTTGGGCCTGTGCACAGAAACCGAAATAAATAAATATTTGGATACTATTTGTGTGGGAAATAAAAAAGGGCCACTCTGTAAAATCAAAATTACCTTTGTAGTACGATAATAACTCAACACATTTTTCAACAAAACTGCCTTAAAAATTACATATATCAAAAAAATAGGCAATGTTTCTGGCATTGGCCCTTCTTTGTAGTTTCACACGACATTTTGTCTTTTAAGGCCACAGAGCTATTGATGAATGTGTTGAGTTTTTGTTGTTGTTGGCTAATTGTGCATGTTCACCACTGCCAACGCAGATTTACCAGTATATCGGACTACATGTCTAGATTGGCAAAGTCAAGTGCCTCCATCCTTAAGCGTGTCTTGATAGCCTTGAGCCAGTCGTAGAAATTCCACTTTTCCACGATTGGGACCAATCTTACCATAGGAACGAACATTGTTAAATTCCCAACCACTGCTATCAGCTTGAACAGTGTTGTGAATGTTACCCAGACTGTGAGGGATGGTCGGAATTGACAACCTCCACCTGGGATTTTTTACTTACATCTTTGTGCTTATGAGTTGAGTACTCTTGCCACAGTGCCACCTCGCAAGTTTTAATATTTGTAGCAGAGTGAAACGTCTCTTGTCCATGACCCCCGATATTTTCTATGACCCCCAAACTGCAACACCAAATTCATCAACGAAACCCCCCCCCCGCCCCCCGTGTTTTATTAACCGGGATTTCGCATCCAGAAGCGGTTGTGAAAGGTGCTAAACTTTCTCCTATTCACCATCATTCCTTAGCATATAAATATGAGTCATGCAGTGGTCGCTGGCGGCTACTAAATTAATTCTATTATCTGGAATTTGCGTTGGATAAGAGGCGCACAAGATGACGGTTTCGATGATTATGATGAAGACACCAACAACTATGATGATAATGACCATAATCATGCTGTTCCTCCTGCTGTTACTGCTGCAAATGATGATGATCAGAATGATATCCGTCATAACGTACACGATACACCTATACATTTTAGATCTTTGGGTTTGCATGCAATCCCCAGAGACTAGGCTGAGATCACCACCAACAACTGCACTCAGAAGTCAGTTGAATCATGGGGCATGGCCTCGACACAGGCATTAGGCGCCCTATGAGCCACTTAGCCACCTACATTTTAAACTTAAATAACACTCCAGATTAAAATTGCTACACAGCAGGGTTTTACTTCGCTAAATGTATAGATAGAGCAACTCATGTGGGCCAATGTGTGATTGTGTGTGTGTGTGATTGTGTGTGTGTGCGTGACTCAAAGACAAAACTCAGTGGGGAGCGGTAGTGTAAATTCTCGCTCACGACCAAAACCAGTGACGATTATCTGTACCGGTCCTGGGCCTCCCCTAGGTCCACTCATACCTGGTGTGATGTGTAAACATTGCCACTGGGGAGACAAAGGCAGCCGGGTGTGGTGTTGGCCACCAACCCCTCCGTGTGCCGTGCCGGCCTTCATAGGTGCTCGCTAACAACATTTGCCCCAACAGTCTGTTTAGGTTATACGGGGGGTCTTTGTGCGTGCCAGCTAGTCCTGCTGGCTGGGCAGCATGCCTTTTGGTGATTAAATATCATAGCAATTAATGAAAATAATTTGTATTTTGTAGCCCGTGGGCCTCCTGGATCGCCAAATGAAGTGCTAATTATCAGAGCATACGTTTGTTATACTTTCAAATTAATATTAAATAATCCAAAACGCTGAGTAATACTAAAACTAATAACCTTTAGAAATTGTACGTGTTATAGTGGCGTGTTATAGTGGCGTGTTATAGTGACGTGGCGTGTTAAAACGGTGCAATCTAAAATGAAAGTGGTGCAGTTGATGGGGCATTTTACTTGCATTTCAAGGCTTGTGAGTTCAAATCCTAAGCATACATAGATTAAATACATCATCCTCATGGGGTTGATAAAATAGGTATTATTTATTTGGATGTCAACAGTGTCCTGTGGAGTATCCATCGCTGACGTTAGCCATGGCTGGAAATTGAACTCTGGTTACTGGGCTAGTCGTGGAATGCGTCAGCCACTGAGCCACCACCCCACAGAATGCATTATTACTGAACAGAAGACATTTTCTTTGGTTTTTTAAAAAAATGACAAAAAATCGCCTGTGAAAAAGAAAGAGTGTTGGTGAGTCAGACGGTAACGAGCGTCGGCGAGCGAGCGGCTGTGCGTGGCGTTTGATTATGAGCAGCTTGAGTGGGACTAGCAAAGAGCTGCTGTGTGGAAGGGAATGGGGGGGGGGACAAATGGGGGAAGGTTGCGGATACCCGGGGAGCCGAATACCCCTTAGCCGACCGTCCTTTCTCCTCGCACGTATGTATTTGAATTGAGAATCAAAGTGGAGGCTCCAGTGTGAATCTATTATACACGATGCTCGGTCCGTATGGTGGCGGTGAGATTCCGCACTCACACATTCCGTCCCGTGGATCGAGTGCTCTGTGTGCGCGCGTGGGGTGCAGCGGTGCGGTGGTTTGCGCACCACGAGGCTGTATTCCCAGAGATTTGAGTTTAATTTCAAAGCCATGCCCGCCATCATTTGAAAGTCGTACCTAAACCTGTCCTGGCCCCGTTCTAGGTCAGCTCAGCCTTAAAATGAGTACCTGCTGCAGTATGTAAATATCGTAATTGGAGAGACAAAGGTGGCCAGGCTTGGTGCTGGCCACACCTCCAGAGAAACACATATATGTAAAAAAAAACTCACCTCTCGAACTGCAACATCGTAAGCTCATGTTATATAAGTGATAATCCTGTGGATAACAGTTCCCTGTCATGGGAATGTGTAATTTCAACCACTGGCTCAAAGCCACCAAAAGAGCTGCTGCGCACTGCTCATTTGAGACGCTGACATGCAGTACCATGGGACTTGGAGATAAACATGTTTCTGAAACTGATCATTCAGTGGGCCCCACGAGAAGACGCCACTGGAAGTGATAATGGCCGTTTGTGTAAACAATGCATTAGCAGTAAGTATGGCCTTGATACGCAAAAAGACGCTTGCTAATGGTAGATTTTTTAAAGTTCCTTTTGCCCATCTCATTAAAACAAAGTTTCGATAGCTTTTTTTTCATCGCGATAAATCATGACAGTTTTTTTTTATTAACCTTGACAAAGTATGTTTCATTCTAGCTGTTCGTGTGTGTGTGTCTGCGTGTGTGTGGAGGGAGTGATAGTGCATCGGTTAGCTCGCTGCGCTACGAAACTGGCGAACCGAGTTCGCTCACGGCCAATATCATTGATGAAGAGCTCTCCACTGGTCCTGGACCTCCCCTATGTTAACTCCGCCATGAATGAGCACTTGCTGCAGTTGTGAACCTCGGTACTGGGGAGACAACAGTGGCTGGCTGTGGTGCTGGCCATGTGCAACGTCAGCCTTAATAAATGTTTGCTGTCAGCACTTGAATCGATTGGCGGTAGTCCGGGTCACCGCAAAATATTGGTGGGCCGGGCATAGTTTAAGGGGTTTTTTTTCTCTGGGAGCATCGCTGGTACTACCACCCTGTCCTGCCGGAGGGCGACGCTGGGAGCGATGAGGACGATGACGATGTCGATCCCGCCAGCACGACCGTGACCGCCGGCCGTACCGAGAGAGCGCCTGGTGCGCCATTGCCTCCAAGTGGTCTCGCTCCCAAAGACAAGGGGGGTGGCCGTCCCCGTAAGAAGCAGAACGTGCTGGGGAATGACCAGACCAGCATCCCGATGTACTTTCACAACAAGCAATAAACAGCCGTTGCCACGCACAAATACCCCAGCAGCCCCCCCCCTTGTTATGGGTGTTTTGCGTGTGTTTTTTATTTACATATTTGGCGTGCGTATCGGGCTCAGTGACATCTCCCGTCTTCATAGGCCTTCTGGTTTCGGAGTTATGGAGGTTTTGGTACTCCCGGGTCACCGCCAATCGATTCACTTGTCCCAATAGTCTGTCCAAGGCTACAAGGGGGATCTTTTTCTTTGCCTGTGCGCACATCAGCGTGTGTCATGCAGAGTGTATTTTGTAAACACAAAGGGATGCAAACCATTAGTGCAGAGAAAAATCGAATCAATGCAAAAGTCCATTCTCTGTCACACAATGGAGATGACAGTATCTGGAAATGAAGTGAAATCAATTCATACAATGCCGCAATAATCACAACTAGTATTTTGAAACTTTACTTTGAGAGTGTATTTACAGTTTTATAAAAAAAAAATGTAGACAGACAGATAGCCAGAATGCAAAAAGAATAATGTATTTTATTACTTACAATTTTCAAGCCTTTCATTTAATTTGTTTGTTTCGTTTCGGTGTGTGCATTCAGAGCAACAGTGTTAAGAATAATATGTATTTGCCAAGGAAGTATTGCTGTGTATTCATCCTTATTTGCTTGTGATATTATTTCAAGTTGTGTTAAAGTCACACTCTGTGCATTTTCAAGAGAGGGTACAGTTTGAAAACAATGCTTAGCGTGCTGCCCTATAAACGCAGTGACCTGAGTTTGATTACAAAGTCAGGGGCTATAACATCGGTGGCCAGCGGCATGCGCAATGGGCCTGCTCATCCTACACAAGTTCAGCAGCAGGCACTGACCGATGTGGTAAAGTAAGGTCAAATATGGTGAAACAACCCCCTTGACTGAGCTGGTATGGGGAGACCTTCAACCAACGGTAGATCGGCAAGAGGCTATAAAATGTGTACTTTCTACATAAAAAAATATTATGGTGTAGTTTTTTTAACTTCACCAGTTTGTTTTGTGTGCAGCAACTTTTGAGAAGTTAACAGAATAAAAAGTCTACATTTGTGATTTGTGTACGTGTTTATGCGTGTGTTTGTTATTTGTTGTGTATCATGACAGATTTCAGTGTCTGCTGCGATTTCAACTGGGGGGCAGAATAAATGTGTTTGCTCAGAATGAAGGGTGGCCCTTTGAGTTCGCAGCGTGGAGCACATCAGTATTGCAGGAGTGTGCTTCTGCAGATTATGTGAAATGTGCTGTGTTTGTTCCATCAAAAGCAGCTGAGATGGAGAAGCGCTGAAACTCTTCAAGCACTCTGCAGGTAGAGAACACGGAGAGAGGAAGTGTGCTCAAAAGTTGCCGAGCCTGGACGATGGTAGGTGGCTAGGGAGGATAATGCCTTTGTGAGGGCATTGAGGTAGCGCCACTGGGATTTAGTACTTTGAATCCCACACTGCCATCTGAAACAAACAAAAAAAACAGTTTCTCTCTCTCATACATCCATCCAGTTGGTGGGCTCGATCCAATTCAAATGATTGCACGCAAAATACGACTGTGTAAAATTATTCACGCGGGATACCATCAGATGCTAATTAAGACGATACTCTTGCCATGCGCATTGCACGTCATGGCTTTTTCCCTTGAAGCTGGTATCAGCTGAAAAGGTCAGATGCTATATCGTTGGTGTTAATATAAATATATATATAAACACCCAGATCTGTCATTCTGCCATTCTGTCACTCTCTGACTCTGTTATTGTGTGATTAACGCGGCACGGATTGGTTGAAGTGCGGCACGTGACCCGCGAGCAAGCAGCCAACCAGAGGTGCGGCCCTCACAAACATGTACGCCCCCAGGTGATGTGGGCAGCAGCTGACCTGCCAGCACGCTCAGGGGCCCACAGGGGTGGGGGCTGAGGGGGTGGGGGCTGAGGGGGTGGGGGCTGAGGAGGTGGGGGTTGAGGAGGAGGGGCTGAGGGGGTGGGGGCTGAGGGGGAGGGGGCTGAGGGGGTGGGGGCTGAGGGGGTGGGGGCTGAGGAGGTGGGGGCTGAGGGAGAGGGGGTTGAGGGGGAGGGGGCTGAGGGGGTGGGGGTTGAGGGGGTGGGGGCTGAGGGAGAGGGGGTTGAGGGGGAGGGGGCTGAGGGGGTGGGGGTTGAGGAGGTGGGGGCTGAGGGAGAGGGGGTTGAGGGGGAGGGGGCTGAGGGGGTGGGGGCTGAGGGGGCCCCCCCCCCACCACCACTTCCTAAGAACCCTTAAGATAAGACCATGTAATCAAATAATCCTAACAGTTCTTTCAGTGATTAATAGGTCATAGCTCTTAGAAGTGAATGTAGATATCACAACTAAAGTTTAAATACATTTGCATTCATTCACATTAAAGTTACATCGCGGGATCGTCAAAAAGAGTTATGTAGAGTTAAAGTTTTAAGTGAAAGCCGCTCTCATTCGACTCATTGAAAGTACTCTACAATAATACTTTTGACGGTAAGACACACGTGCACTACACACACATCTATTACGTACGGACATATACACACGGTTATCATTACATTAGTACTCGAGTTTTTTTGGTGCTTAAATCCACTGCTGGATAGTAAGGATTTACTTGACCAGTCTGTTGGGGGGTGCTGCAGGCTGTGGTTGTTGGGGGGTGCCGCAGTCTGTGGTTGTTGGGGGGTGCCGCAGGCTGTGGTTGTTGGGGGGTGCCGCAGGCTGTGGTTGTTGGGGGGTGCCGCAGGCTGTGGTTGTTGGGGGGTGCTGCAGACTGTGGTTGTTGGGGGGGGAGCCGCAGGCTGTGGTTGTTGGGGGGTGCCGCAGGCTGTGGTTGTTGGGGGGTGCCGCAGGCTGTGGTTGTTGGGGGGTGCCGCAGGCTGTGGTTGTTGGGGGGGGAGCCGCAGGCTGTGGTTGTTGGGGGGTGCCGCAGGCTGTGGTTGTTGGGGGGTGCCACAGGCTGTGGTTGTTGGGGGGTGCCGCAGGCTGTGGTTGTTGGGGGGTGCTGCAGGCTGTGGTTGTTGGGGGGTGCCGCAGTCTGTGGTTGTTGGGGGGCGCCGCAGGCTGTGGTTGTTGGGGGGTGCCACAGGCTGTGGTTGTTGGGGGGGTGCCGCAGGCTGTGGTTGTTGGGGGGTGCCGCAGGCTGTGGTTGTTGGGGGGTGCCGCAGGCTGTGGTTGTTGGGGGGTGCCGCAGGCTGTGGTTGTTGGGGGGTGCCGCAGGCTGTGGTTGTTGGGGGGTGCCACAGGTTGTGGTTGTTGGGGGGTGCTGCAGACTGTGGTTGTTGGGGGGTGCCGCAGGCTGTGGTTGTTGGGGGGGGAGCCGCAGGCTGTGGTTGTTGGGGGGTGCCGCAGGCTGTGGTTGTTGGGGGGTGCCGCAGGCTGTGGTTGTTGGGGGGTGCCGCAGGCTGTGGTTGTTGGGGGGGGAGCCGCAGGCTGTGGTTGTTGGGGGGTGCCGCAGGCTGTGGTTGTTGGGGGGTGCTGCAGGTTGTGGTTGTTGGGGGGTGCCGCAGGCTGTGGTTGTTGGGGGGGGAGCCGCAGGCTGTGGTTGTTGGGGGGTGCCGCAGGCTGTGGTTGTTGGGGGGTGCCGCAGGCTGTGGTTGTTGGGGGGTGCCGCAGGCTGGCGCCCCCCCCCCCCCCAACAACAACCTAGTTTAAATATAAAATGTGAATGTGCAGCCCAGAATTCGTTGGTGCACGCAACCACGAGTGGGTCGTGTTTACCGATCACTTAGACATTGGCATCTTTACATTAACCCCCCCCCCCCACTTTCAGTGCATTACATTGGAGATATGCACTTTTAAATATGGATTAAAACTCATTTAATTCCTGCTTTTGTTTCTTATTGTCTAGAACTGCTTTTCGTGTTTAGCTTTCTGTCCTTCCCCCGCGCCTCTGATGAGCACGGTTGGCTGCGTACGCTGCCAAAAGAAGTTCAACGCACACGCACAGATATTGTTCGCTGATTCGTTATGGAAATTGGTGACATCCATTTCATAATTTTACTTCTCTAGCGATTTGATTCCGTTTCTGTTTTTTTTAAAAACCAGTCTTACGTTCTCCCACCTCTTGGACTAAACGTTCAACGTTGACCGTCTTGATTTTAGTTTTTTTTCCACGCCGTCTCTCCTTCGCATTGTGCTCGACTGTTGGTCGCCGTTCGTCGATTAACAACTCAAAAGTGCCGGAACTGCCTCTTTATATCTTGCTTTTTTGCTGAAGGAATTCCTCTATTTATGTTTGCGAAGAAGACTCACAACAACAAAAATCTGTTTTTTTTGGCGTCTTCTGGTCCAACACCAGTGGAGACTAGGCTCTAAAGAAAGCCGTCTCGGGTGTGGACCAATCAAATTCAAGGACAGTGCCAATATGATTATTATCAGAGTTGTCTCTTTTTGTTTGCATTTTGACTGTTTGTGTTGTGGTTATTGCAAACATGATGGCTTGAATAAAGGTGTCAGTTTTGTGCCAGTTAAAAGGGTAAAAACCCATTACTATAACAAAAATCTGCTTTTGGTTCGGAGGGCCATTTGACTCGCAGTGGCTAGCCTATTTATAGTGTGACGTTGGTGAATAGCGACACGGGCTTTAGTCGTAGCCGGTAATGTTACGGGATATTTATGCCTGCAAGCTGTCCGGGCAGCACGCACAGATTTGTTCACTCCATAGGATGCGATGCTCTACAATACTGTGTCTGCCACGAGACACCGGGGGATAGGATTTTACGTCAAAACAATCATCTTCACCGTGCTGTGTCACAAGACCAAGCTAATGTAATTATGTACGTGTTGCAGAGACAGCCGTCCGGTGCAGTGTTGCTCAGCTGCTGAAGGTTCGCGCTCCCGTCTGTGGGAAATCTGAGTTCACATCCTAGGCAGGGCTGACCCAGCCTGTTGTACTTGACGGGTCAACTCAAACGCCAAATTGTCTCCCTGCTTCGCTGAGCAATGGGGCGATGCTCAGCTCTGTTGGTGGCTCACAGCCAAACGTTTTTGTAAATACAGAGTATTTTGTTGGTGCAACTACTCCCTTTGACTCATCTCTTCGACGTGGTGAAAGAGACAGTTTTAAGGAATAATGAAATAAGGAAAAGAGCAGGGGCTACCTGACGCTGCTGTCACAGCAAAAGGAGGCGAGTGGCAGTAGGCAGAACGTGTCGTGAGAACGGCTGACAAGAGGCGAAACGACGGAGCGGAGGCTGAGAGGAGGGAAGAGAAGCGGAGGGACGTGGCGGAAGAGACGGCATCGGCAGCAGCAGCAGCAGCGAGCGAGCAGCAGCAGAGAGAAGATGTTGCAGAGTTCAGAGGCCGTGACTGGACAGGAGCGTCTGATCAGAGGAGGGGGATGTAAGGGGATGAGGGAGACCTTTGCCCAGCAGGGGGAAGTTGCAGGACGATAGAAACGCAACCTATTTAGCACACGTTTATATACACTACGTGTGTATGTTGAACTTCTTTCACACCGTACGTAGCCAACTGTGCTAATCGGAGGTGCGGGGGAAGGATCGCAAACTTAACACAAAAATCAGTTGTTTTTAATCTAAATTATTTAAAAGTGCATAGCTCCAGTGGCTTCCTAATATCAGAGGGAAGAGCGTTCCAGATGGCCGCAGAAGCGCATCCGAAAGCGCGCGATGCCGTGTTCATCTTTATTCGGTGCCCAGCCAAAATCCGCTGCGAGGATGACCGGAGTTCTCATGATTTAATGTTCCATGACGAGATCAGCAAGGTATTGTGGTTCATTTGTGGCAAGGACTTTGTGTGTAATGAGTGCGACCTTATAATGTACGACATATATACTGTGTATATATACATATTACAGTTGTGGTACTCTAGCCCGGAATCAAAGGAATGTGCTTCAATGAGCAAAGCATCACATCAGGAATCACCTCTGGGAGGTGGGTACCACAGAACCAGCTTTTGAGTCACTTCAATGGACAAATATCGAATGGCAAGGAAATCTCTTTCATGCTTTACAAAGAGCAGCTCTCTGCATGCTAATTACGTTAATTGTGTGACTTGGGTGCAGTCGTGCGTGATTACGCGGGGCTTCTTAAGTGCAGTATCGTCACTACGTACTGAACAAAACATTACCACGATCTGACATTTTGGTGTTTCAATTAAATAAGTTATAAAACGTGGATTTATCTGCACTTACATTTTTTGGTTTGTTCCTAAATTTTTAGACAATTTTCGGAAAGTTTTTCACACTGAATAACCTCGTAATTAGCACATAGTACTGAGAATGTGGTAACTGTTAAATTCTCCTCAAGTTGAAAGTATCTTCTTTGTGCTCAGATGGGAATAGAGGACGTTGCTCATCTCCATTTCCTGTCCCGAGTTAGCAGTGTAAATTCCACATTCCTGTGACCAGGAATACGAACGGACAGCCACGTTCGACTTGTTACATTGGTGTTGAGGCGTGGAGAGATGCTGGGCTGAGTCAACCCCCTGGCTGGCTTTGAAATTGCAGCCTTCCGGATTTTGACTTGGGTGCTCTAATCACAGTGCCACCCAGTGAGATACAATATCTGCAGCTATCCCACGGCGCCCGCGAGTCATTAACAGTGCATAAAATCTTCCACAAAAGCCAACGTTGAGGACTCTATTTGTAAGATAAGGCTTTTGTGCAGCTGACACAGTTCGTTATGAAAGGGTGGCAGAGTGGTGCAGTGGTAACAATTGTGCCTCATAGCACGAAGTTCCGTGGTTCGATTTCCAACTCGGATGCCTCTCTGTGGGGAGGTTGTACATTCCTCCGCATGCTTGGCATGGGTTTCCTCCTACCACGTTCTCCAGTTTTTTCCCCATTGCTTCGATGAACAAATAAATACAATGTAACTGATATTATCCAAACATCCAAATGCTGAAAAATTACCTGCAAGATATGAATTTGGGATTGCTTAGAGCAACATCGAAACTTGTCAGGACCCTCCTGAGAAGGGATGCCACAGTGGCGAGATGTTAACTACCTTGCCTGGTACACAGGAGGTAATGGATTCGATCCCGAACCCTGACGACTATATTTTGGAATTTGCTTGTCTCTCTTCCCGTGGTTGCGTGGATTCTTATCCGGGTCCTCCGGTTTTTCCTCCACATTTAGAAACATGCATTTAGATTATTTCGCTGCTATACATTTCGACATGATAAGCCACTTCGTTGAGCTATCATTTATGGCAATGTTGCTTCTGGAAAATAGCTATATAGCTCAATTTACACTCAGTGAGGCCTTCCTTGGTAAACAAGTGTAATAATAATGTAGAAATATGTATGCAGCAAAGATTTTCTTTGGCACTGTTTGTCTCCTGGGAAACTTTTTAAGATCATCCCTGTACGTGTGTGTGTGTGTGTTTTGGCAGCAGAGGATATTGCCAGGCCCGGGAGGCATGTTGGAAAGGTAGCCACTTGACACTGGGACTATGCTGCCAGCATGCAGGCTCAATGTCAACCACTTAGCTAGACAATTGAAGCGTTGCCACTGTTTCTGAAATGGAACCGGGTCAACCACCCTATCCCTTCTATCCACTGGCTCCAAGCATAACCCATCGCTGATGCTATACATCGATAACCCAGCTGGCACAAGCTGAATTAGGGCTTTCAGCATGCAATGCGAAATTCAGAATTGATTTTGTGGCATGTTCAACCACTCTCACACATCTGCTATTGGCATTTCTCAAACAAGGATGTTGTGTATGCTGTACGGAATGCCATTTTATTGATCGATTAGATCAAAAGGGAGTCGATCAATCAATAAAGTTAATTACCTATGTTTACACAGCTCAGTGCTTATTGACATCCATTATCTGTTGTTTTTTTTGCAAGGGAGACCTTGGGTGCCTGAGTAATAGGAGTAGTAGCTTTTAGTTGTATCACTGTCATTGCAATTTCAATATATTTCTATTCTAGCCAGGTTGGCTCTGTGGCATTGCTCAGAAAGTTGTGAGTTCAAACCACAGTTAGGGGTTTCATGAGAGCATTATTATCATCATCTCTGCAATAGATAAAAGCAGTCCAAAGTTGTAGGAAGTCATCAGTGATTGTACTGTCGAGAAATCGGTTCATCCCTTAGCAGAGATAATTTCTACAGCTGGCTCAAGGCCACCGATAGAGATTAGCACCACCCTCTGCTCATTTGAGCATGGTCACACTTTGGCCTGACCTTAATTTAATTGTAGGCAATTTGAAACTTGGCTCGTGATTCTGACACACAGACGTCTATCCTTTTATATAACGCGATGAGGCCTTGAGCACACTCCGCACTACGGAGTCCGCAATTTGGCAATGCCTCAGAGTATTACCGTGGTGGGCGGGGTAGGGGGTGCTGGGGGAAATTTGAAATGTGTGATCCTGTTCAACTCCTGTTTTTTAGCCTGCGTGCTGATCACGAGGATTTACAAGCATTAAGCCAGACCCACCGCACCTCGTGTAAATGTCTCCACTCACGGGTGCATGCTATTATATGTTCTCCCTGTGGTCGCATAGGTTTTTCTCTGGGTCCTCCAGTTTTCCCCTCCTTATTTAGAAACACGCGTTGAGATTATTTGCCTGCTATACATTTCCGCATGATATGCCGCTTTCTTGAGCTGTCATTTGTGGACGGGTTAATTCTGCAAAGAGCGATACAGCTCAGTGGGCTTCACCTGGCCAAACAAAAAATGAGACATTCAACTCAAAGGTGCTGTTTTACCCTATGGACATGAATCATCAAGTGAGACTTCTGAATAAGCGCAAGGGACATTACTATGACGCCTTAGCTAAAATCCCAACAGGTTTATAAGCTAACTGGCATTGCCAAGCATCCTCCTCCATGGTGGCTAAAAGGTCGACTGAATTCCATGCACATGGAGACTGGGCACTGTTGCACGTATCTCAGATGTATGCATATGGACGTATTGGCGGTACACCGGTGCAGCACAACATACCGGTCCTCATAAAACATTCAGAAATCAACCGACATTCGTCTTCCAACTGCTTTGACATCATGATAACTGGTTTTGACGAACCTCGTGAGATTTTTCTGATCGGGGGGTTGCAATTCGAGGGAAAATAAATAATTATTGTCGAAATATGTTTTTTATATACACCGCACACCACCAGCGTACCGCCAATAGTTCATATGCAGCATACATGTATGCTTGTTTTGCACACTTTGGGTGTTTTAATTTGCACATGCGGATCAGTTTGTATTGAAAATACGACCCCATACTCATAAAATCAGGTCTACGATTCTACAGACCCGATCCGGATTGGGTTTTTTTTTCATGTAATCCTGAGAGATTGTGTTTTTTTTATAATGTAATACTGAGAGATTGGGGTATTTTTCATCATGTAATCCTGAGAGATTGGGTTTTTTTTATTATGTAATCCTGAGAGATTGGGTTTTTTAAAATTATGTAATCCTGAGAGATTGGGTTTTTTAAAATCATGTAATCCTGAGAGGTTGTTTTTTTTTTCAACATGTCATCCTGAGAGATTGGAGTTTTTTTTTTTTAAATCATGTTATCCTGAGGGATTGGGTTTTTAAAAAATCATGTAATCCTGAGAGATTGGGTTTTTTAAATCATGTAATCCTGAGGGATTTTTTTTTCATCATGTAATCCTGAGAGGTTGGGTTTTTTTAAAGTCATGTAATCCTGAGAGATTGGGGGATTTTTCATCATGTAATCCTGAGAGATTGGGTTCTTAAAAATAATGTAATCTTGAGAGATTGGGTTTTTTTAAATCATGTAATCCTGAGAGATTGGGTTTGAATGCCACGGGGCACCTGCGCGCGAGCTGCCTTTTCTTGCGTGATTTCCTCAGTGGTTGTCCTCTCGGAAGTGTTCCGCCCCTTGGCTCGCACTCCATCGTCACTCTTGACCATAACAAGAGGTTTTTTTTTGGGTCAGATTGTGTAAATGTAAATACATTGTGAAACCCGCCGTCACCCGACAGCCAATTAGTAAGGTTTGTCACGTTAACAGAGCACGCCCATTCGTTACGAGTACAGCACACCGTGGAGAAACAACCCCCTGAGATGCCGATCAAAATCATCACGTTACCATACATAGCAGGTGTTACCAAAAAGATTTCCAAAATCATAAACAAACACAATATCCAGGTCCGATTCAGTACAGTACACAAAATCCTTGATCTAATCCCATCTGTGAAGGATGTCATTCTTGAAATGCAATATCCTGGAGTCTACAAGCTAAGTTGCACCTGTGGTGGCTGTTACATTGGGGAAACGAAACGACATGTCTCAGACCGTGTTCGCGAGCACAAGTCAGATCTGAAACACGGCAGAACCAATACCTCCGCCGTGGCTGACCATTGGTATAACGCTGTGGGCTCTCATGATATTGTTTTTTTCTGAGACCAAGGTACTCTGCAAACCTTCAGGCTACTATCAAAGGTTTGTTCATGAAGCCATCCAGATATATAAACATAGACATAACTTCAACCGAGAATATGGATACAAATTGAGCAATCATTGGAAGGATGTTATTCACCAGGTAAAACCGTAACTGCTTTATGGTGTTGCCCTCATATCCGCATCTCCAGTTTTTTCAGCCTCCCAGCCCTGCCCCCCCCCCGGCATTTTGCCTTGCTCATCTTCTAATCCCTCTAGCATTGCTCCACCCCCCCTACGCCACACCCCCCTCTCTCTCCTCCCTTGCTCCTGCCCACTCTCTTTCCATTTATAGCCTCTTGTCACGGCAGCCCTTTTGCCCACTTCAGCAATTGTTTCTTGCTGTGGTTGTCCCACCTGATGACGGACGCTTGTGTTGTGCCCAAAACGTCGTGATTTAATTTATTTTATTTTATACCAACGTGACTTTACCGAAAGAACCAAAGAGTATGGATCCCTGCAATCACAAAAAAACTTCAAATCTAGCTATTCTCACTAACAAGTCACTCTTGACAAACCGTCATCCCCTCTCGCGGACATGCCCAGTCCAAGCCTGGTTACTTCTCTTCATTGTTTTATTGATTTTGATTTAAAGCTTTCGTGACTGCAGTAATTCATATTCTTAGCTCTTTCGGTAAAGTCACGTTGAAGGGAAACAATAAAATAATAAAATATATATAAAACAATACAAAAATTCTCTCGACGTTTCGACCATAACACAAACGGTCATCATCAGGTGTGTCGGTTCGCATTAATTAATGTATTTTTAATCGGTTTATTTATTTATAAAAAACGTCAGCGCCACGCGCAGCGATTTGGCAGTTTATTTAGAAGGACTAGTCCATCTATGTTCTGAAAAGAGGAGGGGGGAGACGAAAAATTAATGTATGCTGTCTGAAAGCCACTGTAAGCGTGAACAATAAATTAAGACCTGAAATGGTTTATCAAATCTTTCCAATATTTGCTAAGCCAGAATCCATCTTCTCGGTTGAAATTGTCTCTGTGCTTGTATATGTGGATAGCCTCATGAACAAATCTCTCATGGTAGCCAGATGGCTTACAAAGAACCTTTGTCTTGGAAAAGTCAATGTCATGTGAGCCTACTGAATTATAACAATGATCTGCCACGGCCGAGGTGTTGGTCCTACCGTGTTTAAGGTCTGCTTTGTGTTCACGAATGCGGTCCGAGACATGACGTTTGGTTTCTCCAATGTAGCTACTACCACAGAGGCAACTTAGTTTGTAGACACCAGGGTATTGTATGTCCGGAATCACATCTTTTACAGACGGAACCAGATCACGGATTTTATGTAATGTGTTGAAACGGACCTGGATCTTGTGTTTATTCAAGATTTTGGAGATCTTTTTTGTGATCCCCGCAATGTAAGGTAAAGTGATGGTTTTGAAAGGCTCCTCAAGAGGGTCCTTCTTCATGGTTTGAGTGATAGCTTTGCGGATTGTATAGTCGGAGTAACCATTAGCCTTAAGAGCTTGGTGTACGTGCTTGAGTTCACTGCCTATGTGTTCCTGGTCGGATATGCATTGGGCTCTATGATACAGAGTCTTGATGAGAGAATTCTTCTGTGATGGATGGTGGTGGGAATCCGGTTTCAGATAAGCATCCGTATGGGTAGCTTTTCTGTAGACAGAGTGGCTCATCGAACCATCAGGTCTCTTTTTAATTAGGACATCCAAAAGGTAGTCTGAAATCCTGCATCCTTTCACTGGAAAAACCACCTCTGCGGTACAAAATTCTACTCACCTGGTATCGACAATCAAGGGTATTTCCCTGTCCCCAGACGACCTGCTTGTCAGTTTTGATGTAGTTTCCTTATTCACCAAGGTTCCTGTACCTGACACCATCGCAATCATTGAAGACTTTGTGTTCATCAAGGACTAAACACTGAGGTACCCCCCCTGGTGAGACACTGTTTAACCAATACATACTTCACTTGGAATGAAACTTTCTACAAACAAACTGAGGGCACCCCAATGGGCTCCCCCCTATCTCCGGTTATAACTAACATTTACATGGAGAAATTTGAGACTGACGCCCAACCTTATGGAAGAGGTATGTGGATGACACTTTTGTCATCTGGCCACATGGCCGGCCTGCTCTAGACGAATTCTTCGACCACATCAATTTCATACATCCAGCCATCATATTTACCATGGAAGTCAAAAAAGATGGCAAGCTACCTTTTTTGGATGTCCTAATTAAAAAGAGACCTGATGGTTGAATGAGCCACTCTGTCTACAGGAAAGCTACCCATACGGATGCTTATCTGAAACCGGATTCCCACCACCATCCATCACAGAAGAATTCTCTCATCAAGACTCTGTATCATAGAGCCCAATGCATATCCGACCAGGAACACATAGGCAGTGAACTCAAGCACGTACACCAAGCTCTTAAGGCTAATGGTCTACTCCGACTATACAATGCCCAAAGCTATCACTAAAACCATGAAGAAGGACCCTCTTGAGTAGCCTTTCAAAACCATCACTTTACCCTGCATTGCGGGGATCACAAAAAAGATCTCCAAAATCTTGATTAAACACAAGATCCAGGTCCGTTTCAACACATTACATAAAATCCGTGATCTGGTTCCGTCTGTAAAAGATGTGATTCCGGACATACAGTACCCTGGTGTCTACAAACTAAGTTGCCTCTGTGGTAGTAGTTACATTGGAGAAACCAAACGCCATGTCTCGGACCGCATTCGTGAACACAAAGCAGACCTTAAACACGGTAGGACCAACACCTCGGCCGTGGCAGATCATTGTTATAATTCAGTAGGCTCACATGACATTGACTTTTCCAAGACAGAGGCTCTTTGTAAGCCATCTGGCTACCATGAGAGATTCGTTCATGAGGCTATCCACATATACAAGCACAGAGACAATTTCAACCGAGAAGATGGATTCTGGCTTAGCAATCATTGGAAAGATTTGATAAACCATTTCAGGTCTTAATTGATTGTTCACGCTTACAGTGGCTTTCAGACAGCATACATTAATTTTTCGTCTCCCCCCTCCTCTTTTCAGAACATAGATGGACTAGTCCTTCTAAATAAAGTGCCAAATCGCTGCGCGTGGCGCTGACGTTTTTTATAAATAAATAAACCGTTAAAAAAAATATAATTTAATGCAAACCGACACACCTGATGACGACCGTTTGTGTTATGGTCGAAACGTCGTGAGAATTTTTATTGTTTCATGTATATTTTATTATTTTATTGTTTCCCTTCAACGTGACTTTACCGGAAGAGCTAAGAATATGTTTTATTGATTTCTTTAAACGTCTTCCTCTTGCTGTCTGCCAGTGTATTTATGAGCGTGAACGTCTCCCTGCTTCTTTGCGCAATTTTCAGTCTTGGTTAATTTGTTTTGGTTAATTACTGTTTCTTAACAATGTGTCATAGCAGCACCCACTGATAAAAAAAAACCTCTCTTCTGTAGGCACATAGGTATGTTCATTCCCACTATCAAGTTTAGCTTTCCAAAAGCTTCCAAAATCGATCGTTAGCTCTGAAATAATTACATCTGGGTATCCTTGGTAACAGATTATCACAGCACCAACTCACCGGCTTAAATAAAGGATAGCAATTTATAAATCATATTTTTGGGGATTGGAGGTTGTCTGAAAAAAGACTAAAATACAGTCTAACTCAGTGGCTCTTCCCACACAAGAGCAGCATCTCACACAATCAATGTGCACCAATCAGCAGACACCCGGTATCCCCTGAACAGGTAGACGCATTTGAACAGATCCGGGCATGTGGGATGTGGTGTCATGATGAATGCAACGGATATCAATGCCGCCGTTGTGTAATTGTTCGCACAGGGGACTGGTGATCCTGAGGACTCCGGTTCAGTCTCCCGGCGTCGTAGTTGAAAACAGTGGGGCAAGTTTCTATACTCACCCCCTCCAAGCCTCTGTCCACCCAGCAGTGTAAATGGGAACACCACAGTGAGCCAATCGGTCAGGTCACGTGTCGTGGGGGGGAGGTGGGGGGGTAAAGTGTGGGTACTCTCCTACGTCTTCTGATACGGTGTCCAGGATGGAAAAGTGGCTCTCTAGGACTCTCAATAGTGGAGGCTCATCCATCGGCAGTGGCGTGAGAAAGTGATTTATTTCTCAGCTGTTGCTTTCTCACGCCATTGCCCAAAATGACGTATACTCTATGTCAATGCGTTTCACTTTTAGAGAGTGTTTTTGGTCATTGTGCTGGGTTTCTGTCGAGATAATTGACTTGACTCAACACCTGAATGAAATGTACACCTCTCGCACGACAGTATTGTCCTCGCTGTCATATGGCATTGTCTGTGTACGGTTTACATATTTTTATATTGTTACATTGTCATATGCTGCACACGTGTAAGTATAATTCCGAACGTTAAAACGAACGGCATTAGCCAGTAATCAACATTCCACATTCCTATGGCAGGGGCCATGTTTTTTTTAGGATCGCCAGTGTTAATTTGCACGCATTTGTTTGCCTAAGCGTATTTTACTCACGATGATCTCAGCCGCGATCGTTACCTGAATGTACTGAGCACAAGTCTTGCTTTCAAAAGCCATCGCTGTTTATTAACATATCAATCACATTTAAGTTCACCGTTGCCATGCATTGTAATTTAAACGCAGATCTCGCAGAACATCGAAGACAAATATGCGATTATTTTTATACATTTGTTTAATTTTGACTGTAATATTTACAATTTGATTTCGTCATAAATTACAATTCTGCGTGCATGTGCTTGCATGCATTGTATCTGTATATTTTGAATATGTATATTAGTTACGGGAAGCAGGCACTGCATTGGACATTTAATTGTTCCTTGAACGTAATTATATGTGCATGCAATGCACAATATAACATTGCATTTGCCTTCGACCCACCTGAATTGAATGTTAGAGTTTCTTCGTGTGTGCTGTGTGCAGTCTGTCACGCTATGTTTATTCATGCGTTTGCTGACAATGCCCTGAATGCAAAATATGAAATGAATTTGCAGCGGTGCATTTGACTTGATCGTGCATATGCTTTGCATCCTTGAGTTCAAGGGGCTGCTGCCGCAGCGTTGGTGTGGCGGTCAGCGCACTGGACTTGCAATCCAGGGGTCGCCAGTTCGATTCTTTCTCCCGGTACGGCGGTTGAAGCAACGACGCAAGTTTCTTAAACAGCCCAGCCCCCGTCAATATGAATGGGTACGTGGCAGTTCGTTGATCAGCAGGTCGTGCATGGTGGGGTCAAGCGTGAGTACTCCCACCTCCTCCAACAACATCTTGTCAGTGTGGAAGAGTAGGCAAAATGCCCTCTAGTGCTCCCGCTAGTGGATGCCATTGCACCAGCAGTGGCGTGGGCAAGCAGTAGCCAGGGCTGTATCTGGGCTGAAGTCCACGTGAATTTATTCAACAACATATTCTTGGTTCTTTCGGTAAAGTCACGTAGAAGGGAAATAATAAAATAATATTGTTTACCTTCTACGTGACTTTACCGAAAGAACCAAGAATATAAATCCCTGCAGTCACGAAAGCTTTAAATCGAAATTTATTCAACTATACTTGTATGTTTTTCCCGTACCACAGATGATCGACTTGTGTAAGGATTAATTTTGAGGACAAAAACATTCACAATTCAACGGAAAGAAATAAACTTTTCCTAACCTGCACAAATGATGGCTGACTGTAATCTGTCATGTAAAAATATACGTGTGCAGTAATATGTTACCGTGATTTTAATGACTGAAAAGGGAAGGCAGCTTGGAGGTTTGGAAGTGTCACAGGAAACAATGTAGATGTAATCAGCGAGAGGAGGTTGTGATTGATGGGGGCAGATTATCCAGGCATGCATTGGAGTGGCATCCAGAGGTAGTCGGCCAAGAGGAAGACTGATAGAATGATGATATAATAGTCTGAGAGAAGACCTTGGAGGTCAGGTGTCAAGTGTGAAACAGCTGAGGGATGAGGGATGCACCAGAAGAAAGCAATGATGAAGTGTGATGGCAAGAGGAGTATTGGCTGCAGTGACCCCTTCACCTTAGTCTTGATCTTGCTTTTTTATTTCAGGATAACTTCGCGAATTTAACGTACGGTGGATGTTTCTGGCAGTAATTACAAAGAAAATATTTGTACTGTATTCGAAACCCAGGCCATGATTTTCTTTGTCTTTGAGCAAGGTGCATTTAGGAGGCAGTACAGCAAGTAGGTTATTCGATTTATTTCCCCACCCCCCCCCCAAACAGTTAGGTGGGCTTTCTCCATCTGCTTTCGTTTTATTGTAAACTAGCTTAACTACCGGCTTTGCCCGGGACTTGGATTCACTACGCCCGGCCGCCTTTGTCTCCCCAATGGCAATGTTCATACACCACACCAGTTACGCGTTTGAGGCTGAGTCGACCAAGGGGAGGCCCAGGATCAGTTCAAATAATCGTCACCGGTGGTGGCCGTGAGCGGGAATCGAACTCTGGTCGCCGGGTTTGTAGCGCAGCGCGCTAACCACTACACTACAATGCGTTACGCTTCCACATGCGCGGGTCACATGACAGATTTGACGTCACAGCTCATTTGCCGTGCAAAAAATGTATGCATTATTGAGCTCCCCCCCCCAAAACAAAAAAACAAAAGTGTATTTTTATATTTTTTGCATGGTGTACAGTCTAGAAAGTACCCACATGGCAAATTTCAAGTTTGTTGCATGTCGGGAAGTACGCTAAACATTTTTAACAGACACACATATTCACAACTTTGCCTTTTATATATATGGAGATGTAAAATTAATTAAAAAAAACGGAATTTGCACAAAACGGGACATGTGAGACCATGCTGAGACAATGCCTAAATTTAGCATTTCATGAGTAAATCAGTGGTTATTGTTGCTAACAAGCCAGTTAAAGAAGGCCACGTTACTATGGTAAGGCGGTAAAAGGCAAATAAAGGTTCAGGCCTGCAACTGCTTGTTTGCGACACTGCTGGTGGAAGGGAATGCTCTCCAGAGTTGCTGCAGAGGGCAGTTTGGTCTTAATCTTACACTCTGGGCAGATAATCTTGGATAAGGTGGGAATATCCAAACATGACCCCACCATAAGCAGCCGGCCGATAGTCTAACCGTGGGTAGTGCAGCCGTCTTTACTGCTGGGTGAACAGAGGCGGGGGGTGGGTTTAAGAAACTTGCCCCATTGTTTCAACCGCCACGCCAGAAGCTGGAATCATCAAATATCTGGATTGCAAGTTCGGTGTCCAAACCGTCACACCACGGCAGTATCCCTTTCCTCTTGTAAAGGCCCTAGATATAAGCATTACTGTTGGCGCTTGATGCAAGCGGTGATTCAAACACCTTCCTGCTCAATACGGGAGTCGGCGGGGCGGGGGGGGGGCTCATTTCGGTTGGTGACCCCACGCCAGTCGTGGAAACTTCCACGTCCACTTAGCGGAGAGCAAGTCTGTCGGACAAGCACTCTTGACTTCATGCCAAGGGAGATCACGTCATCGCTCCGTCTCTACCGTGGTCATCCCCTCAGGCATGTTCCCTCTTTTGCCTGTGGGCATCCTGTAAACAAATTTCCATACATCGGGCCATCATCCCGTCAAGCGGCCGGGATTTAGCAGTGGTCATCCTGTGGAGGGACTGAAGTTCTTACCACTGGTTTAACGCCAATTAGAATGAGCTGCCCAAATGAGCATTTGACAGTGGAGACAGCCACTTTGACGTTTGGCTTCAAAGCCTGCAACGTATTGGCTACATGAGATTACCAGCCTCTGGATTGTCTCTGTCCCATTCTAATTCAGCAAATAATGCTGCTCCTACTATTGCTCATGCATGGCGAAGAGCTGAGTCACGTCTTTGCCTGAATAACCTTCCCCTAACAGACACAACTTTTAATAATAGGGTTTTTCCCCTTTTTTCTGGCGACAAAACTGAAACCTTTTGCAAGGAATCATGTTTACATTAACCACAATACTTGCAGTCAAAATGCAAACAAAAAACACTCTTGGTAAAGAAACGACGCCACAAGGCGTCATCTGGTCGAACACCGTATAAGACTAGGCTCTAAGGAAAGCTGTCTCTGGTGTGAACCAATCAGTTTCAAGGACAATGCATAAATGATCAGAGTGTTGTTTTTTGTTTGCATTTTGACTGCAGGTATTGTGGTTAATGTAAACATGATTCATTGCAAAAGGTATCAGTTTTGTCGCCAGAAAAAAGGGGAAAAACCCTATTATATTTTGGTACTGGTAAAGGAGGCCTCATCATGTAGACAACTTTGTTGCACTGTTTAAATATAGACAAAGGAATTATCTCCCTCCTACTGCATGGAATGATCTCATTTAACCTTCTCTGATTCTGCAAAACCCCCACGTAACTTTCTTCCTAGCATCCAAAGACGCTTCAAATGTATATTCTGGTGCCGTGCAAAGGAAATTGGGTAGAAATCTACGGAAGGTAACTTTTGAAACTTGAATTACACATTTAAGGAAAGCACGGTCGGTTCATCTCTGAAGCTACAATAGGGAGTCGGAATACTTCAATTCGGGAAAAACTGTGCAGCTCCCATAGGGGGCTGATGGAACCACAATGGGAGGTTTATGAAACTACGGTAGGGGGATGCATGATATCACAATGGGGCATTCTTTGAAACTGCGGTAGGAGCTACCGGCGCTTCAGTAGAACGAATATGAATGAAAAATTGGGTCTTGTGACATCACAATAGGACTCGACGGGAGCCAGAGAAAGGGCAGTGATGCAGCCACAAGTCGTGGATTTTTAAAAGAGGGTCTGTGGGGGTTATGAAGTGAAATAAAAATCGCTGTGCAAGGTGCATTAAAGTTACATGCATTCCCATAAATAAATAAATAGCGTTTATAAATAAGTCATTGCTCTCCATATGAATTTCTGACTGGTGCTGTTCACAGCTCACAGCTTCTCACTACAGACATGGAATTAATTTGCATGAAGGGGAAGTGGGTCCATCCCAAACTTTATAAACGTTAGGGCTGTGTGTTGTCTTCAGGAATACCCATTAGGTAAACGTATGGGTGGCAAATTACTTTGGAACAGGGGGCTTGCTATCTCCGTACACGGCTTACCATCATAACAGCATAAACATGCAGTTCTTAGAGGCAATTCGGCTCCAGCAGAGTTCCCGTGAATCAGTGGGAACATCAGAGAGCCTGCTATCCCAAGCCCATGGTTTACTTGCAGTGTGCTTCTCGAAATTCTATGATTTACTATTGTACAACTTGCATAAGCGCATGAATGAAAGCTGCGAAATGGTAAGAGGAATAAAATGTTCCAAAACTAAGTCCGCACCCATTTTCTATCTCGGCACGGTGGCGAGACGTTATCTCCCTCGCCTGCTATACAGGGCACGTGGGTTCGACCCCGACCCTGATGCCTCTATATTTGGAGTTTGCATGTCTCTCTCCCCATAGTCGCGTGGAATTTTTTCCGTGTCCTCCGATGTCTCCCTTCACATTTAGAAACAGGAATTTAGAGTATTTAGCTGCTATACATTTCCACGTGATGAGCCACTTCGTTGAGCTATCATTTGCAGACAGGTTGCTTCTGAAAAAGAGCTATATAGCTGTGTGGGCCTTACTTGGTAAAATAAAAAAATTGTTTAGTTTAGAAAAAGAGTATTGAGACTCAGTGAAGCCTTCCTTTGTAAAGAAGTGTAATACCAATAATTTATAAATAACGATGACTGAATGCATCGCACATTTTCTTTGGTACTGTTTGTCTCCTCCGTTCATAGAGGTTTTTTGGGTTATATATGTCATTAAAACCCGACACCACTCGGCACAGCCAACTAGTAAGGGTTGTCACATCAACAGAACGTGCCAATTCGTCACTAGCACTGCACGCCGGTGTGTTGGAGAGCCAAGCCACAACATTTACAATCTGAGTACGACGTTTCGCAAGTAATTACAACTAGCTTCATGAGGCGACAGTCAGATTTGTGGAGAAGTCCACCTGTTTTGTTCCTTCTATAGAGGCGTGGATGTGGTGACCACGCTTCTGCGCTCTTGTACAATGTGGGAGGGGGGGGGGATTACTGAGGCAATGTACATTATGCATGTGCATTATGCAAGCCCTTTGATCTTGTCTTTCCTGTCTTATTGTGTGTATTAAAATAGCCGTACCAATGGTAATCCCTATTGAAGTATGGTGCCCTTTATTGGCATGTATTATTTGATTATTCGCTTCCACGCAGCACTAAGGCGGTAGCTATCGGAAGGGTTAAAATTATTTGTATTCATTTCAATTTCGATAGATTATCTAATTAGTCTTGGCCAGTAGTAGCTACAAGATGATATTGGTCGCGAAAGCCGACATGTTAAACTGTTTGTCTTCTGGGAGACTTTTCAAGATCACTTGGTTGAGCTATCATTTGTGGCCATGTCGCTAATAAAAAAATATAACAAAGTTCTATGGGCTTTATCTGATAAATAAAACATTGTAAATAGTTAATTCGAATGTAATTTGTTCTGAAATGAACACATTACATTTATCAATAATATTGTGCCGCTAAACGGAAAACATAATGCAGCGTTTTGGACAATGGCCCTTATTAATAGTGGAGCGATAAAAGGTTGATTTATATATTTTTTAAATGTCATTGCTTATAATATTGACAAACTACGGAATTTAAATTCATACACAATTGCAGACCTGATCAGAGTTCTAATCCCATCATTCCTAAGAGGTTAATATGGGAAGACTGACATTCTTTTCTCTGGGTCTGTGGACTCTCCACAACTGGATTTGGGTCACTAATGTACATGGATGCAGTGACAATGCTCATTTGAACCTTGTCGCAGGACCCCGGGGTCCCGCCATAAGGTTCATTTCAGCACAGAGACTATTTGGATTTTTTTATTTTCTTTAAAAAAATTATTACCTCGAAACCTCATTAAAGTCGACATGACCTTAGCATGAGAACTGGTCGCACTACACAATTGGGAGGCATCCAAAATGCCACAGTGGGGAAACTTGGCACACATTGACAACAGCTGAATGGAGTACGTGGCAATTTGCTGACATTGAATCTTGACCTTGACAACTCTGACAACTAATTTCAGAAATGGCTTGCAAACACATACACACATTCCTCACTCTACCTCATCTCTCGCCTCATTCTTGATGACAATGCCTGCCGGACTGTTCAAGGTTTTTCTTATCAGGGATACTTTGTCTATAGTACAATACAATAATACAATGACTGTTGCACAGTGAGCCACATGGAACACTTAAGGAGCCACTCAGTCCTGTTCGTGCTGCCTTGGCCTCACTTCTTAAGGCTATTGTGGAAATTCAAGCCGAGTCTACTTGACCTGTTCATGAAGTAGCCTGTCTCACTTTCCAATGGTCATGGGGACATGGCATTTGTAGGGAGGAGAGAGATGACTGCTCACGATGCCCCTTTGTCTTTCGTTGTAAATACACAGGACTTCTTCACAGGGCTGGCTTGGGCCCAACATGGCACGTAGAGACACAATGATTTGAATTCACACTCTCGCTTGTGAGTGAAGTTGGCAGCTCTGAAACCATCCTCCCTCCCAGGTTGAAAACAACTCAGGAATTTACAGATCCTTGCGATATACTACGTCATCGGAGTCTTCGTCTTTAGAGAACATTTCTTCGCCACCTAGAAATGAACATTAAAATCTGAATATTGGGCAATGCATTGCATTGCTTTCAATACAGTTGATGTTTATCAACATATTCCCCCAACCTGGAACTACGTAGTGTTCGCTTATAATAATAGCAGGCCAAGTAGAGACAGTCTGGTGTTGAACAGACACAAACATGATGGTAATAATACAGTAACATAATATCCATATCACATTTTGAAAACAGGTAATAACATTTTAATATACCGCAAGCTGATTTCCACATCTCCAGATTGGACGAATGTTGAATGCTTTATTGCGAGATTCCCGTTGTGACATGAGAAAGGCAGTCTTATAAGAGATCACACAAACAAGATTAGCATTATAGAGAAGAGTATCTATACATTTAAAATGGTAATCTTTTATCCAAATGTAAGTGATGGCTCGGATGACTGTTGTCAGTTTCAACTGTGAAGCGGATCTCTTTTGATGATGAAAGCAAGACAATTGTGTTTGATACCCAACGTCATATTTCGGCAATCCAGTGGATTACATAAATCTGGTCGATGGTCGCAAAACATTTATCAAGTGATGTTGGCTAATACCTTCCATAAAGGACGGAGAGATTATTCTACACTTTTACAATTAATTGACTTCACAAAGAGAGTAGACAAATGAGATAAGGAGTGAGACAGCGTGGATATTCTCGCTAGAAGGTTCTTCAGAGAAACTCTTCCAAATTGTTTCAGGTAACGAGATAAATGAATGCACTGGACACGCTGGACAGACACTGTGGTGGTTTTGTTTGTGTCGAGATACGCTTACAAGTCCGGTACAATGCCCCTGGGGTGGGGGGGGGGCTTCTGGGGAGGGGGACAGAAAAACCGCGATGGGAAAGGGGGAGGGGGGAAAGGGGGGGATGGGGAAAGGGGAGGAGGGGGAATGGGTGGGGAGGGGGAAAGGGTGGGGAGGGGAGAAGGGTGGGGAGGGGGGAAGGGTGGGGAGGGGGGAAAGGGGGGGGAGGGGAAAGGGGGGGGAGGGGAAAGGGGGGGGAGGGGAAAGGGGGGGGAGGGGAAAGGGGGGGAGGGGGGAGGGGAAAGGGGGGAGGGGGAAGGGGGAAGGGGGGAAGGGGGGGAGGGGTAAGGGGGGGAGGGGGAAGGGGGGGAGGGGGAAGAGGGGGAGGGGGAAGGGGGGGAGGGGCTTTCCAGCTGCGCTTGCAGGAGTCTCGGGGTGGACAACAACATTGCTCGGTGCCCATACAGAGAGGGGGGGGGGGTCCTCCGATAGGTGGGGGTAGAGGACGAGTGCTGTGCTTATGGGGGGGGGCAGGGGGAAAGAGGGGAAACCGCAACCAACATTCTCGGGGTAGAATGTTGGTGCGGGCCAGGAGGCACAGTGGTTTTCAATCAGTGCTTGCCACAGCATCAGAGGCGTGGACGCTGACGAAGGATTTGGGACAACAGCTGAGAGATACAGCTGCGGCGGGGCGGTGGGGGCAGGGGGGGGGACATATCCAGGTGCAAACAAACATAAAGATATGCTCGATTGAAACGACTCGTGGCGAAAGAGCGAGCGGGGGCCACACGCGTGTCAGGGAACAGATGCAAATCGGAGGCATGTTGTTGGTTATGGAGGAGGTGAGTGGCCACTGTTGGGGCACACGTGGGGAAAAGATGATGGCTCGCGAACAAGGCGAGTGATGGAATGGCAGCCAAAGGACAGGATGTGTCCGAGGAGATGGCCACCGAGGAGATGGAGAGATGAAATGCGTTTGTGTGCAGGAGCAAGAGTGGCTGTGGGATTACAGGACCACGATGGATTGTATCGATGGGAGGAGCTCTTCATCCAGCTGTGGATGGACAGTAGATGATGAGAATTAAATAATCGCTAATAATTCCCAGATTAGTAATGTAATTTAAATATATTTGTACACACACTTGAACATTTCTTTATATATCACTGTTCAGTGGTATTCAATTAAATTGATTCACTGCTTTGTGAAACGAAGCACGTTCCAATTATTTTCATCCTACAGATAATATCCTGTCCCATTGCCACGACTGTGGCGTGTTACATGACAGACTGTATATTGCTCCGGAAATTTCCAAAAGCAACCACTTTGGCATCTGATGCCGATGAACTTGAAATCACGTTCAAAACATGATCCTGCAAACAAACCCAAACATGATTCCTTCTGGGTTAGACCGCCTGTACACAATAAAAAAAAAAACACTGATGTGCTTCAATCCACAGACAGAGGTCTGTGTGCTGCTATAAATTGTACCCAAAGTAGCAATATTTTAAGACTGAACGGATGAAAAAGAACGTTCTGTATACATTTGAAACCCATTCCGAAAGGCAACAAATGTGGACGTTTATGTAAGGTAAACATCGTCGTAATACGCTTTGATGTAACCCTTCTGTTGGTGCTTGTCATGAAGCTGTTTGTCGTCGGTGCTCGCAGGCGGCACGGAGATCGCTGCAGCCTTGAAACATCGGTCCAGCAGTGCTGCACGTTGGCCAGTAGAATGCAGTACAGAAAATAGATTGGTGACCTAGCTATCGCTACTGGTACTAAAGACGAGAACCTATCTCGTAACAGTATGGCACTCGATAGCTCCGATTTAGGTAACTATTCACATGCCTATTAAAAAAAAAAAAAACTTGTCATCAAGGAACCGTCTTTGAATTGTAAATCTCGCAAGGTCCAGCCTTGGTGTGAAGTGTAGTATCCAATCCTCGTGAACCTTGTCTCTGACAACTCCTCGGTGTGCCGTGAAAAAGGGCCATCGCTTAAAACATCCCTGATTATACATTTTTTAAGCCATTATTGACGAATGCGGTGAATATATGGATAAAATCAGTACTGAGTGTCCCTTTTTTGCATCTTGATTTACCTGGATGCAACGGTTTGTTCTCATGCAAATTACTCAACGAGGCATTGGTCAAGCACCTTGGGCATCACTAAAGGTTGTCTTGAGACTCAGTGAAGCCTCGTGAATAAATATTTATAATTGTTAGTTTTAATATCGTAATTTGCCAGTGCTCCGTGCATGCTTCCCATTACAAACGATTCAGTCTGTGAAAGAAGCGCGAGGTGCGGGCGATTGAGAGGCGCTCGTTTGTTGATTAATTTCAAGTGCTCTCGCTGCTGCTGCTGCTGGTGCCTATGTTCCCTCAGGCAGCGGCAGCGATGCGGCCTCCCTGCTGACCATGGCCTCTCGGCAAGGAGATCACTACGTCCTCAACGGCTCCAAGGTGAGCACGCGAAGCGCCGCTTGCAGTGAGCTTTTAGCATCGCGGCTTTGCCGTGTCCAGCGGTGTTGTCGCGGGGGGTGCGTGCACGCAAACATCCTTGCGACGTCTTGGTTCTTTCGGTAAGGTCACGGAGAAGGGAAATAATAAAATAATAAAAATAAAACATAATAAAATAAAATTCTCACGACGTTTCGGCCACAACACAAGCAGCCGTCTTCAGGGTGAAGAAACAGAACTGTCGGGAGGACAGCATTCCAATGAACACTGCTGAGCTTGGCAGCGTCTTTTAAGCTGGGTGGGAGGAGCAGAGAGCCTTGACAAAGGAGTTTACATATCAACAGAAGAATTTAGCATTGAAGTAGCTGTGTTAATGTGATAGATTAGCAGGATGTTAAAGTCAGAAATTAGCATGTAAGTGGGAAATTATATTAAACATTACACTGAAAGGTACTAAAAGATTAGCAGGATGTTAAAGTGAGAAATGAGCATGTAACTGGGAGATTAGCATGATGTTAATGTGAGGATTTAGCATGTAACTGGTCACGGAAGTGGCTGTGTTAAAGTCAGAGTTTACACATCAGCAGAGGCATTTAGTATATTAATGCTAAAGAACTGCAACTACCCACCTATCATACAAAATTCAGCGTACAGCACTTTTGGCCTACGCATTTTTCAGTCCACTGAATGGGTTTTAGGAAGTGTCTGGAGAGAGAACTTTTATACAGGCCTTTGCACATACTTGTTATACGTTTTTGTTCACATGCGGACACATGATATGGAGTTTCACAAATATGCTTTGACCTGTGCTGTTTCCAGTTTTTTTTAGACTAGCTCTATTGTGCGTCCTTTTTAATAGAATGCAAAGTTAGTGTGTCGTAGTACTCATGTTTAAAATGTGTCTGTGCTGCACCTAGGTTAGCTCAACCTAAAAATGAATAGCCAGTGCCGAATGTCCACTTTAGAAATGTAGAGCCAAAAGCAGCTTTAGTCTGGTGCTGTACAGCCCTCACTGTCATGTGCTCTGAGAACCTCGGTAGGTGCTCGCTAACATTCAGAGACCCACCACTAAATGGAGTTTTTGTGTGAATGAGGGAAACAACTGCATTTGCAGAACTCAAATAAATTCGTTTAACACATAGGCTTTCACGACCAATATCCATAATTCAGATTTTGTAGGTTAGATTGCGTTAATATAAATGTGTAGATTTACTTTATTTTTTCATAAATCTGGGTGTTGCGTGATGATGCTAGTTGTAATTACTGGCGAAACGTCGTACTCAGATTGGAAATGTTGTGGCTTGGCTCTCCAACACACTGGTGTGCTGTACTAGTAACCAATTGGCATGTTCTGTTTACATAACAAACCTTAATAATTGGCTGTGTCGAGTGGTGGCGGGTTTAACGACAGATTTATATTAACGCGATCTAACCCAAAAAACCTGTATTATAATATAAATCCATCTACGCAAAAACGACAGCATTTACTGCAGGGCAAAGCTTATGTTTATAGGCATACATGTGCTTAGGACACACAGAGAACACAATTGTACGTTGTTTAGCCATAATTATCGTTTATGCACGCATGTCTATGGTGCACATATATACATATTGCCATCAATAAATAAATAGCATTTGGTTGGCCGTACTGCAGTGTTAGTGCACGAATAACGTGGATTGTAAGTAAACCATGTCCGATGTAAATGACATTTTAATTATTGCACTGTTGTATGGTGGTGGTACATAGCTCAATGTCAGAGGCAACATTCCCCACACTTGACAATAAACGAGTGCACGAGAGGTTTAAACTATTTGTATGGAGCCACCGTCAAACACAATGCCCTGGCAGAGCAGTCATGATTCTCAAGCACGTTACGGGGCATTGAATTGCATTGAATGACGTCACAGGTCTCTTGTGTTGATTTGCAATGAGATCAATATATTGGTAAAGTTTTCATATAGGGTGTTATTGTAAAAAAAAAACATCATTGTCTAGGGTCTTGTTAAACAAATATAATAGCAAGGGACAGACACTACACAAAGGGCAATTCAGATGAGTGGAATAGATTTTCGTGAAGCATGCTGTGCTCACTGCGCTATATACATTGCATGCCAACATTGAGGCATGGTTGTCCTATGGCTTTTCTCTAGAAAGACTGGCCCATACCATAGACACGTGGGCTTTCCACCACTGGCTTAGTGGGCCACCTAACTTAACATTGAAACGGGTTGAGGCCATCGCTAATGCCGCAACTCATAACCAACTGAAAAGGAGTCAATTCGCAGCCATGACTTGTCACTGTTTGTATTTAATAGGCCCATAATTGATCATGGTGCTGATAGTTGCCCCACCAGCAATTGCATATATATGTAAATACTTCCAAACAAAAAGTCACTGACATGTAAAAAAAAATCGCTTTTGTTTTGGAGGAGGAAAAGCGATAAATGTCATCTGTTCTTGGCCTGCTTCCCATAGTTGATGTGGAAAAATTGAATGTGGGTGTTGTAAATGGAGAAATAAGGTCACCAGTGCCCCCAGCGTGAGGCACAAAGGGCTCCACAAGATAAATTGGAGGTCAAGACCGAGCTGTTTATTTTCCCCCAGCCGTTCCCTTCAAATTTAATTCAAATTTCTCATGCCTATTGCCAGAGGTCAGTGTACAATGAAAAGCCATGTTGCTGAACACTTGTGAAGGTTAGGGTTAAGACTTTGCCATGAATTTTCGAGCAGAGGAATGTTTACTATTCTTTGCTGATGTCCTTTAGCGGCCCTGTGCGGTAAATGTGATTTTTACGGTAAATTGTTTTTGTTGGCATTTTCTGGACTTCGCAAATGTAGGTATTCTAAAATTAAATCCAGTTTTATTTTTTTTATGTCCGAAATGTTCGTCCGAGATATATTATTACCAGGGGTTGAGTGGTGGTACAGCGGGCAGCGCACTCCACTAAACAGTCAGCAACCTGAGTTCGATTCCCAGTCATGACTGACATCAGTGGAGATTGATATCAGAGGCAGCTATGGGCCCCCGTTCACCAAATGGCATTGGTCAAGTAACAACCATGATTGACAAGATGTGGGGTGGAGACCTTTTCGACGAGCAGTGGTTTTGAAATTGTCTTATTACGTTTGTGCAGAGCACACACTATGTATTTACATACCATATGTGTGTAATAATTAATTTTCTTTAGTATACCATGGGGAATGGTGGCATAGTGAGTTAACCACCTGTTTTGCAATCACGACTACCCGGGTTCACTTCTTGAAAAGAAGCAACATAAGTGGCAAGTGCTTCATAAACGTTGCCTTGGCCTCTTGCGTGAATGCCGTTACTGGCTTATGAATTATCAGCAGAGGAGAGGCAAGAGACGCCAGGAGTGTTTGCTGCTGACGGCTCGAGTGATTTGCGAGTAGCGTACGAATGTGGGTAAACTTTTGACCGTGACCGTACAAATGGCCCGGTGTCTTTTCGAATAACATCGCGGGATCTTTAATTTAACACGTAGGCTTTCGCGGCCAATATCATCCATAATAGAGGTTTTTGGGTTAGATCGTGTACATATATAAATGTGTCGTTAAAACCCGCCACCACCCGACACAGCCAACTAGTAACGGTTGTCACGAAAACAGAACGTACCAATTCGTCACTAATACAGCACACTGGTGTGTTGGAGAGCCAAGCCACAACATTTACAATCTGGCTGTCGCATGATGAAGCTAGTTGTAATTTACTGGCAAATCGTCGTACCTCGCCCGCAGTACTAACCCGAGGTGGCCGCTGAGCTTGAACCGCTAAACCTCTGCAGCAAGCGGCAAATTCGCTGCCACGTGGCCGAGGGACAGCCGAGGATTTCGTTTTGTGCGTGCTGCAAAAACACGCGAGTTGCACAATGGCCGGTTGATGTGAGCGTCGGTTGGGGCATCACCACTTACCAAGGAGACCTGCCAGGTTCCATAGACTCACATGGAGATCCATGGATTGACACAGAGATCTATGGACCCAAGTGATTTCACTTAACGTGATTGCATCAAGAAAGACGGCATCGCGGTGGTATTGAAACAACACTTTTTCGTGTCGCCAGAAGACATGCGTTTCGCGTGCTCACGCTCACGAATCGTGTTTTGAAGTTTATTTGCATTGCGATTAACAACGCGACAGCCTGCGCGTTACATGGGAGCTTGGGCAAGGGACACAAATGGGGCTTGTTTGGACTTGTCTGATTTTTAACCATGCACATCACCATTCATTGAGCATACACAAATCTGTGCCGTTAACAGGAGAGTTCTAATTTCTTTGCCTATGAAGGGCTGGTCTAGTGGAGTGTTATTTGTACGGTGGCCTGCCAGCATACTCCCACTCGGTACATCGGAACACCGTCCTGTGGCTGCCAGTTGTGCGTTTGTTAGTAAGCCGGGGACATTGATGGCATTACTGCTATGCGATGTCATATACCCTTGTAAAAAAAAAATGCGTGCCTCACACATTTTCTCACAATGCTGGCCAAACACCTTGTAAGAGGTGGGAGTACTCACACTTTACCCCACCGCACACGAACCTGCCATTCGACTGGGGGGCAGGGGATAGGGGGCGATTTAATACATCCCGTAATCGTTTCAACTGCCTTGCCTTTAGATCAAACCAGGTGGCCTCTGCAGTACAAATAAAATAGGTGAGTGTAATCACCTTAACCAACAGAGACGCTAATAATCCCACCCTGTAACTGTTATCATCGGGTCATCACATTGCTCTTAACGCACATCAACCTTTTACGATTACTTTCACTTTTGTTTACAATTTGAGCGTATGCTTGAATTGAGCTTTGAACTCGCAACCTGGCTGAGAAAAATCCGAAAATAACATCCGCGAATCTACTTTTTTAGTGCAGTGTCTCATCAAGTCAAAGTGTTCTCTCCGCTCTCAAGCAATCTGTGGGTGGTATTTGTCTGCATCAGAAGTTCCGAGCCAGCTGTAGTAATTCCACATTTTATGGTGGTAGGAGGGGGGGAATTAATCCATCGTCCGCTATATCTCCCGAGTGAAAATTGCACTGTTGTAGTTTGCATTTGGAGGGATTTAGGTGCTTCGTGATGGAGGCTATGATTATAATCTCACAGTAATTATGCAGCTGTCATAAGGTCAATTATTATTCATTAACCACTATAATCAATGCTGCTTTGCCTATTCCCAAACATCCATGCGGTAATCATTATTCGACGCATGTGTTTATACGTTTGTAATGCAAGTATGATTTTGAATGCGGCATGTATTTTTCAGTGGCGTACAAGTTCGATTTAATCAACAGCTCGCTAATATCTGTAGATAATTTCGGCACTGCGCTAAAGTGCACCGTGTGAACATTTCAGTTGCACGTCTTAATTCACAAGAGCACACTACAATTTGTGATCAGAGCCCAAATCTCGTATTTTACTTCAATGCTAATAAATGATGCGCAGCCCTTTGTCAATCCACCGCTGAATGGAATCCTCTCTAAGGTTGTCGGGGTTGTTTGACCATACTTCAACACACTGGTCAGTGTGGGTTGGTGACGGGACAGGGACTTATGTACATTTCACTCACCACTGTTGCCAGCTCTGGCCAGGAATCAAACTCGGGTCGCTGGGATCAGCCCGCAGTTGGTTAACAACCGCACCACCCCTGTCTCCATGGAGGCCCTTCCACCAGCAGTGGTGTGGACAAGACATTTCGGGGCTGCACATTGACCTTAATTTACAGTCGCAAACGTGAACGTTAACTTCAAAAGTAAACCAAGAAAGGTGTGTTCATAGATGCATTCTCAATGGGCTGTCAACTGTTTAAATCAAATGGTGTTGTGATATATTCAGCTCACAAGTTACCTGGGTTCTGCAGTTGCCCTGTGCTGAGCTCACTGCATATGGCTGTCATCTTCGGAATTTACGGACCTTTTAGACAAATCACAAACCTTGAAGAATAAGTGATCCGCTAAATTGAATGCAAGCCACAAAATAAGGATGAAGTAACTGAAATTCAGCGTGCTGGGGTTTGGTTTTACTGGTTCCGGTGTGTGATCCCCTATTGCGTGAAACACTGCTCAATGTCTGTAAAATACATCGTCTAAGTCCACACGTTTGTGAGGCCGTTTATACCTATGTACACATAAACGATAAAACGACACTCTTCTCGCAGTAAAATATATTTTTTATTTAGTCTGACAAGAATACTAATAATATTGACCAAGTCAGAGCAATGGCCAAGCAGCATTACTTTGTGTTAAAATGTTAATATAAGCATGCACAGCATGGCTTTGCCAATATCTCGTTGTGGCTACTCACCCACAGATTTGACATTTAATCAATTGCGGGAACAATAGCAAAACCAGTACAGGTATTACAGTCCCAAAAAAACTACAATCTAATTTTGGGGAATTAGAATTGAACACTGGCATTGGCTCGAAAATTAAGACAACTTAAAGGACCTTCGTGATGTGTGATTTTAAAAACATACAGGAGAAGTTATGAAAATCCCAACATGTATGTCACCAATGCTCTTGAGCAGCACCCAACACACACACACGTGTGAAAACGGAGACACTGATTCTTTGGCTCTATTTGTCAATAGAAAAACATCCATAAAACAAATTACGTTTCTCAATGATGAAAAATTATGTGTTCATATGTAAATAAATCTCAAGTAATAATCAAAATAGTGTAGAGCGTGAAGACTTTTGAGCAAGGTACTTAAATTGAGCACACAAATCACCGTAGCTTGCTGTTTTATTGTCGCATAATGGGACGCTACTATTACAAATGTCGGTGGTGATACGATAAAAAAAAATTGCAGCTCCTTCTCTGTGTGGAACATTTCATTGTGCGGTGTCCATAAGGCTTTGCGAAATGGCTGAGCTCCAGTTGCGCAGAGTGTTCTATGCACACTCGTGCGTGTTTATAGATATGCAAATGCACAGCTATTTTTGTTGAGTACCAAGAAGACAATATGTAGACTGCAACTGGTCACCATGCTCAGAACGTTTCGGGGGTTGTTTTTCTGCATTGGCAGTGCAGAGCCAGTGGTAAAAATTCCGCATTTCTATGGCGGAGGCTGATTTTACATTGCTGAAGCTATGAAGACGTGATCTTATAGGTAGTGTGTACGAATACCGGGGGGGGGGGGGTCCTGCAACTTGCCAAGACACCACACACCTTTTGCCGTCTTTAATCCACGTGCAAGAGGCAATCTTTATAATGGTGTCACAGCACCCCGCAGTACCGCCGGTGTGTTTTTAATCAGAGCACCGGGCAGTAAAGCTGGATAACTTATAGTGCGACAAATACTGATGACGGTGATAAATTAGGTGAAACAGCGAGACCTCTCTCACGGCACTCGGCCATCCGCGCTCTGCCGGTATGCAGTGCGAGCGCCCGCAAGGCGTCGGATGCTCCACATGAAAAATTAGAGGGCAGCCATAGGCACACACAGTGCTTGTGTTGCCTGTTGTTTTGGGACATTTCAGTAACTTAAAAAAAAACTAAAACGAGATTCAATGTTTTACTGTCACTCTGGCCAGTCCATATCATGTCTACCGCATACCCTTGATCCTTTTGTTGTTGTTTCTGTGTGGTGTTGTCATCTCTCGTTGAATGCCTTGGGCTAAGGCGCTCCATAATTCTATACAAGATGGGATAACGTAAATACGTGGTTCGCAGTGTTGTTGAACATTTCGCAATGTATTTCACATTAATGAAGCTATATAGAATTTGATTGTTGTTATTGCTGGGACTGTGAGTTTGTAACCCTTCCCTGGAAAGCCTCACTGAGTCGCGAGATTCCTTTTCAGAAGGGTTCTTCGTGGGATATTTGGAGGACGCTATCATTATGTTGAGTGTTCACCTGTGGGAGGAAATCGGAGCAACCCAGGGAAGAAGCCACACGCATGAAGAGAGAGCAACCAAAAGTGGCACGGAATAGTTCTCAAACCTACTCGGTGTACTGCCTCGTTCACGCACCTTATTGGAGGTGTGCGTCTCACACTCATGATAGCTCCATCTGTGTGCCATCAGACAACCGCGCCTCCAAGTCATGGAAGAAGGGCATGCAGCATCATTACACCGAGCTATTACTTACACCATCCACCAAAGTGGTCAAATAGTCACTTACGCTTTTGGTGTTAGTGTGTGCAGGCAGAACTGCAGATTATTAACGACACACACGCTACTATTTATTAGTTCCCTTATTGCCGTTGTGCTATCAGTCACTTTGCATCGGCTAGGAGCGTTTTACAATGCAATTTGCTTTACATAGCATCAGAATACTAATGCATGTAGACACCACAAAGACGGGGGGTTACAGAGAGAGGATTTTGCTGAATTTAACGCAACGTTCCCAAACGATGTAGAATGGCAAGCGAAAAAAGTATCGCCACACTCAAATGAACCAGTTTTTTGGAAATTCTACATTACTATGACAAAGGTAATTTACCCAATAAGACTACCAATCCTGATCTCCTACAAACACTATAAAGTTCCTCTTATCTACACCAGTATCACACGTGATTCCTAATATCTGTGGAAACTAAACTAAAGAGGTTCACGGTTATCTGTGCTTTTCCCCATCCTCCATTGCAGCATGGCTTCCGGCTCTATTTTCACGTAAAAGTGGAGTCCATTTGTGGATACCATGATTGCCAAAACTCTACTCGGCCAGATCAGTATACGGCTACATTCCTTATTTTACAAAATGTATTCATTTCACTTTAAAACGTCGTTGGTTTGTTCATGTTTCAAGAGTTTATTAAACTTGGATCGTTTTGCAGAGATGAAAAGCGTTGCATACAAAGTATAAGCACTAATCAATGTGCATCAGCCAATTTTCACAAATATTTTGTTTATTTCTCAGTTTTTGCCATCCAACGGATGGTCATACCTATGCAATTGAATGGTACGCAATGCCACACCTTGAGATTTTAACTATACAACTATTTTAAATTTTACGCGGTAAGGCCCACTGAGCTATATACAGTGAGGGAAAAAAGTATTTGATCCCCTGCTGATTTTATACGTTTGCCCACTGACAAAGAAATGATCAGTCTATAAGTTTAATGGTAGGTTTATTTGAACAGTGAGAGACAGAATAACAACAAAAAAATCCAGAAAAACGCATGTCAAAAATGTTATAAATTGATTTGCATTTTAATGAGGGAAATAACTATTTGACCCCTCTGCAAAACATGACTTAGTACTTGGTGGCAAAACCCTTGTTGGCAATCACAGAGGTCAGACGTTTCTTGTAGTTGGCCACCAGGTTTGCACACATCTCAGGAGGGATTTTGTCCCACTCCTCTTTGCAGATCTTCTCCAAGTCATTAAGGTTTCGAGGCTGACGTTTGGCAACTCGAACCTTCAGCTCCCTCCACAGATTTTCTATGGGATTAAGGTCTGGAGACTGGCTAGGCCACTCCAGGACCTTAATGTGCGTCTTCTTGAGCCACTCCTTTGTTGCCTTGGCCGTGTGTTTTGGGTCATTGTCATGCTGGAATACCCATCCACGACCAAGTTTCAATGCCCTGGCTGAGGGAAGGAGGTTCTCACCCAAGATTTGACGGTACATGGCCCCGTCCATCGTCCCTTTGATGCGGTGAAGTTGTCCTGTCCCCTTAGCAGAAAAAAACCCCAATGCATAATGTTTCCACCTCCATGTTTGACGGTGGGGATGTGTTGGGGAGACTGCCCCCCGCCTCCCCATTGTCCTCTGACACCCCGTTCTCCTGCTCTCCCCCCCTTGTGGCTGCCCTTCGTGGCATGATTTAAATGTCTATACTAACCACTTTACAAATACACCGCTGTGCTCTTCTCGTACCCGCCAACCCCGAGCTGTGCAGTGGCGAGAGTACCCACGCGGCCAGAATACACGGGACACCACAACGCGCGGGCTCTCAAGTTAACGTACGCGTCGAGCATGCACACGTGGGTTAAATTACACACCCGCGCGCAAAAACAAGAAACCACGGCGCGCAGGCTCACCACCCCACGCACCCCTTTCCGTATTCGCAGAGACAACACGACACGGTTTAATGTCTACTGGTGGTTTATTCTCTCGTTTAATGCAGCCACCCTATCTGTGTTAGTGTGGACCAGCAGGGCAGATCTAACCTATTTCTCTACGGTCTAATACTCCAGTAGCCTGTCCTCTCCCTACTTACTCTCTCTATTAGAATTTCCCCCTTTGCCTTACCTCTCCTCTTCGTATTTACGATCTGATCTCGAGGTGTAGAAAGTCGCTGAAAGGGGAGGCTGCACGTGGCTTTTGCTGGGAACTGGACCTGGCTGCTCTGCGACCCGTCTCACGGACGTTCGAGTAGCAGGGGCCGATCACTCCTCGGTCACTCTCTCCAGAAGGCCCCGGGCAAAAGAGAGGGAGCTTCCCAATTTCATCTCTTTTTATGCTCCAACTTCAGAGCCTACACGCCGCCGATCCGCTGGCTTCTCACCCAATCAGAAGCCTCCCCCTCCGACGCCCCGCCCCCCATTGTTTAGCTAAGTGGACCTCCGACACCTAAAGGTGGGCCTGTGCCGCCCCGCCCCCCTGCCGGCCTGCCGCGTGCACCGCATCATAGGGATCAACCTGTGCCGCCCCACCCCCCACCTGCCTGCTGGTCCGCGTGTGCCCTTGGCTGTTTCCTCACTGCGGTTCTCAGTAGTTTGCCGTGGCCGTGCAATTTTAAGTCAATCCACGGCGCCGCAGTGCCATTCGGCCTGGGGGGGGGGGGCCTGCCAATTCCCTGGCCCTGAGAAACCGTGGAGCACCCCCACGAGGGGGGCCCTCGGGTGAAAACTCAGGGGCAGGTGACCCCCCCACGAGGCCCTACGTGAGTGCGTGTGTGTGTTCACGTGGAGGGTCGTGGGGGAAGCGCTGTGACGGCAGCCTGGTGGCTTCTCTGTCGCAGCAGCCCCGTTGCAGGCACGGCTCCCACGGAGCGGCTTCGTTGTCGTGGCACCACAGATGGTGTTCTTGGGGTCATAGGCAGCATTCCTCCTCCTCCAAACACGGCGAGCTGAGTTGATGCCAAAGAGCTCCATTTTGGTCTCATCTGACCACAACACTTTCACCCAGTTGTCCTCTGAATCATTCAGATGTTCATTGGCAAACTTCAGACGGGCATGTATATGTGCTCTCTTGAGCAGGGGGGGGACCATGCGGGCGCTGCAGGATTTCAGTCCTTCACGGCGTAGTGTGTTACCAATTGTTTTCTTGGTGACTATGGTCCCAGCTGCCTTGAGATCATTGACAAGATCCTCCCGTGTAGTTCTGGGCTGATTCCTCACTGTTCTCATGATCATTGCAACTCCACGAGGTGAGGTCTTGCATGGAGCCCCAGGCCGAGGGAGATTGACAGTTCTTTTGTGTTTCTTCCATTTGCGAATAATCACACAAATTGTTGTCACCTTCTCACCAAGCTGCTTGGCAATGGTCTTGTAGCCCATTCCAGCCTTGTGTAGGTCTACAATCTTGTCCCTGACATCCTTGGAGAGCTCTTTGGTCTTGGCCATGGTGGAGAGTTTGGAATCTGATTGATTGCTTCTGTGAACAGGTGTCTTTTATACAGGTAACAAGCTGATATTAGGAGCACTCCCTTTAAGAGTGTGCTCCTAATCTTGGCTCGTTACCTGTATAAAAGACACCTGGGAGCCAGAAATCTTTCTGATTGAGAGGGGGTCAAATACTTATTTCCCTCATTAAAATGCAAATCAATTTATAACATTTTTGAAATGCGTTTTTCCGGATTTTTGTTGTTGTTATTCTGTCTCTCACTGTTCAAATAAACCTACCATTAAAATTATAGTCTGATCATTTCTTTGTCAGTGGGCAAACGTACAAAATCAGCAGGGGATCAAATACTTTTTTTCCCTCACTGTAGCTAAATGAAGTGGCTTATTACGTCGAAATCCATAGCAGCCAAATACTTGCAACACACGTTTATAAATGTGGAGGTGAAAAACCGGAGAACCCGGAGAAAAATCCACGCGACTACGGGGATAACATGCACACTCCAAACATACAGGCGTCAGGGTCGGGATCGAACCCATGACCTTCTGTATACCAGGCGAGCGAGTTAATATCTCTCCACCATGGCGTCTCGGATGCTGATGATCACCTTCCACATGTCCCTTGACAAGACGAACACACCACAACAATGGGGTGAATAATGGTGCTCTCGGGAGGAATGACCTCTGTGTGTGTTAAACACATTGCACACCGTCGAAGCTCTGTTTATGTTGCCCCAATAGCATTTCTCGGTGATTTGCGTCCCTAGATTTAGGGCTGGTTTATTGCGCCTAATTATTAATGCGTTTCAAATCCTATGGCCATTTGACTTACGTGGTGTTGTTTGTCTTATCAGTGGAGTTTGTCACTTCAGAGAACATCACTGGGGGATGTTCTCACAGCGTGTGTGTTCCTCTTCTGCGCCGTTTGCTTGATCACTGTCAGGGCTTCCCAGGGGGAGGGGGTCTGGGTTAGGCTTAGGGGCAGAATCTGCCAATTTGCTCTGGGTCTCACACAAAAGAGGGCACCAGAACAGGCAGATTTCATTGCATATGCTATCGCTGTAGGTGTCACACACGCAAGTGCAAAGTAATACATGGAAATTGTTTTGATTGAGTAAGGGGTCTTTCGTCTAAAAGAAAATGGGACGTAGGGTTTTGAACACCGTGGGTGGTGGAACGATGGCGGCCCACGTGGCATTTTGCCGTGGGCCTCCAGCCACCTCTGGGCAGCCCTGGTCATTGTTCTTCTGACCATGAAAACCCCCTTCACCCGAGGTTAGCGGGGATCTTGTCTCAACCCACTCTGCATTTGCCTCTACTCCTGCTGCACATCTCCTTTGTGAATACAGAACTGATCGGAGCTAATTCTATTCTTTGCTTGCATTATAGGACCATGTAATTGCATTGATCATCATCATGATCCTTGGTCAATCCACTGCTGGAGGAAGCTTCCCCAATTTGCCGTTGCTATTTCTCACGGTTTTGTGAAATACCATTCCATCTGTCACCTGTGCAGGAGCCGATTCCATCGCTCCCTTCACCTCGGTGACCATCCCCCTTAGTGTGATCCATTCTTTGACTGCCACTCCATCATCGTTCTTGACCATGGCTTCGGCAAATGAGAGCACTGCCCCATGCTATCAGGCAGAGGTCGACTCTGCCTACCATCCTTCTAGGATCAATGGAATGTGTAAGTGTTTGCGACAAGTCAACGGTGTATTTTTATATTGATGGACTTTGCTCTGGTGCAGGAAAGTGAAGTTTCCACCACTGCCTCATGTCATGAACAAAGATGAGAGTGGTGAGATGTTAACTATGTCGCATGCTATGCAGGAGGTCATGGGTTCGATCCTGATCCTGACAGGCTGTATATTTGCAGTGTGCATGTTCTCCCCGCGGTCACGTGATATTTCTCCGGGTTCTCCGGTTTTCCTCTCCACATTTAGAAATATGCTTTTAGAATATATTTGGCTGATAAAAAAATTCCACTCGATAAGCCCGTTCGCTTCTGAAAAAGAGCTATGTAGTTCAGTGTGCCTTACCTGGTAGAATAAAAAAATAGGTTTGCTTAGTTTATTCATTTCAACATGGAGACACTTTAAATTCACGTGTTTCTCTGGGACAGCCTCCGCATTTAAAGACTTAGGAGGACATTGCTCTGGACGCTTGGCCAGTTCTTTATTGGGTGTTTCTCTGTGTGGGAGGTAAATGGGTCTGCAACCTTAATGCTGCACTGCTGTCCACTGCAATCTTTGTAGCCTGTAGGGGAGGTTCCTTAAGCGCATGATAGCTCCATCTCAGCATGATCCACTACCCTGCCTCAAAAGCACTGGATTACAGGCCTGCACCACCACACCCAGAATGTGTGTGGCACAACAGTCAGATCAGCCTCTCCCCAGCCACACTACTTTCAAGTTTAAGTGCCGGGGGGGCTCTGCGAACCGATAAAACTGGTCGTAACATAAAATTGATCTTATCTGCCTATTTATTTTTTTCTTAGACACCATCTGATTTGTTTATGAGTCCCACGTGACCACAGCTGCTTGCCGAGAGCATAGATCAGAGGCAGAGCAATGCGAACGGATACAAAAAGAGGCAGATGGGGACGAGCATCTTCGTCTCGTTCCATAAATATCTGATGTTATTGTGTCCTTGTGCGTGTGTTTGGCTCCTCGCGCTGCCTCCCACACAGCCCTGTGGCCCTCTATTACGTTGGCGCGGACCATGGTGGATAATGTGGCAAAGATCATTCGCGTTGATGCTCAAGGAGAGAGGGCTGTTAAGGGTTATGACTGCGGGAGAAAATAAAAAAAAAGACCCAACAAAACAGGCTGATGGCAGACGCAGCAAAGTTGTGCCCGTCTTAGCGCGTCCATTTCTCTGATCAAACACCCATCTCGTCACCATTGTGCTGGAGATGGAAAACCTTGGGCTTTCATCACGAGTAATGAATCGCTGGGAGTTAACCAAACCAAACGGCTATGAATTGATAGGGTCGTGCTCTCTCCGCACAGTGGAGGTTTAGAAAATATGTCACTGGGTTGGCGTGACTTCTATTGAACCGCTTAGTAATCTGGAAATGCGAAGGGGTCATGGCTGCTTGCAAATGCAGAGCCAATAGGTAGACGTTTATATCATCATATTCATCATAATCATCAGCCATGATCAATCCACTGCTGGATGAAGGCCTCACCGAGCTGTTGCCACCTGTCAGTTAAATTAGCGATGTTTAATCTATGAAATTGGTTGGCTGGTGTTGTGTTTGAGCAGGTGACTTGCAGTACAGAGAGGTTGCAAATTCAAATCCTGGTCAGCGATTGACACAACCGGACGATCCTTCATAAAAAAATAAGTCAACATTGGTTGTTCTTTGGAGAGACTGGACTCGGTCATAGGACTATGGAGTTTATACCACGAGGTTACAGGGCCACTGGTGGCCTAGTGAGCTAGTGGTAAGCCTTGAGAATACACTTTGGTGTGTATGTGCGGGGGAGCGGTAGTGTCTTGGTTAGCACTACTCTATGCTGCGCTCGGAATCAGACGGCCCGAGTTCGATTCCCGCTCATAGCCAACACCAGTGGCGGTTATCAGAATCGGTCCTTGGCCTCGCTTAGGTTGACTCAACCTTAAATGAGTACCTGGTGCGGTGTGTAAACATTGCCACTGGGGAGACAAAGGCGGCCGGGCGTGGTTGCTGGCCACCCACTCCCTCGTATGCCATGCAGCTCTTCATAGGTGCTCGCTAACAGCACTTCTTGAGGCTATACGGGGGATCTTTGTCTTTTTGTGTACATTTGTAACTCAATAAATGCACTTCGAGACTTGGGGGGGGGGGGGGCATTGGTAGCTAGCTTCCAGTGTAAGCCTCAATAACTCATAGGGAAATATTGACCGCATAATCCCTAAGCATAAAGCTACGACTGCAAGTGCGCGCATTTTTGTTTTCGTGAGCCGTAGTTGCAAGCATCCCGGCAATAGGAACCTGTTTTCGGTGAATGCTAAACTCTCGTCCATGGAAGTTGGCTTTTCATAGACAAGCTCTTGTGTCCACCCAGCCCGCCCGACATCCCTTCTGATACAAATGCACTCCACGGACTTCTGACCGGTGGATTTAACAACACACAAGAGGTGTGCAGAATTGCGTGTACACAATCTCTCGGCCTTATTGAGACCACCAGCTCAAGAGAGCTGAATGTGTGAGCCAGTTTGGTGGATCAGGCCGCCAACTCAAAGGGTTGAGAAAATGTGGCCATCCCACAACAGGTAGCAGTGAAACGAAGACGCGACGTGAATCTCAATACCCGTGTGAAAACTTCGAACACTCTTTTAAGACATCGCCAGTCTGTTCCGCTTCTAGCAATCGGTGACCCTTAAGCTGCCGTCATTGATATTTCAGTGGGGTACTAATAGATGGGTCACCCTGTATGTGTGTGTGTGTGGAACTTCTTTCGCACCGTACGTAGCCAACCAAGGTGCGGGGGAAGGACAACAAATTTAACACAAACAAAAAACACACATATGTAGGTGTGTGCAGAAGATGCTCGGGGAATTGTCTGGTGGGGTATTCCGTCGTAGGCTAAGCAACTTGGAAGCGTAATCGGGAGCAGGAGGTCAGCAGTGGGCAGGATGGAGGGGGGGGGGAGGGCTGCCAAGACAGACACTGAAGTGGCACCTCCTCCAGGCTAGAGTCCAAGGGGAAGCCCGGAAGGCAGACTGTGGGATGCTGTAACAGCAATAACGGAGGTGCTTAGCAGAAGGAAGCGACGGCGAGGTGCGGAGACATCAAAGGCACCGACCGTGACGGCCTCTTCAAAGGCGTCTTGTGGTTTTTTTTTCCCCTCCTCGTCTGAGAGCGTCTCCTCTCACGCACGGGAAGATGCCTGGCTCTGCAAGGAGTGCCCGATCGATGACGCGGATCGCGCAATTGAATGAAAACTTTTTTTTTACGTAAAATTGCAACAAAATCTGAGTTTTTTTTGTTTTACCTAATCGTAAAATTATAATAGCACGGAGTAGCAATGAGCACTGATGCGGTCATCATCGTCATCATCACGATCCCGTAGGTGTCCACTGCACATTTTGTCTTTTGCTTCCACTTTCCTCTGTCTTGTGCCTATCTGCTCAAGTCGTGGCCACATCTTTCTGGCATCAATCTCTTCTGTCATCGTCGTTGCCAAGCCACTCTCCGTGAGGTCTTCCTCTCTTTCCGGTTCCTTCCATTTCTCCGAACAACACACTTTAAATGTTCCTGTTGTCCACCCTACACACGTGTCCCAACACGTGCCAGTTCCCTTCTCATCACTGCCTGCGTCGTCGTCAGGTCTTCTTCAACGTGTGCAACCTTTTCCTTACTTGTATGTCGGTCACTCTTTGCGCACGATACCATTGATACAGTCTAATGCACCAACACGCACCTCCGGTTGTCCTGAGAGTGTCCACGACAAGCGAGGGTCAATTCTCACACGGCCCGTCTTTGCAGCGACGTTTTGTTTTTCTCCTCAGGGCTCGTGTTACCCCCCCCCCCGCCCCCCGCTGAATAAGTTTTCCGACGCGTCGCGCTTTGTTGTTAGCACCCTCTTTTTTTAATGGCTCTGTGGCCAAAAGTGGAAATCGCGTTCATTCAATACAATGTTGTTTCCTCACCCAATGATATGGTCCAACGCTTATGGAGAGGTGTTACCCAATGATCGTGGCAGAAATGCCCTCCTCCCCCCAGCCTAGTCGATTTTTTTTTTTATCCAGTCTGTTACTCTGCACACACTGAAGGGAGTGAAGGTGGTAAAAAATAAATAAGCACGAAATCGGTAGGGCATGCGTTGTATTTACTGCGGCAAGAGCGGTTGACTCACCATGCAAAGGTCGCACATTTAAAACCCAGTCAGAGGGTCAGCTGAGCCCATTGTCTCCTGGAGTCAATGAAGGTTGCTACCAATTTGTTAGAAGTCGGTAGTGGTCGTCTGTTGGAGAGAAACCTCTGCCATGTGAATGTGGAATTTCCACTCCTGGCTTAGGGCTATTAACAGAGAAGACAACAGCCCCACGCTCTCTTTGACTTGGCCTTTTACTTATTTTTGCTAAATTTGATTTTCTGCACGTGTACGCTGGAAGGAAATCAGGTGTTAAACTATAAGCGCAAGATCATCGGAGGTGGGTGTGAACCCGAGAATATGGTTTCTGCAGATGTTTGGGAGTGGCGACCCAAGCAAGGCTATATATTTCCAGGGTCTAGCTTGTATTGTATTTGAGACAATGTTGTGGGATGCGTTCGTAAAAAGCTACTTGCATTTCCCCTCGGCTATTTATGAAGTCCACAATCATCTAATTGGGTAAAGGTGCAGCCCTGCAATTGCCTGCTCAAACCACTGCAGGTACAAGGGCCTCCACAAGAGGCAGCCCTAAAAAGTGTTTGGCTACTCCCAGTGCCAGATTATCCTAGTAGCAAAAGTAGCATATGCTACGGGCCCCGCACTTTCAAGGGCCAAAGGCTAAATGCTTACAATCTATCAATTCCGGTTCAGCGATTCTGCACTTGCTCTATTATTATAGTACTATACTGCCTTCAACGTTTATGAACGACTGGGTGTTTAAAGTTAGCGATTTGTCGTATTATCTGACTGTATAGCAAATGAAAAAATACACTTACTTTACTATGCAAGTAAAAAAAATTGTATTTTAATATTTAAGGTAGGCGGGGGTGAGACCCTGATGGATCTTGAAGACGGTGACTGTGACATCAAAGTTGTCTCTGATACTGGAATGGAAGCCAGTGGAGGGATTAGGGTACTTTGTTGTAAGGAAATGGTCGGAAACCAAAAGATGTTACGCAGATGGGGGCATTCCCGAGGTCCTGCAGAGTTGAGATGCGCAAAGAGAATGACATATCGGCATCAACGACAGCTCCAAAGTTGTGCCCACACTTGAGCAGCGTGATGTCAGAACTCGGCAGGTAGACACACTCAATGCGGAGTTTTTACCAAGTGTGTACTTTGTGCTAATTTGGGAGAATCCACCTCACGTCACCTCCAGCCACCAGTTTGCTCAGTGACCTCGTATAACCCAAGCGAGTCAAGGATGTTACATGGGAAGAATCGGGTCTGCAAGAGGCACACACAAAAGGTTCAAAGAGCAAGTTAACAACAACATTGGACACTCAACACAATCAGCGACCCAGACACCAAGCTATGGCGTGTACATCATTTTGTGGCAAGTGTCGTGAACGATACCGCAAGATCCAACCGTATCCATCCAGTGCTCGCTGAGCTGCATTGGCGTCTGGTTGCCGAACGAATACAGATCAACCACAATACCTTGTTGATCTCGTCAATAAGCGTAAATCGTCATCACGCGAACTCCGATCATCCTCGCAGGAGCAGCAGCTCTTGGCTGGCCATCGAACAAAGACGGTCACGGGCATCGTGCGCTTTCAGATGCGCTTCTGCGGCCGTCTGGAACGCTCTTCCTTCTGATATTAGGAAGCCACTGGAACTTTCACTTTTAAACAGCTTGAAAACTCATTTCTTTAGAACTGCTTTTTGTGTTTAGTTTATTGTAATTCCCCTGCACCTCCGATTAGCATGGTTGGCTACGTACGGTGCGAAAGAAGTTCAACGTACACACGTATAAGTCCAAGTGTGCACGTATCTATCTTAATGACATCGCCGGGAGCTTTGTGAAGGTGGAGAAATTGTTTGGGGGGAAGGTGAGGCTGGGTGCGTAGCGTGTCGGTGGCCATCTGTGGAAAATGGGTTGAACGCAAGTGACAGAGGAAACGCCTTGCTGCTGTTTTTTAAAATTATTATTATCTTACAATGAAAACGTTATTCATTATCTACGTTCACTGAAGTATGATGCCTGACAGTTTTACATCAACACCATCAGTAAAAATAATGCTGATTATCTGGAACGTGCCGTGAGATGCAGGCGCGTAATTTCAACGTCTCCATAATAGTTTAAGTGGCTTCACTGAGGCCCTAGAACGATGCAATAAACATGCTTGGTGGTGATGATGGTGGTATTTTATGCGATTGCAGTCAATTCTGGTCGCTGTATATTAGTGTGCGCAGTGTGGTTGCCGTGTGGTGATGAAGCCCCAGATGAAGTGCCAGATAAGATGCTAATGGTGATCTACAGCAGGGCTGCCCCTGTTGCCCAACCAGCTAATCGTCATAACCATTATCGCAGGACACTAACTCGCGTGAGGCAGCAAAGCCATTTTCCCACCTCTTCTTTGTGTGAATCATTGTGGAGAAGCAAGAATTGTGCGTATGTTACCGCTTAGAAATAGTGTAATATCTTTTGGGCGTTTTCTTTACAGAAACTCTTTAAATGAAACGCATTGATTCCTGTTATAGGCATTGGTAATATTCAAGAAATGAAAAATGTTGCTTCATCGTTTGTCCGATAGGCCTTCCAGAAAGGTGTACACAACATGGGACATGCAGATGCGTTTCACACTCACCGGGACTCATCAGTGAGCCATGTCCAGCTACAGACTCCCATGAACAGCATTTGTGTTGTTTGCAAGGAGACTGCAGCTAAACTGTGGATCCGTGAGACTGAATGAGGAGAAAGTCAAATTTGTCAAACAGACCAAAGAATGGCTGTTAGTAATGACATGCAAAGCAATTAAAACATATTTTTGTCAGCAAATATGCTATTTGTGCGCTGTTTGATGATACTTGAGGTGTCGCGGAAGTGTGGCCTTGGTGTATGGCAGAAAAAGTCAAGTGATGCATCCCGGTGAGACGTGATTTCTGAAAGTATGCATTAGTATGCAATTGTGTTTGATAGAGATCTAAGCAAAGGCAGCTGAAGGTTTCTCGCAAAATGAAGATGATTAGACAACTGAGCCAATTGCCCTGGGGGAAAAAAATTATGCATTCAACCTTTTCCCTTGATTCTTGGTTAAAGTATTTTTTCCATATACAGCATTGCTAAGTCTATTATCATATGAAGAGAAGTTAATGAGATGCGGAGTATCAACAGATGTGGATTTTGATTATTTAACTTCTGAAATCTGAAATGAAATGTTGTCCACCTGCCCATCCCCCATTGGCAGCCATGAGTTAGTGCTGGAAATTCCACATTCATATGCTGGGGTGCGGCCTCTTTGGCAGATGAACACTGTCGACCTCCAAACCAAGCCGTGGTCATTTTGTCGATCAATAATCGATGATGGACTGAGTTGAACCCCGACCCCCTGCTCCGCTAGAATTAAAATTCTTGTTCTTTTCACCAAGTCGAATTTACTAAAACCAAAGCACCCAACCCCCCGCTCAACCAGGGTAGCGTGTCGATGGGGAAATCGCAAAGTCTCCATAAATGCCCGGGATTGCATTGCATCTCGGTTGGCAGAGCAAGGTGAAGCATGGAGGCCGGCAGTGTGCAGCCACCCACCTGCATCGCAGCAGTTTGTCCATGAGAGGCAGCGAGGCGACTCGTTTGCTGGTTCGTTTGTGCAGCGTTTGGGTGTCACATTCCCTCATATACTGTGGTGTTTCCGAGACATTTGCAGTTTGCTTACCACGTGTATAGATACACGTTTATGGATACAGGTGTTCAAATAAATTTGTGAACAAACTAATGTAGAAAATGAGTATTATACAAATATCGCAAGCAGCAACTTCATGAACAAAAAAAATGCATCTTGAGAATTGGTGAAATGCTCACGGATACCTAAACATAAATTAAATTGACAGGAATAATGGTGTTATTGGTTGGATCATTCTTTCAAACACATACACAAATAGCAAATAAATATAGATCACCCTTATATCGCTACATCCATTGTTACTGTGAACGTCTCTCACCGATCCTTCGACCCGTGTCGAGGGCTCGGTCTACCAGATTGACCGTTACGGCTCATCTTGCGCACCGTTAAACCACCGCACTTTGGTTCACAGCGGCGCACTCTTTCACTCACTCGCTCGCTCGCCGACCCACTCACTCGCCACACTGCAGGTAGAAAGACACCTCGCTTTTTGCTCCTTTCCTCGCACCGCTCAACTTTGGAATGTGCTGCCACCTTCTTTCCCATGCTCTTAATGGCTTTCCTTAATTCAAGAAACGTGTTAACTTCGATAGTTAGTTTAGCACGTGGTTGACTTTCGTGACCAATATTATCCACGGTAGACGTTTTTTTTTTGGGTTAGATCACGTAAATAAAAAAAAATACTTCGATTGTTCCGTTTGCTTATACGCTGCTTTATGGTTTGAGCCTTTGGGCCCTGCGCTCAGCAAACTGTCTAAAGTAAAAAAAAACGCACGAAGCAATGCAATTTCAGCAAACTGCATTAAAAATACGCATATAAATATCCGAGCCTTGTGCGATACAATATGTTTCTACAGGGGGGAATGTTGATGAGGTAGACTTGACAATGTTTTTTTTTTTTTCAAATCGCACACTCGTGCTTATGCACAAAGAAATCCCGTGGGCACGCACAGCTGCGTGTGCAGTAGAAATGACACGCACACATCCTCCCATCGACGTCCGCGCGCGCTCTCAAACGACCCATCCAGCAGCACAAGCGACCACGAAAATGAATTAAGGCTTTGAAGCGAAACCAAATAGATTCAGAGCTACTCCTCACTTCTGTTAGACATGCTTGTGCATGTCAACAGGTGAAGGTCCGCAGGGATGTTTCTTTTTTTTACTAAGCAAGGGGGGGCGGGGGGGGGGGGAGACTGAACGAGCAGCACTTGCATTTAAATTAGACACTTTGGTCAGCTGTGGAATTTTAATACGACATTTCTCTATGTTGACCGTAATTGAAATATCAATGTTTTATCGCACACTCGGCAACGTCCAATTAACTCCTCCCAACCTATGACATTACTTTTGTTTTCTTGGTGCTGTTCGTACATTTATTAAAAAAGGGCCTTTGTGTAGTGCTGTAAAATAAAGGTGTGGCCACTGCTATCCACAGCTATTCTTACATGGGTTAAAAAAAAAACTATCTCTAATTTTCTTACGTAAAATAAGGTTGCAAGCTCTGCTTCACAGAATATTTGAAAGATCCATTGATGTCATTAAAACGTATTGGCTTTTATTCGACAGTGAAATGGTTAATGGACAAAGACGCAATCTGTAATGGTATTCTGACAAATGATCTCTCAGTGACATTTTTTGCGGAATAATTTGCATTTTGTCATTGTGGAATGATCGAAGGGTATGAAAGTGATCCTTTGCACACTATTGCTGTCCTGGTTAATTTGGCTCTTATGCTGGCACAAATGCTTTCTCTTGGGATCAGTGCTTTTGTCTGCGCAGCAGGACACACATTGACTGAAACGTGCAATCTGCAGTCACATTTCATGGTCTAAGGGCACATGGCTTGTATGATGATCATCAGTATTTTATCTTTGAAAATGAGGGCCAAGTACATGTACACTTCAGATATCGGGGGTGATAGAAAAGTATGTGGCGTCTTAAAGAAAACAACTGTTGACCGCAATTAAACTGTGCTCTTTTCTCTGCAGTCCATCGAAGTATTTGCTGCATTGATTTAACAAACCTTGAATCCATGTTCAGAAAGACCTTTTTGGCCTTTCTCCATAACAACTGTTGTGACTTTACGTACGTGCCCTCGACTCCCAATCACAGGTGCTGCGAACTCAAGTTCCAAGCCAGAGTTTATGTAGACTATTATTTACTTGAGATACACTTGCATTTAGACATTGCAATCAATTAAAATTGGGCCGTATTGTTTCCAACTATGTGGGACAGTCAGCAGCGGTTGCCCTCATCATGGGCTGGTTCCCACATTCTGAATGTGGAGCTTCTACTCTGGGGTCAACAATGGAATAAATACCAGCTCATGCTCACAGCAACATGGATATGCTTTTACTTTTTTATGTTCGTTTACGTGACATTGCAGTTATAATTTTGGATATTCCTTTTTTACATTACCGCTAACGTTGACACCTAAGTCACAATAATGCAGTTATGGATGTCCTATTCATAGCAAGGTGCAGGTTGTGCTGCTAAACTAGGTAATAGAGAATGAGGTCACAATTTTTAAAGGGAAGGTGATGTAACATATATAAACCAGTTTCTTGCCCCTTATTGTCATATATTGTGATCCATATTCTGAAGCAACATTTTTTTCTTAATATTGCCTTTTTTAACATGACTTAAGAATAACCCAATGTGCAGAGATATTATTTTATTTCAGGACAATGGATATGAATCACGTACTGAGGAAATAATTTTAACGTTAAACGTGTGATCTTTTTATTGGAATCTTTATAAGGTTTGTGAATCGACAAGGATGCTATAATGAAGAGTTCACGATAATACATGTAAATTATAGCCGTGACATTTTCTGTTTGGTGTTTACGAGGCGAGTTTCCATTGTTACTATATCACTCTGCCACTTAACCTTCTGGGTGTGTATGTGCAAGCGACACAATGGTGCAAAGTGATATGTGATCATTCTTCACTTCATGGACAGGTATCGTGTGTACGCAGTCTGATGCATGTGTTTTCACCACTGGGAAATGTATGGTTTGCTGTCATATGTGTGGTCTTGTGAGAGGTCAATCGTTGATGTTCTGCAGAAAGATAGGCTCCACACTATTTTGTACAAATCAAAAGAAAACAAAACGGGACTCGTTATAAACTGTCTAATAATTCAAATAATTATTTTATTTTGGATTTATCCAAACGTATAATGTCAGAGGAAATGGCATCACATATCACATCACTTCCATAATTTTTCCTCCGTAAAGTGGCATTACAGTGGCAGCTGTCGCTGTACGGCACAGGGTTGACCACCTTGGCCTGCCAACTGACAGTTTACCAATTTGGTACATTTGGACCATGACGCTTGCACAACATGGCTATTTTGTACTCGTTTCATATGTATGTATTGCATGTAGAAATTTTTCGCACCGTACGTAGTCAACCGTGCTAATCGGAGGTGCGGGGGAACGACAACAAACTGAACACAAAACGCAATCACTTTTACCAGCATGAAGAGACGTTAACTTAATACAAAATGTCAATGATTGAAAAATAAAAATAAATAAAACCATTTTCTTAAAGACCATTTACGTGATTCTTTAACTTTCCATTTCTTTCGGAATCGGTGATTGTAGGTTCACTGCTCGCGAGGCAGTTAACTGATACCTACTGAGCTTACCCAGAGAGCATAGCAACATAAATCAATACCGATACAGTAAAGTACTATATTACAGCAATGCAAATGTTTAACTTAAGTTCAACACGAGGGGACTGCTGTGTTCTTTTTCTTTTGTAAGCTTGGGTAAATGATGAAGGTGGTGAGGATTGTTGTGCTCATGGCATTTTAACCACGGCTCTTGACAGTAATAGAGCGTTGTTTACATTTGTTACCTTAAAATGTCATTATTTAGCAAGCTGCGTCAGTTCACTTTATTATAATAATAACGTGACATTTTCTGGCAGTGTGGCACTTGTGTGCATTAACTGTTCCCCATTAAGTTCCTGAAAGTTGATTCTTTAAAACTACGTGACCGTGTAAAATCTGAGATGTCGTCCTAGCAAGTGAAGTTAACGTGCCCACACTTTTAGCAAATAGCACAAGACGGCATAGGGCACGAAAAACAAAGCGCTGCAAACATTGAAACATCTGGTCATGCTCGTGGATTATTAAGCCGTAGATTACTGGTACATGCACCCAAGTGGTGCAAGCCTCACCAGAGGGTGCTCGTTTTACTGATGAACCAACTAATTACAAGTCCTTAGTAGTTAAATTTCGATTTAAAGCTTTCGTGACTGCAGATGAATCCTTAGTAGTTATATAACAGATATTAAATGCATTGATGTTGTCGATTCAGAGAACGTCTCCACTCCAATGAGTGAGGGGTAGTGCCCCATCTCCGTCGAAGGTCCTGAACCATTGGTGACAATCAACTTTAGTTGCCTAAAACTTTAAAGCAGTAGTGGCCACTTGCCGTCTACCGAGCCGCATGCGGCTCTTTAATCCACCACCTGCGGCTCTTTAATCCACCACCTGCGGCTCTTTAATCCACCACGTGCGGCTCTTTAATCCACCACCTGCGGCTCTTTAATCGACTACCTGCGGTTCTTTAATCGACCACCTGCGTCTCTTTAATCCACCACGTGCGGATCTTTAATCCACCACATGCGGCTCTTTAATCCACCACGCGCGGCTCTTTAATCCACCACCTGCGGCTCTTTAATCCACCACATGCGGCTCTTTAATCCACCACCTGCGGCTCTTTACCCACCACGTGCGGCTCTTTAATCCACCACCTGCGGCTCTTTAATCCACCACGTGAGACTCTTTAATCCATCACCTGCAGCTCTTTAATCCACCACCTGCGGCTCTTTAATCCACCACCTGCGGCTCTTTAATCCACCACACGAGGCTCTTTAATCCACTACGTGCGGCTCTTTACCCACCACGTGCGGCTCTTTAATCCACGACCCGCAGCTTCATGGAAGGGGCGTAACGGAGAACGTACTATCACAGTAGTAGCAAAGTGTAATTAATGTCTCCCGTGCTCTGCCGAACACTGTCAATGTATACACACGTATATATACACTTATATATGTAGTGGAGTAAACGATACGCATAGGAATTGGCCACATACAGTACATACAGACAGACAAGGAGAACGGGTCACATGAGGTCGAACAGGTGGTCGAGTCACGGGTGGCGTAAACAACCCGAAGTAATTAAGGGAGTCGTGGCACGAGGGCTGTGATTGGTCGAGAGGCTGTTAGTGTTAAGTGGTGGCGTCTAGAAGTCTGACGAAGGGGACAGGTGCGAGCTGGCGGAAAACGGCCAGCGAGCCACGTGGCAATTAATTAAGGCTAAGAGGGGATAAAACGCGAGGTGATTTGAACGGGAGGAGGAGTTGTTGCTGGGGAGTTGTTGGCGAGAGGTGGAGAGATACGAAGAGGACAGTTGGCAATGTGAGGGAAGAATAGATAGAGAGCTGAACCCAAGAGACAGTAAATAGCGATAGGGAGAGTTAGCGTTAGCGGAGACAGATAGAGTCACTGTGTGTGAATAGATAGATAGAGTCACTGTGTGTGAATAGACAGACAGGATACTGTGTGTGAAGAGATAGAAGAAGAACCACTGTGTGTGGAAGGGAAGTCACTGCGTGTGAAGAGATAGCGGCGATACTGTGTGTGAGGAGATAGAAGAAGAACCACTGTGTGTGGAAGGGAAGTCACTGCGTGTGAAGAGATAGCAGCGACACTGTGTGTGAGGAGAGAGAGGAAGAACCACTGTGTGTGGAGAGGATGTACGGACGATGCTGAGGTGAATCGGAGTGTCCGAGTTGGCGGAGCGCGAAGAGGAGAATTACTGTGTGTACGGAACGATGGAATAAAAGTGAGGTGGAAGAAAGACGGTTGTCGTCCGAGTGAATTCACGGCACTACATTCGGTGTCAGAAAAAGTATGGAACACGCCACGATGTCAAGGAAAGCGGCAAAGAAAAGAAATGTGCCAGTGGACTCGGGCGGCGACAGCGACAACGGCGATTTGCAGCCCGGTCAGATGACCGGCAGTACTCCGGACGGTGACAGCGGTTCGGGTGGTGCTGAAGGCCCAGGATCGCCGGAGGATTGGCGAGTCCTCATGACCCAGTGGGAGGCCAGGATGGAGAAGTTGTCGGAGGAATTCCAGAACTTCTTGACGGAGAACCGCATTCAACTACCCGTACCGGGTCCACCGCCGGAGGTTGCCGCTCAGCCGGAGCGGTTGGAAGATTCTGACGACGAAGATGACCAGTCGGAGGGACCGCCACGACGGCTACACGTACAACGATTTGAGGCCAAAGTGGGAGATTGGACGGCGTTCATGCGAAGATTCCGTGCGGCTTACGAGTTCCTGAATTGGACAGAGAGTGCCGCGTTACGAGCACTGCCGACGGCATTGGATGATGACTCCTTGGCGACTTTTAACGGACTCCCTGCCGCTGTCAGAAAAAACATTGGACGGTGCTATTGCGGCAATGAGGAAGGTCTACGAGCCGCGGTCGGTCGCCAAACGTCAATTTCAACAGAGGAAACGGGAGGCCACGGAGTCCCCCCTGGCATTCCACAGCGCCTTGCTGGCCCTCGCCCAGGTTGCGTACCCCGCGATGGACGAGGAGGGCTGGGACTCCCTGCTGCAAGAGAAGATGTTACAGCTGGCGAAGGAACTGAAAGTCGTCTTGTCGCTCCCGGACAAGGATGATGACGACGACGTGTCATCGTTGCCGATCGCCAGGAACATACAAGTCAACCTTGACATACGAGACGAACCAGCGGCGGCGGTGGCGCAGCCGTCGCTGACGACCCCTGCCGGGGCTGCGAGCACGGTGGCGGTGGTGGTAGACGAGACGCCGCCGATGGCAGCGGCGGCCGGGGTGTCGACCGGAGAACGACGGCGTTGTCCCGAGGTATATGGAGACGGCGTGCATCGGACATGCTACGAGTGCGGGCGGAGGGGTCATCTCGCCCGCGATTGCTGGAGACGGAGAGGTGGTCCTCCGTGGGCGCCGAACAACTACAGCGAGCGGTTCCCCCAGGACCAAGGATCCCGGGTGAGTCGAGATGCATTCAATACACGGCCGCCCTATCCACATCACTCATCCGCATCATCTCAACCGTATTCATCGGGTTCGGATAGTACGCATGGCCGGGATACGTGGGGCGCGTTGGTACATCGTGTGTTGGGGGCCGCGCCGGGATCGTCGGATGTGATGGCATGTATTCAAGGTGTTATGGTATGGGTTATTGTAGATACCGGGGCGTCGGCAACTCTCATTTCGTTGCAAACTTTTCGGTCGCTGCCGACGTCGCCTGGATCGTTAGCGCCAGTGGAAGGGCCATGTGTAGTGGCAAACGGGGGTAGTTTGGGCATTATGGGCTGCGTGGTTGCGACAATTCAAATTGGGGAGGTTATTGTGACAGGAAGTGTTTTGGTTTCAACGGCCTTGGCGGTACCGTGTTTGTTGGGCACAGATTTCTTGCAAAAGATGCCAATTAAGATTTCAGTGCAAAAAGGTTGTTTGGAATTACCGTCGGGGAGATATATGAAATTTTTGGGGACGCCTTCGAAATTTGCGGTGGCGAACGCTGTGGTGCAGGCCGTGGTGAGCCGCACCGTGCGCGTCCCGCCTGCATCGCAAATATTGGTACCGCTACGGTTAAAGAAGGAATTGCCTTGGGATGAGCTACAGGAGGGAGTGCTGTTGACACCCTCAAATGCTGTGTCGAGAATGCCCACCGTGGTAGGAGCTTTGACAATAATACCAACATATTGTGATCCCTTCATTCAAATTGTAAACGCGGGGCACGAAGAGGTTGTTATTCAAGGGGGCACTACGTTGGCGCACGCAACGGGTGCGCCGGGTCCAGAAACAAAAACATGTTTTGCTACGGGACAGGATGAAATGTTGTAAAGGGAGGAGGACGATCTGGAATGGTTAAGGGATCTTTACAAACAAAACCCAGAGTTATTGCTGCGTTATTTGCATGCGTTGCTAGTGGAATTTAAGGATGTGTTCAGTTCAGGGAAATACGACGTGGGTCGAACGACGTTGTTGCAGCATCGTATTGACACGGGGAACGCACCCCCGATCAGGTTAAATTCGCATCGTGTAGGTCCTCTTGAGAAAGAATGTATTCGGCGATCTGTTGATGAAATGCTAGAGCAGGATATTATCGCCCCATCGACCATCCCGTGGGGAGCCCCTATTGTCCTCGTTAAAAAACGTGATGGAACCATGCGATTTTGTGTTGACCATCGGAAATTGAATAAAGTTTCGGTGGCGGAAGCGTACCCGCTTCCACGAATTGACGATTCACTGGACGCCCTGTCCGGCGCCATAATCTTTTCGACCCTCGATTTGTTGTCAGGCTTTTGGCAATTGCCCCTGGATAAGGAGTCAAGACCTAAAACGGCATTTCGGACACCACAAGGATTGTATCAATTTAACGTGCTCCCGATGGGACTCCACTCAGCGCCGGCAACCTTCCAGCGATTAATGGAACTCGTGTTGTCGGGCCTGCAGTGGGAGTCATGCTTGATATATTTAGATGATGTGATTGTTTTCAGTAGGAATTTCGATGAACATTTGCAACGGCTGCGCGCCGTTTTTGGCAGAGTGCGGCGCGCCGGATTGAAATTTAAACCACAGAAGTGCCAATTGTTAAGAATATCGGTGAAGTATTTGGGGCACGTCGTTAGCGCGTCAGGAGTGGCCACTGATCCGGAAAAGACGAGTTGTGTGCGAACATGGCCAGTGCCGAAAACAGCAGGGGAAGTGCGTAGCTTTGTGGGCTTTGCGTCGTATTATTGGCGGTTCGTTAAGGATTTTGCCACGATTGCTCGACCATTGCATACGCTGACCGGGAAAGGTGTGAAGTTTCAATGGGGGATTGCTGAACAAAAATCGTTTGAAGCGTTGCGGGCCGCACTGGCGGACGCACCGCCGTTGGGATACCCGGATTTTACGAAGTGATTTATACTTGACACGGATGCCTGTGATACGGGCATAGGCGCGGTTTTGTCACAAATGGTTGATGGCGTCGAGAGAGTGGTGGCATATGGCAGCCGGGTGTTATCGCCGGCGGAGCAAAAATACTGTGTGACGCGTAGGGAATTATTGGCGATTGTCCATTTTGTGCGCCAGTTTTGACCGTATCTATACGGCAGGGAATTTTTGATCCGCACTGATCACGCGGCGCTACAGTACTCGCTGCGCGTGGATCAGCTGTCGGGGCAAATGGCTCGCTGGCTTGAGACCCTCCAGGAGTACTCTTTCACGATCCAGCATAGGAAAGGAACGCACCATGTAAACGCGGATGCTTTGTCGAGGTTGCCGCGACCGGCTGAGACGTGTCGGTGCACAGAGGGCTCGCTGCGTTGTGGCCCGCCGCTGCAGGAGGTTCCGCAAACGGTCGCTGCAGCGGGTTCGGGGGTGCCAGGGATAATCCCTGGAGCAGAAATTGGATTGTTGGGGTTGTCATTGAAGCAGTGGAAGCAACTGCAGGTGGAAGATTACTCGCTGACCAGGATGAGGCTGTGTGCCTCTCGTTCAAGGGGATCGGAGGATCGCCCATTTTTGATGTGAACGGAGGGGTTGCTTGTTCGCTGGGATGTGGAAGCACAAAAATGTTGTATTGTTGTCCCGAGGGTGTTGCGGGGGAAACTGATTAACGAGATACATGAGAAATTGATGCATCTGGGGGAGAAGAAGACCGCGTTGACGGTGGGGAGTGAATTTTACTGGCCGGGAATGTTTAACGATGTGAAACAGCATGTAAAAGCGTGTCAGCAATGTGCACGGAGGAAAGCGCCAGCACGGCCATATCGTGTCCCTTTGCAATCGATTCAAGTTTCGAGAGTGAACGAAATTGTGGCACTGGATATTTTGGGTCCGTTCCCCGTCACCCCCCGAGGGCACAGATATTTACTCGTCGGGGTGGAATACTTAACTCGTTGGCCGATGGCATGGCCGCTAGTGGACCAGTCAGCGACGTCGATCGCTGAGGCTTCTTGAAAGGATACGTATTAGATAAGGGGACCCCGGAACATTTGCTTACTGACCAAGGCAGAAATTTTTCATCGAAATTGATTAAGAACGTGTGTGACTCGCTGGGGACCAAAAAGATCCGGACGTCCCCGTACCACCCGCAGACTGACGGGATGGTCGAGCGGCTGCATAGGACGCTGACGTCCATGCTTTGTCACCAAGTAAACACCGCTCAAGATGATTGGGATCTGCATGTTGCAGCGACGCTGGCCGCGTATAGATTGGCCCCGCATGCCTCAACGGGGTACTCGCCATTTTTCTGATGTATGGATGGGAACCGGAAGCGCCGGCTATTGTAAAATTGGGGATTCGGAAACGGGAGAAATCTACGACGGTGCCTGCTCCAATGCAGGTGGCTTTGGACCGTCTAAGGGAAGCCCGAGAGGCTGCATTGCAAAATACGGCACGACGACAAGCCGCTAACGAAAGATTGTTCGGCAGGCAGCGGCCACGAGAGCCGTGGAGTGTTGGAGATAAAGCCTGGTTGCACTGCCCCATGGTGCCGGTGGGAACGTCCCCGAAGTTTCACCGTCCCTGGCAGGGGCCCGTTGATATTGTGGAGGTTTTACGGGATCAGAGTGTGCGAATAAAATTCGGTCGTCGGACATGGTTTGTTCACCCGTCGCGCCTGAAGAAATTTGTGTTACCATATGATGCGTCATCCCCCATCCGAGAGCGGCCTGTATTGGATGTGTCCGACGAACCTGTGGGGAGGTCACAAGTGCGCGTGTCCCAGAGATCTGCCCCCCGTGTGCCTGCAGGATCACCCTTTTTGGGCAGGGTTACCGACCGGACGCCGATTGAACGGCCACGGATCGGGACCAATGGCCGTCCCGACCGTGAACGACGGACAGCCCCGCCAGCTGAGTGTCGCTGGGACAGGGATGGGCGCAGGGTTCATTGGCAAGACGAACGAGGCCCTCCCTTACTGCAGGGTATCCCGGGCAGGGGAGATGGACCGGCAGCGGGATCCCGTTCCAGGAAGAATACAATACATTGACTTTGGGGGTTGGGAATTCTGTATAAAGGTGTTGTGTGCGTGTCGTTGTGTGGTTGTACAAAATGGTTGTGTATTGCAAATGCGTTATGTATATATGTTGTCATCGTTCCGTCCGCTTCACTCCACTACTCCAATTCGAGTATATCGTAGCTGGGGACAGCTAGGTTCTTTCATCACGGGGGGGGGGGTGATGTACTGGAGTAAACGATACGCATAGGAATTGGCCACATACAGTACATACAGACAGACAAGGAGAACGGGTCACATGAGGTCGAACAGGTGGTCGAGTCACGGGTGGCGTAAACAACCCGAAGTAATTAAGGGAGTCGTGGCATGAGGGCTGTGATTGGTCGAGAGGCTGTTAGTGTTAAGTGGTGGCGTCTAGAAGTCTGACGAAGGGGACAGGTGCGAGCTGGCGGAAAACGGCCAGCGAGCCACGTGGCAATTAATTAAGGCTAAGAGGGGATAAAACGCGAGGTGATTTGAACGGGAGGAGGAGTTGTTGCTGGGGAGTTGTTGGCGAGAGGTGGAGAGATACAAAGAGGACAGCTGGCAATGTCAGGGAAGAATAGATAGAGAGCCGAACCCAAGAGACAGTAAATAGTGATAGGGAGAGTTAGCGTTAGCGGAGACAGATAGAGTCACTGTGTGTGAATAGATAGATAGAGTCACTGTGTGTGAATAGACAGACAGGATACTGTGTGTGAGGAGATAGAAGAAGAACCACTGTGTGTGGAAGGGAAGTCACTGCGTGTGAAGAGATAGCGGCGATACTGTGTGTGAGGAGATAGAAGAAGAACCACTGTGTGTGGAAGGGAAGTCACTGCGTGTGAAGAGATAGCGGCGACACTGTGTGTGAGGAGAGAGAGGAAGAACCATTGTGTGTGGAAGAGGATGTACGGACGATGCTGAGGTGAATCGGAGTGTCCGAGTTGGCGGAGCGCGAAGAGGAGAATCACCGTATGTACGGAACGATGGAATAAAAGTGAGGTGGAAGAAAGACGGTTGTCGTCCGAGTGAATTCACGGCACTACATATACAGTGAGGGAAAAAAAGTATTTGATCCCCTGCTGATTTTGTACGTTTGTCTACTGACAAAGAAATGATCAGTCTATAATTTTAATGGTAGGTTTATTTGAACAGTGGGAGACAGAATAACAACAAAAACATCCAGAAAAACGCATGTCAAAAATGTTATAAATTGATTTGCATTTTAATGAGGGAAATAACTATTTGACCCCTCTGCAAAACATGACTTAGTACTTGTTGGCAAAACCCTTGTTGGCAATCACAGAGGTCAGACGTTTCTTGTAGTTGGCCACCAGATTTGCACACATCTCAGGAGGGATTTTGTCCCACTCCTCTTTGCAGATCTTCTCCAAGTCATTAAGGTTTCGAGGCTGACGTTTGGCAACTCGAACCTTCAACTCCCTCCACAGATTTTCTATGGGATTAAGGTCTGGAGACTGGCTAGACCACTCCAGGACCTTAATGTGCTTCTTCTTGAGCCACTCCTTTGTTGCCTTGGCCGTGTGTTTTGGGTCATTGTCATGCTGGAATACCCATCGACGACCCATTTTCAATGCCCTGGCTGAGGGAAGGAGATTCTAACCAAAGATTTGACGGTACATGGCCCCGTCCATCGTCCCTTTGATGCGGTGAAGTTGTCCTGTCCCCTTAGCAGAAAAACACTCCCAAAGCATAATGTTTCCACCTCCATGTTTGACGGTGGGGATGGTGTTCTTGGGGTCATAGGGAGCATTCCTCCTCCTCCAAACACGGTGAGTTGAGTTGATGCCAAAGAGCTCCATTTTGGTCTCATCTGACCACAACACTTTCACCCAGTTGTCTTCTGAATCATTCAGATGTTCATTGGCAAACTTCAGATGGGCATGTATATGTGCTTTCTTGAGCAGGGGGACCTTGCGGGCGCTGCAGGATTTCAGTCCTTCACGGCGTAGTGTGTTACCAATTGTGTTCTTGGTGACTATGGTCCCAGCTGCCTTGAGATCATTGACAAGATCCTCCCGTGTAGTTCTGGGCCGATTCCTCACCGTTCTCATGATCATTGCAACTCCACGAGGTGAGATCTTGGATGGAGCCTCAGGCCGAGGGAGATTGACAGTTATATTGTGTTTATTCCATTTGCGAATAATCGCACCAACTGTTGTCACCTTCTCACCAAGCTGCTTGGCAATGGTCTTGTAGCCCATTCCAGCCTTGTGTAGGTCTACAATTCTCGTTCCTGACATCCTTGGAGAGCTCTTTGGTCTTGGCCATGGTGGAGAGTTTGGAATCTGATTGATTGATTGCTCCTGTGGACAGGTGTCTTTTATACAGGTAACAAGCTGAGATTAGGAGCACTCCCTTAAAGAGTGTGCTCCTAATCTCAGCTCATTACCTGTATAAAAGACACCTGGGAGCCAGAAATCTTTCTGATTGAGAGGGGGTCAAATGCTTGTTTCCCTCATTAAGATGCAAATCAATTTATAACATTTTTGACATGCGTTTTTCTGGATTTTTTTGTTGTTATTCTGTCTCTCACTGTTCAAATAAACCTACCATTAAAATTATAGACTGATCATTTCTTTGTCAGTGGGCAAACGTACAAAATCAGCGGGGGATCAAATACTTTTTTCCCTCACTGTATATAAACTTATATATACATATATACACTTATATATACACACATATACACTGGGCTCTTTGCAGAACTCGAGTACCTTTTTGGCTCTTGGTCTGTTAACCGGTTGGCTGCTCTAAACGTTTAAGGTAAAGCTGCAGCCCTGCAGTGACTTGCTCGTGTGGCTGCAGGCAGAAAGGCCTCTACTAGAGGGAGCTCTGGGGAGCACCTGTCCAGAGGATATCTGGCCTCACGCTTCCACTCTGGCCACACACGCAGTCAACTTGTCGTCATGACTGTATTGGTACCACAGATCTCATTCCATGATTAAAATACTTTGGTCCTGGCCATTATATATATTTAAAGTTCATTATTGAATACACTCCTTGGTTATGGCATCCTACATTTTGGTATTCTGAGTTTGGCAAAAAAAAAGTGTAGAACCCTATTTAAATTTATAAACAAAATATTCAACCAAAATACTTTACCGCCTTATTTCATGTGTTTTTTATTATGCACCTTTACCCAAGAAAGCATCGCAAATTGTGAGAGTCTCAACAGACTTTTTCAGGAGGGTCCTGCCAAGTTTTCACAGTGTGGGGGGGGGGGGGGGGGGGGCGATGCTGCTGCTGTTTCATCCCAATTGAGTAATGTGTAGGTAATTTTTCAGCAATGGGATTTTGGCCAATGCCCAGTTGCATTGGATGTTTTTTTAGAGTTATGTATAATGTATTTTATAGCAACACAAATATAACAAATACCCATTTTAAAGTATATTGATTTAACAAGAAGTAAATCAACTATACCTGGTAGGATTAGGTCATATATGTATCAGCATTATAGTTTTCCAAATGTATTTTGTTTAATCAGGTGATAACTCAAGAGACAATGGTAAGAGCTTAACGTACTATGCTACGAAACCTAGTTCCAAAGTTCAATTCCCGGCCAAAGCTAACATCATTGGTGATTATTTGAACCAATGTTGGCCTTCCCCCAGGTCGACTGAGCATTTAATGAGTAGCTGGTGCAGTGTGTAAACTTTAGCACTCGGTACACAAAGATGGCTTGGTGTGGTGCTGGCCGCAACCAACCTCTCGTGTCCACGTTCACTGTGCCCGCCTTCATTGGCGCTCGCTAACAGAACTTGCCCCAGCAACCTGGGAAAGCTATATGGGGGATCTTAATCACGTGCACTTAACGAGCAGTGGTTCACGGGCAGTGCTATGATCGCGGCAAATGGCATGTGATATCTGAACCTATACCGGTCCTCCTGTACTTCTACTCAGCCTTAAATAAATACCTGTTGCGGCATGTCAACATCAGCACTGCAGAGACAAATGCATCTGTTCATGATAGCTTGTCATTCCCTCATCCGCAGTGGCGGTGTAATTGCCCCTGCACAGGTGTCTGCAGTTGTTCTGCACAGCTCTCCGATGTCCATTCGGGGCTGTACCGTGAGTTGTTCAGACATCGGTACGACCCAACAACTCACCGGAGACGTTATAATTAGGTGTTTCGCACAACGGCAGTCGCCTGAAAAATGTATGCAACGGCAAACAGGGGGCCGCGTCTCTTGGTGTGTACTCGTAGGCGTTCATCAGTGGAGGTGGGGAGGCAGACATCTACGTGGTGATGTGTCGCACTGGCGGAAAGGGCGCCAAAGGCATCTCCTGCATCGTGGTGGAGAAGGGAACCCCTGGCCTCAGCTTTGGCAAGAAAGAAAATAAGGTATGTTGAAATAAACGCGACGGTTCCATTGGCCTATGGACATTACTCAGAGCGAGAACGATCCGTAAATTGTGATTTTGACACTTAATTTGGCAGAAATATGGGCATGGGTGGCCGGGTGGCTCAAGGGGGCCTCTATTGATGTACTTCGCTCAGCACATCAATAGAAGCTGGAATTCCCAATCCCAAATTACCAAATTAGCCTTTTTAACAAATGGAGCACTCCACATGCAATGTCCCTCATGCGTTTATCTTCATGAGAGTGCTTTGCAAGGCTGCACACAGTTGTGTTTACTTTGCTTCAAAGCTGAATTGGAAAATGCTCTCAATTTCTCTTAGGTTTTGCGAATTAACACAATCTGTGCCGCCATAACCATCAGACCCAAACTTAACCCAGGGATTCGCTTATTTCAGATAAGATAAGAAATATGGCTGCGACGCAGGATATTTGACTTGCTAATATGAACTTCTTGTCACTCCTTTAAGCCTCGGACATTCCCGCAGAGACAGTGAGGAGTGCACTGATAGTGTGATGCAAGGCACAACATTGTGAGCGTTAATGAGCTAGTCGGGGCAGTTAAAAGGCAAATTACAAGTTGTCTTACATGTGATGTCACCTCACACCACCACCACCCTTGGCTTTACATCGGAGTAAATGGCAGGTGCTCAGTCATGAATTATTCATGACCAGATTTACTTCATTTTTTCCCCCGGCACAGCAATATCATTTAAAATCAGATGTATTTTGTTGTTTTTTTAATCAAAACGTTTGCAATGAAAATATTGGTAGTTCCAAGAAGTTCATTGATGTCGCCTAGATGAATGTCAGTAGGCCCCTAGGTTTGTGGTGGATTCTCTTGAAGTCCAGAGGAGAAACAAGAGATCTTGGCTGTTTTTAGCTTTTCTCTGCCCTGTGTGTGTTTGCCGTACCTACCGCACATTGGTCGGCATAATCTCCAGTTCCCGAAGAGGCTATACAGCCCAACCACAAAAAAACACCACACTTCGTAGTCTCCTCCATTGCCCGATGAATGGCAATCCCTGGGCCCTGAGTCCACACTATCTGGACGGACAGCGTGGGACACTTTGCATTGTGGACAACGGTGGAGGGAAGTGTCCCCGCACGGCGGGGCACAGCGGGAGGCCCGTGGACATGGCGCAGACGACACGGCACAGCACCTCCGGTTAGCACAATTGGCTATGCGCGGTGCGACAAGTTCAATGTACGTGCACACGTGCAGCCGACACGGCACAGCTGACATGGCACAGCGCTGCGGGAGCAGTCTCTCCATGGCGGAACTCGTTAGTCATCTTCATTGTCGTTGTCCTCTTGAGGATAAAGAGGCTCGGCTGCAACTTTGATTTGTTTCAGATATCGCCTGAATGTATGTCTTATTCCGATTATGTAATACACGCGTAATGATTTGGAGCCCTTTGTCAATCCACTGCTGGACGAGGGCCTCCCTTCACTCTGGTACTCATTTGGTTTGCTAACCATGTTTCACCGTGCTGTGCAGCATAGGTGATGAATGGGCTTGGAGGGAGGGCAAGTCCAGTTCACACAACACTCGTGACTGATGTTAGCCGTGACCAGGTTCATTGAAGAGTGTGCCAAGCACTGTGTGGCCCGAGTCCACCTCCGAACAAATGTTGAACTCGCGCACTTGCAGCTGTGAAGTCAAGCGCTCGGCCACATCATCACACAGTATGGATAACACAAGAGTACCAAAGATGGTTGTTGAGACTTTTCCAAAATAATCGTTTCAACATTGAGACGACTATTGGCAAAACGAAATAATAATATAATAAATTGAGGCAAATGCACTCTTATATTTGTAGGAACTGCTTTTATCAGATTTACAGCTCATCCACAATTCACTCTCATTAAGCAATAAAACATGACACTTTGTCACATCCATGGCTTGCCATAAATAATAAGATTGCATCAATTACGAACCTCTCAAGCCAACCTTGCATGGGTCTTAGCACACCCAAGCAGGGAACATCGCTGCGTCGCACAACGCAACATGCGCGTTCTCCCCCGTGACATACAAACTGCTAATGATAGATGTATAGTGTGATGAATAATGAATGATTTATTGTCGGATGTGAACAGCCAACTGCAGCCGGCTCTTGATTGTAAAGTGACTCGAAATTAAAGGAAGGAAAGGTCAATGAGTAGGTGGAGGAGCGATGAAGCAGAGAGAACCATCAATCAAGTGTCGTATTGTGGGAATTTTATCAAATAAGCTTGCGATCCAGATGTTCCAGCTGCTAAATGGAGCGTATAATAATAAAAAAATAAAACATCTCACGATATTGGAGGTAGCTTTGTGGCTCAGTGGATGATTCCATATCAAAGTGCATAGCCGGCTCACCACTTATACTTGTTAACACGTGGGGTTTCACAGACTATATTATGATTCATAATTAAGCTTTTGGTCAGGTTACGTAATGATATGGTCAAGATGGTCTTGGAAGGCCCTCCACCCACCCAACATAGCCAAACGAATGAATTCTGAAATTCTTGTATATATTTATGACTTCCTGGATTTTGTCCTGAAGATGTTTGATGCAATTTCAATCCAAACATCGTTATGTGGTCAAACCCAAAAGCAATTATTAATCGATTATATTTAATTTATCAAATATTCAAAAGTTGCGACATCAACGCATACACATGTGTAGTCCACATATAAAGTAAACATGTGCATGTGCAAATACAAAGCACTGCACGAATGCAGTATATTCACGGGATATCCGACTGTGGACCACTCATCCAACATTTGGGATTGTTCAATGAGTACTGCTTTGCGGTAATTGGTTGTCCAATGTGGACGTTGAACCTGCCATAGGAATGTAGAATTGGCATCACTGGCTCAGGGCCGCGAGTAGAAATGAGCATCCACTCATTCTCACCTGAGCGGGGAGATGCTTTGACTTTGTTTTAAGATAGGCTCTTGGTTATTCGTGATTACCTGAACCACGATGGACATCGAGTTTCCTGTAATATGGTCGCTCATGACTGTTTAGCAGATTATTTGAGCGCAAGTCAAATTCCTTCCTATGACTCATTCTCAAAACATAGCCAGAATTAGAATCAGAATATTTATCCTGGAGGAATCCGATGAGCTATAAAGCTCTTTTTTTACAGATGTCCACTAGGGCAGGTCAGAATGTTACCACAACAAACAATATAAAAGCATGTTAGGAGTGCGAAATATAGGAAAGGCAAACAAATCACGTAAAAAATGTACAAATAAAGCTAAATTATTGTTATATTACCAGGTAAAGCCTACTGAGCTATTAGCTTGTATTTCAGAAGCGACCTGGCCACAAATGAAAGGCCAACAATTGTCGTATCAAGTATGTCAAGCATCTTTTTAAAACTTTGAGTTCATTCCATGCAAATTGGTTGCCTTGGGTCACAGAACTGCTGAACATATTTAGATTCTTTAATTTTCAAGGAAAGAATAGATTGTTTTTGCTGAGTTATCTACTTCAATGAAATTTCATCTGTCAGCATCTTCCAATTTTCATGACGACTAAGTGTAAAGTGTTGGGTGGGAAGCCTCAACAGCCAGTGAAATCTTTAGTCCTTTTTCCAGCTCCCAAGTTTGGAAATGTCCCCATGAAGCAGAAGTAATATATTCTAAATAAACTGCCACATTTCTTCAAGGGAAAGTGTTCACTGTGTATTCCAGCAATCACCTTACATTCTAGATTTGAAGCTTTCGTGACTGCAAGGATCCATACTCTTTGGTTCTATTCGGTAAAGTCACGTAGGTACAAATAAAATAACAAAAAATCACGACGTTTCGGTCACAACACAAGTGGCCTTCATCAGGTGAAGGGACTGGACTGTCCAGAGAACAGCGTTGGAGTGAAGACAGCCAAGCCCAGGTCGCGTCCTTTAAGCTGTGTGGGAGGAAACAAAAAACGCCTTGACAAAGGAATTAGCATAAAATGATGTACTGGACCGGCACGGTGGGGGGGGGGGGGGGGGGGGATCTTACGTAATGTTGGTGTGAAGGGAAATAAGCTGCTGTGAAAGTTTGGAATACCACTACTTGAATAAATATACTGTACCATTGAAAATTAGCTTAATGTTTGGTTTGATTTAGAACATCTTTCCAATGATTTCTTAATTTGAAACCATCCTCTTGGTTGAAATTGTGTTTGTGTTTGTAAATCTGAATTGCCTCGTGGAAAAATCTCTGATAAAAACCTGTGGGTTTGCAGAGAACCTTGGTATCGGAGAAAACTATATCGTGATCACCCACAGCGTTGTAACAGTGATCAGCTACGGCAGATGAATTCGTTCTGCCGTGTTTCAAATCTGATTTGTGCTCGCGAATTCGGTCAGAGACATGTCGTTTCATCTCCCCAATATAGCAGTCACCACAGGTGCAGCTCAGTTTGTAAACCCCGGGGTACTGTAAGTCAGGAACGACATCCTTCACGGATGGGATCAGGTCACGGATTTTGTGTACTGTATTGAACCGGACCAGGATCTTGTGTTTGTTTAGAATTTTGGAGATCTTTTTAGTAACGCCTGCTATATATGGTAGTATGATGGTTTTGACCGGAGTATCAAGTGGTTGTTTCTGTATGGAGGGAGAAACAGCTTGGCGGATGGTACGGTCAGAGTATCCATTTCTCTTGAGGGCCAGGTGTACATGTTTTAATTCCACCCTCAGACCTTCCCTGTGGAAGAGATATGTGGATGACACTTTCGTCATTTGGCCACATGGCCTCCCAGCTTTAAACCTTTTCCTACACCACATCAATTCTAGACATCCCGCCATCAAATTCACCATGGAAGTGGAGAAAGATGGCAAGCTACCATTCTTGGATGTTCTGTTTGAGAGGAGACCTGATGGCTCACTGGGGCTTTCTGTCTACAGGAAACCCACCCACACAGATTCCTACTTGAAACCTCAATCCCACCACCACCCAGCTCAAAATAATTATCTCATCAAAACGTTATACCACAGGGCACATTGCATTTCGGACCAACACCACCTGACCAGTGAATTAAAACATGTACACCTGGCCCTCAAGAGAAACGGATACTCTGACCGTACCATCCGCCAAGCTGTTTCTCCCTCCATACAGAAACAACCACTTGATACTCCGGTCAAAACCATCATACTACCATATATAGCAGGCGTTACTAAAAATATCTCAAAAATTCTAAACAAACACAAGATCCTGGTCCGGTTCAATACAGTACACAAAATCCGTGACCTGATCCCATCCGTGAAGGATGTCGTTCCTGACTTACAGTACCCCGGGGTTTACAAACTGAGCTGCACCTGTGGTGACTGCTCTATCGGGGAGACGAAACGACACGTCTCTGACCGAATTCGCGAGCACAAATCAGATTTGAAACACGGCAGAACGAATTCTTCTGCCGTAGCTGATCACTGTTACAACGCTGTGGGTGAGCACGATATAGTTTTCTCTGATACCAAGGTTCTCTGCAAACCCACGGGTTTTTATCAGAGATTTGTCCACGAGGCAATTCAGATTTACAAACACAGACACAATTTCAACCGAGAGGATGGTTTCAAATTAAGCAATCATTGGAAAGATGTTCTAAATCAAACCAAACATTAAACTAATTTTCAATGGTACAGTATATTTATTCAAGTAGTGGTATTCCAAACTTTCACAGCAGCTTATTTCCCTTCACACCAACATTATGTAAACTCCCCCCCTCCCCCCCCACCGTGCCGGTCCAGTACATCATTGTTATGCTAATTCCTTTGTCAAGGCGTTTTTTGTTTCCTCCCACACAGCTTAAAGGACGCGACCTGGGCTTGCTGTCTTCACTCCAACGCTGTCCTCTGGACAGTCCAGTCCCTTCACCTGATGAAGGCCACTTGTGTTGTGGCCGAAACGTCGTGATTTTTTTGTTCTTTTATTTTTACCTATGTGACTTTACCGAATAGATCCAAAGAGTATAATCACCTTACATATACACTTAGTGATCATAACGTTTCTACTGAGGAACATCGGTCATAACAGTGGTGTTATAAAAGTCAGTGTCTTCATTCTCAATTTAATTTAAGGCCGCAAAATCATTCTCATAATTTGCCATTTGCTTGATGGCGGGCGGTGTCTTGAACAGGCAATCACTTTCAACTTCCCACACATTGGCGATCATCATTTCATCAACCCCAGGGAGACGATGTGGCAAGTTGACTCTGTACCGAATTTGAACCCAGATTGTGAGCCACGTTCTTATTACTATTTTTTACTATTTACTCTTTTTATTTTACCAGGTAAGGCCCCAGTGAGCTGTATAGCTCTTTTCCAGAAGTAACCCAACCACAGTTGATAGCTCAACGAAGTGGCTTATCATCATGTGGAAATGTATAGCAGCCAAAGACTCTGAACGCACATTGATTCTAAATGTGGAGGGAAAAACCGGAGGACCCGGAGAAAAATGCACACGATCACGGGGAGAGAGACACCGCAAGCTCCAAACATATAGGCGTCAGCGTCGGGATCGAACACACGAACCCATGAACCCACGACCTCATGTATGCCAGGCAAGGTAGTTAACACCTCGTCACTGCAGCACCCACTTATTGCCAAAGTGGCAGCAAATTTAAATGTGCGGTGATATGATATCTTTGAAGTAGCTGCTCCAATACACCCGCATGGTCTGTGAATATAAAGTGACTATGGTGTAATTCAGAATTTTCCCCTAATATTGCTAAAACTCAAGTTTGGTCCTTGCTTTGTTTGATTGTAAAATATGCCTACCGAATAGCATTGGTTTTACATTACTGATTAAACTTGGTGATGTGGAAACCAGTGGTAGGAGTTGCTCTGTTAAAGAAAATTTACTAAAATACATTGATCACGCATTCCCATAAGTTTTGTTGAGTAAACAAAGGCCGCAGAGTGGTGCTCTGTAAGATGACTGAAGCTCATAATTGTAAGGTCATACTTGCAATCTTAGTCGGTTATCAACTGCGGATACCTTCCCTTCAGGATGAGTACGAGTGCCAATTTTCTGAGGAGTTAACAGTGATTGCTCTGTGGATAAACTGTGGAGTGTCCACCACTGGTTCAGGGGTGTCAAATAGAGATGGGCAGATGGCATTTGAGCCGGGAGCCACTTAGACTTGGCCGTTTAGTTTAGAGTTCTTTACTCATTGTCAAAGAGGGATCTGGGTGGGGGGGTGCACTTTCGCCGATAAGACATCATCAGTGTGTGAGGACCATCACAGATTTGAAACCATTGGGGGTTTGACAGCATGATAATGATTAGGTGTGTTGTCACATGTTGTTTACTATTCTTGGTTCTTTCTACGTGACTTTACCGAAAGAACCAAGAATATGAATCCCTGCAGTCACGAAAGCTTTAAATCAAAATGTTGTTTACTGTTGGGGGGGGGGGGGGTGCTGCACGTCAGGGGCCGCACTAAAGGCCACCAGAGGCCGCCAGTAGCCTCCAGTGGCCTTGGGTTTACTTGTTTATTTACTGCCACGCATCGGACAGAAGAGTGCGTTGGCTCCGAATAATGACCGCTTCGAATGCCTTCGTATCAGCTTCTGTGAAACTTCTTTCGTCGGTGCTTGGAAAATGATTCAGTTGTTTTCTAAATAAAATGTCAAGGTGAGAATGATCAATGAAGAGGACTCCTGACACATAATGTAATGAGCTTAACCCAAAAAAAAACCTACCGAAATCGCTTATTATTTTAAGGCAAGAGTTTGCCCTCACACACAATCTGGAGATACAAGCCTTTTCCCCGTCCAAGGACGGGTGTATTGCAGTAAATCTGAAACTTAAAATCGAAAAGCAGACCGCGACGTGATGTTCATTGCATCAATGCGTGTGCAATTTGTAAGGGCGCGATGAAACAGACATATTTCATTTAAAGGTTATAATCCCTTGTTCATCATGACGTCCTTTTTACTTTGATGTCTCAATAGCGCCACGGAGATCACGTGACGTGAGGTTTCTGTCCTTGCAGTGAGGGTTGTTAGTTGATGCCGGGGAGGGGGGAGGAGGCGCCTCGCCCCGACATGTGGAGTGACATCATCCGCTAATTATTTTGAATGTGGGGGGGGGGGTGTCCATTTGGAGGACGTCACATGTTCATGATTATTAATTAGTAGGGCTGTTCGATGTGCAGTGACGTAACCTGCTCATGATTATTAATGAGGGGGGGGGGGGTCCATGTGGAGGACGTCACCTGATGATTATTAATGAGGGGGGCTGGCCTACGTGGAGTGACGTCACACGCGGGACACACAGACATTCTTGGCTCATTGTCGTAGTAAATTTACTATTTGGGCAGCACGCGTCAATGGGAGGGCGAACTCTCGGTTCGTTGACGCGACGAGCGTGCTGATTGGCTAAACCGGTGACCCCCCCCCCACCGCCCCCCCCCCTGCTCTCCAATCCCCACCCTCCCCCCCAGCCCCCGTCCCTCCGCCATTGCGAGGTGCCCTGCGTCCCAACCAACGCGTACCGTTCAATAAGAGCGTGCATCCTCCAGCGCAGAGCGCTCTCCCCATTGCAAGGGCATCTCCCAGGCTTTGAAGGCACAAGCCCGCCGCCACCCGAGTGGACGATCCCCCCGTTCGAGGCGTGATGCAGCGGCGACGGCGTTCGTTGGCATCACCTCGTGGACTCTCGCGAAATTTTGACGTTGTCTTTTTAGAAATGGCCCCGCGACGTCCCCCTCAGTGGCCGTTCTCGGGCGAGGTTCGGTGCGCTTTGCTCACTGCAAGGGTCGGGGCCATACATTTAGTGCGTACGCATGGAGGGGGGAGGGGGGTTGACCCAAATGCGTGCACTTGCGTATGGGGGGGGGGGTCTACTGACAATGTACGCATAGGAAACGGGGGGGGGGGGTGTGAAGCCTCGATAATTGTCTACATTGGCCTTCTAATGAGTTAGATAGTCTGGCGGTGGACTATTTTGCTTAAACACGTTAATATTATTAATCCTTGATCGTTTCTGCTTGGATTCAATATCGGCCGTTCTATAGGATTCGGGGTGGTGGGGGGGTGTGTAAGAATTTGGCGTGCGTACAGGGAGGGGTGGAGGGGTCAAGTTTTGACAGATTTTTTGCGTGCCTGCTAAATGGATGGGCATGTACCAGGTGTTCTAATCTCGCGCAGCGCTCTACATGATGGCACAGGGTATAATTTGGAGTAAGTAAAAAAAAGAAAACGATTGTCCTCCAAACATTTTGGTTAAGCCTTGCTTTGTCTGTGGGTTGGCTCACGCATTTAAGTAACTCGTAAGAATCCTGTAAGTACTTCGTAAATGAATGCGGCGTATGAGTTGAGAGCATACACAGTACAAGTGCTCAAGAAGCCCCAGTCCAGCTCCAGTGTTAATTCATTATTATTCAAATTGAGCTGCATTGGGATTCTGACCCAATTAATTAGTTGTTTTAAGTCCAATGCTAATCAGATGGTAATTGAGGGGCTGATTGAAATTTTTTAGCCTGTCAGTCTAACTGTCAATTAATACACGTTAACACCCGATCTGTTGCAAACTCACACCACAACATGCAAATTGTAGCTATTTTGGTAAATTGGACACGCATGTAAATACTAGCAATAAAATAGAATTATAATTAATCCCCTCAAGTGGAAGTTGCTTATTAGGAGCTTCAGTAATACATTGACTAATAAGTTATTAATTAAAAACAACAAAGAAAATTGGTTCCTTAATAGGATTCTGACAGTCGTGGTGGTAAAAAGGTAACGAGTGAGGGAGATGGTGGGTGTGAAAGCTCTCTCACTGCATAAGAGTTTACATTGCAATCTCTTAACTGGCTCATCATCTGTTCATGCGTGGGACGTCAACACTGGCTGTCTCGCGCAGAGGTCGCCGTCGTGATGCTGGCGTTCTCTCCCCACACGATGAGGACCATCAGTGGAGATGAGCAGGACTCCACACCCCCGCGCGGTTCCACTGCCATCCCATGGGGTTGTCAGGGACGACGGCCATGTCGGAGCACTGAACTAACGACGCTTAGGAACCTGGGTTCGAATCCGAGCAAGGCAACTGCGATTCAGCCTCAAGGAGTCCGATGGTCTTGGTCTGGCCACCATTGACTGCGCTCAAATAGCCATCGTGTTTCATTTGACTTTCTCTGAAGTTGTGTTTCAGCTATGAGGGCCGCACATAAATTTGGCTTTGTGTTTGCCGTGTTATAAACACTCTCCTGCTGTGCAGGCACGTACAGGCATCGGTCACCGTCATTGGCCCCGGGACTGTGTGTCTGCATGAGTGTGCAGTTGGCTCACAACAAGGAGCGGAGCGCCGGTTGGATTAAACACGGCAAGTTGGCACAGTAGGGGGCACAGGTGGTGCATCGGCCAGTCATCTCAGTCGACCCATGGCACCTGGGTCTGTCCCGTGACCTGCCAGCTGGCGTTCGACACTTCACTTGGCCTTAACGTGCACATAGCCTGGCACTAGCACTGTGGTGACATCACCGCCACTTAGTGGCGAATGGCGGTTGTTGTTGTGTAGTTGGCGGTGGATAGAGAAGGAATGCAACGTGGTGGGGGAATAAAGGAAAGTAATGAGGTTGTTAAGCAATAAGGCACCACCATTAAAAGGTGCCACCAGTGCATATGCACGGTTATGCAAGTTTTGCTTTCAAATGTGGTTGCCTTAAAACGAAGCCAAAGGACTAATCCTAAGTGCCTGCATGTCGATTTATTGGTATAATTAGCACTAATGCATTTTTAAATATGGTAATTGGCACTACAAGTATGACATGGGCACTAATTGCCGCTTAGATGTATGCATTATGTAAAATGGCCATTATCGTTTATTTGCTCCGTAAACAACGATGGCACGCTGCATTAGTGTCCTCGCTAAGCGTCGTGTTGATAACCATTGACAGTCCAAATATATTGTTAGGCTCTAATGGAGTCTGCAGCTCCACAAATAAAGGTAAACTACCAACACTATTAGGTAAATATATAGATGCTGAAGCTTCTTCATGGATTTATTACAGGACTTTCCAGGCTTCATGCAACCTCGACGCAGTCACTTTAACAACTTGAATATCGAACATTCTCGTCGGTTTGAGAAATTAGAACTCAGCCCTGTAAACACATCAGATGACTACGCAGTACGACTGAAAACCTATGCGGACGTGTTACCGTGCAATTCCTGGCATCCTCTGCATCCCTCTCTATTCCAGTGCCACGGGTACATTTCGTGGTGAAGCTGCATTAAAGTCCACCTCTCTGATCTGCCACCCAAAAGTTCGGAAACCACACGTCGCCGCACTGCTTTGGAAGTATGGCGGAAGCTTGAATTTCCTGGCGTTGTTGCCAAGTGCGTGTTCTGCTACCGCGAGCGTCTGCAGGTTTTACCCGAGGAAGTGACTGTGCACGTTTCTGTAAACGGCGTGAAATTAAACGTTCGTATGGAGACACGGGTCAGGGGACTTGAGTGGCTGTTGGCCTGGTTAGCACACTGAGCGTAAGTGTTCCAGCGTCTCCCTTACGTGGTCGAGATGGTTTTGGTTTTTTTCCGTCCCGACTTCTGGTTCCCAACTCAAAACATCGGCTGCCTAAAAATGACCGCCAATCTGGCCAGGTGGCACTGTGGCCGGATGGCTTGACGCACGTTGGCAAGGTTGGGAAGCATTAGACGATTCGCAATCGAGTGGTGCTGGGTCTGGGTTCTCGTGTTCCACTTAGGCGGCTGCAAGTGAAAATTCCAATAGCTAGTTCACTCAGCCCATCACACCTCTGCGGTTAATATAACGAGTTACAACTTTTTTTGGAAGTCAACAGGAGCTGTCCCTTTGAATAGACTGATTGTGCCGTAAGCACGTGCACATTTCACCACGAGTTCTTGGTCACAAGTGGAGATGTACGATGGCTCAACAATCGTCTCAGCAGGTTGACACTTTGACTTGCCCATACCTAAGTCCCACTGTGTGTGCTTATATACCCTCGCGCAGTATACATACACACCCATGCAAACTCCGATTATCACGGTTGGCTACATACAGTGTGAAAGAAGTTCAACATAAATATGTACCCATCCCACGTATATAAAACATAATTTCGAGGGACTTGTCGTGTAATGGTTATTGTACTGCACTACGACCATTACAATTCTGACAATGGAGAATTCCACATGCGTTTTGCTTCGTGAAAAAATAAAACATTGCTGCATCATCTTTCTCCAGATTTACTTTACCCAAAAATAAGCAATAGTTTCAATGGTTGGGGGAAAACATCAGCAGTGCCGCGCGTATGTGGGACATAACGATGTACGCTTACTCAAATTGAAACGTGTCACCCCTAATGGGTGCCTATGAACAGTAATTGCACCAGCAGTCTGCAAGGCTAAATTCACAATCATAGACTTTGTATACAAAGTTTGCACTTAAATTGTTTCGTTAAGATTTTTTTCCAAAGATGTAATTGTCTCGTTTTTTTTCTATTGTAGTGATTACGTGTTAAAACAGAACAGCAATTGCTCCAGCCATTACTGCGTTATTGTGGTCCTAAAATTGTCCCCTGTGCAATCACTCACATGCACTAGCTGACCTAATGGTGGTGGGGGGGTTGACCACCAGATGATGAAAATAGAACTGCATGCCAGCAGAGGAATTGATGTTGTACATTCATTGCTCATTTTCTTGTATCTCAGTCTTGTAAAATGGGCTTGTCTCTTCCCTGCATCCTATAAACGTTGCCCTTCATTTAACCCTTCAAGCGATTGTCATTTTCAATGTGGAACATTGTGGCTTATTATCATATCTCACCGAAACCTTGGACAGCATTTAGTGGTTCTTGACAGCCGTGAAAGAAAGAAATGCAGGGTAACTTTGAGCACAAGTTAAGATCAGATGTTGTTGACTTTGCAGCACAGCGTGAGTGATGCATTGTTCTGTACTGGGTACCAAAGCTGCATTTTGTATCTAACGTCATCAATGTACAGTCTTCCCTTTCATCCAGGATTGTCTGAAAAGGGCATTCAGTATTAATAGGGTTTTTCCCCTTTTTTCTGGCAACAAAACTGAAACCTTTTTTTAACGAGGATTCATGTCTGCATTAACCACAATACCTGCAGTCAAATGCAAACAGAAAACATACTATGATAATATATGCATTGTCCTTGAAACTGATTGGTCCACACCAAGGGACGGCGTATGCCTTTCGGCGTCATCTGGTCGAGCACCAATTGGGTCGAGGCTCAAAAGAAAGCCGTCCCTTGGTGTGGACCAATCAGTTTCAAGGACAATGCATATATTATCATAGTATTTTTTTGTTTGCATTTTGACTGCAGGTATTGTGGTTAATGCAGACATGAATCCTCGTAAAAAAAGGTTTCAGTTTTGTTGCCAGAAAAAAGGGGAAAAACCCTATTATTACATTTTGGTACTGGCAAAGGAGGTTTAACGATGAGGGCATTCAGTATTCCCTCGTTATTCACGAGAGATACGTTCCGGAGATGCTCGCGAATTGCACATTTCACGGATAATGACATTGGCCTTCGGAAACCTATCTTTTTAATTTATCACCTTAAATGTATACGTACATAATACATCTCATGACATTCTCTGACATGACTTTATCTCCTCACTTTCTCGTATCACAGTCTCATCACATTATCTAATCACTTTAATCTCATCACTTTATCTCTCGTTACTTTATCTCTCATCACTTGATCTCTCATCACATTACTGTATTTCTGTCTCGATGCAGTCGTGTAGAGTTACAGATGCGATTCGCGGATAGCCAAAATCGTGGATCGCAAGTTCGTGAATAACGAGGGGATACTGTACAAAGGCACGAACGCATCACTCAATAACCCAAAAATAATATAAAACTGTCAAATCACTCCTTTTTTTGCCAAAAACCTTAAAAATTGTTTCCGCTAATGTTTGTCTTCCCAATGACTCGAGCACCATAAAAACGCAGTAAGAGTATTGTACTTTATACATTGATGAGTGCTACTCGGTTTCTTTGGGTAGCCTGGGATGATTTGCTCTCACGTGCAATGGCTGATGAATGATTGGCCGATAATGCATTTGACACATCGATAACTTATCTCAAACGTTCATCATCTCAGAAGTGATAGCTTTCCTTGCAAAGAGATCGTAGCCCGTATTAAATGATCTCATCAGCGATTTGCATCATGGGATCTGAGACACCGTTTGTTTTAAGAGCATAATCTTATTGAATAAAGGACCTATCGAATTTATCTTGTAAATAAAAATAAGAACACTTGTTATATGTTCTGTCTGGAGCATTGTACTCATTGGAAGCAGATGTTAGTTTGAGGTATTAATGGTTGCGTTCGTTACAATAATTATTTCATTCAAGAAAATGCAGAAATTGTTGACATTTATCCGACTGGTACTTTATATCGAGATACAACATCGGGCATTGCTACATTTTGACAAGACCTGAGCGCTGAGCTGGCACCGCTGGGATCTTGGATGTGAATCCAGACGGCCCGCCTGTGATTCAATCGGGTTCTCAAGTGCAGAAAGTTGATGGTTTTCAGCCATCATAGCTACAATTGCAGCTATGATGATTAAAAATATAGGTTTTTAATGTCATTTGAAAAATATGACTCTCACATGGAAAAGTACTGTCCTCTACTCGGGTTCACTTGGGCCAGAGGTCACTCGAAGGATCTCAAAAGTAGCTCTGTGATATCTGCTTCCGAGGGCCGTTCTCTTAGATGCAGGGATTGCTCTGCAGATGCATCGTAGCCTCATATTAATAGCACAATCAGGATAACATTGAGAGGATATGACAAGAGAAACACATTCGTTGCAATAAATGACAGTGATTTCAACGTATTATTGAGATCTGTAACATTTGTCATTAAACACACTGGTCACACTGGTCATTATCATGATAAATACATTTCTCGAACATGAATAATTGTAGCATCTGCAATGCACCCGAGGCTATGCATTAGCAATGGCTCTACTTGAGTGTTTTTTTTTACACATTTGCAGAATAACGAACGGCACTTTGAAAGTTGTAATAGTTTGAGTTTAAATTTCGATTGAAAGCTTTCGTGACTGCGAGGATTCATCTTCTTTGGTTCTTTCGGTAAAGTCACGTAGAATGAGAATAAAATAATAAAATAACACAATAAAATTCTCACGACGTTTCGGCCACAACGCAAGCGGCCATCTTCAGGTGAAAGGAGCAGACCTGTCGGGACGACAGAGCTTCAGTGAAGACGGCCGCTTGCGTTGTGGCCGAAACGTCGTGAGAATTTCATTGTGTTATTTTATTATTTTATTCTCATTCTACGTGACTTTACCGAAAGAACCAAAGAAGATAGTTTGAGTTGATTATCTTGTTACATGGGTGGTTCCGTTTAGGCGGTTTCCCGGCTATTTTACGCGGGAGATCCGTGGGGCGCGAGCACAGCAACGGCAGCGGCAACAAAGCAAAGACAAAGAAACGTCGACATTGCAGGCAACAATTACGGCGTCCTTTAGAAACATTGCGCAGCCAACAAACGACGTATTTGACGGTCATAAATGAAACTCACGCGAATAATTACGAATTTTTTTTTGCAAATATGAGAGGAATTGGCGCCAGAAAAAGTGAGGTACTATTGCAAGTGAAGCTCTCAATTTTAAACTTGATGTGAAGCTTTCGTGACTGCAGGAATTATTCTTAGGTTCTTTCGGCAAAGTAACGTGGAAAGAAAATTAATTAAATAATAGAGTACGACGTTTCGATTGCAACACAAGCAACCGTCATCAGGTAGAACTACATTTGAGTGAGAGACAAAACACAGACACGGAGACACACAGACAGACACACAAGCATAAAGAGACAACACATAGACACACAGAGATGCACACATAACATAGACACACAGAGACACACAGAGAGAGATACACAACATAGATACACAGAGACACACAGAGATACACAACGTAGACACACAGAGAGAGACACACAACATAGACACATAGAGTGTGTGTGTCTATGTTGTGTGTCTTTCTCTGTGTGTCTCTGTTGTCTCTCTCTGCTTGTGTGTCTGTCTGTGTGTCTCCGTGTCTGTGTTTTGTCTCTCACTCAAATTTAGTTCTACCTGATGACAGTTGCTTGTGTTGCAATCGAAACGTCGTATTCTATTATTTAATTTATTTTCTCTCTACGTTACTATATTTTGGTCTAACGATGACGTACACACAGGCGATTCGAAAAAGGCAGTGCAAACGTGAGAGCAAGAGGTGCCACTCAAAAAAGAAGTTAGGTGGAAAGGAGTGAACACGTTTCTTGAATTTAGAGAGGTTATAAGGGTTTGGGAAACGAGACGATCGGAGGGGACTCCACCGCGGAGCAGTGCGAGGGAAGAAACGGAAAGAGAAGTGAGGTGACCTGCAGTGTGGTGAGTGAGTGAAATTAAAGTGTTGCCGTGACCTCCAGTGTCGTTAGTGTGTGAGTGTTGGGGAGCGGGAGTAAAGGAGAGTAGGGGGTACAGCTGGTGCATCTGCCAGTTATCCCAGCCAACCCATGGCACCTGGGTCAGTCCCGTGACCTGTTAGATAGCCTTCGACAATTCACGTGGCCTCAAAGGGCACCTGGCCTGGCACAGGCGCTGTGGTCACATCACCGTCAATTCGTGGCGAATGGCGGATATTGGTATTGTAGCGGTTAGTCCGCTGCGCTACGAACCTGGCGACCCAAGCGGGATTCCTGCTCACGACCAACACCAGCGACGATTATCTGAACTTGTCACGGGCCTCCCCTAGGTTCACTGAGCCTTAAATGAGTACCTAGGGAAACAAATGCGGCCGGGCGTGGTGCTGGCCACCCACCCCCCCCCCTCGTGTGCCGTGCCGGCCTTCACAGGTGCTCGCGAACAGCACTTTCCCCAAGAGTCTGTCAAGGCTATACAGAGCATATTTGTCTTTGCTGTGACCTGCATTGTGCTGGTGAAACACAGCCGTGGCGAGTCCTCCAACGAGTCCTTAACATGGGCGGAGGAATCAACGAGTGACTTACATGGGAACAGTAACCATGGCAGTAGCGATAGAAGAGTGACATTGAAGTGGCTACCTGTTGGTGAGTGGATGATTGGAGTGAATCAATGAGTATTGGATCATCGATTGACCGTGACTACTTCAGTCTGAATTCTGTCCGGTGCAGTGAGGTAGGAACTTAGAATCAGAATCATAAAATTTATACTGGAGGAATCCGATGAGCTATGAAGCTCGTTTTCACAGGTGTCCAGTCGGGGCGGGTCAGAACGTTACAAAAACTGGGTGCTCCACGCCGGAAATGACAACAGGATTCCAGCCTAAGCCGAACTCGTGCTTTTGTATCGCAGTGAACAGTGTTCGAAATGTACAAACATGACCAAACATGGAGAAAGTTCCATCCACACTGAGTCTTGTTAAGGTAGTTACGAAGCAGAGCACACTCGCGTTCTGGAAGCCACATGCACGGGAAATACAATACCTCTCGATTAAGCGTCTTGTTGTCCAATAATGACTCCAAAGTTACAATTGATTACCACCCACAATCCATTTAGGGACACATCATTCAATACATAGCGAGTTGGTTATAAATGTGTTGATTTCGAGGAGTTCATTCTCATTTTACATAACGGTAATGATTCATATTCAGCTACATTTGTTGTCATTTATGTAACGTCTCTGGATGTTTATGTCAACTAAAGGGAAAATAATTGAACAATTCCAGATGGCACTGAGGTTGTTTTTTTCCCGACTCGTATTGGGAAGACCGCGAGTTAAAATCCACGCTGGGGATTGAAACAGTCCATTATCCATTTGGCATTGATAAATGAGGACTCTTCTACGTTGTGGGGATACTGGGTACCACCATAAAAATGTGAAATTTCCACCACTGGTCATTGGTGACATGACGCTTTGGCTTAACTTGGCAATCTTTGTAATTGCTCGTCATAATTTCACGATAATTAAAAACATATCCAAAATTGCATTTCACATGTGAAAGGAACCTGGATTGCCGAGTGGACAACACTCATACTAAGCAGACATTGCAGAACCAGCTTGCTGTGCTGCCTTCGATAAGCACCGCTCTGTTGACTTGTGAGGTTGATGTCTCACGTGCACTTCGGTTCCATCCATGTCTGAAACATAACCACGCGCTCCACATCGCATTCCAGTTGGGTTTATAGGCACATAAGCTCTGTGTGTCTATATTGTGTCTCTCTCTTTGCGTCTCTCTCTGCTTGTGTCTCTCTCTCTGCTTGTGTGTCTGTCTGTGTGTCTCCGTGCCTGTGTTTTGTCTCTCTCTCAAATTTAGTTCTACCTGATGACGGTTGTTTGTGTTGCAATCGAAACGTCGTATTCTATTATTTAATTTATTTTCTTTCTACATGACTTTAACGAAAGAACCAAAGAGTATATGCACATACTGTTTGAAAAGTATGTGTCAGGCTCTTAAAATCATGTTACCAAAGCCAGTGCTGTATGATACTAAAAACTAAACGTGCAACTCTAGAGAACCCCTCTAGTTGATATTTGGCCTTCTATTCCATGCTGGCCAGGCATCTTGGAAGAGGTAGGCGTAACCACACTTTACCCCACCACACACTGATTAACTGTGGTGTACTCATTTATACTGCACGGTGGATAGAGGAGGTGGGGGGGGGATTTAATAACTAGCCCGTTTTTTCGACTGCCGCAACTCCGGGCATGCAAGTGTAGTGTGCTAACCGTTGTTACACCATGGCATAATCTCACTGCACGATAATGCTGCTCGCAATATCATGAAGTGGCTGCCGGAACAAGATTGCTCTCATCCTTGGCCCAGTAACAGCCTCACAACTCGGCTTTACAGCCACCTGAGTAGTCATCTTCGTTACGTTCACGTCTCTTTAGGAATGTGCATTGGTGCCCGCTGAATATTGTCCACCAACAATGATGAGCACCTACACGTGCCTGTTTGAAGAGGAGGAACACTTTGCCTTCCACTATTAAAAGCAAAAACGAAAATGCGAAATGTATTAATTATTCACGGAAAAACGGCAGACCAAAGCGTACGATTTAGACTTTGCCTTCGTGTTGTACCTTCAATGCGATTGAGACATAAATGTGGCGCACGTTTTCCAGAGATAAAAAAAACTGTGACTTTCAGTGGGGAAGCATACGCTCAGATTCGCTCCCCTGCTTTTGAAAGCTTTTTGAAACGCGACCCAGTGTTAAAGTTCCCCGCGTGAATTTTAATGGGTATCCCTTGAGCACCGGGACTTAGAATATACAAAGCAAATCACAGGCATACATTGCTGAGAATAATATTTTTAATTGTACTGTGGTTCATAGTGAAAGGATTTATTTTAAACACGATGTAAATGTTATTTATTTTTGTATGTCATTTAACAAAAAAAAATAAAGTTTCAGATTGTTATAATATCACACAAAAGTTAAAATGATGTGTAGGTAAAAAAAACGACTAATCTCCCCGTAATGTATCTTCAAGCAATTAAATGTGTCCATGGTGCTGGTGATTGTGTTTGAATGTGCAACAATTTATATGTAGCATGATGGCAATTAAGCAAATCCGGACGCCTTATATCCTCTGCTGAGAATGTGGCACATAAAGCAGGCTGTCATGAAGTCATTTGGGGATATCTTTTGCTGTTTCTCAATCATTGTTGTACACTAACAAAGCGAGGACTGATCAGAACGTCTTTGGCCTGATGTAGTAGGCGATGGCTGACCTTGGTGAAACTGTGTTTTCTGTATAGTTCAATTCAAATGCTATGCTCTTCCCCCATTGATATTCCAAGGCTTTTAATCCCCGCGAGGGAGAACTCTTTGCCTAGCTCCTAATACCACTTCTTCACACCATACATCACTTCATTGTCGCAAGGAAATCGCTTTCTCTGCAAGTAATTCTTTAAGTTGTGATACGTGGAAGGCGGCGGGATTCCAAAATCAGGTCAGTTTGGATTTGTAACGAATTTTGCTGTAATTTTCACATTTCTATAGTTTTAAGTTATAACATCTTCCTTGCGTATTAGCCGGGAAATCGGCGAGTGCTCCACGCTCATGTCGAGTCTGGGAGAGTGACTCGGGGCGGGGGGGGCTGTACGAGCGACGTTGTGAATGTTTGAGATGCTGCCGAGCGAGTGAGCAAAGCTTTTTAGCAGTGTTGGATGAAGTCGTCCCACGGCTTGGCTCCGATAGTTGAAGTCGCAGCTTCTTCAGTGAACTTGCAAGATTATTTCAAGTGCCCTATATAAGTTGCATTGTTAATCTCTTACTGTGGAATGTATTGATTTGTAATGATTACGCATCATTTTAACTGAACATCCTCCATTCATAACTTGTTTTCTTTTACAGTATTTTGCATTGAGGAGCAATTTAAATAGTTCCTAAATGCCAAAAAATGCCGTTGCTTCCATTAACACTACTTAATCATTCACTTCCCAATTTAATATTTTCACAAATAAATTTTAATTCGGTTCACTTTGTGGAGAGTCAACGATGTTTGTTGTTTGTCGCGTTCTGACCTCCGTGCCCCTCCTGGACATGTCAGAAAGAGCTTTATAGCTCATCGGATTCTTCATCCAGTATAAATACATTCTGATTCTGTGCTTCACATATAGTGGGGCTCCTGCTATGGCAATGTGGAATTCCCACTGTTTGCCCTTGGCCACTGAGTATCTTTCCAGTGCTCATTTGAGGAGAGAGGTACCCTAACAAAGCGGTTTATGCGACAAGAAAACCTGGTCACCGAAAGGGAGAAAGCATATTGTGTTATCCAAGCTCCATGCTGGCAAGGGATTGATGGTAAATCCCATTGTCGTCTTTAACAAACTTCTCATCATCGCAGCACTTTTCCCAGCATCACATTCAATGAACTGCTCTTATCCACCCTGTAGGGAGCAATCTTTAGCCGCATGCAGTGACAAGTTGTTGCTTCATCGTATTTCCGCCGCTGTTTTTTTTGTGCACCCTCCGAGATGGGTATCACTGAATCAAGTGAAAAGAGCGATTTGGGATGGCATTTTCGCAGACACTGATTGGGCTGAGACCAACAAATTTTCTGTTGCATGATAACTTTTTTGTGCTTGACTCAAGGGGGCACCCAGGACTTTTGCAAGTGCTGCCTCTGTGCAATTGGGCACAAGCACTCTAAAACCACTCGCACACTTGTCTCAAAAAATTAAAGTCAAGCGATAATTTTAAATGTTCTGTCTGCTGGGACTACGCAGCCTACGGTGCTCCTCTCCACTAGCAGTTCCGAGACACTTTTGGAAATTCCACATTCTCAATGTGGGGATGGGGGGAAGTGGGACTAATTATGTGTAGATCAGAGGCATGGTGGAATAAATCAACCCCGATTGGGGATTTGAACTCCAGCAGCTTTCTGATTACAAGATTGTCTTAATTAAACAAATGCTCTTGGGCAAGAGAATGTAGAGAAAGCTCTGTCGGCCGATTGATACATGTTACGAAAATAAACCACGGACAAATTTATGTTTTCTTTGAGAGAAAAAAAAACGCTCTAAAAATGGACAGACAAACTTTCCGATTGACAACAGATGTCAATGTCACAATAACTTAATAAAGTAAGTTTTTTTTAATTGAAAGTGATTTGTTAAAGAATAGAAAATAGGGCCTGGGGGATATGAATGTATTAAACAATAATTGTATTCTTAAAAATTCCATGGTGTAAAATGTACACAACAACAACATGAAAAACAATGCTGCTTTCAAGTTATTATGTTGGATTAGCCCACTAACGAATCAATGAAAATTAAACCTTTTGTTTTCACACCACAAGAAGTGTTAAGGCCAACGTGACAGCCTTGAGTGACCTGTAGACGCTTCAGACCTTGCAATTCAGATGCCCTTGGTCTCTAAATGGGGTCTCAAATCGCACGTCGAGGATGAAACGCGTTTTTCTCTTTTTGGCACTCTGGCAAAAAAAATAAAAGCATCCGTGAGTACAACGGTATTTGTCAAATCTACACTCACGCTGCCAGAAATGAAATAATTGAAGGAATAAACATCCGTAAGAGCGAGCGTTTGTGCTCAATCATCAGGCCAGATGGAACCGTGGTTTGAGCGCTAAATACAGAGTACTAAAAGTTGAGCTCAAATTCTGGCTGATTGTTAGCTCAGTCAGTTATGCTGCCGATATTTTCCAAAATGAGTCCCGCTGTTTTAGGAAAGCAGACTGTCCGATACTATAGCAATGTGGGCACGTCTCAGAACTATTAGCAGGGATGAACATGGAGAGATGTTGCAACCTGCTCTTCGGTAGCTGGGTTATATGTCAATGTTCTGTTTGTCACGGGTTCATATTGAATGACACGCACACATTTCCAGCTTATTCTAAGGCTGTCATGACTAATGGCAGTGGCGTTTGAGGTGTGTGTTGGAGGAGCCAGGCAACGGTTTATAATGTGTGGGTCCCACCTTCTCTGCCGTGCCACTGCTTGTCACCAGAGGCTGCCACCTGCAAGCTCATGAGCCGCAAAGTGTGATGCTTGCTTCAGGCAAACAAGGTGAAGGCAACCAACTGATTCAGTCGTGGACCTCCCTGTTTGTCTATGGGAGCAGTGGTTTGTTTTTAGTGAAATTAAGTTGTTTGTGCGTGGCGCCCAATGAACACGATGCATTGTGCTACTCTGTGTGTCAGTCTTTAAAATGTATAAATGCAGTGTAGTACTTCGTCTGCAATGATCAGAAAATGGCAATTTCGGGGCCGATACGATTCTTGATATTCAAGAATGGTTGTCTTAAATTATCAGACCCATGCAAGGTGAAATGTGATCATTTTAGGCAATGCCATTTTATGAAAGGGGTGTTTTTGAGTGGATGGCATTATGGGTATTTCCAATCAAAGTAGATACCACCAGTGGTTAAGATCAGTGGTGATACCTGTTTATAGGATTAACAAAAATGTAGGCTTTAATAATATAGGATTATTATAAATAGACATACCTTTTACTTCAGTCGTACGTATGTATGTTGAGCTTCTTCCCCACCTGCACGTAGCCAACCCAGCCTCGCATCAGTGAAGAAAAATATCCAGTGAGAAATTAAGCCCAAATATGTGATATATAGTCATAGTGTAGTAGTGTAAGATAAATAATGTGCTTTAGCATTAATGTCAAATATTTATTTAAATGAATAGCAATATACAAATGATCACGCCCAAATAAATATTGATACTGATTGTGACGAGACATTAGCTTACTCTTACATGCTGGCCAGAAGTCTTGTAAGAGGTGAGGGTACCACATTTTAACCCACCACACATGACCTGCCGATAACTTAACTATGGTGAACCTATTTATACTGCTGGGTTAGACATGCAGTGGGAAATTTAAGACACTTGTCCCATCCTTTCAGCAATGCGTCCGAACTGAACCGGTGACCTCTGGATTGCAAGTCCAGTGCGCTCACTATTATATAATTTATTATATAATTTGCAGCATCTCCGTTACAGCTGGCCAGTGGTGACTGTCCTCACCTGTAATCCAGCACTGTGGAGGCGAAGGTTAATGGATCGCACAGGTGTTGCGAAACCCCTTTCCCCGACTTGCGAGGAGAATGCGGTAGAGCAAAGTGCCGACTAAAATCACCCATCGGCATCTGTGTGGGATAGAGTGTTTAGCAACATGCATTTAAAGTATTTGGCTGATATACATTTCCACATGGTAAACCACTTCGTTGAGCTATCATTTGTGGCCAGGTCATTCATATAGCTCAGTGGGCGTTACCTGGTAAAATAAAAGTCATGTTCGTTTTATAGATTAGTTTGTTTCCTCCTCGTACGTGTGGGATTTTCTCCGGTTTCCTGCCACACGTATAAACACGCATTATTAATTGGCTAAAAACATTTAAAATGTATGCACCTGCACGTTTGTGGTCTTTACGGTGTTGTGCCATGCAGTTTGCACGAACGTAAAACATGCCCCTAACCCTCATCGCTATGAGGACCCTCCCGAAAAAGTCTTAAGACTCGCTGAGCCTTTCTTGGTTAAATATTTCAATATATTATCTTTCTCGTTTGTCCAAATGAATGATGAACATTTCATCACTTCCCAAAGAGCAGTGCTCGTTGTAAAATTGCAGCAGGCACGGTGAGCTTAGCGTCACCAATTAAAATTGAAACCACCAAAAAAAGTATATTTTTATGTTCTTGAATAATGAATAATAAATGAAACAAAAAATGAATCTCATTTTCACACAACTTTCTTTTCCATTAAATATTTAACTATAGTTATAAATGACTCTAATTTACACCACTGGCTTCGTGTGTACACTCTTAATGAACCGCTGAGAAATAAGCTGAAGATAGTTAATAATTAGTCGAAAATATAATTGTTACAATTAGTTTACAATGGCAACAACTTTATATTTACCATGCTAATTCATGTCATATGGTTCAATTAAAGTATCTAGTTTACGTTTCACAGAGTGCCAAGATTAATTGCATAATTTAGATGCCTTCCACTTTTTAACGAGCCTCGTAAATTATAAATCACTTCACCTTTATGAATGGCACTACGCGGTAATCAGGGGCTACGCAAACAAAATTGCCCTCCCGCTTTATTTTAGTCAGGTTAATGTTGGGGAGTCAGTGCTTCAGAGTTATTCTTCACAATCTAAAATGCGTTCTTTGCCTACGGCATGCAGTTTCTTAACCGGCGATGAAATACCCCGGACGTTTGTGTGCAGCTTTACCGTTTGAACTTTTTTAAGCTTTGACGTTTGTTTTTCAAATGTATGTGCCCAAACTCATCAGGTGTCACAAGCTAAGCATGTTTGAGCCTGGATAGTGCTTGGATTGCCAACCACCATGCATAAAGAGGTCTTCTAGGCTGCTGTGGGACTGCATTATAAGCGAGGCGCAGTGTCAGCAACACAAATAGTTGTACTGTACTCTGCACTTACGTCCGTGCTTCCCACCTTCACCATCCCATACCGACCAGCATGCAATATTGTCCAATCACTCCCAAGACACTGCACGGCATAGGGAGGCTCTCATCCAGCAGTGGATTGACAAGGGGAGCTGCACAATTACCTGTGGGATCTAGGAGACAGAAACAGGCCGTGATCGTGTGTAATAGGCATCGCTGGCAATGGACATGATGACCACTTGACTCCTGAAACATGCGGTCACTATTTCCTACCACGAGCACAGAAAACAAACTTTTAACACCCCCATTTCCATCACTTAAATTAACTTCCATGTCCCATTATTGTTGGTGGCAATGGCACTTGTATTGATTGTACACTTGGCAATACACAATGCCTTACACTGCCTGTGTAAAAATATATATAAATCCTTGCAAGCGCCGGATAAATTGCCAGTCTGTGGCACAGCAAGGTGCCAATCAAAGTCCCTAAAAGAGCGCTTTCCAGTTTCCGGCGCGGGATAGAAAATGCCAAGCCCGATTAGACGCAGGGGAAGGGAGAAAAATCCGAAAGGCTGGTGGTCTCCCTGTCTTGCCGGGCTGACATTGAGTAATGGAGGCTGCACACTGTGCCATTTATCTCGGGAGGTGTCTCGACTGCTTGTCACGGGGACAGACCAAGGACACTAGGGAAATGTGTGGGAGGCTGGGAGGGGTGGCGAGGGCAGGGGGAGAGAGGGAGGAGAGAGGGGGCAAGCAGACAACGAGGCAGGAGGGCAGGCAACGGAAAGGTTTGGGTGCATTAGCATTTCCCAGTCGGCAAACTCTGCCTGCGTACAAGCTCTGTGAACAAGGGGTATGAGAATGTGTCATCGCGGAATATGTAAACAAGTGGAATGGCACTCTAGTATTTGCTGACGTCCGCCGTGGTTAGTGCTCTCGATTATATATTTCGGAGGTAGCGAGGTAAAAATCCTGAATCGGGGTCAAATTTCCGTTGGTCATGGTGCCTCGGGGCTCAATAAAATGAATGCCACTTTGTGGGAAGTTCAAGATGCACATCTGGTGCCTGCGATTACACCACTGTATTATACCGGCAATAACCGTCACCCAGCAATGGGTGATTCTACCCCATTCTATTGATGGATTTACCATTGCAGTAAGGGATGGCGGTGATGAAGATGATGTTGACATTTACGCTAATTAACCGTTTGCTCTGGGTGACAACTGATAACAAAAGTTATAATGATGTTGGTAATGTGGATAGTGTTGGTGCTGGCAAGTGTTGTAAAGAACTGCGGCGATAAAGCCACCGCTGCGTGTGTGTGATCGGCAAGAGGGGATTGCTGTGGGTGGGGTATGTGAGAAGGATGGAGGAGGTCAAGTTACCGAGACAGGCACTCGAGCGGCACTCACAAGATTGGCGATCACACAAAAGTCCTCGAGCCAGATGGTCGAGATACCATGAGCCTACGAGAGTAGACCTTGGAAGTTAGGTGTTCGCTAGCCAACAATTGAGGTATTGAACATGAGGTAGAGGATGATGTTGTGGTGCGGTAGCTTCACTGGCGGTGGTCGTGAACACCCCTTGATCTTCATCTTCATGCAGCTTAAAAACATTCATCGCAGAAAGTCATTATCGTAAGTAGGCCGCCACCTTGAGAAATGAGTTGGCAAGGTGCTGGAGACAGGAAGGGCTGAAATAACTGTTGCTTTCTCTGGGAGTGCTGAGGCTGTTGACAGGACAGTGTTTACAGATGCGTGTATTGACCTCGGCTGACAAATCAACCGCCCCAATTGATTTAATTTGATGGAGTTTTTTTTTTTACTGTGGTAGTTTACATCATGCAGGGCCCCTTAGAATATTTTTCCTTGCAATTTTCACAAATGATGTCCCCAAATAACATGCTGACACACTTCACCGATACAAAAGATGCATCTGTAGCAATGCTGGTATTCCAACTTTTGAGTGTGATGTCTGTTTCTACCCCTATCTATCCTGCATGTGATACAATCACTCATACATCTCCATGGCCCTTTTAGCTAAATCGCACTGAGCAAAACCACGGGTGAAGGTCCAGCCTCACAATTGCACGCGCAGCCCACTGCTGGCAGAATGACCTGAACCCACACTTTACCCAATCACACGTGGCCTGCTGATCGACAATACTGTGGAGTACCCCGTTATACTGCTGGATGGACAGAGGCCGGTGGATTTAATAAAATGTTGGCCTTTATTTTTTTTTAATCTGAAGACGCTTTGCCTTGACTTTACTATAATGCCACACTGAATCCCGCAAACCTTTTTCAGAGGCAGCTGCTTTGTGGAAGTAAAATGTTGTCTGAACAATTCACAGATGTGCGGTCGTTGGCAATGTTCGCATCTGTGGCTCGAGCGCACGATATCAGCCATCGGCGCACAATGGTATGCTCTTGCAAAATATGTCACGGGAGTTTCTCGACACCCTGGACATATCCACCACATATCAGAAGGCAAATTGGGCAATTCCCCGCAGAAATTCACAAAAGGCTGCAGAAATAAAACTGTCAACCTCACGAAAGTATTTTACTTGCACGATCGATAACAGGCCAATTTAATTTCCGTTGTTCACTTCCATAAGCCAGCGACTCGATCTCAGCGATGGCGAATTATTTTCAGTGTTCCCTTTCCCACTCATGCAGATGACAGAGGACGTGTAGTTTGTGCATCTGCGGAGTGGAGTGATTCAGCGATGTATACAAAATTCGGATGTTGGCGCGATGAGCGATACGCGGCGAGACGAGGTTATTGTGTGCGCTCGGAGATGGTTTGGCAAGAGACGCGTTTATGGGTTGCGCACTCGCACCACAGCCGTGTGGTGCCAGGGTCTCAAATGCAAGTTTAGCGGCACAAAAGTCGCCTAACAGATGACATTTTGGGGATAGGTGCAAAGGTAAAGGTGCAGCCCTGACATTGCTTGCTCACACTCCTGGTGGTGGAAGGGCCTCCACTTGAGGAAGCTCTAGAGCGGCCTCTTGACGGCACCATGGTCTAACTCTCCCACACTGGCCAGATACTTTGGAAGAGGTGGGAAGTACCCACACTGGAATCCACGACCTGCCGATCGACTAACTTTAATGCACCCATGTGTATTCCTCAGTGGATGGAGATGGGAGGTGGGGGGGGCGATTTGAGAACGTTGCCTGAATGTTTTCAACTGCCGCGTCGGGAGATGGAACCGGAGACCTGGGGATTGCAAGCCCACAGTGCCGCTCGCCGCTAGACTACGGTTGCGTCGTCCTTCAACTCGATGTCGAAGGATGATGCAACTGTGGTCAAACGTCAGTTTGTCTGCAAAAGGTGTTTTTAACATCTTAACACCACGTGTTTTATTGCCAGAAAGGGTAAAACCTATTCTTATCATTTTTTGCTACTGGCAAAAAGGTCTCGTGGCTTTCTGATACTGGCATTGTCTTTGTACTGTTTACCTTTTGGTGTTCTCTGGCCTAACACTGGCTAGACTAGGCCATAAAGAAGTCTGTCTCTGGTGTAGGCCAATCAGTTTCAAAGACAATGCAAATATTATCGGAGCATGTTTGTTTGCGCGTTTTACCACAAGTATGTGTGGTAAATGCAGACTTGATGCCTTGAAAATCTTTATACCTGTTTTATTTCCGGAAACCTATTCTTATTTTTAAAAATATTTTTTTATAGTGGCAAAAAGGTTCCATAGATATGTCTTCGTTCAATGAAGCAAAGAGGTGGCCATGTGCAAGTGGTAGGATATTCACATTCCAAACACGTGGGTAAGTCTCTCTCCATAGTACAACCACTTTTTGCTCGCCATCAAACAAAGACGGTCACTGCATCGTGCGCTGCGCTTCTGCGGCCGTCTGGAATGCTCTTCCTTCTGATATTAGGATGCCACTGGAGGTATACACTTTTAAATCGATAACTAATTTCTTGAGAACTGCATTTTGTGCTTAGTTTGTTGTCCTTCCACCGCACCGCGGATTAGCTCGGTTGGATATGTACGGTGTGAAAGAAGTTCAACATACATACAATATCGCTCAAAGTGGTACTGAACAAATGCTTTTAGCAAGCACCTATTAAGGTTGACATGGGATATGTAATGGTCGTGTAACCAGAACTTCATATCCAAGGTTGCCTTTGCCTCTATGGCGCAGATGTTGAGCACATTGTAATGCTTACTCACTTATGGCTGAATTCACTTTGAGAATACCCCGTCCATATTTAAATGCCAATAGTCTCTGGTGTTGTGTATCATGGCCAGGAATTACATTTGACATTCTGCAATTTGAGCGCAGTGTGCACTGCATAGTACCACCTCTCCGTACAGCATATGGTAGCACACACAAAGACAAATATCCCCCATATAGGTTTAACAAACTGTTGGGGGAAGTGCTGTTAGCGTGCACCTATGAAGGATGTAACGGCACATGAGGGGGTGGGTGGCTAGCACCACACCGGCCGCCTCTGTCCCCTTAGTGGCGATGTTTACACACCGCACCAGGTACTAATTTTAGGCTGTGTCGACCTAGGGGAGGCCCAGGACCTGTTCAATTAGTCGCCTCTGGTGTTGTGTATTATGGCCAGGAAGTATATTTGACATTCTGCAAATTGAGTGCAGTGTGTACTGCATGGCAGCACCTATCCGTACAGCATACGGTAGCACACACCATGTCCTCCCCACACACGCATACACAAGGGCAGACTGTTGGGGCAAGTGGCGTTAGCGAGCAACTATGAAGGCCGACACGACACATGAGCGGGTGGGTGGCCAGGACCATGCCCGTCCGCCTTTGTCTCCCAAATGGCGATGTTTACACAACATACCAGGTGCTCATTTGAGGCTGAATGGACTTAGGGGAGGCCCAGGCCTAATAATTGTCACTGGTGTTGACTGCGAGCGGAAATCGAACTCAGGTTTCTAGGTTTGTAGCGCGGCGCACTAACCGCTATGTTACCACTCCCCAAGCACTGCACACACACACGTGCACATCACGTGCACATCACGTGCCCATGCACACATTTAATTTTATTTCAGGACATGATCGAGGACGTATTTTTACATCACATGCGCAGTCTCAAATTGTAATTATTTCTAAACCATCCCCTGGCATGCATGGTAGTCTAAAGGCGCTCACAGGATCACTGCAGTTCACGTATCGCAATTCACGAGTGATGGTCCCCTGTGGAGTACCCGCAACAGCCTCACCAGTGTGACTCATGCACGTTGTGTCTCACTCAAGAAGGCAACGCCAACACGAGGACACAAAGACAAAGATCCCCCGTATTGCCTGTAACACACTATTGGGGTAAGTGCTGCTAGCGAGCAGCACCTATGAAGGCCGGCATGACACACGAGGCAATGGGTGGCCAACACCACACACGGCCGCCTTTGCCTCCCCAGTGGCGATGTTTACACACTGCACCAGGTACTCATTTGAGGCTGAGTCGACCTAGGGGAGGCCCAGGACCAGGTTAAATAATCATCACTGGTGTTGGCCGTGAGTGGGAGTCGAGCTCGAGGCGCCGGATTCGGAGCGCGGCGCAGTCACCGCTACACTACCACATGAGGACACACATACACATGAGCATCTTCTCTTCTGTATGCATGCATGTATATTGAACTTTCTTCGCACCAAACGTAGCCAACCGTGGTATGTAGGAAGGGCAACAAACCAAACACAAAAATAAGTTCTAAAGAAATTAGTTTTCAAACGAAAACGAAACAGTGAACATCGGTAAGAGCATTCCTCTTCCCTCCCCTGGCCCCCTCCATTCCTTCCCGTCCCTCCCCTGCGCTTTCGTGACCCGCGTGCGCCGTCTGTTACGGTCACCCTCTCATTTCCTCTTTCATTCACTCTCTTATTCCTCGGCCCTTGGGCGTCCCTGCCATCTAAATCACTCGATTTCTTTGTTACCGCTTTTTTGAACCACGTACTGTACATCGCCCTTGAGGCAAGGTGCTCTTTAAATACAAAATAAGATGTCGGAATCTCAATTCGTAATTGGCGAATGCGTTTTCCTTTTACTGCTTGTGAAGGTCTTCTCCCAAAAATGCTGGCAGTTTGAACTCGGCGTGCTGTGAACGGCAAAGTTAACCTGCTGCTGTGTGCCAATATCCTGTCATTAGCTTTGGATTTTTATGCACTCCTGGTAAAAAAAAAAAACATGTAAAATAGGGTTTTTGTCAGCACAACTTATAACTTGACAACTGTATTCTTGGTTCTTTCGGTATAGTCACGTAGAAGGGAAACAATAAAATAATAAAAATATAAAACGTAAAAATTCTCACGACGTTTCGACTGCAACACAAGCAATCATCATCATCATGTGTGAAAACCACAGCAAGAAAAAATTGAAAAAGTGGCGTTTTTTTAACGTTAGCACCACGGAGAGCAATTTGGCAGTTATTCATTTATTCATGAGCCTATCCACATATACAAACACAGAGACAATTTCAACCGAGAAGATGGATTCTGGCTTAGCAATCATTGGAAGGATTTAATAAACCATTTCGGGTCTTAATTGATTGTTCACGCTTATTACGGTGGCTTTCAGACCACATCCATTATTTTCGTCTCCCCCCTCCTCTTTTCTGAACATAGATGAACTCGTCCATCTGAGTAACTGTCAAATCGCTCTCCGTGATGCTAACGTTAAAAAAACTGCCACTTTTAAAAAATATATATATTTCTGTGGTTTTCACACCTGATGATGGTTGCTTGTGTTGCAGTCGAAACGTCGTGAGAATTTTAATGTTTTATATTTTTATTATTTTATTGTTTCCCTTCTATGTGACTTTACCGAAAGAACCAAGAATATGAATCCCTGCAGTCACGAAAGCTTTAAATCAAAATTTGACAACTGTAGTTAATGACAGCGTTAGCAAATAACAGATCATTGTACCGGTTGTACCACTGGGATTCATTAATTGGTAGGACACCGCCAACTTCCAATGCACGGCTATACCCCTGCGTATAAATGTTAACTAAAACAACATCATTCACTCATCGCGATAAGTGAGCTAAAGTAACCTAATTTGCTCTCATAGAGATCTGTTACCTAAAGTAACCTCGTTTTCCCTCGTAAAAATGTGTCAGAATTAGCAAACAACTGTTCACTGTGGATTTATAATTATCTAAAAAAAACACAGAACCATTCGCTGGTCATTGGACTCCTGCAACTGCCATAGTGTGTCTACGGACCTGGTTTGCATACTGCGCTTAGCCAGTGAGCACCCCGTGGATATTTGCCTTTCAAAGAATGCATCTGGATGTTGGGATTTGTTCCGTGAAGCTGTTTACACGTTGCGCATTTCAATCAAATTAAGCACCCATGCGTCACCTTCTTGTCCCCTGTACATTTGTGCGAACAGATTACCGCCATATATTTATTTCCTCGCCGCGCCTCGCCGTGCCCCAGGTGTGCGCACCGCACGTCTGACACAAAGGGACGGAAATTGACGGAAAGAGAGAGAGAAAAAGAAGAGAATGGTGGTGCATAATGCCCGGTGATTGATGCAGTCATTGTCGGGGGTGGCACGTTACTTATATTTAATTATGAATTCCTCGTGCAGGTCGGCTGGAACTGCCAGCCCACACGCGCCGTCATCTTTGAGGACTGCGCGGTACCCGTGGTGAACCGCATTGGCGAGGAGGGCCAGGGATTCAGCATTGCCATGAAGGGCCTCAACGGCGGCCGCATTAACATCGGTAAGTGGTGCCTCCCCCCCCTCCCCCGGCTATGACGAGGCCGACCCTAACCTCCTTGACCTCTCCCGCCTCTCCCGCCTCTGTCCTCCTAATTGTCACCGGGACACACCGCCGCTTTTAATAACCCCGCTCCTCTTTATCTTCAAGCCACTATTTTCTTATGTACAATTTTATAGTTGCTGTGAAAGCGTCTTAGAATAAGCAGCTATATGAATCTCGATAAGGAAACATAAGGTGGCCGAGCTGACACCGTGGAGGGCCTGCGTTTGAATCCCAGTGTTTGCCACCTGTGATTCAACTATAAACTATTTGTTATTTTACCACGGTAAGGCCCACTGAGCTCTATCACTCTTTCACAAATGATAGCTCCACGAAGTGGCTTATCACGTGGACATTTATAGCAGACAAATACTCTGAATGCATGTTCATTCTGAACGTGGAGGGAAAAACCAGAGGACCCGGAGAAACATCCACGTGACCACAGGGAGATAGAAATGCTCACTCCAAGTATACACGCATCAGGGTCACAATCGAATCCAAGACCTCCTGTATACCAGGGGAGGTAGTGAACATCTGCACCACTGTCGAGTTGTGTTGTTCACCCAGAGCTGCCGTGGTACGATGGTGAGCATGCCAGGCTTGCAGTCCAAAAGTTGACGATTGCATTCCGTGTTGCACAGCGGCAGTTGAAACAATGGTGCAAGTTTCTTTGGTTTCCCCCTCTCGCCGCCTCTGTCCACCCAGCGTTATAGATGTGTGCGCCACAATTAGTTGATCGGCAGCTCGCGCGCGGCGGGGTAAAGTGTGGGCACGGCCACCTCTACCATCATGCCTGGTCAACGTGGACAGAATACCCTCTTGAGTTCGCTCAAGTGGAGGTCCTTTCACCAGCGGTGGTGTGAGCAAGCAATGTCAGGGCCGTACCTTTACCTTTTACCTCAAGTGTCGTCAGTTTTATGGTCTTGGTTTGGTCACCAATGACTGCGCAAAGAGAACCATCGCGTGACATTTGATTCTGCATTTCATTCGGCCAAATCCCAGCTCTGAGAAGTAAAATTTTGGATTGACTGTCACGTGACCGACCTTGTTCATACGCAACGTGGGTGGGGAGCGCTGCCCTCTGCTTTTTGTGGACCATATGATATTCACTTTGTGATATTCGCTTCCCTAGACCATTCTTTCGAGAGTTCTGAAAGGACTTTTCATCACGTGACATGGTGCCGAGAGCACAGTCGGATTAACTTTGGGGGAAAAAGTTAACAAATAAAAGTTAAATGTGCATGGGGCCACGCACGGTTATTTTGGTGCCCTGAGCCGGTCACGGGAATTGCCATTCCTATGCTAGGAGTCGATGGTCAAGAATAGTAACACCCAAGGAATGAAACGCTCCAAGAGGATATTTACCAAAGAGATGGAGCAATGAAATCAGACCGTGTAGAGGTACGAGGTGGATTGTTATATCGCAGCAACCATAAGAGATGATGACGGCATGGGGGAGGCCATCATCGAGCAGTGGATTGATCTTGGCTGATGATGGTATGGAGCCACTCTGTCAGATGACATTTGACTTCACACAAAGTGGTACTCGTTTAATTTATTTCAGAGGGATGATGGTCCGAGTGGAACCAAGATTTGAACTGAGTAGGAGTTAAGCAAACTATCCACCATGTCACCTTTCTTGATTATTTGTTTCAGTTTCAGTTTTTCAGTTTCATTTATTTGGTATAGCCCTGTGAGCCATTCGGCTCTTGAATTTGTCATCACTAATGCGCTCTAAAAGTGCGTACCAGTACATTTTGGTAGGAATGAGCAAATAATTTCCCAGCCGGTGACACTGTCATAAAGCACTCGAATCGCAATCTGAAACTTCCACCACTGGCTCTGGTCTGCAACCAGAGATGAGCACTGTGCCAAGCTCAGCTGAGTTTGGAGACTCTTGATTGATTAATACATTAATGAGATTATTGCATGCTTGTTTAAATAATGAAGTGTGTTTATTTAAACACATTGATTTTATTGATTGATGAATCCTGCGTAACCGAATGCTGCAAGAGCATTAGGGTGTCATACATCTCCCCTTGCAGCAGGAGCTGTGTTTTCTCCGGATGCATTCCAGATGTTTAAAATGCAGCATGCTTTGTAAATTAGTAGCAGTATTATTGGGTGATTTTTGTAAACACTGTACGTTGCCATATTGGCGAATAGGGTGCTGCCGTGGTTGTTAATGGCTGGCACAATGGACTTCCAGTGGGTGCCGGTTCGATCTCCTGGTGCGGCAGTTGAAGCAATGGTGCAGGTTTCTTGAATTCTTTCGCCTATGCCCACCCAGCAGTTCGTGGATCAGCAGGTCACGTGTGGTCGGGTTAAGTGTGGGTACTCCCACCTCTTCCTGGAAATCTGGTCAGCGTGGAAGAGTAGGCCAAATACCCTGTAGAGGGCCTCTCTAGGAGCTCCCATGGATGGATGCCCTTCCACCACCTGTGCTGTGTGCGAGCAATTGCTGAGCTCGCGCCTTATACTCAACATCCCTTTAGCCCTAAATGAGTGAATAAACAACATGGCTTTTTGAGGAATGCAGGCGTGTGCGCTTGACTGTAAGATTCCAACTTTTTGCTGTGACATAGCAATATTTCGCGTAGGCGCGGCCAGGCAGGGGCAATGGATAAACAAGTTTCACCGAAGTTCCACGTGCGTCGTGACGAACGCGATCCTAATTTCCACCCAAGAGGCCACCTTACGAGCAACGGCTGTGAGCATTTGTCTTGATTGGGGTGGGCACGGCTGTGTGAAAAATCCCCGCTTGTGCACATTGTTCCGTGACTCATGAGCACGCGTATGTATGTGTATAATAGGGTATGCAGGCACAATCCTTTACTCTTAAGTGATTTTTTGCGTTGTTTTTTTCCTCCCTTCGGCCTTGCTAGTATCCCAACAATTTTCGTTAAAAAAAGTTCTTGTTTTAATACGAGCCTGTGAAATATACTATTGTGTTTTGTCTGTACGTTCGTTAACATTGGTATGATCCCCAGATATAGCTTATACATCGATCATCCAATAGTGCTTGGCATCTGCCATAGAAATGTGCAGCTTCCAAACATTGGCTCAGAGGACCTAAGCATCACCACGCATACTATTAAATATAGAGACATGGAAAACAATTGTAGGTTCTCATTTTTGGCTGAGTTAACCTAGTGGTTGCCCATACCAGGGTCATATACCGATTGCCACTGCATGCCAATACATAGTGGAAGAAAATCCATATTGTGGAAATGCTAAGATTTATAATTTAAGGGCAAATTATAAACACCAGTAAATGAAAGAATGGTCTTTTATATATTTGTGTGTCAGTCAGATATAAATTATTCATTGCTGCTTGTTAATCTAGCCATTAAGCCACTGCGTTGTTACACAATTGTCTGCTCTTTTAAACGGGTGTCGTGGGATCCCTAATGTTCTGAAAGTTGACGGAACATTTGGCTTAATTCACCATGTGAAGGATGGCGCTTTACTGCGTTCGTGACCACCGCGTCGCAGCAATGGTGCCTGCAATTTGGTGTCAGACCAATGTCTTTCATACGTCCTAGCCTCTAAGGGGGCTGACACAGTGATTCATTAGTCCAATATATGCTACATTCCCTCCCTGTGACTACATCATGAGAAACAGGCACTTTTTTCACAAAGATGAATACCATTAATAATTCAATATCAATGTAAAATGTTAAGCTCATCATTACCACGTCCCACTAATTCCCAGTGCGGTTATCCACTTAGATGTAATGTGGGGTCTTTCATATTAATGTATGCTTGCATGTAAGTATGTATATGTATGGAATGTACAACATTATGTCCTGTATTTATCCAGGAAAGCTTCACTTGATTCTCAAGGCTCCCTTTCAGGAGGTTCTTGCTTTAGGTTGTTTGACCAAATCCATCAGTGAACATTTTGCATGCAGAAGGAAACCAGAGTATATCTGGCTTAATGTAAATATATGTACAGATGGATTCCACAATGAATGTTGCTGAACCACCATCTCCTGCCCACCTCACTTCTCAGTCTGTTTGGATTTTATTTAGAGAGGTCACCGACCGGCTCATCTCTAACATCAGGAATGCCATCCCGGCCTGGCACTCCAGAATCTTAAGATGGAAAAAAACACACACCCTTCTCCCCCTTCAGGGCTTCATCGCAACACAGCCTTCCTCCGTCACGGGACCTTGAGCCACCTTCTCCACAGATTCTAGATTGATAACCGCGTATTCTAATTAGGGCAGTGTATTGGGGATCTTTAGTCGTTTCCAGGTCATAGAACTTTGGCGTGAGAATCTGGCGTGTGCGATGGAGGGAGGGTGAGCGTTGGCACTCGGCTGAAGAAATCTGCCTGCCAGTGCTCGGCCACATTAACGCACCTGTGGCATGTGTGGGTAGATGGGGCACTGTGTGGCAACACTGATTGACTTCCATGCCCTGTGCTATGCTATCACTGCCTCTGCTAGTTTGGAAATTCCACATTCAATCGTAGAGCCCAAAAGGTCCCTAGGAGAGTACTGGGTTAATGGAATTAAATCTGTCTGTATCGACTTGGCAGTAAGATATTATATGGGCTGCTCTTAATGCCATCGGAGCCCCAGTATGTGGGTAACTTGAAAAGCTCTCTTCATAAGAACGCTTCATCTTCTGTTGAGTACAGGGGCAGTAGTGGGCCCTGCTTTGTCTCATACCCGGTGTTATTTATCACGTAGTGTGCAGGCAAGCTGATCACTGCATTTCAGTGACCAGAATATTGATGCAGAAAGCTCAGTGCTCTTACGACGAAAGGACATTGCAGTTCAGGGGCCCTGCCTGCCCACAAGCAATCTGCCCTTACCTCCGAACAGCCCAGATTACAGGCGAGTAAAAAAAAATTCCATGTCAGGTGCTGTTGAGGCCAAATCCATCCCATTTGTTCCACATGAACAGTTCAGGTTTTGTTGATTCTAAATATAGTATTTGCAGCTTTTTTTTTTCTCTTGGATACCATCTTGAGGTTTGCAGGCAGAAATACGTACATGACAACAAAGAACATTCAAGGTGCTGCAGGGGTTCCCATAATGCTTTGCAACTTGTTTGTATTTTACATTCGTCGTATTTGTAATGAGCCATGCTCAAACCACTGCTGGATGAAGGCCTCCCCAAGGCACCACCACCTCCCGCAACACCCTCCCTGGCAGTACATGCTGCAGTCTGCTGACAAGAAATGTAAGAATGACACGGCTGTATTAAATCTGGGTCCGTATTCGTGTTTTCGTGGCATTATTTAATTTTCGGAGTGCAGCTTATCGCTTGCTAACACCCGCAACATGCCAGCAAGGCCACAGACTCAATCATTGTTGAAAAGTCACTGCATTCTGCAAAGTAGGTAATGGAAAGAGCATGCAAGATTGAGCATCTGCTCACTTGAAAGTGCGATTTTTTTTAAAAAATATAGAAAGTAGAAAGTATTAACAAATAACCATTTCTTGCCCGTAATTTGATTAAGGACTTGACAGAAGGCAGGCACTGTGCAAATATGGTAAAAAAAAAACATATACCACTCACCTCTAGCTTCCTTTAGGAACGTGTTGCCTGAACGCTCTGCCTATCGGAATAAATGTTAGGGAACTGGCCGAAACTAGACTCTTGGATAGCAGATTACAACCCAACATATCAAATGTTACTTGGTGAGAGATGCAAACTGTTTGCAACTAAGCATCGTGTTTCACTTCAGATAGAAAATACTTATATGTGCATACAGTTTTATCTGTACACTAGCGGGAAGTACCCGGCGTTGCCCAGGCGAAAAAGATACACACATCGACTTACTTACACACAGACATCGTCCCACACACATACAAACACATCGACTCTCACACACAACAACAACAACCGCCATTCGCCACTAAGTGGCGGTGACGTCACCACGACGCTTGTGCCAGGCCATGTGCACCTTGAGGCCACGTGAAGTGTCGAACGCCCGCTGGCAGGAGGTCACGGGGCAGACCCAAGTGCCACGGGTCGACTGACTAAGATGACTGCGATGACTGGCTGATGCACCACCTGTGCCCCCTACTATGCCAACCTGCTGTGCTTTAGCCACCCGGCGCTCCACTCGTTGTGAGCATCGCTCCTCCGCCCTCCGTTGTTGTTGGAGGGCGACTGCCTCCAACTGCCCAGTAGCGTCCTTCACGAGCCTCCTCCACAGAGGCCGATCTTGATACCGCTGGTACCAGCCTGGGGCTTACAGCTTCCCACACCTCACCGCCACGCTCCCACACCCCCTTCATTCTTTTGTTCAAAAGAAGAGCCACACCCTGTTGTTTGGCAATCTGCTGCCCCGAGTAGAGGACTGTCCACCCCTCATGGTGGCAGGAGCCAGAACCGGTTCACCAGACCTCCTGAATGCCACAGAGATCCAGGCGGTACCGGTCCAGCTCCCGACAGAGGAGTGGCAGCCTCTCCTCCGCAGTGAGCGTTCGAACATTCCACGTGGCCACACGCAGTGGCTTTTCGTTGTTTCTGGAGGAGCCCCGAGGGTAAAGATTCAATCTCCTGGCTCCGCGAATTGGGGTTTGGCCAGGAGACGTCATAGACGCCTGTCCCCCCGGGGCCTCCGGCACAAGCTTATTAGTTACATATTTAATTTGTGGTTTCGTGGTCATTTATTGAAGGTGGAGGGGTTACCAGCCCCTCGCACCTGTCCAGAGCCCCTGTTTAGCCTCTGTGGTGGTCACAGACGCCATGAGGGGAGAAGCCAATCGGAATTGGCCCTCCCCCCACAGCACTGTCCACGACAGAGTTGCCCGTCCGGCACCGCGAGGAGGTAGGGGGTTGTTTTTGCCGCACACACACATAGACTTACACACACACATCGACTCACACGTAAATAAACTCACACATCGACCTACACACACATATCGACTTACACACACACACATTTCGACGAAGACACACACATGGACTTACACACACACATGGACCCACGCACAACCATCAATTTACACACACACATCGACTTACACACATACATAGACTCACACACACATCGACCTACAAACACACGTATGGACTTACACACATATATCAACGCACGCACACACATAGACTCACACACATATGGACTTACACATATGGACTAACACACACATTGACGTACACACACATCGACTGACACACATAGACCCACACACAAACAACAACAACCAGAACTGCCATTCGCCACTAAGTGGCGGTGATGTCACCATGACGCTTGTGCCAGGCTATGTGCACCTTGAGGCCACGTGAAGTGTCGAACGCCCGTTGGCAGGAGGTCACTGAGCAGATCCAGATGCCACAGGTCGACTTACTGAGACGACTGGCTGATGCACCACCTGTGCCCCCTACTGTGCCAACTTGCTGTGGTTTAGCCACCCAGCACTCCGCTCATTGTTGTGAGTGTCGCTCCTCCGCCCTCCGTTGTTGTTGGAGGGCGACTGCCTCCAACTGCCCAATAGCGTTCTTTACGAGTCTCCTCCACAGAGGCCGATCTTGACACCACTGGTTCCAGTCATTGGCAAGTCCACTCAGCTCCACATCCTCCTGTACCACATCACTCCATCTCTTCTCTTGCCCGTGCTGTGCCTGTTTTGCCCCCCGGTGGCTGGGCATGCGGGCTACATGGCTCAGCCAACGCAGCCTTGCCTGCCGGAGGACCTCACCGATGGGACTTTGTGCAGATCTTTCAAGGATTTGTGAGCGCCTCACACAATTAAACCCAGGATGGATCGTAGGCATTCCAGTCTAAATGTTTCTAACCGGCGACGATCTTCCATTAGGGGGGTCCACATTTCACAAGCGTAGAGAAGGGAGGGAATAACTGTGGCCGAGAAGACCTGAAGCTTTGTGCGGAGCGACAGACCAGGTAGCTTCCACACAGCGTTACGCAAACGATGAAAAGTTGTCGCTCGACTGATTCGGAGTGAGACCTCTGCTGTCAAACCGGAGCCAGTCATGAGCACACTGCCCAGGTATGGGAAACACTCCACTCTCTCCACAACTGCCCTATCATCTTGTTGTGGTGGAGTGTCCGATGGTACAAAATACCCAGGCAGGTGCCTAGTTTTGGTGGGGCTGATGGTAAGGCCCCACCTCTTAGTGGCAAGCTCTAGGTTCAGCAGCAGTGCCTCCAACTCATCCTCTGAGTGAGCAGCAATTACAAGATCATCAGCATACATAACATGGTTGAGCATTAGGGAGCCATTCCTTAACCGCACTCGGGCATCGATCAGCCTTCCATTGTATATGTACCAGATGGAAATTCCTCCGGTACAGCTATTGAAGGCTTCACGAACTACGTGGTCGAAATATATGTTAAATAATGTGGGAGTCAGAGGACATCCCTGTCGCACCCCAAGGTGTACAGCGAATGGCTCTGACTCCCGGCCACGTAGTTTTACCCGGGCCCGCTCACCATCATGAAGGTCCTTTATGATCGTGAGCAGAGGGTCAGGGACTCTGAAAGCACGAAGAACTACCCAAAGCCCAGGCCTACTGATGATATCATAGGCCTTGACCAGGTCAATAAAGCAGAGATGTAGGTCTTGTTGGAATTCCCTACACCTTTGCTGTAGCAGACAGGCAGAAAATATGGCATCTGTGCAGGACCGCCCTTTCCTGAAACTGCATTGGGGCTCCACAAGCCTCTCCTCAGCGTGCCTAGCAAGGCGATGTTGAATAATCCTTGCCAGGACCTTTCCCGGCACACTGAGGAGTGAGATGCCCCTGTAGTTGTTAGTCTGTGCGGTCTCCCTTCTTTCAGACAAAAGAGAATTGAGAGTGAACTGTGGTTGTAGGTTATTCCAGATCCATCGTTGCTTCCTAGCTGGTGGCATGGACAGATGATGATTAAATTCAAAGCCGGTTCAGGGATTAACTCAATACACCATAAGCCACTCCGATTGGTTAGAATAATAAGAATTGTATATTGAGTCATCCATGGAACTTACATCTGAAAACAGTGAAGTGTACAAACCACACATTCACATCAAAGAAGGGAAGAGCACAGGACTGTGAAACAAAACAGACAAGATGGAGTGTAGACACTGAACCCTTTGAGTTCCCGACATGAGACAAAGTCCCACGGCGTGAGCACACTGGCGCCGATCACGCCTCAACCCTGGAGGGTCCCCTCGGCCCCTCATTCCGATTCACGTGGTTGGCTACGCACGGTGCGAGAGAAGCTCAGCATCCGCACACACACTCTAGCCCAGAGTCCCCTCCCAGGGGGTAGGAGTACTGCCTCTTGGACCCTGGCAGCCTGGTAGTGCTGTCCAGGTCCGCACTCCACACGGGTACCCCAGAACTTCACAGCTGATGAGAGTAACACCCCCCCCCCCCCCCACTGCCTTTCCTGGTGGAGAAAAAGAGGTGCGTGTTGAGTTCCAGAGTTTAGGGTCACGGGGTTTGAAGAAGAGGATGAGGCAAAGCGGTTTGTTTGCAACGTCAGAAAGTCGGGTAAACGCGAGTGACGAGGTGAGATGAAGCGAGGCGGGTGACGTGAGAAGTGGGTTGACTCATGGGTGGGAATAATGTGATACGTGAGAAGAAGAACAACGTGATACATGAGAAGAAGAGTAACGTGATACGTGAGAAGAATAACAACGTGATACGTGAGAGGAATAACGTGATACGTGAGAAGAAGAATAACGTGATACGTGAGAAGAGTAACATGATACGTGAGAAGAAGAGTAACGTGATACGTGAGAAGAGTAACATGATACGTGAGAAGAAGAATAACGTGATACGTGAGAAGAAGAATAACGTGATACATGAGAAGAGTAACATGATACGTGAGAAGAAGAGTAACGTGATACGTGAGAAGAGTAACATGATACGTGAGAAGAAGAGTAACGTGATACGTGAGCAGAGTAACGTGATACGTGAGAAGAAGAATAACGTGATACGTGAGAGGAAGAACAACGTGATACGTGAGAGGAAGAGTAACGTGATACGTGAGAGGAATAACGTGATACTGATGTTGGTCCCATTTCTGTCGTGTAATCGGTGCTCCCCCCCCCCCCTATGTAAGTAACTCAGCGACTTACTTACCTGCTCCAACAATTCAAAGTTAATTAAAGGAGTTTGCCCCTTTCCCACTGCAAGCTGATTAACAACGTGTCGTTAATAAATGTGTTAGCTCAGTTGTGCTTAAAATTGATAGATTCTCAGCATTTTTGTATACATTTAATGGACACTATGCAATATTTTCTGAGTATCTATTATTTATATATGGTTAAATATATATTTTGTATTCCGGTCTCTTTCCCCAGGCCCCAAACACATTAATTGTACTCTTTTAAGAAGGTAAGGGCCCATTGAGATTCATTTTCTCTTTGTAGAGGAGACACGAATAACAGTGGTCTCTTTGCCAATAGCTACGTAATAGCTATCTGAAGGCTAAATTGGAAATGTCTAAGCTTAAAAAAAACCTTTCCACGTCCAGCAAATGTAGGATGTGACCTTGCACACAATGATCTCCCCTTGCGAGTAAAATATCGTACCATGGTATCAGCCATGTTGACTCAACGAGCCATTGCCTGGTGCTGCTGACCACGTGACATAAAGCAAAACAGGGCTTACCCGATGGACTAAAAAAGCTGTTCTGAGCAGCAGCAGCATCATCATCGTCGGCATCTTAAGCAATGATCAATCCTGCACCACGCTTTCTATGGCCAACCTTTCATTGCTGCAGGGTTTTAGTGCCTGGCGGCTGTTCTATCGCGAGTTTTACTCCTCAACCACTAATCCCCACGTCCTGCGCAAGACCATCTGTTTTACGACAATAGTGATTGTGGCATCTGGATTTCGTGTTTTTTTTTTCCTCTTAAGCGCGTGTTTGTCAATCATATCTCCGCCGGCTATTCTAACCTTTGCATATGTTTTCGTTGTGTGATTTTGAAAAGCGAAATAGCATTTTCTTTGAAAAAATAAAATAAAAGTCTTCAATCATTTGACTCTGTCATCCGTGACGTATGGATTGGAAGAATTGTCGTGAACTCACAAAGAAAATTGTACAATAGTTGAAAACGTTCTGTGTGGGTATTGTTGTGTTCCTGTGTCTGTGTGTCGTTGTGATGCATTGGGTGTATACACTGATATATGATTGTAGCAAATGGACAACCTGAGTTTGATTCCCAGATATTAACTGATGCCAGCAGCAAGCGGTATGTGAACCTGTATGTGAACCTGTATTGGACTTCCCCCAGATCAGCTCAGCCCTGACTGAATACCTGGTGTGTAGCATAAACACTCGTAATCGGGAGAAAAGTCCAGCCACACATTGCGCTGGCGACACCACATCCTCATGCGCTGTGTCGGCCTCAACGACTGCTCTCTCATAGCACTGCACCTCCAAGGGTCATTGTTTCAGTATATACGTGGATTTGTATGGCTACTTTTTGTTTTATCAGTGGTATGCAACAAATGGCACTTTGTAAACATGATTGCTCGCAAATACTATCTCAAGCATCTCTTGGTGAAAATCTCTAGATTTGCACTCTCATGCCCTATAATGTCTGGGAGCAAAGCCATCTCGGTTGATGTCACAACCCATCTCGTTTGTGCTATTTCACGAATGGGATTAGCTGGGTAATTTGAATGTTCTCTCCCACAATGGTCTATTAGGCTTATAACATGGCCAGCTAGGGTCGAGTGTTTTCGCATTGCCTATAGAACCCAATATCTTCTTACGCAGTTGATCCTATCTTCTCTGTTTGTTGCCCCCAATTTCATCCAAGGCTTTGTTCCATTTTCGTGCAAATCAGCCCCTTCATTGTTCTTCGCTGTAACGGTTTTTTAATATCTGGATAATTCGGGAGGCTCACTTGAATTAGCACTCGTGCTGGTCAAGTCAATTCCACCGTGGATGGAATTTAATACTAATTTAACATATATAGTATGGACCTATGGAAACATTAATCAAATAAATAGTTGGTTAAGTAAGTTTTTGTGAATCCCTCCATCTCTCTCTGTTAACCCAGCTGTGCTGTGATCCTGCTTGCTGGACGAGGCATCTTGTCAGTACCAATAGTTTGTATGTATGTTGAGCTTATTTTGCACCGTGCGTAGCCAACCTTGCTAATTGATGGTGTGGGGGAAGGACAACAAACTAAACACAAAGAGCAGTTAAATTTTGATTTAAAGTTTTCGTGACTGCAGTGATTCATATTCTTGGTTCTTTTGGTAAAGTCACGTTGAAGGGAAACATTAAAATAATAATATATAAAACAATAAAATTCTCACGACGTTTCGACTGCAACACAAGCAGTCATCATCAGGTGTGAAAACCAATGGCAAGAACATTTGAAAGAAGTGGCGGTTTGTATTTATCTATTTATTTATTAACTTTAGCGCCACGGATAGCGGTTTGACAATTTGTTTAGATGGACGAGTCCATCTATGTTCGGAAAAGAGGAGGGGGGAGACGAAAAATGAATGTATGCTGTCTGAAAGCCACCGTAAGCGTGAACAATCAATTAAGACCCGAAATGGTTTATCAAATCCTTCCAATGATTGCTAAGCCAGAATCCATCTTCTCGGTTGAAATTGTCTCTGTGTTTGTATATGTGGATAGCCTCATGAACGAATCTCTCATGGTAGCCAGATGGCTTGCAAAGAACCTCTGTCTTGGAGAAGTCAATGTCATGTGAGCCTACTGAATTATAACAGTGATCTGCCACGGCCGAGGTGTTGGTCCTACCGTGTTTAAGGTCTGCTTTGTGTTCACAAATGCGGTCCGAGACATGTCGTTTGGTTTCTCCAATGTAACTACCACAGAGGCAATTTAGTTTCTAGACGTCAGTCCAATGCATATCCGACCAGGAACACAGGCAGTGAACTCAAGCACGTACACCAAGCTCTTAAGGCTAATCGTTACTCCGACTATACAATCCGCAAAGCTATCACTCAAACCATGAAGAAGGACCCTCTTGAGGAGCCTTTCAAAACCATCACTTTACCCTACATTGCGGGGAATCACAAAAAAGATCTCCAAAATCTTGAATAAACACAAGATCCAGGTCCGTTTCAACACATTACATAAAATCCGTGATCTGGTTCCGTCTGTAAAATATGTTTCCCTTCAACGTGACTTTACCGAAAGAACCAAGAATACAAAGAGCAGTTGTCGAGAAATTAGTTTTCAATATACATTTAAAAGTGCATAGCTCCAGTGGCTTCCTAATATCGGAAGAAAGTGCGTTCCAGACGGCCGCAAAAGCGCATCTGAAAGCGTGCAATGCTGTGACCGTCTTTGTTTCATGGCTCACCAAAAGCTGCTACGGGCATGACTGGAGTTCGCCTCATGATGGTGTATGCTCCTATACGAGATCAGCAAGGTATTGTGGTTCATTTGTGGCAAGTACCTTGTGCGTAATGAGTGCGACCTTACGATGTATTCGTTCGGCAACTGGATGCCAATGCAGCTCGGCGAGCACTGAACGGACACGGTCGGATCTTGAAGTTCTCGTCACAACACTTGTCAATTGATACATGAGCCTGGCCTGGCTTGACCATCCATCGATTCGTCTGTAAATGAGTACATACAAAAGTGTGTCCAGTGTTTCATGTCATCCGGAGTTATCTGGGGCTAAGTTCCAGAAAATATTTCCCAGTTTGCGACCTGGGAAAATATTACATGAAAACGTAAGCCCTGGGATGTGTCCATGTCAGCCGTATTAGCATGCAGATTGACGGTCGTTGTGCTGTTCCAGTCATCGTGATTGCCGTGGAGCGCAGTACTGCATGCATGCGTCAAATTACACTTCAAGTGTCTCTGCAAAAATGAGCACGTGCTTTATTTTTAGTGGCCCCTGAGCCACTATGGGAAATGTTCACATTCCCATGCCGTGGGATTGTTTTATTATCATTTGCAAGAGGAGCCGGGTACAGAGCACGGACCATGATGTGGGAAGATGTGTGGTAGCGGGGGGGGTGGGGGTTATAGAAACTCCGTGGGCATAGCCCCCAACCCGGATTGAGAGAAGGGAGGAAATTTGGCTTACCGCCCCACCGCGTGGGGGTGCGTGAGCTTTTATGTGGGGAAGGGAAAGGTGAGGGAAGAAGAACTTAAAGAAATAAACTATTTTAAAATAGTTTTGACCAGGTAAGGCCCACTGAGCGATATATCTCATTTTCAGAAGCGACCTGGCCACAAATGGTAGCTCAATGGAGTGGGTTATCACGTGGAAATGTACAGCGGCCGAATACTCTGAACGCGTGATGTTGATTCTAAATGTGGAGTGAAAAACCGGAGGACCCGGAGAACAATCCAAGCGACCATGGGGAGAGAGGCGTGCAAATTCCAAATATACAGCAGGCGGCAGGGTCGGGATCGAACAAACGATCTCCTGTATACCAGGCGAGGTAGTTAACATCTTGCCACCGTGGCACCCCTAACTTAAGTAAGCAGATAGAGGGAGTGGGTGGGGGGAGAGAAGGGAGGGGGGGAGAAATAATAAAAAGGTGGGGAGATAAATGTAATAAACTCCTTTAAAAAAGTTTTTTTAAAACAACGGTTTTATTAACAACTTGGTTTAACTCACGGTCGAGAAGTACGTCAATGACGCCTGAGACACGTGGCGTCTGCTTTTTGTGCGAGCCGATTCCACAGTTTAGAAACTGCGGCGTTTTTGACCGACACAAATATATATAAATAATAAGGCGTCCATACAAAATGTTAATTGTTTTAAAGTATCGAATTAATTGATTAATTGATGTCGATTTTGATACAGACATGCATTGTCACCGAATCTGAGTACGTGTGCACAATGTGGAATTGATTGGACAACGGGAAGTGGACGAAATTTTGATTACAAGATTTGACCACAACAAAGAGAGGAATCAAGTTAAGTAAAACCGTTGAAAAAGGAAAGGGGGGAGCGCTTAAGAGGGAATAACTTTTACGTGCGTGTGGTGAAACCTATCAACCTGTCCCTGTGGGATTATTTTTCCAGAGGTGAACCACTGTTGACTTCCTGGTGCTGTCAACCGGGGACTGACGACACACAGAGCCGATCCCTCGAGCTGGGATTTTAATGCTTTTGAATAAAAATCACTGCGACCACTGTGCCCACCCATCCAAATCATATTCACGTATCCCCTCTACGTGTAATGCTGTGCAGTTGGTCGAACGGGCAGCTCACGCGTGGTGTTGTCACGTGTGGGTAACCCCCCACCACTTCAAGATATGTGGCCAGCGTCGGGTACTGGTGGAAGTTGGCCAGATACCCTCTAGAGCTCCCGCAGGTCGAGGGCCCTTCTGCCAACAATGGCGTAAATCAGCGATTCACGTCCACCCTTTATAATTTGTGTTACGGCAATACCCCGGTTTACATCGGGGATGCGTTTCTGAAAGGTGCGACGACGAATATCGAAATGATGTGAATCAAGGAAATTTAAAGGGTAGGTGGAGGCGAAGGCTCAGAGGCGACGGATAACGAGAAAGGACGGGCAATCCCGCACGCGCGAAAGTGTGGGGTTGAGGCGACTCAAATCAGGTAGCGGTGTTAATAAAGTCACCTCTACGTTCTGCCGCTTGTATACGTTTGTGTACACCGCATTAACGTCTACAGCTCTTTATTAGCAAAGTTGTTTGACAAATGTAAAGGGTAGTGCACAACATCATCAGAAGGCACGTGAGCTAATTGATGTTACACTTTTACAACGAGACATTAACATGATGAACCATTGTAGCCTTACATTAGAATTATTGAAGCGTATAGAGTCGGACACCGTTGACAGGGATTATTACTTTGAATTTAAAGGGAGTATATTGCGTCACATCTAAAAAACAAACAAGATAGAGTGGTGTAAAAATGCCGTACTTGTATACCAGTAAAAAAGCTCTTACCTGACATCTTATTCTACATGCCTGCCAGGCAGACAGAGGATCTGTTTTATGTGCTCTCGGTGCATGTTTCCAATTCCTTGGGACTACATGCGGAGAGTTTTTGTGTTTTTTACAACCGTTTTTATTATTCTCTTTGCTTTTAAAATATTTCAGGGATTTTATTGCAAGTTTCATCTCTACTGTGCTATTAGAAGTGAGTTAATGCCCTTCCAGAGAGCTCTTCCAGTCGGCTAACCTTCACATCATGCCAGAGAACGGCCCTGGAAGTTAACAGTACAAGAACTGCTTTTGTAGTCACTTCATTCTGCATTTAGCACTGAAGCTCATGCTTGGTGTAAAGGGTGATTCGCGACTTGTCAGTAAACAACTATCCTTATAAATATTCAGCTCTTGCGGCTGAGCAGAAGATTAACTTAGTGACTGATACAGCCATTGATGGATGAAACCATCACTGGCCGAGACAATCAACTTGGTGTACCTGAGAGCCGAGGGTGAATCACTGCTCTTTGCCTCGATTCAAACTTACAACCTCGTTCGTACCGGTTTGATGCTATTCGTTCCCCCGAGCCACCCTTTAACCAGCCAGCAGCCGCTGTCTTCGTGAGTGAATTTGTAGTTTTACTCTTTTCATAGGTTCGAATGAGGATCCTTGCAACAGTACTTTCAGACGAGACACTCATGTATTCAGAGGGGGGCAAGACCCGATAGAGAGTGGACATTGGTGGGGTTCCATGAGTATGGGGGGGGGGGGGGTGGAAGGGTATGGACTAAAATGGAAACTGGTTGTGCAGATGTAAGTTTGGGAAAAAAGTTAGTTCAACACCGAGCAACACAAGTTCATTTAACTTCTTGATGTGTGCTTTTTGGTGTTCAGTGCTGTACAGTTATCTGCATTAAACCTACTGAAGAAAAGTTTTTTGTTGCAAAAATCTATAATTTGTTGGAGTGAGTTATAGAAACCGCGGTGTTTCAGTGCCATTCTTATTACCACATCGGTATTATTATCTCAGATGGGTAAGCTGATTGAAATGCATCTTCTGACTGCATTCCAAGAAGGGATTCGGAGTATTCTAGTGTTACTATTCAATACACTTCTCGGTACGCTGCTTATTTGTAAACTTAAAAGGAAAATAAATGGGAAAATGTATATAGTGCTATTTTGTAATGCACACATGCCAAATATATTTTTGTTGGTGTTGATATTGTTTTGCTCCAAAGTATTTTTTTTGCAAAGAAAATAATAAATTGGAAAAATGGTAACTTTCTCACAGCAAGTCAATAACCTAATTTAATATCACGACATACACACACTATCGTCTTCCTTGCTGGGATCCTATTCACTTCCCCAGTGGCATAAACACAATGGAATGAGCCGAATTCCTTCATCAGTGATTCTCATTTTTCCCCTTCTTTTATCAGCATAATATGTGGGTTAATTAAATCGTACTGTCCTTTTATGTTCATTGAAGCCCGAGAGAGTTGCATTTTGGTCACAGTTGGTGGCCTGCACATCATAGTTGATGGAATATTTCACATGAGGCTTTCATCTGTTTGCTGCCGCGCAGCCAAACTATTTTAATGCACTGAAGTTCCACGTGCTGCTGCATGTTAAATGCACAGGGTACAATGAAATCAACCGATTTACAGGTGTGCCTTTGCCGTGACGGGAAATGAATGCCGCCACATAAATATGAGTTTTAACAGTCCTCGAAATATGTCCGCTGTAATTATATTTATTCAACGGAGCTCGCGACGATCGGAGAACGCAACGGCGGCACTCGTTTGATGGAGACGACGCCGTCAGATGGCCAGAATGTGCGGTCGGAATTGAAATTTTGGAAGAGCGGTTTTCTGAACCCGAATTTGTCTTTGGAAAGGAATGGTCGGTGACAAAGGGGATTGTGCACTATATATATTGGGACATGATTGGATTATTCAATTCCTCTTTGTTGGAGGACCGCGAGCACGCTGCGCAATTGCTCACCGAGAGAAACAAGTGAAAAGATTTGACATTCCAAGCGTTGCAGATTTCAGCAGCGCGGCAAAATTAGCAAACCAGATGAGACCGATGGTCCCATAGGGATGGGCCCATGGGGCCGCCTACGAGCCGCCGGGAGAGAAAATAGAGATTCTTCTTACATATATATTTTTTATCGAGAAAATGGGTGTGTGTTTTTAAGCCATGTCAAACCCTCCCACGTGTAGGCTAGCGAAAAATAAATAGGAGTCATGCGTATATTGAGGTGATAGCGGCAGGTAGCCCTGAGGGTCAAGAACAGCAGTGTATGCAGGACACGGAGATGTGAAGGAAGCTTCGCGCTTAGCCTTGGAGCCAGCCACACTCTTTAAACTTATTGGGAAGTAAAGCCATTCGGCAGCTTTAAAACTCAGTTTCAATATATATATAAAAAAAACGTTTTGAAGACAAGGTGTCAAAGCCAGATTAACATATCTTTAAACTCGGGGCCAAAACTTTTTGCTTGGGTCACTCCCCAGGAGGTGAACCAGTGGGAATACGGCACAGTACCATCGCTGTGTTTTCATCAGCAAGTTTCTGCACTCAGGACTGTGTATGTAACCCTAAACCATGCCTCAACCATACCACGTCGTCGCCCCCGGTAGGCCCACATGCAGCCCTCTCGAGTTGTGCTTCACTCGTACCTTGAGCCTCGCATTCACACCGCCTCCACCGATGTGCTCCTTTGCGGGCCTGGGGCTACATAATTTATTTGAGTGGCTTTTGTCCACAACATTGCTGCCCATTGGCATGGCTTTAACAGGCCCGCGCATTTCTATGCATACTCATTGTAGCTTATACGTATCGAAGCTTCTCAAATTACTCATGTACAATTAAATGCGTCTTCATGGTGAATTGAGTGTCGAGCATTGGTCATCTCCACCGGTCGGCCCAAGGTTAGTCGTTGAAAATTCCAAATGTTTTAAGCACGGTCCCATCTGAATTGGCGTGTGATAACCACTGTTGTTTCCACAAAATAATAGCACTTTATTATATCATGGATGGATACTGTGCTTAGCCACCCTATTAAGGATCTCAACTTGAAAGTTTTATTTGTGAAATGATTGCTCTGGAATAAATCTAACATATAATTTGGATATATAATAGTGTTTAGTCTCAGCGAATAAACCCCGTGCCTATTTTTTTATATTATAACCATCACAAACTTTTAACTGTAATACAAACTTGCTTGTAGTTGTATTGGCAATCTGGCACTCCAGATGCATTTCCTTTTGCAAGCGAGGTCACGAGTCTGATTGTACAGGAGCTGTTTTTTTTTTGTTTGTGAATGGCATTAGGATATAGTTGATGTTTTTGTGAAAGTTCCCCCCCCCCCCGCTTATTCATTATGAGTGAAGGTTGTAAGTGTCCTGTTGTGTCATGTACCTGTGTATTGGACTTGTTATTGCCCTTGGTGAAGGTAGTTGGTGTGTGTATATGGCTTTAACAGGCCACGCATCATGGACCTTGTCAATGTCTTTGATACCATCAATTATTTGTACTTTTGGAGTCCCAGACCATCTGCTCACAATCATTAAGGACCTTCATGGTGGTGGGTGGTGGGTGGGCCCAGGTAAAATTTGCGTGGCCGGGTGTCAAGAGCCATTTATTGTTCACCTTTGGGTGCGACTGGGATGTCCTCTGGCCCCAATATTCTTGACCATGTTGTTTGAGAAGCTTTTTATGGATTTAATGGTGGAATTCCCATCTGGTATAGATACAAAGAGAGACTGATTGATGCACGGGTATGGTCAAGGGATGGCTCCCTATTGGTCAACCATATTATGTATGCGGATGATCTGGTGATTGCTGCCTACTCTAAGAAGGAGATGGAGGTGCTACTGCTGAACTTGCAGCATACTATTAAGAAAAGGGGCCTTACCATCAGCCCCATAAAACAAGCATCTGCCTGGGTATGTCATCAAACACTCTCCTCCCTCAACTCCCCATGAGTCTTGGGGCAGTTGTGGAGAGAGTAGAGAAGTTTACATACGTGGGCAGCGTGCTTATAACCGGCTCCGGTTTGGCAGGCGAGATCTCACACCAAATCAGTCGAGCGGCATTATCTTATCATCAACTGTGAAACTCTGTGTGGAAGGTACGTGGCCTGTCGCTTCATTCAGAGCTCTGGGTCTTCTCGGCCACAGTTATGCCCTCTCTTCTCTATGCTTGCAAAACATGGAGCCCTCTAAAGGGACATCTGCGCTGGTTTGAAACATTCAGGCTCGCCTGCCTACAATCCATCCTGGGTTTAACCAGAGAGGATTGTGTGAGGAGTTCACAGATCCTTGAAAGATTTGGACACAGTCCCATCAGTGAGCTCCTCTGGCAAGCGAGGCTGCACTGGCTGGGTCTTGTAGCCCGCATGCCCAGCCATCGCATGCCCATTCAGCTTATATTCAACCAGATACAGTAGATGGGGCTAAACGGGCACGGTGCGAGCTAGAGAAGAGATGGATTGATGTGTTACAGAAGGATGTGGAATTCATTGGACTTGCAGATGGCTGGTACAAGGAGTGATGAGAAGGTTTGTGAAGGAAGCTGGTGGGGAATGGGCAGCAGTCGCCCTCTAGCAACAACAGAGGGCAGAGGAGTGACGCTCACAACAACAAGCGAAGCGCTGGACAGATAAAACGCAGAGAGTTAGCACAGCGGGGAACACAATTGGTGCATCTGCCAGCCATCTCAGTCAACCAATGGCACCTGGGTATGTTAAGTGACCTCCTGCCAGCAGGCCTTCGGCACTTTACGTGGGCTCAAAGTGCACCTAGCATGGCACAAACGAATGGCGGTTGTTGCTGCGCTTATATGTGCGGATAATGGTTTAAATGGTTTACACGTGAAATGGTTCAGAATGGTTAAAGCTGAACACACGGGGTTATGACCCATGACTTACCAGAGAAGGAGGAAGCAAGACGTGTGCAGCAGGAACGAGCTACCAGCAAGAAGGCCTGATCTCTTGTTGGGAATTTGTAGCAACCACCCAGAGTGTAGCAAGAGGGCCTGAGTCACTGCTGGAGTGTGGAGGTGTGACACGGAGTGCAGCAAGGGCCTGAGTCACTGCTGGAGTGTGGAGGTGTGACACGGAGCGCAGCAAGAGCTTGATGCACTGCTGGAGTGTGGAGGTGTGACACGGAGTGCAGCAAGGGCTTGATCCACTGCTGGAGTGTGGAGGTGTGACACGGAGTGCAGCAAGCGCTTGATCCACTGCTGGAGTGTGGAGGTGTGACACGAAGTGCAGCAAGGGCTTGAGCCACTGCTGGAGTGTGGAGGTGTGACACAGTGCAGCAAGGGCTTGATCCACTGCTGGATTGTGGAGGTGTGACACGGTGCATCAAGGGCTTAATCAATTGCTGGAGTGTGGAGGAAGCACACCCAGGGCCGCATCAGTCTCAAGAAGTGCTGCCTCAGAATCTGCGAGTGCTGTACCCGGAGGTGAGTGTGTTGTTTCTGAGGGGCGTGGGTGCAGTGTCTCCTGCTGGAATGGCACGAGGAGGGCTCTTTGTCAACTGTTCGGAGTGCGGAGAGTCACCACTTCACGAGCTGCGTGAGCGGTGTCTGCTGCTCGAGTGCGGAGACCCGCCACGCCAAGGACAACAAGAACGTCGATAGCCGCAAGGGCCTCACCTTCTCCTTTCACGTGCAGGGCGACATCCAAGAATCGCGAGCGCTGCATCCGCCACCACAAGGGGAGACGGGCCACGCGAGGAGCGGTGGACGCTCTGTCTGCCACGAGTTGTGAGAAAACCGCGCCCGAAGTGGCGGAATTTTCTCCATCTACTGTTGACGAGTTTGTGAGTGGACGATGCCGGGGCTCCGTGGTCGCTTTGTCGAATGTGAGAAGACCACGGCACGGCCCAGGGGAGGAGGGCCTCGTCCACTCGTGTGGGAGCGCGAGTACTGGGAGATTCAAGGGCCTGTGGGTTGCAGTGCACCCCGGTGCTGAGGGGGTCCTGCAAGCTGTGTGCCGCATGCTGTGTGCCGCGTGCTGTGTACCGCGTGCTGTGTGCGGCGTGCTGTGTGCCGCGTGCTGTGTGCCGCGTGCTGTGTGCCGCCTGCTGTGTGCCGCGAGTTGTGTGCCGCCTGCTGTGTGCCGCGTGCTGTGTGCCGCGTGCTGTGTGCCGCCTGCTGTGTGCCGCGAGTTGTACGGCGTGAGTTGTACGGCGTGAGTTGTACGGCGTGAGTTGTGCGGCGTGAGTTGTGTGCCGCGAGTGGGTTCGTCGAGTCGGTTGCAACGTCAACAATTGTTTACCTGCCCCCTACTAGACATCTGTGTGGGGGGCGGGGGGGGTAAGAGCTTCGTGGCCCGTCGGATTTCTCCAGGACGAAGAAAGATGCCGATTCTGTTTCTCATTTTTTCCAGTTATGCATGCTGTTAAGAGCTGTAAAGGCGTAAGTGTGTGGTACACATAGATCATGAGGCTATCTTGGAAACCGGGTACAGTGAAGCCCTGGTTTACCAAGGGAAGCCATTAAACTTGTAATGCCGCAACTGAAACGATATGTAATAAAGCGTTTAAAGCTATACGTGAGGTTTTGTTGGTTACGGAGACCGCATCTCCTAACCTGCACGAATGCTGGAAAGCGTTGTGCATGGCTCATGGGCTTTTGGTGTGCCCGTGCGGAGTAGCTGTTTTGATGTGCCCGTGTGGAGTAGTTGTTTTGGTGTGCCCGTGTGGAGTAGTTGTTTTGGTGTGCCCGTGTGGAGTAGCTGTCTTGATGTGCCCGTGTGGAGTAGTTGTTTTGGTGTGCCCGTGCGGAGTAGCTGTTTTGGTGTGCCCGTGTGGAGTCGTTGTTTTGGTGTGCCCGTGTGGAGTAGTTGTTTTGGTGTGCCCGTGTGGAGTAGTTGTTTTGGTGTGCCCGTGTGGAGTAGTTGTTTTGGTGTGCCCGTGTGGAGTAGCTGTTTTGGTGTGCCCGTGTGGAGTAGCTGTCTTGGTGTGCCCGTGCGGAGTAGCTGTTTTGGTGTGCCCGTGTGGAGTAGCTGTTTTGGTGTGCCCGTGCGGAGTAGCTGTTTTGGTGTGCCCGTGTGGAGTAGTTGTTTTGGTGTGCCCGTGTGGAGTAGTTGTTTTGGTGTGCCCGTGTGGAGTAGTTGTTTTGGTGTGCCCGTGTGGAGTAGCTGTTTTGGTGTGCCCGTGTGGAGTAGCTGTCTTGATGTGCCCGTGTGGAGTAGTTGTTTTGGTGTGCCCGTGTGGAGTAGCTGTCTTGGTGTGCCCGTGTGGAGTAGTTGTTTTGGTGTGCCCGTGTATGGACTGGAGGTAGTTGGTGGAAACTTGGTTGGCTTTTATAATGAATCACGGATGGGCAACCCCGGACCTCATGGGCCAAACACTGTCCGTAATCCCTGTCAGATCTGGCCCCATCAGATGAGATTTGTATTGAAAGCCAGTCACCTGCACGGCACAACCAATTCGTATAAGAGCAAAGACTTGGTACGTCCATCGTACAATCACGAACGCATTTCATTTGAACATTTAACCTCTGGCTTTCGACAGAGGTTAAATGAAAGCGGACAGTATAAGACTGGAGTTGTAAACCTCCGTAGCGCTACATACATCTATTCTTTGTTCTTTTTTTAAAAATGCACGATTCGTTAGGCATCTCAATGACTCAGCAGTTGCGTGCGGATACAATTAAAACTAGGCATGGCTTATATTCTTGGTTCTTTCGGTAAAATCACGTAGAAGGGAAACAATAAAATAATAAAACTAGGCATAGCTTGTTAGAAATGCAGAACAGCATTTGCCCTTGGATGGGTTGGCGCTATGTCAGGGGCATTTTTCGCATGGCTGTCGAGGCAGTTCCACGTGGGCCAATCCATAAAGTGACCACAGTCACTCAAATAATTGCAAAAGCAATACATGCCACTGTGTGATCCGTAGCACCATCATCCCTCATACGTCTTAGCCAATTGCAGTGACATTTAAAATACATCGTGTTTTTTTTTTATCTGGGGCAGTGGTTGCCAACGTGTGGTCTGCGGAGCACCAGTGGTGCGCCGGGTGGCAGCAATTGTTCTGTGGAACTGTTGCAGATACGATGTTTGTCAGGATACCGCAAGGTCTCAAGAGTACGCGGACCCGCTCACCCGCGACCGACCCCGATTCATACTTACGCCTTGTGACTCGTACTTTCGCTACACGCACAGGGCGGGAAGCGAAGAGTCAAATCACCTTACCTCCCCCTATGCCATCACGCGGACAAGGATTTGAGGGCATTGTAACTCAATGGCCCGTGCAAGAAACGAGTCCACCCAGGTCGCATGTTTCGTATTTACCATATACAAATGATTAGTGAATAATTTTATACACAGTACTGTACTTTATTAAACATTTATGTGCATTTATATTAATTTTATATGCACTCTTACATTGTAAATACTGCGCTCGTATAGTACTTTAGTAGTATATACTAGTCTATAGTAACATAGTAGTCTGTAGTAGTGTATAGTAATATAGTAGTATATAGTGGTACATTATATATCTACACTCATATAGGCGAACCCTAACTTATGGGAAATCGCGCTTACGTGGAGGTACACGGAACCTAACCCCCGCCACGTACTCTGAGATCTACCTGACTGTGGACAAGATTTTTATTTTATTGCACGGTGGTCAGCGACAACTGTTTGAGGGTTAACAGTTTTTTGGCCGGTCCACTGGTCTCTCAGCTATTTGGACAAGATATAAATAAAAAATAACAGCGCGTGCATTTATTTGATATTCACGTTTAAATAGTACGTTGTATCTTGACACGTTTTTGTTGTTATTGTTGCTGCAGTTAATTCATTATATACGCAAAATTTTAAAGAAAAAAGGTTACTCTCCAAGTTACCAAATATGCATCCTAAGATCATTCCAGATTAGCCTGCCGACACTTTACATTTGCTCAATGGGACAACTTTATGCCCAGTATCAACTTGATTTTCAGCTCTGCAGCAGTGTATAGCATATCTAAGCCTCTAATGCATGCGCAGAGTGGCTTTGGTGGCAAGGCTGCGTGCTGTTAATGCTTGTGCTCCATAGCAAGAAATTGCTGGGTTCAATTTCCGACTTGATGCCTTCATTTGTGGCGTTGGTATGTTCTCCCCGAGGTTAAGCATGAGATCCCTCTGGGATCTGCAGTTTCCTCCCATAGCTAACAAACAAAAGAAAACTGTACACAACGTAACTGGTATTGGCAAAACATCCCAATGCTGAAAGACTACTTTCAATTTACCCGATTGGGATTACGCAGAGCAGCAGCAGCAGCAGAAGCGGCGGCGGCAGCGGCAGCAGCAACATCGGCCCCTGTTGCGGAGTGCTGGTCTTGGAAAAACATCAGCCCCTGCATCGGCCCCCCCTAAAACTTGGCAGGCCCCCCCTAAAACTTGGCAGGACCCTCCTGACTCGCTGACGTTTTCCTGGGTAAACAAGTGTAATAATAATAATATGAGTCATTTGAAAAAAGAGAAAAGGTCAAATAATATAATTTTGGCTTTCATGGAAATGTGTAATTTGTTGCAAATCCACCGTTTGATTTGTAAACGTGTACAGTGCATTTCATTTAGTTTCTGATTGCTGTGTATTGGTGTCTACTCCGAGCTGTGGTAATGAAGATGCTTGTATTGCGAGATACGTAGCACACAGGGTGCATTGAAAACATTATGCAATAGTACACTACGTATCATTTTAATGAGGTATGGACACATTGCACAATAAGCATTTTGAGAAAACAAACCTAAGAAGTGATTTTTTATGTCTAGTGAGTTCAACTGAGTTGCAGATGTACTCTTTGGAGGCAACACATTTATTTAACAACAACACACGGGGTAACTGCCCCTTAACAGAAGAACAACCTATGGTGGTGACCACCAGGCTAACTACACTAATTACACCGTAACTAGCTAGGGTCCAGGTCCACATGTTGTTGACTCTGTAGAACATAGAACGTAGATTTCTTCAGGATGAACAACAGCGCCGGTCCCTCTGGGGGACCCGGCTGATATCCTCTGTGGCGTGGCTGGCTCCGCCCTTGGCCACGCCCAGCTTCCAGAACCCTCCAGCAGGATCTCGACCCTGACGCGTGATCACCCCTAGCCCCTACTTGGGGGCCCTGTGTAGACTTAACCGGTCACGTGTCCTCTGGGGTCAACCAGAGTGCCACGGCCTTTAGTAACCCCATTTCCATGGCTGTAGCGCTGTCAGTCAGCGCTCACCGAGCCCCTCTCGGGCCGGTACTACACCCACATCCAAGTGGTGTCCGCGATGACAAGACATTGCACGCTGTGCCTCTCTAGGGCCGGCATTACACAGTGGCATCCCGCGATGTCACTACATATGTATTAAGGGGTCTTAAAAGTACGGTCATTTTTAAAGAAGACCTAATTAAACAAACATTCGGAGGGATTTTGTTCCACAGGCGTCATTGAATTGAATTTCTATTCAATACATTTCTCTATGTGTTTTGGTATTGAGTGATTTTACTTAAAGCAGTCACCAGCATGTACTGTATGTATGTTGGACTTATGTAGCCAACCGTGCAAACCATGTTAATTAACGCAGTGCTATATTAAAAATCCAGCGATCTGAGTTTGATATCTGGCCATAGTTTAACATAATTGGTGAATAACATCTCACCATCCTGCACTGGTGAAGTATAGTATAAGTATAGGATAAGGTGCTATGTTGACGAGATGTTAACTGCCACACCTGGTATACAGGAGGTCGTCGGCTCGACCCCAACTCTGACGCCTGTTGTATATTTGGAGTGTGCATGTTCTCCCCGCGGTCGTGTGGATTTTTCTCCGGGTCCTCCGGTTTTTCCCTTCACAGTTAGAAACATGCTTTAAGAGTATTTGGGTGCTACTATTAATTTCCACGTGATAAGCCACTTCATTGGGCTATCATTTGTGGCCAGGTCGCTTCTGAAATAGAGCTATATAGCTCAGTGCACCTTAACTGGTAAAATTTAAATATTAGTAGTAAAAAACAAAACTAAAATTATCATCACGGCTGACACGGCGTGGGGAGGTCCTCATCCAGCAGTGGTTTGTGAAAGGGCTCACCATTCATTATTGTTATTAACATGTGAGTCACTGTGGAGAGAGGTCGTGTCGTGGTTAGCGCACTGCACTACAAACTCGGCCACCCGAGTTCGATTCCCGCTCACGATCAATAACAGTGGTGAATGTTTTAACCGGTCCTGGGGCTGCGTGTGGTCGACTCGAGCTCAAATGAGTGTGTAAAACAACGTCACTGGGGAGACAAAGGTCGTGGTGCTGGCCGCCCACCCACTTGTGTGCGGTGCTGGCCTTCGCAGGTGCTCGCTAACAGCACTTTCCCCAGAAAAAAAGTCTGTTAAGGCTATACGGTGGATCTGTGTGCGTTTAATGAATAATCCAATGTAAAAATGGTGCTAATGTGCCCCGAGTTTGTAAACAGTTATTCCACTCCTTTTGTTATTGAGTATTCTCGTTAGCAAGGTGAAATCCCATTGAGATGCATCAGCCTTCTCAAGAGAGACCTCTGTGCAAGGAGGCTGGAGGAACCTTTCTAATTGTTTGGGACTGTTGTGTTGTGAGAGACGTGAAGAAGCACACTTAGCTCAGAGGATGATGGGGCGAAAAAGCACGTGGGCTTGAGCAGGACACAGCTCCAAAGTAATGGATAGAATATCAGCCAAATAACAAGTACAACAACGATGGTAATAAACTCGGTGAGGAGAAAATGTCCCTGGGAGGATGTTCGCTGTGCAGATGGAGCCACAAGATCAATTTGTACGGAGGAGAGAGATCAATGGTAGCATCCCAGGAACCGTCGTTGGTGAGAGCATGAAAAGTCCTTCATCTAGCAGTGCATAGACACTGGGTGGTGATAGAGTTTTGGTCATATTTCAGATTTTATATTTGGGTTGTAATCATGACACGCAATCTATCACATGTTCTATAATATCCACTCTGTTGTTGGTCCTCATTTCTACGTAACGTTCTTATCCGCCCCGACTGAACATCTGTGAAAAAGAGCTTTATTGGTCATCGGATACCTCCAGTAGCAATAAATATTCTGATTCTGATAAGATGACTGCTGCTGAGCTTTGCACTCAAATGGTCCCCGGAGGAAAGACAGGGTGAGTCAGCACTTGTCTGGAGTATGAACTCAGAAACCTCTGTTTGTAAGTCAAGCACTCTAACCGTAGCACCATTCAGCTGGATGTTTGATAGGAAAATAATGAAATTCCGACTCCTGAAATGCTTCTCTTTATTTAAAAATAGCAAACGTGTATCCATGTGGCCCTTTGGGAGTGCATCTCGTCAGCAGCATTGGCTTAACTTTGGTTTTGATATTCAGTGACTTACCAGCAGAGCCTGCCCCACTCAAACCATTGCTCGCGAACTGCCCAATGTTTACAGGCAAGGACCCTTATTTGATAGCTCATTCATATATATTCAGCTGTCAGGCAGAGGCATACATCATGCCTGCCTGATGAACGAGCAAATGATGTCAATATGCCAAGAGATGCTACGGGCATGCCTCACGCCTCCGTGATTGACTCTATTCTGCCGATACTCCAACTTATCTGAGACAGACATGAGTCGGTGATTGAATAGATCACGTCGATAAGTAAGACGTCCCAATGCTAAAACTGACCTCTAGTGATGAAAAGGTTTTTGCTGTGGGTCGACGCCAGCTGTAACACGTCTTCGCCTGTGACATCCAAAGTGACATACAGGCCATGTTCCATTGCTGCTCATATGGCAAGCTGATAGTGGTAATTGAAGAGAGACATAATTAGATTCTTAATATCAAAAACTTAAGATGTGTCAAAGTCCCATATGGATTAAAGCTAGTATTTATTTCTTCACTTGGTCACATGAAAGAATATGCATCGTTTGTACACTCAGCCCATCGACTGGCATAATGCAAAGCTTGAAATGACCCTCCCCCCCCTTCCATTTAACGAAGATCAATGAGAGGATTTAATAGGAGACAGTGATCGTGAAGCAGGGGGTGTCCAGTAGAGTTGGGGGAGTGATGTGAAATAACTCGAATCGGCGATACGTGTGCAGGATCAGCACCGTCACATTACATAAGTGTGCAAAGGTACCATATTACATACGTATTGGGCTTTTGAGGATTATGAATAGTGAAGAGAAAAAAAAACCATCCTTAAACTGGACAGCAGTAGGTAGGAGGCTGTGAAGGCAGGAGCGGTGTCAGCAGGTCGTGCGCGCAGCAGCGGTGGCTCGAAAGCCGGCACCGTGGGCGCAGTCAACGTGTGCTCATCCTCGTTCCTCTGCAGCTTCATCCAGGTAGCGTCATCACGGCGGCGGTGCTCATGTGTGGTGAGCGATCGGATGCAATGTCGCTGAGAATGGAGGCACAACACGGAACCGATGAACATCTTGGAAGTGGAATCATAAGGGCCGGCATCATGGAGTCTGCTGAATTCGCTTTAGTGAATGCCTTCTAAATGGATTTGCCTTTGCTGTGTTTGCTTTATTTCTCATCTGTGTGGCTATGAAGGGGCTCATTTGTTGTCCTTGTCCGTGCATATCATTTATCTTTTTTTTCACATTATATAATGACAATTTAACTCTGTTTTTTTAAATTAAGAATGCTCTGCCATGCTGTTGTAATATTTCTTGCAAATCTATTATTGGCACTCCATGGCCACACATCTTATTCATATCAACTTGCTCTCGGTAGGACTTTAATTACCTCTAAAATTTGCAGAATTTATGATGCTATCAATTATAATGAGTTATTTGCCGCTTTTTGGTTATTGCAATTATACATGAAAAACGCATGAGTAAGTTGTTAAGCTTTGTAACAGCAGGATTATTAGCAGAGCATTACCATGAAATATAATATTACTGCATATGTATCTTCATCAGCTATGGTTAATCCACTGCTGGATGAAGGCATTCCCAAGCCACCGCCATCTGTCAATATCCTACCATGTCGTAATCTTCCGTATATTAACGATGCTTAACCTCTAAAACCATATACCGAACAGCATGCCTGAGTGACCTTAATTCTGCCCTGCACAATATCCCATAGCTCTATTACCAAAACACTCCTCAAAACGCAACCCTTATGTGTCTAAATATTATCGAGTACGTTAAACAGAGAGTGTGAGCGTTTTAGATTTTTACTTTAAAAACTCAACGTGCATAGCTGCTGAAATCAGTGCGACGCGATGCCTATTTTTAATAATTAAAACCAAAATCCTTTGGTGAAAATGTCACATGCCTATGGCAGAGCTGAGTCTGTCCATTGCCCAACTACCTTGTTAACTTCCCACAAAGCATCCCCTCGAGGGATGAAAGGATAAGTCGACTCCCGACCGACATTTGAACTCGCGGACTTATGGCCGCGACTTTGATGGACTTTTTGACCCCTGAGGTAGGGTCAATTGTCAGATGTCTGTTTGCTAGGTATCAATATCCCTGGTCAATCAATATGACAAGCTTCACTGTATCATTTTGAGAGCAAAGATGTATTTCATTCTTAGTCCTTCAATCACAAAGCTTGCTTTTTTTACTCTTTCTGTCAAGTTTACTCACTGACTAAATGTTGGTGTCCTTGAATCATTAATTCCCGCATTGCATGTACAATTCATGTCATTCTGATTATCAGCAGCCATGGTCAATCCTCTGTTGGACGGAGGATGGTAATATAGACGTTGGTAAGAGGCCAGTGTACCGGTATGTGCTGTCGTATATATTGACGTTTCTAAGCGTTTACATGTTAAGTTTTATAACTTGACTGAGCAGAGCAGTGAGTAGCATGTAATTACTTTACTGACCTAAAATGGAACCTATTAAGTTGGTGAGCATTTGGCTTTATTCAGCTTCTAGATGTTCGAAATCCAATTCGATTTTACAGAAACGATGCGTTTCTAATTAACCTGTTTTCTGTAAGAAATACTTTTCACACTTTGCATCTGATTTGCCACCATTCTTATAGGCATTACTAGCAGGAAGTAACTGGTGTTGCCCGGGTGAAACATATATTTCAAACTTATCTTAAAAACCTTACATATACATACACAGATAGTAAGCGATTGTGAAAGCCCGGTGGGCCGTTTGTCCATTTCTCCACCAACAAAATTATAAGAGGCTTGCAGAAGTCCAAAAAGTTATAGAAAGTGGGGGGTAAATAGTTGATATAAAAAGTTTCCGCAAATTGTCGACCACCCCCCCCCCCCCCCCCCACAGCTTAAAAAATATTTTTACCCCCGCGTAGGTTTATATACATAGACAACCTACAGACAACAGAGTAAGTAGTATCTATTGACTCTGTAGTTGTATCTACTGACTGTACAGGAGTATCTACTGAGCCAATAGTAGCTGCTGACTGTGTAGTAGTATTTACTGACTGTAGCAACTACTGACCGTAGTAGTATCTACTGGCCCTACAGTAGTATCTACTGTACCTACTCTATAGTAGTAACTACTAATCTATAGTAGTATCTGCTGACTCTATTATAGTATTCACTGACTATAGTAGTAACTACTAACTCTATAGCAGTATCTACTGACTGTATAGCAGTAGCTACTGTCCGTAGTAGTACCTACTGACTGTTTAGTAGTATCTACTGACTCTAGCAGTATTTTCTGATCGTAGTGGTATATACTGACTGTTTTAGTATCTACTAACTCTATATAGCAGTATCTAGCAACTCGATAGCAGTATCTACTATCACTACACCAGTGCATACCGACTGTGGTGGTACCTGCTATCACTACAGCAGTGCATACCGACTGTGTTGGCACCTGCTATCACTACAGCAGTGCATACTGTGGTGGTATCTGCTTTCACTACAGCAGTGCATACTGACTGTGGTGGTACCTGGTTTCACTACAACAGTGCATACTGACTGTGGCGGTACGTGCTATGACTACAGCAGTGCATACTGTGGTGGTACCTGCTTTCACTACATGAGTGCATACTGACTGGTGGTACCTGCTATGATTACAGCAGTGCATACTGACTGGTGGTCCCTGCGTTGATAAACAGCAGTGCATACTGTGGTGGTACCTGCTATGACTACAGCAGCGCATAGAAACTTTGGTGGTACCTGCTTTCACTACAGCAGTGCATACCGACTGTGGTGGTACCTGCTATGATTACAGCAGTGCATACTGTGGTGGTACCTGCTTTCACTACAGCAGTGCATGCTGAATGTGGTGGTACCTGCTATGGATTACAGCAGAGCATACTGATTGTGGTGCGAGCAAACAACTAACCTGACAGAGTGGTGTCGTGAGGCCTAGTCGCGTGCAGAGCCCCCGGCCTCGCCTGGATTGCCCAGCTGGCCGAGGTGGCACCTTGGCAGGCTGGGGGCTGGGCCGCTACCCCCTCCCACCATCCCCTCGCCCGCGCTACAATAAAACTTTCTAAGCGCTATAATATTAATATCTATGGACTCTATAGTAGAAACTGCACGCATCGGGGTGGGGGGGGGAGAAGAGGACATCACACTGTGAAGAATTCACCTTAAGCGTTATGTGTATTTGTATTGAATTTTGAACGCGTAAAAGAAAATGTCCTCCTCACCCCCACCGAACGCGTGTGGCTTGGTAGGGGTCGTCCCCCCCACCGAAGGCGTGTGAGTTGGTATGGTCGATCGCGCGCAATTTAATGAATAATAATCGAAAACAGCACAAAATCGCTAATTAAAGTACTTTAAAGTTGACGGATGTGAAAACGGAATAGCGCTTGCTCACCGTGGGGCTTACGGCGTCGTACCTGGCTAATTCTTTTTTGACGTAAACCCCACGGTTTGCGAGCCAAATCCTTCGCAAGTGTGCGCACACACACAGACAGACAAAAAATGACATTTACAGGTAAGATTTATAGACTCTTGTACACAAGAGACACAACACATTTAGCAAGATGCGTTTTACAGTTGATGTAAAATAGAGTGCTTGAAGTTTTCTCATGCAAGTGTACACAGCACGCCACCTGCTCCCTCCTTGAGTTGCAGGGTTGTCTTCACTCATGTCCCACGCTGCTGCCGTGTCTGCGTGCGCGCACGTGTCCCCGTCCTGGTCGCTCACTGCCTCTGCCTGTGCTCCTCGTGTCGGTCTCCGCAGCGTCGTGCTCCCTCGGAGCAGCGTACGCCTCCATCTTGCAGACAACCGAGCACCTGACCGTGCGTAAGCAGTTCGGGGAACCCCTGTCCTCCAACCAGGTGATTATACACAAGCACTTTGTCCACATGGAGCGGTGTCCGTTAAATATGCCCTGTCAGTCTCTCTGTGTCGGTAGGGAGTAATGTGTTTTGCCAAAATCGGACATGAACCGAAATAAATAAAAGTCAAAAGTCAAAGGTCACCATGGATTCAAGTGCAAATGAGCTCTTGGACATTGATCATAATTATTTTGGACCTGAGCCAGTGGTCAAAATGTCACATTCTCATGGTGAGGGCCAGTCTCCAGGGATGATATATCTCATACAAAAGTGGTCCTATTTTCATTTAGCTTGTGGGAATTATAAGTTGAACCTACAACTGACTGGGAATTGAATTTGTAACTTTCACTTTGCGCACCATAGCAACTGTAAGATGCTATGATGGTGCCTGTTCAATTGGCACTCTTGAGTCTGCCCTTTTCATCAGAATGTGGAATATGTTTAAATGCAAAAGTTACTTTTGTAAAATTACATGTCCTTGTTTGTAATATTCATGAGCCACTAACAAGAGCCTTCTCACCTTCAACATCTTCAGCGAATGTTTTGATATATTGCTTTTGGCCGTTCATGTTTGACACGTAAATACTTGCGGTGAGTGCTGCCCCTGTGGTAGTTTTCCCCGTCCTGTGTTGTTGGATTCCAGATTGTCAGGAGGGGCTTTGTGTAAATTCTCACGTGACGGATGAAATGTGAGCGCTCCATGGCACCGCATGATGGTGAGCTTTTAAAAAAATATGTATCCAGTGTCATCTTATTGAACATCACTCGGGTGAGCTCTGCTCTAGATTCAACAATGTATTTTCAAGCGAAGAATCGAAGCAACACATGTATTGCACCTACCCGATATGTGTTGCATATCTGCTTCTCACAGTGACTCTGGTTCCTCCCTTGTGTGGGCCTTGCATATGCACTGAACACACGTGTTTTGTTTTCAAGCAATTATATTCTGTTTATGCTTTTGGCATCGTGTTGTGAAAATTAAAACAATCAGTTTGAGACGTCCGAGTGAGCATTGCATCACCATAAAAGTTTCCATGAGATAATTATTTCTGTGATGGAATCATCAGCGGGCCTCAGATCCATGCTCCTTTTTAATTGCTGCAAAGAGTGTAGTGTCATTTTGCAATAAAAGCAAAACATGTAATTCCCAGAATGCAATTTTGATAATTGAGTGGCAACCCATCTGTTTTTGTACAGTCGTAAGTGTTTAGGCTGACATCATCACCTTACTACACTGGAGAAACCATTTTAATCACAGGTAGATACCTCGATTAGAACCCCTGATGTCAGCCGAAATCCTGGCTCAGTACTCTGATGCCATACTTTCAAACATTCTGTTTGGTTTTTTTATGTAGCATTAAAAGAAAAGAACGCAAATGCTGCCTTGGTGGCATGGATCGCCAATTTACTTTTATTCATAGATTGTGCGAGATTTTGCTGCCTACTCTGTATTCATGCGAGGGAGCGAGCGAGGTATCTGTGAAAGTTGCTATCAGGTAGCAACAGGGAGGGCTGGGCTCATTTTCAACGACTTTCTGCAGTCAGAGTTTTTCTCTATGCTTTAATCGTCTTTCTGCATTAATCATATGGACTGCTACAATTATTGTTTTAGAGTGATTGTTAACATGCTGTATGTGATCAAATCACATCGTAAGCACATTCTGTACTTGTGCCATTCTTATAGCGCAATGCTATTACGAAGGAAGGTGACCATGTCTCGCAGACATAATCTGCAGTAATTTCAGCATTTCGAGGGCGATGTTGTTATGTGGTTAAATTTTTTATACTCTTATGAAAATTCATCTTCCATAACACTGGTCTACAGCCAAAATTCTTCCGAAATGAATGTAGTCCAACTTTACTAATGCTGGGTCACTAAGAATGAAAATGATGCTTAAAATTGTTGATTGGCTCTCGTTTTAAAGAAATGCTACTGGGTGAATATATTCGACCCTTGACTTGGGAATGGCGGAGGGTAAGTGAGTTATAAATGGAAGGGATCTAATTTTAAACCAGAAATTACTGAAATACGTCTGTGAATGGATTATTGAATAAATCTATGGCTGGATTTGGACAGTCCTTGTTTTTTGAGCAAAAAAATTAATGATGCAATCTGAACCTGGTATTGCGTCATACATGATATGAATTGCATCATGTTATTCCTAGAAATTATGGATGATGCAATCATAACTAGGCTTACATCCCTCTGCTGAACAAATTGCCCTATATCAGCTCTAGAAATCATGCAGTGTCGTGCTCTCTTATTTGTCAGTGTTTGATTTTGCAAAGGGACACATTTATGTTTAGCAGAGATGCCTCGTACTTGTGTGAACAAAGCAGATAACTTCTGCTATGTTTGTGGTGAAGTGACTTTTGCATAACAAAAGCGCAGTATAGCCACTATGGTTAAGAAAGCCTTTCACCTTTATTTTGGCTGCAAAATTGGAGATCAGGAAAAGATGTGGGCCCCACACATATGCTGCAACACTTGTGCAACAAATCATCACCAGTGGTTGAACAGGAAAAGGAAATCTATGCCTTTTGCAGTGCCAATGATTTTTTAGAGAGCCAACAGATCATATCAGCATTAGTTACTTCTGCATGGCGCCTCCAGTTGGGAAAGGTGTGTCAAAGAAGAAAAGTGGACTGTGCATGATCCAAACAATCCATCCATTACCCCACGGAGAAGGACTGCCGGTACCTGATGCACCAAAATCATTATCACTTGAGTCAGACGAGGAAAAGGATGCAACTTCTGGCCTGAACCATCAAGGTTACATGACCCAGATTTTCCCTGTTCCTCCTCCTCTAAACCACACCTCATAACACAAGGTGAACTGAAAGACCATGTCAGGGATTTGGAACTACCCAAGAGTAAGGCAGAGCTGTTGGGCTCCAGACTGCAGAAGTGGAATCTCCTGGCAGGTGATGTTAGGGTTTCCATGTTCCGTGACCGTCAAAAGGATCTTGTCTCATTCTTCTTCATGGAATGTGATCTTGTAGCCTGGAACAACATCGATGGTATGATGGTAGCCCTCAACATCGTTCATGATCCAGATGAGTGGAGACTGTTCATTGATTATTCAAAGATGAGTCTTAAAGCTGTTTTGCTACATAATGGCAATGTTTTGCCATCAATTCCAGTTGGTCACTCAGTCCATGTGAAGGAAAGCTATGACAACTTGAAACAACTTTTGAGGTGCATCAACTATGACCAACATCAGTGGCAGCTTTGTGGAGATTTTAAGGTTGTTGCTCTCTTGCTTGGTCTGCAGGCTGGATACACAAAGTACTGCTGTTTTCTCTGCGAAGGGGATAGTTGTGCGAGAGATTCCCACGACATGAAGATCGATTGGCAAAACACTTTTATTTCCAGGCTCCAATGAGCCTGGGAGGAAAAGTGTTCTGAATCCGCCGCTTGTTGAATCAAGGGATATTTTGTTACCACCCTTACACATCAAGCTGAGTCTGATGAAGAACTTTGTCAAAGCCATGGACAAAACAAAAGCAGCTTTCAAGTACATCCGTGGAAAATGTCCAAGGTTAAGTGAAGCTAAGATAAAGGAAGGTGTCTTTGTTGGTCTTCAGATTCGTGAACTTCTTCGAGATGATGCATTTGACCGTGCACTGCGTGGCAAGGAAAAGACGGCATAGAAAGCCTTCCAGTTAGTGGCAACAAATTTTCTCGGAAACAACAAGGCAGACAACTACGTGGATTTGGAGGAAAACCTCCTCAAGCAATACACAAACCTTGGTAGCAACACGTCACTAAAGATACATTTTTTGCACTCTAATCTAGATTTTTTTCCCCACCAAATTGCGGAGCAGTGAGCGACGAGCGTGGCGATCGATTTCACCAGGACATTGCAACAATGGAGAAACGCTATCAGGGCAAATGGAGCCCATCAATGCTTGCAGACTATTGCTGGACAGTGACAAGGGAGTAGCCAATCAGTCGTTTTAATTGTCATATTTGAATTCAGCACATCAAGATCCATCATAAACAGCACATTTCGTCTCTGAGGCAGACGACGTCTAGAAACTGTAGACCAGTGTAATAGAAGTTTTTTGGGTTAGATTGCATAAATATAAATGTGTCATTAAACCCGCCACCACCCGACACAGCCAATTAGTAAGGTTTTGTCATGTAAACAGAACGTGCCAATCCGTCAATAGTATAAAATAAATCTGCCTGTCACCTGATGATGCTAGTTATAATTACTGGCGAAACGTCGTACTCCAATTGTTGTGGGTTTACTCTCCAACACACTGGTGTGGTGTACTCGTAACGAATTGTCATGTTTTGTTTACGTGACAAACTTTACTAATTGGCTGTGTCGGATGGCGGTGGGTTGAGCCGACACATTTATACTTACACGATCTAACCCAACCCTACTACGTGTTAGACTGAAATTAATCTTGTGTTTTGTTTTACTACACAATGTTAGTGGTCTGACGAACAAAAAGTGACCAGGTTTGAAAATAAGAGGTAAAAACAAATTAAACAACTATTTACAAGAATCATTGCATGTATTTTTCTGCGTGTTCAAATGTTACGTAAATATATGCATATATACATGCGTGTCCATGCGCATGTGTCTATGCCGTTCGAAAAGGAAAAGAGACGGTTGTAATACATTATTTCAATTGTATTTCAATGAAGCCAATTATGTAAATGAGGGAATTCCATTGTATTTCAATTAAGGCATTTTGAAATCTACATGAATTTCATTATGACCTTGTTCATTAAAACAGAGATGGGCTGTGTAGTGTCTGTATATGTAGATGTATGTGTGAGTGAGGGGTGGTATAGTGGTTAGTGCACTGCGCTTTGAGGCCACTGACCTGAATTCAATTCCCAACCATGACTTAACATCAGTGGTACGTGTTACATGAGCTAATTGTAACCCCACTCACACCCTTAAATATGCACTGACCAGTGTGGGGAAGTATGGTCAAGCAACTGCCATAAGGCCGTTAATTTGTATCGTGTATGTATCTCGAACTTCTTTTGCATCGTACATAGTCAACCAAGTTAATCGGAGGTGCAGGGTAAGGACACCAAACTAAACACAAAAAGCAGTTCTAATGAAAGGAGTTTGCAAGTGCATAGCTCCAGTGGCTTCCTAATGCTCCAGTGTGTTTATCCGTATTTATACACACATACATACATGCATATGGACAAACACAAATACGTTTTGTATGTTTTTTATATATACATACACCATATATTTCCAGGAAAGAGCACGGGCAATTTACCTCATTTACTGAAAATGTCACTGCGTAATTCTGGCAAACGGTGAAAGTCACTGGAGATCACTTGAGAACATAATGTTGGCTGATTGAGAGATTCTCATGGAACTGAAGGACTCTCTGTGGGGAGTGTCTTGTTTATGATGAGCAGGAAGGGGTCAAATGGCCTGTGACTTCCTTAGCAATGACTGGCAGGCACCTGCTGTTACAAACCCAGGGTGATTATGTGCACGTCCAGATAGACTCTGATAAAGGTCATTTGGCAACCTTGAAATGTCCTGCGGTCGTATCATAATAAGTTACAGCCCTTTGGCAGTATACTATTGGATGTAGGCCTCTTCATGCAATCTCAGTCATCTGGGTTGTTTGACCATATTTCACCACTCTGGTCAGTGGGGGTAGTTGGTGAAAGGGGGTGGGGGGCCTCAAAATCAGTTCAGGTATCATTCACCACTGGTGTGTTTTTTTTACTATTTTTATTTTACCAGGTAAGACCCACTCAGCTATTTAAAGCTATTTTTCAGAAGTAACCTGACCACAAATGATAGCTCAACGAAGTGACTTATTAAGTGGAAATTTCTAGCAGCCAAAAACTCTAAGCGCTTGCTTCTGAATGTGGAGGGAAAAACCGGAGGACCCGGAGAAAAATCCACGCGGCCACGGGGAGGGAGACACGCAAACTTCAAATATACAGGCGTCAGGCTCGGGATCGAACCCACGACCTCCAGTGTACCAGGCGAAGTATTGAATATGTCTGAGATCGCCAGTTTCATGGCACAGTGTGCTAACCAATGCAGCACCACTCCGCACTCAGGCTTCCACATATCACCATTGATGGGTGGGCTACATACGGTGCAAAAGACGTTAAATACACATATATGTATACTTTTCATCATTATCTGGCCTGGAGGCGCAATAGTATTTGATTTGAAGTAGAAAGATTGCGAGACAAAATTATTATAGGGACTATGATATGACTACTTTATGGGAGGTCAACGGTGGTTGCCTATTGAGTAGACTCACCCCTATCGTGGGAATGTGGAATTTCCACCGCTGGTTGAAGGCTGCCAAAGGAGACGATTATCATCCCATTCTCATGATTATGATATCACCGTTATCATTGTCATGATCATTATCCGTATTGTACCTATTGTTGCCTTGAAGCATCATATCTAGACAGCTCAACATAAACACATTTCATGGTTCTAACATTTTGACACACAAGAAGCAGCAATAGATTCAGAGGTGGGGGGCCTACGAGTTTGAGTGCCTCTGATTTGAGACCCCAAAATGTATTTTATTGTTATATACTAGAGAAAATAGATGCAATGCTTTTTAATATCAATTCAAGGCCCTATTTTTAAAAATCGGGACCCCCCCCCCTCTCTGGGGAAGTTGCTAGGTTCACCTCTGCACGTAACTTGGTAATTTGTTCAACCTATAAGACGTGGATTCATTATCGCCATCCACAGCCGGCTGTCAATCACTTAATAATGGGAAAGGTGTCTCCCAGTAATTATTTAGTCCCTCAATGTGGTTGAAATAAAGATTGCGCGGGATTACGCCACCTTATGAAAGGCTGTAATTGTAAGCGAAGGGCTTCTGTTGTGAATGGAAAACATTACAAGTGGCCATCGGGGATATTGAAGCCACTGTCTTCAAACGTGTACCCCTAATGCACAAAGACTGCATCTGTCACATACCGCGCATGTGTGGACCCAGCGATTTCATGTTTACTTGTTTGGGACAGTTGGTACTTTTTGAAGCCGAGGGCACGCGAAGCGCAAAGACTGTAATCAATCCTGTGCTCGACATGTGTCTGGTTAAAGGGGCCGGAGTAGTTGATAGAGAGCTAACCTTGACTTTGTCACACGATGCTGAAGACACATTCCTAGACCCTTGACATGGAGGGGCGCGAGCCACGCGGTCTGGCCACGCTTTGGCTTCACGTCACGAGAGGAGTCTCGCCGAAGCTCCACAGGCCTCCTTCAGCAACATCATGTGTGTATGCATGTTGGACTTCTTTCACACCGTACGTAGCAAAACCGTGACAATCGGAGGTGTGGGGGAAGGACAAACAAACGAAACACAAAAAGCAGTTCTAAATAAATTAGTTTACAATCGAGATGATTTAAAATTGCATAGCTCCAGTGGCTTCCTAATATCGGAAGAAAGAGCATTCCAGACGGCCGCAGAAGCGCATCTGAATGTGCGCGACGCGGTGACCGTCTTTGTTAGATGGTTAGCCAAAAGCCGCTGCTGAGGATGAAAGGAGTTTGCGTGATGGTTCATGCTCCTTGACACATGGGTTGATCGAAAAGTATGTGACTTGACATTAAAGGAGGTATTGCTACAACATCGTGCCATTTCTCTGCCATATTCAGCCAAGTGTCCTCGATTTCTAAAAAAAGCCTTTATTTCATAGCAATACATCAGAACTTATATTTATATAGTCCTCTCAAATGATCTTCACTGTGCGTTCACTGAAAAAATATATATCTGAAAAAAAATAATTCTGGATAATAATTTGAGATCATCTAGAGAAATCTTTCTCAAGTGAGAAAACCCGTGCTTACGTGATCTGGCTCCCTGTGTCTTCAGTATGTTTTCAGTTACAAAATCACTCGTGAGGAAATGCTTTTTTTGTAACATTAAAGTGGCGTGTTCACCAAATTAGTGGTTTGAGTAACAAGACAAAGGTTTCTTCTGGGTTGGGGTTAAAGCCTCAAAATTATGACCCGAATGCATTTCACGTCAAGGGGACTGTGTATCAAAATAGCATTTCTTGGGTTTTTTTTTTGCTATCGGGCATTTCCCAGGTCACCTTTCATGCCACTGACACGTTTGGGCATGAACCAGAAGTTGGGCGTGAGCTTATCTGAAAAAAAATGTGAACGGTATCGTATGAGGCACACAACAGCAACGCCTGGAGGTGGTGGCACAACAACACTCGGTCTGATGCCATGAGCATCTCGAAACATCTAGTGCCGCCGTTCAAGTTTTTAAGTTCAAGTGAATTCCTTTAACCAGGAGGTGAGAACTCAAGAGACCCAGGCCGGGTCTCATTTGCATGGGTGACCCCTGGGGTCACTGAAATCAGGCAAGTCATGTGACCCCCAACACCTGCTGCATACATTCACCCTGCGGGGGTTTCCTCAGTGTTGTTAATAAAGCACAAACACGGGCAAGTGCCAGGATATATCAGTTGAATAGTTTCACCCTCACAATTGTACATCGCATAGCCTCTACACTGATAATGCATTCATGAGTAAACACGCGTAAGCACTCGTATTATCACTATAATATGCATTATAGGAAGAGCTGTAGTCAGCATAATAAGTATTAAGACGCACTATGTAAGAATACACATTAATACTGATTGTTATATTAGGTAATTAGCATTAGAAGGCACTGTAGTACAAATACTAATTTGTGCAGCATGAAAGTATTCAAAATACATCTGTCTAAAGCATACATATTAACAAGTACACCATAAAGCAAGCACTTGCAGTTGACTAGGTGACTCAGAGGTCACAGCGCCACTGGGGTCCTGAGTTAAATTTCAGGCAGCTGTCTAATTAAACCAGTTTCTGAAGTGTAGTGAGTTGATAGTCTCAGCCTGGTCACTAATGATTGCATGTAAAAAATGTCAGATTAGATCCTGGGATTGCACTTTATTTGACCACATTCGACCTTTGAGAATTAATGTGAATATATATTCTGGGTTGACTGTTATGCGACAAAGAACTGATTGTAGTACGCAAGAAAAAGTGCAACGCCCTACGGCATAAAGTCTAAAAAAAGAGAACTTGGACAAACATGCTGGCCATCCTCTGACACAGAGGAAATGCCACACTGCGATGTTGAACAAACATCTCAATGCAGGGCTCTGATTAAAAGTCTTGAAACTCAGTGATGCTATTTTGGAACAGTTGATATTATCGCAGACGTCTCTCAATTATATCTGGGAGGATTTGGGGTGGGGGGAGGGATGCCACGGGAAAAAAATATATATACGCGTAAATTGTGGTAAAAAATACATTTCGATTTAAAGCTTTCGTGACTGCAGGGATTCATATTATTGGTTCTTTCGGTAAAGTCACGTAGAAGGGAAATAATAAAATAATACAAATAAAACAATAAAATTCTCACGACGTTTCGATTGCAACACAAGCAATCATCATCAGGTGTGACAACCACAGCAAGAAAATTTGAAAAAAGTGGCGTTTTTTTCTTAACGTTAGCACCACGGACAGCAACTGGCGGTTGTTCAGACGGACGAGTCCATCTATGCTCGGAGCGGAGGAGGGACTCGTCCGTCTGAACAATCGCCAGTTGCTGTCCCTGGTGCTAACTATAAGAAGAAAAAAAAAACCCGCCACTTTTTTTCAAATTTTATTGCTGTGGTTTTCACACCTGATGATGATTGCTTGTGTTGCAATCGAAACGTCGTGAGAATTTTATTGTTTTATTTGTATTATTTTATTATTTCCCTTCTACGTGACTTTACCGAAAGAACCAAGAATAAAAAAAAATCATTGTTTATGGTACCAATGTAGATATTGAATTGCGTTGTCTACTTTTATTGTTTTGTACATAATCGGTATACTCTCGGACATGTTTGTGGCCACCTGGGCACTCAGTCACTGACCCACAGTGAGTGAGGGCCAGCCAATAATTAAACCCGTACACCGTTAATCCATAATCAAAATATATCTGCTGAAGTACAATCGAGAGTGAACTTGATTGTTAAATGCATTCTCTCTCGAACATTTGTTTAAAAAAATGCTTGCATGGTAATAGATGCTGAGAGTGAGTTTGAATGTAGCTCTGAAAGTTAAACCTGTGCATGTGCATATTTGTCTGGATTAGAAATAATATATGCAATAAAACATCGTCATGAATCGGTTCATAAACTTACTGCAAGCTATTTTATTGGCCTACTAAAGTTACATACCAAACAGGGAATAAGCCGCAGTTTTATTATAGTGAATGCCACTATCTCTAGTATGATGGCCTGTGTGCTGCAGTAACTTCACACGTAGGTTTTCACAGCCAGGATCATGATTCATATTTAGGCTTCATAATGATCTGGCTAATTATTTTGTCATGTAAACCTCCACCACCCGGCAGAGGAATTCTGACTTCCAGGTTTAATGATCTGAGTATGAATGTGTATTCTTGCTTAATAACTACATGTGGTTGTGGGAATTGTCCTTCAGTATTCTGTTAAGTTGAAACAATAAATGGCACGTTAAACGCTTGATCACGTGACAATATAATTTGGCTCTGCCAGGTAGTGGAAGGTTACATGACAAAGGGTTGGCCACATGATTACTTGGCCTAACCCAGCTTGGTTACCATTGACAATCACATGGGCTGGCAACTGGCCTTGACATTTAAAATGTAGCTGAGTTCACTATAATGCATAATGTCAAGTGGAACATATTAAGAGTGCCATCTTTTTAAAAGAAGACGTGTGTGACAACATGTAAATAAGCAGGCGAGATCTCTAACTACAGGACCCTTTCGCCAGCATCAAGATATTGAATGATAAAAAAGAGGCTTTACCATTACTGGCGTGAATACAGGCGTTAAGATGTTCAGACACCAATTTACTAGGCATCATGTCTGAGTAACGATACATATTTGTAAAAAATGCATACACATATTTTTTGACAATGCAGGCACTGTCCTTCAAACTGATTCGCCTTTGCCAGAGACAGCCTCTTTTGTGGCGTTGTCTCACCAGTGCTAGACCAACGGCCGCAAGAAGGTGAGCAGTACAAGGGCAATGCAATGACCAAGGAATTAATATCTCAAGTTGAGTAGTTATAGCTATGGGACCATTTTGCCAGTTTCAAGGTATTTAATGATAAAACAGACTCTAGCCTAACAGTTTTATTTCGAATATACTGTGGTAAAGTGTCGGTGTGCCCTCCAGCATCATATAATCCAGCATCATTTGATTTTGCAAAGCAAACCATTAACTTGTTTTTACTTGAATAAGCCTCATTAGCAAGTTGTTGTTTGTATCCAGCTCACACACATTTTCCTGCTGTGATGGGTTTTCTTATTATGTACAGAAAGCATTGGATTTGATTGTCTGTCACGGATTTGACTCTCCGTCACAGATTTGAATGTCTGCCACGGATTTGAATCTCTGTAGAGGGGCGGTGATATCTTTGATGAAAGGTGCTTTATAATTTGAATGAGTATTATTATAATACTTGAGAGCCCAGGTTAATCAAGGGCGCTTTTCTGCATTCCATCTCAGAGCTTTAGCTACACTGGACCTGTGTGCTGACAGGCGAAGCAGTCCACTGAGCCACGAGGGCAATTACAATTACATTATTAAACCCCATGCATAAACATCCTTATATTCCAGAAAAATATTAGCCCATGCCATATATGTCTACATATGCAAGCATCACTGAAATACCTAAAGATTGGAAAGACCTACACTCGATGATTTTTTTTTATTATTTTACCAGGTAAAGCCCACTGGCTTATTTATTGCAGCCAAATGCTCTAGACGCATGTTTCTACATGTGGAGGGAAACCGGAGGACCCGGAACCACGGGGAGAACATGCAAACTCCAACTATAGAGGCGTCAGGGTCGGGGTCGAACCCACCGCCTATTGTATACTGGGCGAGGCAGTTAAAATCTCCTAGCCACCGTGGCGCCTATGTAGGGGCATACCCATACTTTATACCAGCAAAAGGCATGCCGCAAATTGGCTTACTGCGGTGTTCCCATTTGACTACCAGGTGGAGAGGTAATTGCATGCAATAGTGCCCGCGGTTTCATAAACTTTCACGATAACATGAACGTGGTTCATCTGGATTGTCAATCCCCAAGATGGTGTGCTGTGCTGAGGTCTCAGAACACCTGAACAAAAACTGTATTTGCAGCAGGACTCATGTTTCTTTTAAGTTGCATATGTTCTACTCTGTTGGGTTATTTGCCCAATGGGAAGTATTTATAGGCCTTGGTGGTTGTCACATTACCGTATGGGGTGCCTCGGTGGCGAGATGTTATCTCCCTCGCCTGGTATGCAGGAGGTCGCGGGTTCGATCCTGGCTGTGACTCATTGTATGTTTGGAGTTTGCATGTTCTCTCTGTGGTCACGTGGATTTATCTTCAGGTCCTCTGGTTTTTTTTCCCTCCACATTTTGAATAAACATCACGCATTTAGAGTTTATTTCCACATGACAAGCCACTTCCTTGAGCTTTCATTTGTGGCCAGGTCGCTTCTTAGCTCAGCGGGCCTTGCCTGGTGAAATAAAATAGTAATCATTTATATTTTACTGATTTTATCTTAATCATTAATTGTATATATCAGGGTTTCCAGGTCTCTTTGCATACCCACTGCCTATAACAGTCAGTGGTTCTTAACTGCTTTGGTTTGGCAGGCCCCCCCAATCAAGTCCATGCCCCCCCCCCACCCTACCCCGAAAACATGACTGTGGTTTCTATGGCCACAACTCACAGAGAGGTCACATGTTCACGCCTCTAGTCAACACAGTGTTATTAAGCCATTCGTTTCCTGCTGTGCATTAGTTTTTCTTCGCTGCAATGTGGAAACAGTATCTGTGTCGCATGCATCTCGGTATCCTTTCCTCCTCCATGCCACCCGCAGCCTGCATCCCCCCGCTGATCTCAAAGCAGATTGAGAACCACAAGCCTCGAGTTTACAATTCCAATCTTGATTTGTAGTTTTCGTGACTGCAGGAATTCCTACTCTGGTTATTTCTGTAAAGTCACGTAGGTAGGAAAAATCATAGATCATGACGTTTCGATCGCCACACAAGCAATCGTCCTCACTTTGTCTAAACTTTTTTCTGGAGTGCATTGTACCAATCCTATTGGAGAATAGCTGTCACCAGCGTTATGTTAATTTTTCAACCAATGTCTCAGGGCTATGAATAGAGATGAGCAACTCCCCCATATACAATATTGCTTTTCACGTGTGAAACAGGACCCCGTTGTGAATATGGAGTCGTTTTGCCAAGAACCAGCAGCAATTCGTTAACAAGCCGAATTTACTGATGAGACCCAGAAGGTGAAAATGGTCCAGATGTTACCTTGCTTAAACATGCTGCTGGACAATATTGGTTTCTTAAGCCACTGGGCCATGGAACTAAAACACTTTTTAATTTACATGTGGAGACGCGGAATAGAGTTCTGTTCTTACCTCCCCAATGCTCGTTTGAACACAAAGACACTCTCTCTTCTGACTTGACTTCATCTTCAGTTTCATGCAGGGTTGCGTTTGATTCAAATGCATTCAGGCAGTACTCCTCCTGCAGCAAATGCAGATCATTTTTTATCCAGATGCTCCGAGAACTTTGAGCATCTATTAAATCATGCACGATTCACATGTGCTCCTGCCAGTACTGCTTACGTGAAGCAAGCGGCTCTGCGCATGTGTTTTGCCATTTAAAATTACACTGCAGATGAAAGAATGACGCACGTTTTCTTAAATCCTCCCCACTGCCTACGCCCACCCAGCAAGATAAATGAGTTCACTACAGTTCGTCAATCGGCAGGTCGAGTGTGGTGGGATGAAGTACGTGTACTCTAATCTCTTTCATGATGCCTCACCATCGTGGAAGAGTAGGCCACATTATAATCTGCTGGCTCGCTGAAGCATCCGTCTGATAGTCTCTTCCTCCAGCAGTGGCATGAGCAAGCTATGTGATGGCTGCACATTTACCTTTTACACTGAATAAATTAATAAATATCAGCAAGTGGGCTCACCATTGACCTACTGGGCACGGTGTCAAGGTTCAATCCCCTAGAGACGCTCAGTAATTTCTCTGGAGAGTTACTAAAGTGGCGCATCTTCTGTGAAGTGTATGTTTAAAGTCCCTCTGAAAGCATCATTTCCTTGAGTGCTATTGTCTTCAACAAAATCCCAAATAAATGGCTTCCCAGAGCTTCTTATAAAAAAAATATCATATTAATGTTTATCAGATGTGGCACGTGTAAATCAATCACCCATTACTGAGATTCTCAGAATTACGCACTGAGTTGTGTCATTATCTTCAGTAGTTATAATCCAGTGATGAAGATTTCACATTCCAATGATAGGAGCAGGCCTATATCTGAAACTGCTGACTTACCACCCAGATGATGCTCATGTTACAACCTCCAGAAGGATAATGCTGATAATGCGGTCTTGTCAACCATGCACGGAATTTGAACTCATGCCATTACAACGTGGGGGCCTCCTGCTCTGAACATTTAAAGGTATCCGAGCCCATGGCGCATGACCTTCAAAAAAACACGCGAGGTTGTTGCAGTCCTTTGCTGAACTCACTTGCACCATGTACAGCGAGTGCACGGTGTGGCCCAGTGATGAAGCAGGACACGACGCAGGGTAAGGTGAGCGCCGACGCGCCGTTGCAAGTCCCCCAACAGACACTGGAGGTGTGCCGCCTTGCGCCTTGCTCGTTAAGCCCTCGAAGGGTTCTTCTTAATGTCGATTAAATGAGCGTTTTTGTACAAAGTAGACGACGCACGGCCAAAAACCAATTGGTGTATGGCTTTGGGGAAGAAAAAAAAACCCTTGAGTCATTCCCTTGGTTCATGTTTGATGGATTTTTCATTCCCATTCCTAACTTTTAATTATTTTTCAAATAGGCCGAGTTTACAGAAATCCATAACAGTTATTGCTTGTTAATGAAATTAGAGGATTCAGCATGTGTCCGTGATCAAATGAGCACTTGGGCAACTGCTCCTTTTACATTTGAGGTCATGGCCCAGTGGTGAAAAATTCCACCTTCCTATTGTCACGACAAGTTTGTGCCACGTAATAATCGCTGTTTATTCCCACAGACTGGTCGTCATTGACCCAATGAGATGACGTGCTGAGTTTCAATCACCGGTATCTATAAGATTGTGGCTTTTTGTTCGAGAGTTGAATACTCTGCCACAGAGCCACCAGTGAGAGTGCCTTACTGCTGCTTTACGACTGCTATGAGCTATACTACAGCTATCCTATTGCTATGTGCTATATGACTGCTGTGTGCTATACTGATGATATACGACTGCTATCTGCTATACTACTCAATGCAATAACGGGGCCTTTTGTCTTCAAAGAAGATATGCTTAATATTTGGTTTTCTTATGGAGAGACGAGCTGATACCATCGGACTGTAGAATTCCCAGCTATGCATCAAGGCACGAAAAGTCCCTCCATGCTTCACACCTCGCCACATTTATCTGAACAAACACTTCCACCCTTTGCCTATTCTCTGTGTACACGCACACATGCAGTACGTACACCCTTTATAAACGAACGGATGGAAAGTTGCACGATTACATCAGATGAGTGACAGTTGCACAGGTCCACATGAGGCCACAAACACACACAAAATATCACGAAACCCAGGCAGCTGGGAAGCAGAGGCCTCCTTAATTTCGTTGCTAGATGTCCCGCTCGGCGAGAGAGCGACGCCGGTGTAATTTCCCGAGCTTTGGACATTTGGGGCGAGCAGACCGCGGCGATTTAAGGCTATTTGAGCAACAGAGGCGCGCGGCTGACAAGGGGAGCGGCTCCCGGGGAAAGCCAGACTGTCATGTCCACGGCCCGCAGGCACTCCCCTCCGCCGAGCCCACAGCAGCCACGAGCCGTGATGGAGCATAAAATACCAGCCGAGCCCAGAAGGCACTCCACTGCAAGCACGCGCGAATGTGTCTGAGAGTGCGTGTGTGTGAGAGTGTGTGAGAGTGCGTGTGTGTGAGAGTGCGTGTGTGTGAGAGTGCGTGTGTGTGAGAGTGCGTGTCTGTGAGAGTGTGTCTGAGAGTGTGTGTGAGAGTGCGTGTCTGTGTGAGAGTGTGTGTGTGAGAGTGCGTGTCTGTGTGAGAGTGTGTCTGTGTGAGAGTGCGTGTCTGTGAGAGTGTGTCTGTGTGAGAGTGCGTGTGTGTGAGAGTGCGTGTGTGTGAGAGTGCGTGTGTGCGTGTCTGTGTGAGAGTGCGTGTCTGTGCGAGTGCGTGTCTGTGAGAGTGTGTCTGTGTGAGAGTGCGTGTGTGTGAGAGTGTGTCTGTGTGAGAGTGCGTGTGTGTGTGAGAGTGCGTGTCTGTGTGAGAGTGTGTGTGTGTGAGAGTGCGTGTCTGTGTGAGAGTGCGTGTGTATGAGAGTGTGAGAGTGTGTGTGTGTGAGAGTGCGTGTCTGTGTGAGAGTGTGTGTGTGTGAGAGTGTGTGTCTGTGTGAGAGTGCGTGTCTGTGTGAGAGTGCGTGTGTGTGAGAGTGTGCGAGTGTGTGTGTGTGAGAGTGCGTGTCTGTGTGAGAGTGTCTGTGTGAGAGTGTGTGTGTGAGAGTGCGTGTCTGTGAGAGTGCGTGTCTGTGTGAGAGTGGGGAGCAGTGGCTACGAATCCGGACGACCCGAGTTCGTTTTCCGCTCGCGGCCAACATCTTTGACTATTATTTAAACTGGTCAAGGGCCTCCCCTAGGTCGTCTCAGCCTCAAATGAGTACCTGTTGTGGTGTGTAAATATTACCACTGGGGAAACAAAGGCGGTCAGGCGTGGTTCTGGCCAACCCCCATCCTCTTGTGTGCCGTTCCAGCCTTCATAGGTGTTCGCCAACAGCACTTGCCCCAACAGTCTGTTAAGGCTACACGGGGAAGCTTTTGTCTTTTTTCGTGACAGAAGTGGGCATATGGCCATGTGTACACTTAGGATCGAGAGCCTCTCTCTATCTCTCACTCCCATTTATTCCGTGGAGGCTTTATATTTTATTTATTTTGTGTCTGGCTACGTGGTATTGTGGTTAGTGGGCTTCACTTACGTCCGGGATTGTATTGCGTTTGAATACCTCCCCCTCGATGACCGAATATGTCCGGCAATTCCACATTTGAGAATGTCAACAACAGTTGGTGCTACGGAGAGCGTAGACCCCTTCTATGGGAATGTGGAATTTGCATCACCAGCTCAGATTAGCCAATGTGGCGTTAACTCTGCCACATTTATTGTCTGAGAGAGGGAGACTCCTTGATATGCCTAACCCAATGTGAATGTATATACAAGCTGTAGCACCAATATCACAGTACTTTTATTATCAGTACCCTCGCTGCCAGTTTCATAAAATACCTTAAGATTATTGTTTAAATCAGGCTAAGGGAAAAGGGAGAGAATACTGGCGCAGTGATTTATCGCACAGGGCTATGGACTTGATGACCCGAGTTTGATTCCCAATCACGGCTAACATTACTGGAAAGTCATTTCTTAATCAGATCCACGACCCGCGATTCACAAACATTGACTGACCAGTACGGTGAAGTATGGTCAAGTCCCCTTGCCCAACATCGTGTGGTTTTTTTTTCCATTATTGTTATTCCATAAAGTGGAAAAGGGCATTTGCATGTAATCAGCTAGTGTTTTTCTGTAAACCACTACTAATGACATCCATTAAGTTATATTCTAATGAATAACAAACACAATTCACTACGGGTCAAAAGTAATTCACGATTGTCATTTTTAAAACGAGCATTGTTCAATAATTTTTTTTTAATACGTAACATTCTTTTTTTGACAGAATATTATTTTTTTTTTCACGAAAAAATGTCTCCGTCTCACCTGGTTATAGGATGGCCAAAATCGAATGCGGGTTTTAATAGGTGGCAGCTTTGCACGTGGATGGGAGTCAAATGAAAGAAAGGGAGAGAATGAGAGTAGTTCCCTGGCGATGAACGCTCGAGTCGACTGCACACCCCCCCCCCTCCCCCCCCTCCGGCTTTGTTGTGTGCCGTCAATATGCCCGGCGCATTGACGCTCCAATAACCTGAGCACATTACATTTGTGAATTAATGTCGCAGCAGTCCTAATGCATTCATGTACACTGAGCCGCGTTCGCCATTGCCGCATTAGATTCCCTCGGGGCAGGCGAAGAAATGTCGGCTGCTTTTAACCCATCGCGCGCCGCGCCGTGCTTTGTGTGGCTTACGCGGTGCGGGTAATGGAACCGGCCCCCCCCCCCCCCGTCAGCCATAGGGACAGGGATGTATGCCCTGGTGAAGATTTTGCTGCAGAGCCCCCCCAAGGATATTCTCAGCGTTTATCTTGATCCTGCTTGGAGAGGCACAGCTGGCAACAAGGCAATCTGCCAATGCTCGTCCTCCCAGCTTCAGACTCTCCAGAATTTCCGCTCCCCGCCCCACCCGCCCCCTCCGCTGTGGGAATCTGCACTGGAGGAATATCTCCTACCTCCCCCACCCAAGCAATTGCAATTGGTCATGGCTGTCTTATTGTTTTGCGTGTCGACTACTTCTTGAATGTGTATATGGAAGTAATATTGCAATAACCCCTCCAGCCGGGGTAGTCCTGTGGGAGTGAGCTTGACGACTAGCACTCAAAAAAGTAACAAGTGGCCATTCATCCTGCCGAGATATTACGATACAGGTACAGCACCCTTTTGTTGAAAGTCAACAGCGGTTGTTCGATGGGAAATTAAACGCCGTCATAAAGTTGTGGGAAAAAAGTCAACTTATGAAGAATAAGAAGAAATATCCACGAGTACACGTGCGGCCCATTTGTCTTTCCCACTGCTGCATGCGGGCCACCCCATTGCCATGCAGGTCATGCGGAATGTTCGACCGTACTTCACTATGCTGATGGGCCCATGACTGGTTCGGATATCACTCGCCACTGATGTTATGTATGTTGAACTTCTTTTGCACCATACGTAGCCAACCGTGCTAATCAGTGGCGCGGGGGAAGGACAAAAAAAAACTAAACATAAAAAGCAAAAATGATTATTTCTATGGAAATTATAATGGCTGATGGTGATGACTTAACAGTAACTGTTTTATTAACTCATTTGAGAATTGAACTCGCAGCGTACCGATTGTGATTCGATTGGTCTGACCGCAGCACTCCCGGGCTGGTTTGTGGCCTGTAAAAAAATTGGCCAGGTAGTGGCCGTTTCGAACCGGCTGTTTTGAGAACAGCCCCTATGCACACCACGTGCTGAGATTGTGGGGCACAATCCATTTAAATATCAAAGCATCGTTGTCACCCTCCTCCACACAGTTTCAGACTCGCAAAGCTAATGCATAGATGCATGTGCATGCAGATGGCAAATGCTGTAAAGACACTGATTCGGAGCTATGCAATTCAAGAGCAGATATGGCCATTTTATTAAGTCTTAAAGCAGTGGTGTGGAGGATCACTTTATTTTTGAATGCATCTATTCATATATACACAATAGGAGATGCAAAACATGCTTCATATCCAACTGGGATAGAAAACCTGAAATATAGTGGCACCTGGGCCTGTATACATTCTGTGCGTGCTTTCTCTGTTTGAGCTGCATCGGCAAAAAGGTATGCTGAAAAAGAATGCACTCAAAGAGTCCAATGTAAGTGGAAGAAGTGGTAGAAGTTCCACATTTATATGGCAGGGACTGTTTCTTCTATCAATGGCATCATCATGATTTATTGTATTTGCAGTGCATCAATTATAAAGCACCGAACCATCGGATCATCCATGAACTTATCTACAAATCTAAAGAATAGGTGAAAACATGCAAACAATGAATAAGACCTTCCCATATTTGTGTCTCCACACACGAAAGAATAATAAACGTCGCACGGTCCTCTGGGAGCAACATGCCATTATCAGCATTGATTCAGTAAAAGCAACTCTGGACTGGTTTCGACGTTCACTATCTCATCGGCAGAGTGAGGCGTACATGAAATTAACGCTGCTGAACTGCCCAACGCCCATAGACAATGGCCCTGTCTGTAAGGGACAAGTCGTAATAAACAGGGGTGGTATACAACTCCAAAGAGCTCAAAGTTAGGAGGGTAGAGATTCTTTTTTAAGTAGCAGATCGATATTTTAACTTGCTTTTGTGTGATCAGCTTGCATTAGTAGCTGATCCTTACGAATGTTATTGTCAGTTTAACACGTGGGCTTTCGCGACCAATATTATCCATTTATGCCATCTATCCCCCCAAAAAAACCTTGTGAATTTTATTGTATTGTCCGAAATCAATACTCCTTTCCCCTGCCCTAGGAATGTAGAACTTGTTTAATTTTTTTCCACAAATGTGAACCATCTTACGCTCAATTAAGCAATTCGAAATTGCTTAAGGGGTACATTTTGGTAATTGTTTGCAGGAATCACTGGGTGAGGGCGATAGGAATGAAACCGTTGGCTCATTTGCCAAAATGCCGCACACCTCAATAATCAAAGCATTCATCAGAGCTGGACACGTTTCATGGCTCTTGGCAAGCATTGTCTTCCCACTGAGAATAAGCGATGAATATATTCCCAAGATGAGCAATAAGCACCATCTCTCAGACCAGCAGTAACACCAGACTAAGCCACCTAAAATATCAGCGCCAAATCTCACCACTTAGATTTACTCGTGTGCGTGAGTCATCGGCAGGACCTGCTCTTGCACTCACACCCACAGACACATGACAAAAGAGACCCGCTTGTTAAGACCTCATAATATTAAGGGGTTAGTCCTGTTCGTGAGCACCCTTATAAGGCTGTCCTTTTACACTAAACAGAGTGCTTTTACTATTGTTTTGCCAACACGATGCACAGCCTCCTTTGTCTCTGAAATGTGAATCTTCTTCTCTGCACCAGTGGCATTTATGGATGAGTCGGCTGAGGAGAGGGGTATCATTTTCTATTCAGATAACACATGTTATTCACTGACTGGGGATCACGGTGGTGAGATGTTAACTGCCTCGCCTGGTGTTCAGGAGGTCGTGGGTTCGATCCCGACCCTGACGCTGTATATATTTGGAGTTTCCATGTGCTCCCCGTGGTCGCGTGGATTTTTCTCTGGGTCCTCCAGATTTTCCCTCCACATTTCGAATCGTGCGTTTCGAGTTTTTGGCTGCTATACATTTCCACATCATAAGACACTTCGTTGCGCTATCATTTGTGGCCAGGTCGCTTCTAGTAAAGAGCTATACAGCTCAGTGGGTCTTACCTGGTAAAATAAAAAATAGTTTAGTTAAGAATAGACTTGGAGTGGGAATCGAACTCGGATCACTAAACACTGCACTCCTGCGTCCCAGATGTACTCACACGTGCACACGTGTACAGCAAAATGTCTGCAGTCCCACACAGGCCAGTAATTTCTTGAGCCCTTAATTGCTTTCAAATTACTATGCATAATGCTGCACAATTACTAGTGTCTGGAAATCCCAACTTTAGTGACTATGAATGAAAAATTTATAAAGCAGACATTCAACTGCTTCATTGGATGCAGTCGAGGATTGCACGTTAACCCATTGGTGAATATCAGTTTAATGAGCAAGTGGGGTAAGCAATCATCTCCATGACTGACCCTGAGCCAATGATGGATATTACACATTCCTATGGCAGCTAACATTATCTTCATAGGACAACCACTGCTGACTTCATAAAAAAGTGGTTCTTATTTTATTGGCCCTGGTGGAATGATCGGCTCAAGCAACCACGTTTAGGATTTGGACTTGCAACCTTATAATTGTGTTTCCTGTGTTGTGATATTGACTCTGATACCCATCTGGTTATAAAAAAAAAGGTTCTGTTTTTTTTCCATTCCTATCTTCTCACTATATGTGTGTGTGTATATATGCAATACGTGCTTTTCAATATTGGCATAATATATGAGCTGGTCATTAAATTAAATAAATTAGCTTTAGCTACCTGATATTGCGCTGTAGCTAAGTAAATGATAAACAAAAGACATAAGCAGAATATGCATCTTAAAATATCTGTCCCTCTCACGTAACAAATTGAAGTATGTTGTTCACATCCTGTCAACCACATGGCCTTTTGGAAGTGCATTATTTCAATACAAGCAAGCTCTGGACCAGTTTCGACACAAGGTGTCTCATCAGCAGTCAGGCTTTTCTTGAACTTATGCCGGTGAACTGCCAGATGTTAGAGGCAAGAACCCTCTCCTTTAGATATGGGTCTGTGTTCGGCACACAATTAAATCATGCATGAGACAAAATAATGTTGTTTTTTGCCGTAAAATAAAGGATAGTAGTGTCTTTAAAATATGAAGTCTGTACCTCTTGCCTCTCTGTTGTGATAAAACAAATATTTATCTAATTGACAACATACTACAAGTTGATTCCCTAACTTATTTTTTCTTACATTGTCATAAAGTTTCCTCGTCCAGATTTGGTGGCTCATGAGGCTGATGTCTGGGTCTGAGCACTGATCTAACACCTCTGAGATATTGGGCATGAGTCCTGCTTCATCTGCCTGTGAGTTAATTACAATGTCTCGAGGAGCAATTAGACAGTCTCAGAAAGCCTACCAGTGCCCTTAAAATAATCAAGGGGTAAAGGAGCAGCCATGCAAAAACGTACTGCTGGAATGAGGGTCTCCGACCGCCCACTAACACCATGTGATTTACTGCTCTTGGAAAAATAAGGCCAAGCCCACAGCTACCGAGTGAGTCCATGCTATAGCTGAGGGCCTGTGATTACAGGTGAAATGGTGATTTAAAGCATAAACCGCCAAAGGTGAGAGCACGTGTTGGACACCGAGAGTGGTGTTTATTTCCACACAACCCTCGGCTCAATTGTGACAAATGATTGTGAATCCTGTGACCTCAGACCCTCGATTTGTGCCATTTGAGATCATCTTCAGGATACTGTCAGTTGCCGAGAGTAAAAGTTACTGCCAAAGTACCCTGCAGTTTGTGCTCTAAAGACACCTTAACTCCGTAGGAGTGCAGTATTTTTACGTTGCTATATTAGTGACAATTTGAATCCTAATTTGGGGGGGGGGGCGGGGGGGGGGGCGCTGGAATGGAAATGAGCGCTGCCAAATTGCTAGTTCGAGGAAAGGAAATGTTTAGACATTTTTTTCAACGGCTTTATTGTGAATGTTACGCCTGTGTTATGGCACTCGTGGGACACTGATGCAAAATATGGCTTTTGCAAGTGTAATTTCAAAGTCAGCTAATTTTGGTCGGATAGATATTTTTAATTATATGACTTTACTTTTCAACCAAGTTCCAATTGCAATTCTTGGCTGGGTGGTGGTACGGTTAGAGCACTTGCCTCTCACTTTTGCAAGTTTGACAGTTCAGTCCTGGTTGGTGAGGATCGACTCAGCTGATAAAAAAATCCCCTGCCATGGAGATGTGAAATTTTCACCACTGGTCCTTGGCCACCGATGGTTACGAGCACCTCTTTGTACTCAGTTAAGCACGGAGCCACTGATATTTTCACTTGGCGTATTAAAAGCGCAGCTGCACATTAGCGTGCGTACACGTGTTTTTTTTCCCTTTCGTACAAATGATGTTGTTGATGTTTTGCCAATATTACAGGTTTTGTGACATGAGGGATTCCTGCCTGGTGCTTCTGCTTACATTGATGTCACTAACACCCCCACGTGCAGTTAACCCAACCAGCTGCACACGTCCTCAAGGCCTCACTCCAGATCCTCTTGGATGTGTGGGGGGAGGCAGTAGAGCTGTTTGGTGGCGGGGGGGGGGGGTCACCGTAACAGCGATACACAATGAAAGGGAGAGTGGAGTTGGTGGGCCAAAGGGAGATTTGTTAGTGAAGGGCCCAGCCCAGCAATCCCTCGTGCCAGCACACATTTTACAACAGCTGCTCACTGGTTCCATGCAGCTGTAAGTCTCCGGGATTTAATATCTGGTTAATTGTGCAGAGTTCATCAGCTGAGCCCCCTTTAGCCACCACTTTGGAGATGTGCGCCCCATCTGTCTCCCTCGGTAGGTTGGCACACAGTGGCCAACTTGATTAACTTATGTGACTCATGCCACAGCCTTTAAAATGTCTTAAGACCTTTTTTTAAAATAAATCCTTGCCACGTTACTTGACAGTGTTATGACTCAAGCCATATACCCTATGCAAGCTGTCACAATCACAATGGACAATGACGAGACGCACACATGGTCACGAGTTTATTGACATTGACAAAATCTGGATGCTATCACTGCATTGTGTCCATGTTTTTCAACATCGTAATCTTGGTTTAATTGTCACGTGGTGGTCAGTCTGCTGTACTTATAAATTGATTTATAGTAATTGGTGCATGCAGTTTTTTTATTTTTCTTGGGGGTGAATCTTAATGCCACCGCAGATAGGAGTGAAAAGGCTGACAAGTGCTGTGAGAGATGTGATAATGGCAACACGTCTCATTGTTAATGATCGCAAGTCGATATTGTTCACAAATGCTTATTGTGTTACGTGAAATCTCAATATTGATAACGAGCGAGTGGAATATTGACACAAAGTCAGATTGTGGGATACTGCGTGGGTTGACTCGGGAGGTCAGCTGCTGGATCTGCAATCGTGCTGATGGTGGCATCAGTGGCATCGGTCTTCAGAATGTCTTGACCTTGACAATATTGAACCTTTAAACAAATATTGAGCCAATTAACAAATGCAACCTGGATGTGTGTTGTTTCTTTGTTGTGAAGTGATTAACACACAGCACTACGAGCATAGCAACTCATGTGAAAAATGAGAATGTTTGACCCTTTCTGGCATAAAACAGATTGTGTTAAGATGTTCAAACACCAAATAGAAACCTTTTTGCAAGGAATCAAATTTACTGCATTAACCACACACTGTACTTGTGGTGAACATGAAAAAAAACATGCTTTGATAATATGATGCATGGCCTACACCGGGGACAGCCTTCTTCATGGCCTAGTGTCAGACCAGCGAACGCCAAAAGGCGAACATACTTGATGCCTTGCAAAAGGTATCTATTTGATGTTTGACCATCTTAACGCCCATTTTATTGCCAGATAGGGTAAAACTATTATTATTTTTCATACTTTTATACTGCCAAAAAAGTCTCATGATATAGCAACTCATGTTCGAGTCTCAGCCATGGTTGACATCAGTGGTTTCATATTTAAACTCACCCTGGGCCTTCACTAGGTTGTATGTATGTGTGTATGTTCAACCTCTTTCGCACTGTACGTAGCCAACCGTGCTAATCAAAGGTGCGGGGGGAATGGACAACAAACTAAACACAAAAAGCAGATAACTGATATATAAGCGGGACTCGGCCTTAAATAATTGCCTGGGGTGTCGTGTGGACATCAGTTCTGGGAATACAACGGCTGAGCGGCGTAGTGCTGATGAAACGTCTCCTTCCTGTGTGACACCGGCCTTATCAGGTGCTCACTAACAGTGGTTGCCCCAATAATCTGTTAAGGGCAATACTGTACGTTGGTCTTTATGTTCACCCGTGCCCATGCCCTTGTGTGCCTTGTTAGCCTAAATATGTGCTGAACACTTTCCCCTTCCAGTCTAAATGGCTAAACGTGAGGACCTTTGTAGTTGGGCCAAGATGGCAGGAGTGGTGGTTGTCCTTTGTTGTCCCTCTGTAATTTATTTAACTTACTTTAACTTGTCAGAGCTAGGTCAAGGTCATCCTCGTAATTGAGCTGCTTAGCTCAATGGACCTTACCAGCTGATATAAAGTCTCAAGTTTAATGAGTATTTAGCAATCCCTTATCACATCGAATTTCAGACTTGGTCTCTGAACCAAGTGTAGTGTGGTGTTTATTCACGCGGACAACTTCGTCTTTTCTCCTTTGTCACTTTATTCACAGCATCCCACACGGATGCTCCTGTTGTTCAACACCACGTACTCCTGTTCTGAACTCTTCCTCTGCCAGCCTGCTACTTCGAGCTTACTCTCTCTTGCTCCGCTAGCCTGTTACTCCCCGCTCTCCTAGTCTGTCACGGACTCTCTCTCTCTCTGTATACTCTGCTAGCTTCTCACTCCGCTAGCCTATCACACTCAGACTAAAGATTTTGTTAGCCCCTCCACTGCTAGCCTGTCTACACCCGCACCTTCAACCTCGATCATTCCCCCAGCGGGGGTTCAGCCAACACCGCTGGGGAGGACGAGGTGTGGGGGGCGAGGTCCCGGACTTCTCTTGTATCTCTTCACTGCCTCATCTCCAACCCACTCAACCCAACTGCCTCACACGTTCCCCTTATATCCCCCTCCTCATTAAATGCCCTCAGATGGCCCTAATTAAGCCGGCGCCTTTCCCGCCGCCCCTTGCACGTGTTCTCTCCCTTATCGCCTCTATCTCTCGCCTCCATGGCACCTACACCGCGTTTGCAGCCAGCCAATCACTGCCTCTTTCCCTAATTGCCGGCGTCTCTCTGTCTGCTGTCACCCAGGCCACACGCCTGCACCTGCTTATTCTGAGCTGACCTCACTGTTTACAACCCCGTACATGAATGCAACTGCTGTTTGCAAACCCTGCGCGCGTTACACATCTACACAAGTAGAAATGTTGCTCCCCTCACTTCTGTGTAACACGTAGGCTTTCACGACCACTATTAATCATAATAGAGGGTTTTTTTGTTTAGATTGCGTAAATATTAATGTGTCGTTAAACCCGCCACCACCCGACACAGCCAATTAGTAAGATTTGTCACGTAAACCAAACGTGCCAATTCGTGAATAGTACAGCACACCGGTGTGTTGGAGACTTTTTTCGTGTTAACTTTTTTTTGGGGGGAAAAAAAACCCTCAACTCGTCTATGGCCAAATGAGTATGAGGTGATTGCGTTGCTCATCCCTATTGGTAGCCCTAAACTATTGCTTGAAATTCCATATTCCCTCGCAGGAGATAGTCCCTTCAAAGAGCGACCACTTTTTACTTCCCACATGGCAGTATTTATCTTATAGACATCGAAGGAACAATGGGTTTAGTCAACACCTGATGAGATTTGAACTCATTGCCATCTGCTCACAAGTCAGACAAGCTCAAAGAAACCATCTGACCGAATATATAAAGACAATTATAATAAGTCTATAGGGTGGTGGTGGCGGCATGTAAATTAACACATTGCAATTCAATGCCAGCCACAAAAGTTTGTTGCTGGCCACACAACGTGCTTGAACTTTGCTGTGCATTGACACCAGCAGTGAGTTAACATCATCATTTCTGACCACAATGCCCTTTCTGTATATGTATGCCAGGCTGAGCTCAAGGTGATACTTTTGCATTCAAATCGTATCTCAGTATTACATTGCACAGTGTGCAGTGAATAATTGGGCAAAAACATGCACAAGGACATATAAATAACCGCGTATAAACAGGTAACAAATAAGTGAACAGAAGCGTACATTTTTCACTTGAGTGACAACCACAAATTTGCGTGTGGTGTAGTTATTAATATCGTTTGAGGGCATAATTTCCAGAGCACACAAGCGTGTGATCATTTCCTCCTGCCCTTGCCGAAATCATTACTGAGATTTTTGCGTGCAATAAGCTTTCCAAATCCAATGAAGGTAATGCTTTTTAGCTGGGCATTAATAGGTAATATTCAAGCGCTTATTAATCGAATTAAATAGTGTCGTCTTTGTGGATCAGATTGAATTTCTTCCCAACATGTTGGCAGATGGTTACAGTTAACTTCATAATGTCCGATGGTGTTGCATTTATCCAGAGAGTTTGTTCCGATCACGTCACGTGTTTGTGTTGCTCTGTGTACAAGTAATAAACATGACACTCAAATTTTACACAGCATTTCAAATTATTTATCTGGCCAAGCGGAACGATGGTAGAGCATTTGTCTCACAATCACATTGTCATGAGTTAAAATCCTGATCAGGAGTTAGCTATTCTCATGATGTCTCTGGGTTTAATAAAAAAAATGTTTTGATCTGTATTATGGGAAGGTAACAGTGGTTGTCCTACGGAGAGAGTAACCCCATGTAAACGTGCAAGTTCCACAACTGGCTCATGGCCATTAATAGATGACGACTGCCTGATGCACACGTGAGTACTGAGACACGTTTGCTATTCTATTAAAATAAATATATGTGATGCTTAACCGATAAGAAATCCCATTAACGAGGAAAATGTTCACAGGCTGATGTTAGACACCGAGTTGCCTTTCTTGAGTTGCAAGGTCTTGAGATGCAGCTACGTTTAGATGCTAATTGTATTGGTCCTTTTTTTTATAATTCCTTGCAGCCTAAACGTTTGTTACAAATACACGTCTTAGATTCTTGTCTGTCAGCTCAACAGTGATGACCAGGGGCGGAGCCAGAATTTTGACTTTGGGGGGGCTAACTTCAATATTTTGAGATATCCAGTGTATGTTTTCCAATGGGCGCCACAAATGTATAAAACAAATTTTATTGGATTTGAACGCAGAGTTTATTAATATGTCGGAGCCGCTGATGTGGCTAATAAGTTCGATAAGTTCGAAAGGCTGCCGCTCAAGCAGCCTGCAGGGCATCACAAGGTGGCAGCCAGCATTTTGCAGCAGCCGGATATCCGGTTATCCCGATTACCGACTTTCCCAAAATTTCAGGGGGGGGCTGAGCCCCCCCCAGCCCCCCCCTGTGGCTCCACCCGTGGTGATGACAGTGCCTCATTGTCCATCTTTGTCGCAGCTTCACGGGACTGTCACAGTGGTATATTTTGGGTGTTAGCACACTCAGCCAGTAGTTGAAACAGTGAGCAAGTTTCTTAAATCCCCCCCCCCTCCACTCAACTTCTGTCCACTCAACAATATAGATGGGTAAGCCACAGTTAACCAATGGGCAGGTTAAAGAGCACATGTATCTGTGGTTACGCATACAGCATTGCGAACATGTGCATGCAAGGAATCCAGGCTCAAGCGATCTGAAACCTGAAGCCGGGTGCACTACTTGGATAAAAAAAGGCCGCATTTCCAGTTGTTTATACAGCCCTCCTAATATGAAAACTGTCACTTTTACGAATGTAGACACGGATGTGGTTTGCCACCAAGCACCACTGAGATCCCAGATTTGGGGCCCGAGGCAAGCGAGTGAAAAATTTATATTACCTCCTCGCTCTCAAATTGTTCCCCTTTGTGGGAAATATGATGGTCTCGGCTGTAGCGCCTGCGTTTGACAAATAAATAAATAATGCGGCTACTAATTTCATCATGTGACTCAGGCACTGCATTATGTGAAAACTCCCACTTTAACATCGACACATTCTCTCTGTGATGGATTCTCTCCATTGTCAGTCATGCTATCATGTGGTGTTTTTTTTTTGGTAACATAATCAAGAGGGACGTTTTGCCACCTCCTTAAAAGGCCATCTCACCTCACCATCACTTGTGTTATGGGCCAGATCCTAGTTGGATCGTCAACACTCCTCGTAAAGGCCTCCATTTCTGAAAGGCTGCCCTCACCTGGCTCTATGTCTGGCTTGGTCACCAGCCTCTGGATGCCACTCGCCATGCCTGTATCGGGAACCTGCCCTCCTGCACCCTGCGCATGTAACCCACACAATCACAACGACATTTTCCTGACGTCTACAATGTATGTTGATACTTATTTCGCATCGTACGTAGCCAACCGTGCTCATCGGATGTGCTGCTTTCTTGCCACCTTTTAGTCCGAAACTTTTGAAGTTGCTTTCCAAAATAAGTTCTTTCTTCACATACTCGGAGGCCATGCGCTTACTTTTTGATGGCTCTGACAGAAGCAGCACTATGATCAATCCGACACTATTTTAGTCTCAGCCACCCTTCTGTACGGTCAAGTATTTCAGAGTGTGTGTGTATACATCACTGCTAATGCACTACCTTCAGTTTACGTCTTGCCTTGTTGATATGAACGCAGGTTGTTTCCCAGATTGTCTGGCACAATGTTGAAGCATCGTTAATTCCCAGAGTGAATGTCAGACGTGGTGCAGCAACTCTTGAGTGACTTAACCAAACCCAATGCCTTCACTTTTTTGTTTTGAATGTCAGCACAGCATTGTTCATGTAGGTGGCATTTCTGTAAGTCACTTTTAATTATTGTAGTTTTGTATACACAATGGCAAGGAGCACAATCCCGAAACTCCCTACCTGGAGAGCTTGGCACAGATCTCTGTATGCCTTGGCAGCGAAGGAGCACCTTAGCTACAAGCTGAAGGGAAAATAACGAGAATAGAAGGAGGCGATAAGCCCCCCCCCCCCCATTTCCTTGAGAAACCCCGCATAGCAGGCAATACCGGAACGATAGGAGGAAAGATAATGAGTGGTGAGTGGGGGCTGGAGTGGAGGCCGCCCGCCTCCTCCTATCTTACAGTTACATGCTAATTTCTCACATTAACATCACTAGCCCCGGCCACTTCTTTATGACCCTTGGGCTACACCCATTTCAAAACTTTTAAAACAGTCTGCCTCAGCAACAGACCACAGCTTTCCCACCTGATGACGGACACTTGTGTTGCGCCCGAAACGTCGTGATTTATTTCATTTTATACCTACGTTACTTTATCGAAAGAACCAAAGAGTATGGATCCCTGCAGTCACGAAAGCTTCAAATCAAGATTGATCCAGTCTATTTTGCATTTGAACACTGGTATATCATGGACTGTGTCTGAACTTGGCTTGAGCGACCACTCAGACAAGGCGTAGGCCTGAAATTGCTTCGTAATGCAACTGCTGATATTTTACTCTACTCTTCCTCACTGCCGCCCTACGAACCTTGCGACCCCAGTTCGATTCCCGCCCAGGACCAGTTCAGATGATTATCTAAACTGGTCCTGGGCATCCCCTAGGTCGACTCAGCCTCAAATTATTACCTGGTGCGGTGTGTAAACATCACCACAAGGGAGACAAAGGCAGCCGGGCGTAGTGCTGGCCATCCACCCCCTCGTGCGCCGTGTAGGCCTTCATAGGTGCTCACTAACTGCACTTTCCCCGACAGTCTGTTAAGACTATTGGGGGGGATCTTTGTCTTTTTGCATTAACCCATGCACGCACACGCTTACAAATGACATTTGAATCCAACTCATGGATATATGCTCTGTGCCCCAAGCTAAACCTTTATGGTGGTGAACTAATGAAAACTGCAAACTTTTGCAGTTTAGGACATTCTGAACCTTTGTGTTGACTCTTAATGTTGCAGACTTGCAACTGATTGCCAATTTTATTACAGTGGGCAGTGCCTTAGGCTACTGTGGTAAATGATAGGCTCATTTTAGCTTCAATTCTACTCAAACTTTAAATATCAGTGCCGAGCCAATGCGATGGGCTGGCTGCTTTCCAGCTTGAGGCAATTACAATTTGATCGTTGGTACATTGCGTTAAATTATTTTATAAGCGATCTGCTTAGTTAAGTCACTTGTCGACACACGTCGCCATAAAATCATTTACTGTAAATTTAGTAAACGAACGAGATTTACTAAACGCACTTCTGCATAAAGCTGTTAACTTATGAAAAGTGCTGGATTGATGCACGTTGGCGATGGCAATTGAAGGAACAGTAAATTCGCTCTAATGGTTTAAAAGCCTCAGAAGACTGATCATATGCAGGCTGATGTCGTTAGTTACCCTGATATCAGTCCCGGTGTCAACCCTAAAGCGCTGGTGGAAATGCCACTTTCCCCATGGTGGATCCGATATCTCCATAAGATGACCGCTCATTACTTGCACAAAATGGTACTAATTTTATTGACCACCCTGACTATGCATGGGTATGTATTTTCTCCATGTAGATAAGTGGGCGCGTATTAATTGTTTTCCATTACGAATTAATTTTGACTCTAGGGCTTCCTACTCGAATGGAAACAGCACTGGGCCGACACACCTCAAATTTCCCTCCCTTTTCATGCACATTTTTAAAAATAAAAATTGATTTAATTTGATGGCATAAATCACGTGTTATATGCAGTTACCTCCCATTTGCACCGTGATTCAAGGTGTGTCACGAGCTGGAATCCCCCCTTCGTATGCAATCGTAAACGGTCCCACATGGTGACGCCGCAGAAATATGGCAGTCATATTATAGGGGAAATAGACTGTGTGGTCTCAACGGGCCCTCGCATGCTTCTGAAATAAAGGTCTCCCATTCCTCCTATTTCTGGGGTCCCTGAATTTAACCTCTCTTATGCAACACTGCGCATACCCGACTAATCTTTAAACTCCAAAAAGTGGTTCCCCGTGTAGCAATTGTCCGATACAGGTATACATTGCATCCGTTTGTTTTGCATAGGCCTTGTTGGCCAGGCTGAGACCCCCAATGCCCTCCACTTGAGGCACGTGGTTAAATAAACGGGTGGCTGCCCAGATTTGAACCCAAGATATCGGTGCCCTGACATTACATCAGTCCCCCGAGCCAAGCCCCCTGTCACCTCCTGAACTTTTCACTCGTGCCCTTAATAAGGCACCCTTCACCTGCAGAGGCATGCACCCTTCCAGAACGAGCAGAGGCAACGTTGACGTGTCGCACAGGAGATCGCATTGTGTATGTGTGGGCAGCCAGCTGATGACATTACAGTGAGTTGGATTTCTGTCAAATCTATACTTGAACCTTATGGCGGGACCCCCGGGGTCCCGAATAAACGGAAGTCAAAATCGCAATTAATTTATTTATTTTGGCGACTCCGTTCCACCGCGCACATAAACGCCGTGATCCACCTGGCACTGATCATTCTGTTGTCATGTCCAAGCGCAGCGAGGACGAATGCGCAGAAAAAAACAAAACTTTTACATTTTTATTAGCGCATAGAGTAGAGCTCATTGAGAGGAATAGTTTGCCGTATTGTTCGCCTTCAACAGACATCAAATGACGTCGCAACGCAGTTTATGCGAGACCTTACGGGACCCCGGGTTCCCGCCATAAGGTTTACTCGATGGTTAATGTTTCATCTCCTCATATATGCGGCTTTTTGCTGAGCACCCCAATTTCATCTTACGTAAAAGCACTCTTTTAAAATGTGCGTATGCATTGGCCATATGTGTTATGTGTGAATATTGTATGCGTCTTATATGAATCTTAAAACTCGGTAAGAATTTCAATACAGTTTAACACGTAGGCTTTTGCGACCAATATCCATAATAGAGGTTTTTGGGTTAAATCGCATAAATATGAATGTGTTGTTAAACCCGCCACCACCCGACACAGCCAATTAGTAAGTTTTGTCACGTAAACAAAACATGCCAATTCGTTACAGTACAGCACATCGGTGTGGTGGAGAGTAAACCAACAACATTTACAATTCGTGTTCGACGTTGCGCCAAGAATCACAACCAGCATCATCAGGTGATCGCCAGAAATGTGGAGAAATTTTACTAATTGGCTGTGTCAGGTGGTGGTAGCTTTAACGACACATTTATATTTACACGATCTAATCCAAAAACCTCTATTATGGATTCAATACAAATGAAATGGCACAAACTAGACAATGTAAAAAAATGCGTGTTCCAACAACAGGATTAGTTTTCATTTCATTGTTTACCTGATACTGCAATGTCATTAGCCAATAAGCCGATGGACTCATATTTTATTTACATGTGGAGATAGAACCGATAATGTTCCACAACAACACGTAATGTGTTTGTGTACAATATTGCATTCTCCATTGAACATGGCCCCATCATTTAGATTGAGGGCCCCGCAGCACTTGCGTAGCAAGCCTAACTTAGCTGATGAGAGCTCGAAGGTCGAAGCCAGTCCAGAGTTTGCTTGCTTAACTAATGCTGTTGGTTAATATTTGTCTGGAAGACAATAGGCTGATGGGGTAAAAAAATAAACATTTTATATTCGGAGACGCAGAATGGAGTTCTGATTATATTTGCATTCACTAATAGTGTGTCATTTCTGAATGAGCTGAGACCATTTACTGCTGCAAAACCATCTCAGCGCAAGATGACATTCTCAATGAACCCTTATCGGGATAGCTTGCTACAGACGTGCCCTGTGTTCTCGGGGTGTTGTAGGTCACCGCACTTTGCCAGCGCTAATATCTGGGGTCGTTGTCAAAAGAGTGTCATTTAATATTCATGCATAGGTGCATTTTTTTAGCACCACATGAATATTAAGTGATTATTTAGGAGAAAAACAGTTGCACATGCAGACATGTTATATTTTCCTTCCATTTTCTTCCATACAGAAATGTAAACACGCCGCATTTAAATGGACTTTGTTTTTAAGCTGACACAGGTTTTTTTTTTAGTTTTTTTCGTGGCATTTCACTGTAGCACAAATGCTCAGCGTGTTTTGTTTACAATTAACTCATTACTTTTTTTTTTGCTTAAATACACAAGTGAAACGAGCTTTTGGTTTCTAGCCGATAACTGACATCTACAAGAAATACAGCCCTTCCCAGCTCTGTGATATCCTAGTCGGGCACATGTCATGCTGGGTTATGGCTAGTAGGACAATGAGGAGTAGCTATACATCTCTAAGTGGTTTTTGTTTGCGTGTGTTCATCACAGTTCCTGAGCACAGGTCTTAAAGCCCAAAACACCAAGCGACCAGCAACGAGCAGCACTTTAAGTTGGAAGAGAATGACTTCCGGGTTAGTCATGCAGTTATGGGGGTGGGTGCTCCTGAGGCTCCTGATCCCACAAAGCGAGTCTGGTTTTCTCTTCATACATTTCTTGAACGGAGCAAGGTTACAAGTAAGGTGACGATGAGAGGGCATTACACTGCGGAGCAGTGGGAGGGCAGTAGCAGATAGGGATATGTTACCTTCAGTGTGGTGAATAAACACAGGGTGGATGAGATGAAACAAGTCAATCTGGATGTCATTGCCAATGATTATCTAAGTCCCATTGCTCTGCTGTGCTCTACCTTATCTTTGACAGTTGTACTGCACTTGGGCAACTTACAACAGTTGTAGAATCAGACCAAAGGAATGAAATGGTAGCGATACGTTGGGGCCTCAGTGACGATGGAGATCGAACCCGCAACCTCTGGACTACAAGTCCAGTGTGCGAATAACAATTGTACTACAGCAGGAACATTCCTGTGATGTTCTGTGGAGGAAGTGGAGAATTGAGGGAGTGTAGGGAGCACATGATGCCTGGACAGTGCTGTGTGACAGTGAGGCTGATTGGCAGTACGATATGCCCCGAGAGACAGGGTTCAATGCTTGTGCTGTGCTGGAAGCCAAACATGCAGTGTCTGTGCTTGGTCCACGGGGTGATCCAAGACGTGTCCCTGCCAGGGCTTGATTCTCCCGTGTGGCTGTGCGAGATGGCTTTATTAACGAGTTGTCTAGGGCCAGCAAAAATAAACCATCTGGTTTCACCGGGAAGCACATGAAGTCCATGTAGAAGTGCAAATAAAATCATCATTATCAGCCGTGGTCCATCCACTGCTGCATGAAGGTATCCTCAAGCTGCTGATGCCATCTCTCGCATTTCTCCGATGTAATATATTTATACGTAACATATTCATATGAATAAATAACTGTTCTTTAGTTTATACAAGGAAGGCCTCAAGATGTATTCAGTAGACTTCCGCAATGAGTTGTTTGGCTGTTATTTCTTTCATGAGTATTTTACGTGTGGGAGGAAACTGGAGTCCCCGTCTGTCTTCCCCCCACCTCCTCCCTACTACCCTCTCCCCTTATATTTGAGATATATTCCTGTCTGTTGCATACTCGAGTAATAATAACGCTGAATCTACTTTGATGTTTCTGTAACTCGTGTTTATTATGAATGAGATTTTTTAAGCAATTTGTCCAAGTCTACTTTAGTCAATATGTAATGTGTTACATTTCATATTGACTATATTTGCATGCTGTTTTATTTTTTCTTCTGCAAATGTCGTTATTTTTGCTTGATTTCGATCATTTTTTTCCATTTATTTGTGGTTCTTTTTCTGATTTCTGTTTGCTTAATTGGTGTCCTCAGTTTTGATGTTACTGCTTTTGTCATTTGTGTGACCCAGGTCAATCTTACAGATTGACCGACACTCGTCTCTCTGGGGGTTCTCGCCCATTTAACGCCAACATAAATGCGAGCTTGACACTATTTTCTTTATCTGTACCCCCATGCACTCCTGCCACCCCGTCCCCACGCAGTACCTGCAGTTCCGGCTGGCTGAGATGGCCACATCTCTGGTGGCATCGAGGCTCATGATCCGGAACGCGGCACGAGCGCTGGACGCGGGCGACCCAGCTGCCGTGCCACTCTGCGCCATGGCCAAGCTCTTTGCCACCGACGAGTGCTTCAAGGTTTGTTCCTCGGTGCCACGCCAGAGCCTGCGATTGCAGTGCATTTGCCGCAGAGTGGCACAGAGCTTCATAGCTCATCAGATTTCTCCAAGATAAATAAAGATTCGGATTCTGACCTGCCTCACAATCATACAGACAGGGGGCTATGAGATCCAATGATGGGGTGGAGATCACCCCCCCCCCCCCGACACTCCTTAATTTAGACCTCAAAGTTGAGGTGTTATTCAGGATTACCAGTGAACAAATTTGCTATTTCAGGACCATTCTCCACTAGGGAATCCTCAAGATCTGCATCTCCGGGGGTTAACAAAATGTGCACTGCTTTGTGGGAAGTCACCAGTCATTGTGTAGAACTGGCCTCTGCCATGAGCTCAGGGCTGCTAAGGGATAGGAGTGCCAAGCAGTGCTCATTGGATAAGAGGTTTGCTTTTGAATGTTGAATTCAGTGAGCAGGTGGTGCAACCCAGCGATTGCTTGTTAACACCATACTTTGCAAGCTATTGTCATCTATACTTATGTTTTTGTACAGTGCAAATGTGAAGCGAGCAAAGTCTATATTTTCCATTTATGGGCTGGGCCAATGGTGGAAATTCCATGTCTATGACAGGGGCGAATCACTCAACAGTAAGACACTACTATTGACCTTCTACAAATTTTAATAACCCTAGAGGGATGAAGGGCTGAGTTGATCTCTGACCAGGATTCCAAACTTCACAATATGAGTCGTGTACTCTGTGCCACCTGGCCTGTTCTCATCATCATCATTCGTGACTTCCGAGTTCTCAATCGACCAATGTGTCCAATTCATGAAATATCTGGGCATTATAAATTGAGGTTATTATTATTATCATCAACCCACTGCTGGCTGAAGGCCATGATACAGCTATGTGATAATGCACCCAGCACCTGCATATGAACCGACTTCATTGCTCCGTTATACATGTGTATATGTAAGTTGTACTTCTATGCACCGTGCGTAGCCAACCGTGCTAATCGGAGGTGTGGGGGACGGACATACAAACTAAACACAAAAATCATTTCTCAAAGAAAGGAGTTTTCAATCGAGATGTAAAAGTACATAGCTCCAGTGGCTTCTTAATATCAGAAGGAAGAGCATGCCAGACGGCCTCAGAAGCACATCTGAAAGCACGCGATGCTGTGACCATCTTTGTTCGATGGCCAGCCAAGAGCCAGTGTGAGGATGACCCGAGTTTGTGTGATGGTTTATGCTCCTTGATGAGATCAGCAAAGTATCGTGGTTTATTTGCGGCAAAGACTTTGTGTGTAATGCTCCATCTCCTTGGTGGATGGCTCTGGGATGCATTCACTTCCTTGGTTGCCACTCCGTTGTTATTCTTGACCACCGTCCATCATCCTTTCAGTTTATTTACAGCTAGTAATTTACATTAAAATATTATACGTGTGTTCTTTAATTCGTCTTTATTCCAGTGGACATATTCCATCATCTAAATGTGCAGAATCTGGTGCAGTCTTTGAAACTTTAAATTTACATTAAATAGAGCGTAGCAATAGAGGCCTTCAGCATTAAAATGGAACTGCATTATGTCCCGTAGCCTTTGGCGAGAGAATATAAGTGGTGTCTTTGATGGTACTTGCACAGGATGTTAATTTAAAACATTTTCAAATGCCCATTAGCTAGAACTAGCGGTGCTGCCACAGACATTCACATTAACATTTGTCTGTGCTCTGACTTTGAGGAGGTGAGATCTGTTTTGAAGTAATAACATACCGAGTGAGCAGAAACTTTCTTAAGCAAAATTGTATTAATGCCGGGCAATAACTGCATAAAATATAGTTATTTTTTTCTTACATTTTTTACAGGGCTTATTAATGAACGAGCTGGAACATTGGTTCCAGTGCTTGAGATGGATTGGCTGAAATAATGCGTAGCCATTAGCGGACCTCTAATGGTGCATGTGTAGTGAGTTCAACTGAGTCGCAGACGTACTCTTTGGAGGCAACACATTTATAAACACCAACACACACGGGGTAACTGCCCCTTAACAGAAGAACAACCTATGGTGGTGACCACCAGGCTAACTACACTAATTACACCGTAACTTGCTACGTTACCACCAGGCTAACTACACTAATTACACCGTAACTAGCTACAACGGACCGGACCACAGCTTGGGTCCCGGCCCAAGTGTTGGAGACTCTGTAGGACGTAGAACGTAGATTTCTTAAGGATAAACAACAGCAGCCGGTCCCTCTGGGGGACCCGGCTGATATCCTCTGCGGCATGGCTGGCTCCGCCCCTGGCCACAGCCACCTTCCAGAACCCTCCAGTAGGATCTCGACCCGGACCACGTTACCACCCCTAGCCCCCACCTGAGACCCTTTGTAGACTTAACCGGTCACGTGTCCTCTCGGGTCAACCGCCGGAGTGCCATGGCCTATAGTAACCCCGTTCCTATGGCTGGCACTTCCACACCCTACCCTGTAGGGCTGTCACTGCACGCAGAGCGTGGTGCCATCCAGCGCTATCACTCAGCGCTCACCGAGCCCCTCTAGGGCCGGTACTGCACCCACATCCAAGTGGTGTCCGCGATGTTGTTACACCGCACGCTGTGCCTCTCTAGGGGCCGGCATTACACAGTGAAATGCCACGATGTCACTACACATGGATTGCCATGATTTGCAGTGCGAATTGGTACTTTTTTTCCTCACGTATCCTGTCCATCTGATTTGTACTTTTGGCACCATCTGAAATGTCTCATTTGCACTGTCATGTCGGAGACATTTATCCCGTTTGCACCATCTCGTACTGTCGATACAATCCCGTCTCATTTGTCCTGTCCATCTTTGTTTGTTCTGGCTCTCATGCTGGGTCTCATTTGTACGGTCGGATCTCTACGGTCTCATTCGTACCGTCGGATCTCTACGGTCTCACTCGTACCGTCGGATCTCTACGGTCTCATTTGTACTGCCTCGTTTGAGGCATCTGTCTTTCTCGTTCTCATTCCTTGTAAAGCATTAACCCCAAGGAAACACGCACACAACAGTTGCGTGAGTTCTTAAAATAATATCACGTTGAATGCAAGATATGTTGCATTTTCCACTGCAGGAAAGCGATTGCCCTTCCACTCGGCCTTTGGCAAAAACAGGGGGCCTTCTATTTTGTTTTCCGTTTAGCTTTGCTCATGAAGGAGTTGGTAGGGTTTGTTGAATTTTGCCAGAAAGACAGTTTTCACAGTCAACCCCTTAAATTCCCTATAGGCGACATTAATACATTTTGAGAATGGTTGGTTGGCACGATTTGAAACCCAAGAACTGGTCTTAGAATCAAATTTGTAGCCACACGTAATTAAACTGCATGCGCAAGTGCAGTGATTGAATGTGCTCAGCTCGGTAACCAAAAGACTGTGCAAAGAGTCATTATATCAAGTCTGGCATATTCCAGCTGTGAGAACTCAACATTTTATATTGGTTTCCATGCGAAGAACACGCTTTGCAGTGCATATAAAGATACACTCCCAATTTTGGATTGGAAGCAAATTGAAAGTTAAAGTATTTGCTGAAACGAGTGTGGAATGATGGTCATTCTCATTTGTGGCACTGGGCCTGAAATGAAAATTCCACATTTCCATGGTGAGGACGATCCATCCATAGAACAACTGCTATTGACTTCTCACAGTGTTGAATTTGGTTTGTATATCCTTCGGGGCTGTTGGAGCCCGATTGGAATTTTAAATAGAAATGTTCTGATTGTCGGTCATGACAACATTTTCCACAGTGCCATCTAACAGCTATGCAACTTATTGAGAGAGAATGTTTTGATTGGCGTGTATGCGGAAATTGTTATGTTAATACACGCGCTGGGTATGGCAGCAATGTGTCCCATTACATTTAGAGAGGGAATCAATCGTTCATTATCCCAAGTTTCTCGCCTGACTTTGATTGATGATGTTTTCATCAACAATTTTTATTTGGTATCACGACTCAGTAGTTTTTTTTTTAAACTAGCAGTCGCAGCATAAAATACAACAAACATTGACAATATGGGGTTGTAAAGTAAAACATTGGCTGATATTGTATACTCCAAGGCACAAAAAATGGAAGATTAAATTAATTGTTTAACATGGGAGAGGTGGGAACAGGTTGCCCATATTATCATGTCTTGGCAGTTCACTTTCGGTGGTGTGGAATGTGCGTTCATAATTTATATGCTGTACTTTATTCATTTTTTCCGCCCAACTTCAGATAATTGACAGGTGACATTGGGAAAGTTAATCACATCTTTTTTTTCTCAAGAAGAGTCGAAAGGTCTGCTAATAACACACACCACTCTTTATCTTTATCATATCACATTTACTTTCTGTAATAATACGAATATAATTCTGAGAATTAATAAGCACATCGGCTATTCTAAAGTATTGCAAAGGAATAATAAATTTCAGCCATGTCAGTCCACTGCTGGATGAAGGACCACCCCCCCCATATCATGTAGTGAGATGTTAACTATGGTGGCAAGATGTCAACTACCTTACCTCCTATATAGGGTTCGATCCCGACCCTGATGCCTGTATATTTGGAGTTTGCATCTTCTCCCCGTTGTCATGTGGAATTTTCTCCGAGTCCTCCGGAATTTTTCCCTCTGCATTCAGAAACATGCATTTCGAGTAATTGGCTGCTATGAATGTCCAGATATTGAGCTATCATTTGTGACGAGGCCACTTCTGAAAAAGAGCTACATAGCTCAGTGGGCCTTGGCAAAATAACATAAAAACTGATTTTTTAAAAAATAAGTGTTGGTCGTGGAGATTTATTTGACCATATTGGTCAGTGTGAATCAATGAAGAGAAGGGTGGCCATGTTCTTACGAATGGTTCAGATGTCACCCACCACTGATGCGAGTCGTGTGTCCACTGCTCGCCTCTGTTGGTGTCACTCTGCTTGTGATGGAGATTCCACATTCACATTACAGGAGCTATTCTCTTCACAAGGCAAGTACTGCTGAGTAGCCACTAAGAAGAACTCCTTGTATTAACCTCAGCTGTATGAGATGCACTATATGCGAATGTTGTGTATGTGTGAGGTTACTACACCACTGGGATCGTGCACCTGGTTGATGTGGAATGCATTGTACATGGCTGGAACCCCACAGTGAGTCTATAGTGTTTTGCCTTCTCAGTTTTAAATTGCTTCACGACCTTCTCATGGTGAGGTCTTTTTCTATGAATAGCACAGCTAAAATGTGCAGTCAGATTTAATATATATGTAAAGTTGAAAATTTATAAACCTGCTTGTGAATTCAGAAACAGACTCGGAAATTAAACTCCTCCAACACCTAAAATCCTAACTTTTGCCTTAAAACTGAAACTTTTGACTCAGTTAATATTGCTTTGTTTACCCCGAAGTGAGAGCACATTTACATTCCATTATCTGTTTTCAGATGAGAGTTGAAAACTTCTGCTTTGGAATGAGGCTTCATTGACCATTTGTGATTCAGCACACCTTCAGTCTAATTACTTTTGAGCAAAACCATTCGCCTGACAGATACCCACCTGCTATTGACAGCAGTGCAGCAAGTAGGTTATTGACATCTGTCCAATGTTTTTAGTGTTTTCATCGTACGTGTTGAGTTTTCTCCAACGTTCAGGACACACTCTTTTTGGAATTGGCGAAACATCTGGCTCTTCGGGAAGGAAAACAAGACTGTGAAACTACTTGGTAGGGATTATCTTGATAATTGCATTACTTTTTTTTCGCATAGTCCTGTGGAGCGGCAGTGTGGGAGAGATCTTGACTCACAATTGAAATGTGTGAATTTAAATCCTGGTTGGGCGTCAACCCGACCCCCCTCCATTACTTGAGGGGGGCACTTTGTTATTGGAAGTTAACAGTGGAACTTCCACCGATAGGCTCCGAGCTATCCGTGGAGATTAGTGTGGTCGAATGCTCACTTGAGTGTGGAGTCACGAGGGCGTGGAGTCACGAGCAAAGCAAAAAAACCCAACTACATTCTTGCCTTCGCAGTGGAGCAAGGACCCACTTTAACCACGGGCCACAACAAACCCCAACCCAACTCAGCTCTACCCACCAAAATCCACACGTACGCACCACACTCACGTTCTCACAACTTTCACCACTCAAAATCACGAGCTCCTTCCTGTGTTCACCTTTTTTTGTTGGGTCATGGACGTAGCCCTTCATGTCCTCCGCTCGTGTCCCCCCCCCCCCCCGTGCCCACTGACGAGTGCACGCTCGTTACGAGTAGCACCTTGGTCCTTGAGGTGTGCAACGATGAGCCAGTGGACAGCGGGGATGGAGCTTTGCAAGTTCGCAAGGGAACACACAGCCCTCAGCATGTTGTTCAAGGACAGTGTTTTGCCGTTGCAAAATACAAACAAAGAAAATACAAAGGTATACAAAAAATACTTTACCGTGAAGCAAGGTGACCTTTTCATATTTTACGTTTTCTAGGAATTTTCATCGGACCATTATCTTTTAGAATTGGTTATTTATATATATACACACACACAATGTCTCGTATGTGTGTTTGTCTCAAAATAGTTGGGAGAAGTGGCGCAGTGGTTAGCGCGCTGTGCTTCAAATCCGGCGACCAAAGTTCGATTCCTGCTCATGGCCAACACCAGTGACAATTATCTGAACTGGTCCTGGGCCTCCCTTCGATCTACTCAGCCTAAAATGAGTACCTGATGTGGTGTATAAACATCGCCACTCGGGCGACAGCGTTGGCTGTGCGTGGAAGCTGGCCATCCACCCCCTCGTGTGCCGTGCCGGCCATAATAGGTGCTTGCGAACAGCACTTGCCCCAAGTCTGTTCAAGGTTATACGGGGGATCTTTGTTGTCTCGAAATGTGCTTCTCCACTCCAGCGAGCATCGTGTGGCAATCAACTCCCTGGCCGCCCCCCCCGAGCCAGTGGTAAGAATTCCACATTCGTATGGTGGGGCCCCAGTATATTACATAGTACAACCACTGTCGACTACTCGCAACGTGGAACCATTTTTTTTAAACCAACCCTGGAAGGAAGATCGTCTGAGTTGGCCTATGACCAGAAATTGTAATTACAACTACTGTTAATCGAGCGCTCCAAATGCAGCACTACCCAACGATGCATTCCGCTAAGAGATAGACGATAATTTGAATTGCGTGCACTGTCCCTCTGTAAATTGTGAGGCTACAATGTGAGCAAAGGGCTGTGCAGCAAAATTATGATCCCCACCATCGTCCACCCGCACTGGCCAACCGCGGTGGCCACCGCGGTGAAGTACGGTGAAATAAAACCCGTCGCCCGCGCGATGCGGGGAGGTGCTCGTCCAGGAGTGGCGTGACAAAAGTACCGTACGTACGTGTGCGTCTCTTGTTTCACGAACGCTAAAATAACTCGGGCTCATCGAGGTTTTAATTCACGACCTTCACATTCCCCTCGCGACCGATGCACACAGACATACACTATGGACAGTATACAGATTCACACAGCAAGACAAAACAAGGTCATTATGAAACATCTGTGCTGTTTCTTACTCACCGGTGTATGTGGGAACTGGCATCTTTTTAATTGATTAGCGAGGGGGTACAATGATTTGCAACATATGGTGCTTTTGTTTTTACTTCAGACGCATAAGCAGGACAGTTATGTCCAACATCAATTTGCCCATCATACTGAAATGTTTGTCTGTGCTGGACTGAGTTTACATCAATGGCTCTACATGTAAATATTGGCTGTACAAGTCAATAATGCTTCAAAAGTAAATATATTGGTCCCAGACAATGTTTACTTCACTGTGTAGAAACATGAAATAATGCCTCTGTTTGTGCTTTGAGGAAACTGTGGAGAGGGACAAGAAAGGAATATAAGCTTCAAAGGTCAAAAATGTCAACGTGATGTTGTACTCAAATGGATATAGAGATGGTGTTCACTTCCTTTTTACAGTCCTGAAGCATTGATGTAAAATCCACATTCATCTATCGGGAGCGAGACCAACCATATTGTAACGACCATCGACTTCCCCAGAGAGATGGCACTTTATCAACCACAGAGAGCTGATGAGCAACACCAAACCAGGATTTGAAATCACAACCCTAGAATTGTGGGCCGCTCGCTCGTCGCTTAGCCACCTGTCTCTCACCGTATCCTACCATGGCCCTTCAATGTCTTCCCCTTGCACTACAACATTTGTGTCCTACTCCACCTGCTGTCTCGGTCGGCTGCCCTCATCCGTCTTGCAGATGTGCTCCACCCAAGGTGATCTCTATTTATCGGCCATGTCTAACGATCACTTTTCTGCCGCACTTATTTTCTCTACTTCCATGCTACGTTTCCTCAAAACGCATGGGAATCTGTTTTTTTTTTTTTGCATAAGCAACATAAGTGATTCGTGAGTAACGTGTTAATTTGCTTCAATGTGTCTGCCAGAACTCCACCAGACAAGTGAGGTGAATGAACCTTAAAAAATGCATGCTGACAGCACAGTGGCATTTTGTTAATAATAAGGATGAGTGCAGATGACTGGTGTGGAGGGACCATCACTTGAATCACACTTGTAAAGTTTGGGCTGGGAATTAATCGTTGTGAGTGACACTAATTAGTCCGGGATTAATTTGAAAAGCTCTCATCTCTTTGTGGTCACAGCGAGAATGAAGATGACCTTTAAACTCCGACTGATGTGCAAATTGTAGCCAGTGATGTTAATCACATGTTTGATTGAAGCACTAACACAGTTTGCTCAGCATTTTAAATATCAAAATGTAGCGTCACTGGGAAGATAACTTGTAAGCGTAGTTTGAGTTTTAAGTTTATTTGTTACACGAATGATCCCGTACTCGTTCTCTGCAAAAGTTAGGGGGGTTTTTTGTTTTTGTTGCTGCTGTGTTCATGCACCACGGATCTCCCTTGAAAATAGCCTGGCTAACCGGCTAAACGGAATCATCCGTGTAACAAATAAACTTAAACTAACAAAAGAACACACGTAAATAAGAAAAAAACATGAAAATTTAATGAGAGCAAGAGGTGTCAGAAAAAAATGAGATACGTGTGCAAGTAAGCTCTATGTTTATAGCCTTAACGTGACATAAACACACGCACCTCGAAAAATACACCAGAGTGGAGTTGTGCATTGGAACTGCATTTGAATTATAGTCAGCAGTGGGCAATATTGCAGAGAAGCACACACAACAAACATATTGGCTGGGGTAATCAACCGCCTGACATTGCAGAAAGCTTAAAGAGCTGCAGGCAATGTTTGCATCAGATAACCACATTGGAATTCCTTCCCATCGTATATATTTCATGGTCCTTATAACCTTTGCTCAATTCATGAAATCTGTCGCCTCATATTTATTACAACTTTAATGGTGCTTCTTGTCGCTGGCTGCTTGGCGTTTTGGGGCCTTTGAGCCTGTTCCCAGCAACAGTGATGAAACTAAAAAAACACATTCTGCGAGTAAAAGCACTGACACGCTGAACAGTTGGTCAAAACACTGGATGAGCACAGCATGTAGTAGGCCATCGTTAAGGAAGGAACTTTTTCACATGCAATCAATGGTCATGAAGCTGGCTGTTAAGGCAAGGCCCTGATTGCATGACTATAATAGGCAGTCAATCATGCCGTGAGTAGATGGCTGTATATAAAGTGAAGATTCACAATTTTAATTCATTAAAATACACACCTTTCAGCATACAAAGTATGTACATTTTGGAGGCAGATCTTCTTTGCAAATACTATTTGAAACATCGTGTACAATGATCCACGAGTTGAACACCTTGCATATTACAAGCACAGCTTCTGAGTACAGGTCCAACGGCTCAAAATGCTCAGCGGCAAACAACGGACAGGATCATTTAACTTGTAATATGCATGAGTTAATGTATTTGTTGAAGACCTGGCAAGTTCATCGTAACCTGGGGCATAGACATGGGCAGGGATTTACGTCGGGAACTCAAATAGGCTTGGCCAGTTGATCATAATCTGAGACCCAGCCCTTGACAATGAGTGATCGGCAAGGAATGTGGCACAGGGATATAACAGAGGAGGGCAAGAGAGAGAGAGAGGGGGGAGTTGTGGATGTGGAGTGCTCAAGGGTGGTGCGTCACCTATGGGTCACCTAATAAAGGCACCTTTGCTGAACACGCCGTGAGCTGAGTCCATTCACATTAATTCAATTTATCAACGTTATAAGAACGTAGGGAAATGTACGATGGGAGGGAATGGTAAAGCATAACATTTCCAGGAAAGATCTGTGTTAGCAAGCGAGATTTAAAAAGACGAATATTAATTCTGGCCAATAACTGACACATTTTCAAGCTACCTCCGACTAGCTACTGTATCTTTAAATCCTGGTCAAGGATAGATTCAGCCCATCATCCAGCTGGAGGCAATAAAGCAAGTACTAATTTGTAGAATGCCAACAGTGGTGGCCTTGTAGACTGGTTTTGTGAAAGGAAATTGGAATGTTTGCCATTCGCTTGGGACCACTGCTAAAGCAGAGAACCACAGTCATTGTAGTGTTATCATGGAGACGTGTTGACATGACATCACTATACAACTCACATTGTGTAATTTATCTTTGGTTCTTTCTGTAAAGTCACGTAGAAAATAAAATCAAAGACAAACAGAAGGACGACGAATCTGTGCCGAGGCCTTAAATAGAGAGAGGGGGAGGAGGGGCCAGGGCAGAGAGAGGGCTGGGGAGGTGGGACCAGCTGACGAGGGGACAAGGAGGGAGCAGTGTGGAATTCCGGACCACAGTAGCCGGAGGAGAGACAATGGTTTAGAGCAAGAAAATCTAAAGTTTGAGAAAGCAAATTTAGTCAAATTAAAAAGTGTAATGCAATGCTGATCCCGCCTCCCCAGTCCTCTCTCTGCTCCGGCCCCTCCCCCCTCTCTCTATTTAAGGCCTCGGCACAGATTCGATGTCCTTCTGTTTGTCTTGGTGTGTGTCTCGCTCGGTGTCTTTGTGTGTGTGTATTTCCCTGCATGTGTGTCTGCCTATGCTGTTCCCGTGTCTGTGTTTTATCATGCATTCTTACCTGATGATGGTTGCTTGTGTTGCAACCGAAACGTCGTATTCTATTATTGTTTGATTTTATTTTCTACGTGACTTTACCGAAAGAACCAAAGAGTAATTCCTGCAGTCACGAAACCTTCGAATCTCTTGTGTCATTTGGTTAGATCCCAATTCATAATACAAACATTGTCTTATTTCTATGTTCCTCTTCATACTCATGGAGGTCGTGAGGATTTTCTGGGTTGAGCGATAGGAGGTTTTCTGCAGCCATCAGAAACTGCATGATACACACTTGCTTCATCTGGAATATTGTATATATAAATAATTGGAAGAATATTCGCATAAGTTAAAACTCATGACATTAATGGATTTTGACAAAATGCACATATAGTTTGGAAGTTTGATAGTTTTGACTGTGGTCCTACTGTCTTGGAAACTACACTATTCCAAGCCCTAACCAATTGTAATACGATTTATCAGAAGCTGACAGGTGGAATTATTTACACATACTTTTAAACAATCCAGTGTCTGAAAATACTATTTTGTCACTCTCTGCTCTAAGTGAGTCTGGCACCTTGTATGCACACCACGATTGGTTTTTGGGTGGCTTGTTTTTTTGTACAAGCAGAATTGTCAAAATTAAATGTCCACCAAGTTTTTTTTCCGCCAATTATATCGAAATTGTTGCTTGCAGAATATATGTCCAAACCAAAGCACGTTCCATTTTGAATCCGCCGCTGCAATGAAGGCATAATTTACACGTTGGTAAGTGGCCGAGAAGAGAGATCAAAGATCTTTTGATTTAAATTCCCTGCGAAAGCACAACCCCTGGACTTCACTCTTGGCTGTACAATAATATCAGGCTGCGTGCTCTACATCTGAAACAAAGTAATGCCCAGTTGGGTGTCACTATGGGATATCATTTGACTCACATATTGGAAAGTTGTGAGATGAAAAGTGGGGGTCACCGCTGTAAAAGGAATAAAACTTAATGGAAAGTTAATTGGCAGCTAAAATATGAAGACAAAAAATTGGCCCCCTCCATTGGAATGTGAAAATGTAACCACCATCAACACTGCATGTTTATTGTCCAGACATAACCCTGCAGGACTCGCGGGCATCGGGCAACGTCTGCCATTGACATACTTTACTGACTCTTTGAATATGGTTTGTTTAATCCTCTTTTTAAAAGTATAAGTGATTCTCTGCTCAAGTGAACATTGAGGCAGTGATCATCTTCTTTTACAACCCTGAGCTAGTGGTGGGAATTCCACATTCACATGGCAGGGGCGAGTCTTTCCATAGAACAACCACTGTTGGCTTCCTCACAAAGAGGGACGATGTCCTGGGTCAACTTTCAACGCGAGTGTGAGCTCGTAACCTTCTGATTGCCAGCTACTCGTCCTACTGCAGAGCTAGACTAAATAAGGTGAAGAAGATAGACATATGTATAGTTAGGATTGGAATAAGAAGCATTGCAGCTTTGTGCCTTATTCACGACGTTGCCAGTACTCATTATTTGCACGATACAACGTCGGCTGAAATGCAAAGTGCACATGCTGTCAACACGACAGCTGGTAATATGGCTTTTGAAAGTATGTGTTGTTCAAGCCAGCAATTTAATAGGGCTGCTTTATATTTAAAAAAAATGTAGAGTATTATTATTTTATTTTGGGTGTTTACGATTTAAGTTCTGTCTGAAGGAAAGTTTGTTACCGTAATTAATTTACAATTCATTGTTATTATTACCAGAGTATTTTTGCAATAAAACTGTAGCGAATAAAATATAATTGCATCATAACACCGTAACACATTCATAGTGAAGTCTTGCTCGTCACATGGCGCCTAGAATTCTTTCTCACCGAAAAAAATGTTCCAATGTTAGCGACCAGATTGCCATTCTCTCCAACGACTTCAAGGTTAGGCAGATGTCCCGTTAATAACGGGCGTGCGTTTACAAATGTGCCCACCTCGCAAACGGCATTAACGAACGGCGCTAATATTTACCTGTCAAGATTTTAGCGAAGGTGAGACAGCAGCGTATCTTTGGTCCCGCTCATTTGGTTTTCAAATTTCGCTAACGGAGAGTCTCTGATAAGGATCCGACAGGCGCGAGTTTTCAAGGACATCGCTGCTCATTTTCCACGCGCGCTATTAAAATGTGCGAGATGTACAACGGAAGGCAGCCATTCTGAAGGATCATGAGAGAGGGAACTCGTCATGCGAAAAGCGCAGTCCACGTTTGTGACTGCGCTCCGATGAGATCAAAGTGTGTTTGACATGCAAAAAAGAAATCACCAGAAAATAGATCATTAAATTTACTTTTTTTTTTACGCTTTGGTATAAATTAATGAGAGAAAGGACATTCATGTGGAAACTATTCTTTAAGAGTGATCTCTTACCGTCCCTCGTTTGATTGAATACTCGTATAAAAACCATTATTATTTGCACAATTAATATCCCACTACATTACCAGACCTAGAGCTTTGAAACAACTGCAACATCTATATGCCATAGATTTTGCTTGAACGATTTGGTAGAGAGAAATAGATATGTTATGTTAATCACCAGGAGCGTTTTACTCCAGTGATCTTTTAGGGATAATATGTAGTTGTGAGCAATTCTATGAAAGCCAGTTAGACTGCTTTTATGACATTTTATTCGATAATGAAAAGCAACAAACCTATATGCCTGAAGAGAAAGTGTTTAATCAGTGCATATTATCCATGCAGATAGATGGATCAGAAACATGGAGACTGACGAGGAAAATGTAACAAAATTTCATCAGTATACCAAGAAGCATGGAGAGATGCAAGCTGGGAATGCCATTGAAAGACATAAATATGAACACATTAAATTTTGATTTAAAGCTTTCGTGACTGCAGTAATTCATATTCTTAGTTCTTTCGGTAAAGTCACGTTGAAGGGAAACAATAAAATAATATATATTTTATTATTTTATTAATAGTATATTGTTAATAATATATTTTATTATTTTGTTGTTTCCCTTCAACGTGACTTTACCGAAAGAACTAAGAATATGAACACATTGTTTAAACAACAGATCCAAATCAGAGACAACACAATGACTCAAGAAAAGATATTGGGTTTGGCAGGTACACATCACTAAAACAATTGATGGCCAATGGACAAGATTGGTAACAGAATGGCAACTATGGATGGGATCGTACCCGAGAGAATGGCCACCACAGAGATGAAGCAATGCCATTAATGCAGAAGTTTAAATGGATTGGGGAATCACAGAATCATATGGGGTGGCTTCATTCGGCAGTGGATATCACACAGATATTCATGACCACGTGCTACTTCGTAATTAATAATGGCCGTCACATTCATTTATGGCTGATAGAAATCATCACCATCAGCCACACAGTGTTACGCCAGCTTGCCTTACTACAACTACAGAAAGCAGATTGCTGGACCATAAAAGCTTTGGCGAGCGCCCATCACACACGAGCACAAGTCTTAAGTAGATTACAATTCCAAGAATTACCTCCTGTGCACTTCACGCTGGTCCAACCCCACCACACGTGCCTGTCCAGCGCACACGGATTTGACGGCAATAAGGGAGTTTGCGAGTGGGCATCACGGCATAAAGACATCCACGCATCGTGTCGTCTGGGAAATTACGCGTGCCAGCGCTGTTTGAATGTCTTCAGTTCGCGTGAACGCCACGGTCGTGTGGCGTTATCTTCCTCGCTTGGTTTGCAGGAGGTCGGGAGTTCGATCCCGACCATGACTCCTGTGTATTTGAAGTTTGCATGTCTAATCTCCCCGTGGTCGCGTGGATGTTTTTCTTCCAGGTCCTCTGGGTTTTTTTCCTCCACATTTAGAAACATGCATTGAGATAATTTTGATTATTTTGGTACTATAAATGTCCAAATGATGGGGCCACTTTGTTGAGCTAGCATTTGTGGCCAGGTCGCTTCTGCAAAATAAGTTGATACCTCAGTGGGCTTTGCCTGGTAGGCTGGGGATGGTTTAGTGTTTTGTATTTGTGTTTGAGGGATTTCTTTACCTTTCTTGTACTTTGCACTACTATCGTGTTGTTGTACTGTTTGTTGTTGTAACGTTCTTACCCTCCACTACTGGACGTCTGTGAAAAAGAGCTTTATAGCTCATCGGATTCCTCCAGTATAAATACAAATTCAGATTCTGAACCTTGTTTTGCACACATTACTGTGGTTTTCTGCTGCTTATCCCGAGCCTGATTAAGACTCAGGCAAGTTGTGAGTCCACCATTCTCCCGTGTGAATGGCTCTTCATAGCAGAGTTCACTCACTTCTTTATTATAACATTTATGTGGGCTGTGAGTCAGCTTGGAATAACACAGAAACGTACGTTTGATATTGCATCTTTCGCTTCTGCAATAGAGACGGGGAAGACGACTACTTTTTTTGTTTAGTTTGTGGTGCATGATGTAAGGAATAGGAAGGTAAATGGTTTTTCGAAAGTGAAGTCTGAAAATAAATACAGAAGTTAAAGTTACCAGTCATGCAATCTTGATGTGTGCATCTGAGGTTTGAGCACCTGACTCACAATCACAATGTCATGGGTTTAAATCGTGATTTTTATTTCGCTCAGACCATCATCACGCATAGGTCATTAAAATTGGTACAACTTTGTTGGAAGTCGACAGTGTCATTTTCTGCAGAAACTGGTCGTGCTGTTAGGAATGTTAAATTTCCATTAGATTCACTTTGTTCATAAATTATATGATTTATCTTGCTTTTATTTGAACTGTGCTGCCTGATGGGTTGTGACATTGAAGATATGCGAGGAATTTCTATGTATTGATGTTTGCATAGCGTGCATAGTCGTGTTGTAACAGCAGGTTGCATTATTAAAAACCTTTTTTTGCTGTCAACAGCATTTTTATCTGTGTCCAGCAAAATTTTGATTTAAAGCTTTCGTGACTGCAGTAATTAATATTCTTAGCTCTTTCGGTAAAGTCACGTTGAAGGGAAACAATAAAATAATAATATATATAAAACAATAAAAATTCTCACGACGTTTCGACCATAACACAAACGGTCGTCATCAGGTGTGTCGGTTTGCAATGCAAAATCAGGTGTGTCGGTTTGCAATGCAAACCGACACACCTGATGACGACCGTTTGTGTTATGGTCGAAACGTCGTGAGAAATTTTATTGTTTTATATATATTTTATTATTTTATTGTTTCCCTTCAACGTGATTTTACCGAAAGAGCTAAGAAAATGTGTCCAGCAAGTTAGTTTCCATTTGCTTGTACTAATTTAGTAATAATGTCATACGCATTCACAGAGAAAACAAAATGTTAGAGGTGGCGATGCTTGCTGTTCCTTGAACATGTACTGCACATCTTAAGTTTAATATAATTCTGTAGTGTATTAGATTTGAGCTGTTTAAAACAGTTGGCGTGGTAATAATTACTGCTAATGTGATTTGTTTTATGGTAATGGTGTTCAGAGCGTGATTTTATGAATGCCGATTTGTCCTCACCACATAAACCTTCAGTGTCGTGCTCATGTCTGATTTTATTACGGGCTGGAAATAAGCTGAACTTCACCTCCTGTAGCGAAATGTACATGCATTATCCCATCAATGTGTTTCTCCCCTACCCTAGATTATCTGTGTGGCTTTGTTTTATCATCATCACGATCCATGCGCAGGTAGCCCATGGGTGTCCATTGCACATTTCTTAATTTGAATACACTGTTCTCTGTCTTGTGCCAATATGCTCAAGTAGTGCCACATCTTTCTGGCACCAATCTCTTATGTTGTTAACCCATTATCTGTATGTACATATATTGAACTTCTCTCGCACCGTACATAGCCAACCGTGCTTCACAAAGTTTGATAATTGACTGTTTGTGTAAAGAAATACTCCCATTCATTATTTTGCGTAAAAAATATTTTGTTTTACTATGATTAGCAATTTGGTTTTTCAGTTAGTCATATGTTGTAAAGCAACACATGTTTAAATGTACAATATCAGGAATCGTGCGAGTGTATGGCTAATGCTGAATGTGTGCAGTGGTGGTGCAGTAACTAGCATACTATGCTATGAACTTGGCCACATGAGTTCGACTCCAGTCCGTGGTTATTTTCAGCAGTGAATGATATCTGAAATGGAACTGGGGCCTCTTTTGAGTTGACTCAGCCTTAAATGAGTGCCTGTTTCAATGATTAAGCATCAGCACTGGCAAGACAAAGGCAGCATGGATGTGGTGACGACCACACCACCACTTTGTTTGCTGTGTTAGCATTATAGGTGGTCACTAACAAGGACTTACCCCAACAGTCTATTATGTATCAACATGTGGATTTTCGTCTTTGAATATAGGCATAGACTGCGTGGTAAACAAAAAAAACCGGACTGCTGCTCATGTACAGCTTGGTTCCCTCCTTTCACTGCCCTCTTCATTTCCCTATTCAAACAAAACACAGTGCTTACTTGCACTTGCACCTAACTTTCTTTCTATCGCCTCATTGCTCTCACACGTTTGCACCATCATTCGTCGATTTGCTTGTGTTTATGTCACTGTTAGACTCAGATATAGAGCTTCCTCGCACATAAACTCAGTGCCTGGGTTCATTTCCCAACTCAGGCGCCTGAAAAATAATATTGAGACTCGGCGAAGCTGAGAAAACAAGCGGAATAATAGAAAAACGATAGGATTTACCATTATTCAGGAACAAAATAAATTTCGCATTTGTGTTCGGGTTAGAGTCAGAATATGTATTCATACTGGAGGAATCCCCCGAGCCGTAAAGTTATTTTTCAGAGATGTCCAGTGAGCACAGCGGTGGCCACGACGTGGATCGCAATCCAAGGGTAGATCGCAGAAGGTTTTGTCGTGGACCTCGGAACAAATCAGAACGGTGACAAAACAACACAACCATTCTCATTATGCCTCACGACAGATGAACCTTATGGCGGGACCCCGGGGTGCCATATAAACGGAAGTCAAAATCGTAATTTATTTATTTATTTTTGGCGACTCCGTCCCACCGCGCACAAACGCGGCGACCCACCTGGCGCGCATCATTCACCAAGCACCCGTCTTTGCCAAAATTGCCGTAGTCATAAACAAAACTTTTAAACTTTGATTAGCGCATTGTGTAGAGCTCGTCGAGAGTAACAGACCGCCGTATCGTTCAACAGACACAAAATGCGTCGCAGTTTATGCGAGAGCCGGGGGCTTATGGGACCCCGGGGTCCCGCCATAAGGTTCAAATCCTCGACTAGTAATGCATACACTAACTAAAAGTGTTCTACCAATAGATGGCACTTGTAATTTATCTTTACAGTATATTATGGGGCTTAATCTGAGCAATTGTGGACTATAGCTCTCTGGTTGATCTGAGAGCTCACTGAGATCTACCAAAGTGGATCTTAGAGAACTTGGTGGATTGCCCGCCACTCGGGTTAGCATCCATATGAACGTAAGGCAATGCTTGGGCAATCGTGTGATTCACAACAAAATTAAATACTATCACGTGAGATGAGTGTGATGTGATGGAGTGACAGGTCGCCATCCATGCCGAGCAGATTCAACGCTTTATTTCGCCATCTTGATGGAGAAGGTGGTTGACAATCATTTAATTTCGTCCCGCTCAAGTTTAAATTAAGTTTATTCCTAAAGTTGACCGTTAAATATAAACATATCATGCTATTATACTAAGTTTAACACGTAGGTTTTCACGACCAATATCATCCATAATACAGGTTTTTTTGGGTGAGATTGCATAAATGTATAAATGTGTTGTTAAACCCGCCACCACCCGACACAGCCAATTAGTAAGGTTTGCAATGTAAACAAAACATGCCAATTCGTTACTTGGCTCTCCAACACACTGGTATGCTGTACTAGTAACGAATTGGCATGTTTAGTTTACGTGACAAATCTTACTAATTGGCTGTGTCGAGTGGTGGCGGGTTTAACGACACATTTATATTTTTACACGATCTAACCCAAAAAAATATATATTATGGACAATTATACTAAATTGCGATTTAAAGCTTTCGTGACTGCAGGGAATCATATTATTGGTTCTTTCGGCAAAGTCACTTTACCGAAAGAACCAAGAATACAATTATACTACGTTTGTTTATTTGTTTCAGTCCGAACTGGTTCACTTTATGTTCTTGAATTATTGCATTTTTTTAAGTAAACTTATTCAAACTGAAACAAGTGCCAGATAATAGCACTGTTTTGTCGAGATAAATTCTGTTTTAAAAATTATGTTCATATCCTTGAAATGACTGGCAGTGGAGGCAGTGGCGAAGTGGTTAGTGCGCTGTGCTATGAACCCTGCGAACTGAGTAACCATTATTGGTCACGGCTGACGTCAGTGGCGAGTGATATCCTAACCTGTCCTGGGCTTTCTCCATCTTCACCAACAACAATCGCCATTCACCACTCAGTGGCAGTGATGTCACCACTGTGCTTGTGCCAGGCTATGTGCACGTTAAGACCACGTGAAGTGTCGAACGTCTGCTGGCAGGAGGTCACGGGACAGACCCAGGTCCCATGGGGTGATTGACTGAGATGACTGGCCGATGCACCACCTGTGCCTCCTACTGTGCCAACTTCATCTTCACCAAACCCTCACTGACCAGCACGGGGGAGCGTGTCAATCCACCTCCATGACTCACATGGAGTGAGGAGGATTTAAACCAGCAGCGGATCAAATCTGACACACTTTTACGTGCATCTTAACCTATTAAGTCTAACCTACGCAATATTACTACTGGGTACGTGTTCGCTGTCGGGCTGTATAGATCTCCAGTGTGTTGTAGGGCTACCGTGCGTTGCTCAGCATGATGTCCAACTTTGCCTCCACGTGCTGGGAACTGAAATGAATTCAGATACTGAAGAAGCTCCGAGCATGTGGAGGGCCCCTCTAGAGGTAATAATTGACGACACTGCACCACGCTTGTGAGTTTTGGGACATCATGCTCAACAACACAACCCAAAAACACATTGGAGAGCTACACAATTTTCACTTTCCCCGTAATCCTATCGCTCTCGTTCCACCATTGAAAAGTCATCCATTTTGTCTTAAGAAACCCAAGTATATTAATCTTTCTATGGGGAAGAGTTATTTAAGTTTACAGTTTAGTTTATGGTCATTTCAATTTTTTATTTTATTTTGGTTGTTTAATTGATGACAGAGGACTATAAAGTATTCCTTCACTTCCGTAGGGCACGCACTTTTGGTAATGGTATTGTTAATGGAAATGCTCTAAAGTGATCTGTCTATTGACTAACTGTAATGCATGTGCTCTACTGCTAATGTCAATGTTAAGTGGTGCTTAATTGCAGACGGATGTCCGAGTGCTAATGGCAGATCTTAAGGGCCTTAGAATATTACAATGCAAACTGCATTTGCATCTAGACTTGTGAGACCAGCAATTCGCCATTGTATGGCATTGCAGTGTCAAGTTGCAGTCCAGAAATAGTTTGTTCATGCTTGTATGTGTCTTATTACTCAGAATCGAGGATTCTTGTGGGAATGGCTGCAATTCTGGCAGCAACTGGTAACACTTGCGCCTCACAGAAAGAAGGACCTTGGTTCTATTCCCGACCCGACGCCTTTCTGTGTAGAGTTGATATTCTCTCCCCCTCTCCTGCAGTGTGAGTGTGTGTGTGGGTTGAGGCCAACGAGTTGGAGAGCCCCTCGTTGAGGCCAACAAATTGGCCTCAACGAGTTAGCCTCAACGTGCACATAGCCTGGCACAAGCGCTGTGGTGATGTCATCGCCACTTAGTGGCGAATGGCGGTTGTTGTTGTGTGTGAAGTTTGTTATCTTGTTCTGCATGAGTTTCCTCTGGATTGTCTGGTTTCTTCCCATAGCTAACAAAACCCCCAATGTAATCGGTATTGGCCAACACAGCCCAAAGCTGAAAGGTTACCTGCAAATGACTCAATCGGAAATGCACACAGCAGCAGCATTGCCCCCGACTACAAAAACTTGGCAGGAACCCCCTGAATTAAAGCGTCTTGAGACTCAGTGAGGCTCGCCTGAGAAGTCAATCATATTGAAGTAAATCAAACCAAAAATCATAATTTATCTTCAACATGACTCAGTAAACAGAGCTGTTACAACTTATAAAAGCAGTTAATTGTATCGTGAACAATGCTGCTGACTTAAGTGATGGTATGAGAAGGCAGTGTGAGTGTCTGCCCTATTCCTATTGCTGTGGATTTTCACTTTTCCCCTCACTCTACGAACTCCGGTTGCTGCCCAAGAGGTCAAAGTGCAGGGCCTGAAAATGTTTAGCCCATGACACTGCTCTCAGAAGCACATTCACTCGAGAACGCTCCACAGAGCCCTTCCAAGGGTATTAAAGCCTACTCTTCCGTGCTTGCCAGTCATCTCGCAAGCGGTGGAATGGACAAAACTCTACAAACGGAACAAAAAAATTGAACAGTACAAGCAAGAGGGTTACAATGAGGCAAATAGTGTCCTTAAACTGGGCTGTAACCCTGAATTGTGGGAAGGTAAACTGTTAAATGCCTAACAAACATTTCATCATCAGCCATGGTCAGTCCATTGCTGAATGAAGGCTTCTTTAAGCTGCCTCCACCTCTCACAATCCTACGATGTGCAAACAAAAACCTTGAAAATCTTAAAAACACTGGCAAGTTTTTCATGTCAAAACTTATTCACTCAATTATGTATCTGTGTCTCCTGCACATAATGCATAACAACATTACATTTGTATCTTCATATTTAAAAAAAATCCAGGCATCCAAGAAGTATTCATCTTCTGCCTTTTCCACACACTCCTTCAATGTTCTTGGTTCTTTCGGTAAAGTCACGTTGAAGGGAAACAATAAAATAATATATTTTATTATTAATATGAATTTCTGCAGTCACGAAAGCTTTAAATCAAAACTCCTTCAATGCTTCTATTACTATTAAAAATAATTATCGGAAAAAAAAGCGCGTAAAGTTCACACTTTTATTTATAGCTAAGCCACTTACACCCACGTCAAATATTCGGTTCAACAACAGCAAGGCAATTCAGCAGCTCCATCCATGACTGTTTTTCCACTTTACGTGCATTGGTAATTGGTTTGTGTTTTTTGGTCTGCACATATATTAAAGGTAAGGGTGCAGTCCGGTAAGTGGTCCTCACATCACTGCTGATAGGACCTCCATTAGAGAGGGAGCTCTAAAGAACTGAGAGAGGCTACTTTTGGCCTAATCTTTACACTCTGACCAAACATCTTGGAAGAGGTGAGAGTAGCCATGCTTTGGTCCACCACACGCGACCTACCGAACCACGAACTGCAGTGTTGAGCATTGCTACTGCTGGGTGGACAGAGGGCGGTTGGAGGGGTTGTTTAAAAATAAGAAAAAAACTTGGCCCATTGTTTCAATTACCTCGCCGGGAGGTCGAACCGATGAGCTTAAGCCCAGAGTGTGAACCATTAAAGCACGGCAGCATTCCTGTGTGTCCGCATATGGGCATCGTGTTAAATGCCCCCCCCCCCCCCATGCTCGAATGAGCATGGCAGGAGGGGGGCGCCTGCCTCGAGTGGGGAGCCTGAGTGGGTGGCAGTGCTGATTCCACTGCATACTCGGGGAACCCTACTCTAGGCTTTTCACAAAGTTGTACTCATTTTTATCAACCCTGGAGGGGCGGTTTTATACAAGTGATGAGAATTTTAACTCGTACGCTGCTTCCAAATGTAGTTGCCACCAGGCCAGATAATTACCCCAAAAAATAAATTCATGTTTAACGGATGAAAGTCACCAAAAATGTTGCTTCCAAATACTTCCATGGAAAAAGTAAAAAGGCCACACCTTTGTCAATAACACAGTTGCATAATATTAAGGGAGTACACATTAGGCTGAAATGGCTTTTCTTCATACGAGTGGTTGAGATTTTTTTTTTTACTTAATGCATTCGGAGGTTTGAGATTTTTAAAGCAGCGTTATAGTTTTAGATGAGATGGTTGTGTTTTCTCTAAGATCTGTTTATGCTGTCCATGCCTCTGCAGTTCATGCCTTTGCATCGCATGTTCTAGTCTCTTCAAAGTGATCATCTTATTTCCAAGTTTAGTGTTTGATCAATTCATTGTAAGCGCCAGCATTTGTCCGAACGATTCCTACCATTCCGCACAAGGCCGGGTCAAAATAACACACCCTTGGATGGAACATAATTTGCTACAAATTCCTTCAGGGGTGTGCTTGTGGCCCATGACTGTCTCTGCTTTACATCAATGATCTTGCTCATGGCAAAAATGTTATTTCCAAACAAAGAGTCCACGCCTGCTGATCCACTGCAGTTCAATGACCTTGCAGATTTCAACGTTGCTAATCTCGTTGTGCCCGACCTGTTATCAATAGGTTGTGCCTGAGCACAGAATGAAAGTGCAGTTGATCACAAATGGCTCCTGGGAACACCAAGTCAAGCCTGATGCCCTCCTATCTCTAGTTCTCGGTAATAACGCCATCAGCCCAGCACGGTATATTAAACTCACGGGTGTCTTCATCGATCCCGAGCCTTTGCTTGAGAAACCTGTTTACTCATTGCTTAAGGAATTCCCCAAGTTCCTCCCGACTGCTTCATTAAGGCCCTGCCAATGTCCCCGTTGTAAATAAGCTCCGTCTTGTGTGTCGCGCACTCCGGCAGCCGTAAAGTTGCGCTGAAGACCCGGCAATATATCAGCAGCAGTACAATCCTTCATGTCTGCATTATGCAACACAAACCGTGCTCTGCTGAAAGGTCCGCTTTCGCCAGAGGCCCAATTACACTAACGTCTTGAGTTCATGATTCCATATCAGCTGTCAAAACACCTATTTACGTACAAATTGAGCGATGTTGAAGGCGTTCTTTTTTACTTTTCTAAATGTCATTACCCTAAGAAAGAAGTGAGTTCATGTATGCGTTTACGGTTGAATTGGCTCATCATCCCTCCACGGTCAATAAATAAGTACCACCCTGTGGTGCAAAACATTTGTTCCTTCCTGGTTTTTAGAGTCGAAGATTCAGACCAGTACATTAACAACGGTATTATTGAGTTTCTACATCTTTCAACTTTAACCAGTTTGGAATTTTCCTGTCGCATCCACGCCACTGATAAATTTTCCACTCGAGCCTGGCCTTTTGGATCCACACTTTGATCTTCTGGTCCGTCTGACGTCCTTTTGCACTCCCTCACATTTGATCAGCAGTTAATTCAGGACATCGGTGTGATTGTGTGTTTCTGTACACGTGTATGATTGGCTGTATAGTTATCGCTTTCTAAAGCTCCACGGGAGGAAGTTCGACAAGGCAGTAGGTCATTTTGCGCTTGCAATTCTGTGTCGTTTGTGGTTATTATGAAAGGTCGAGAAACACGTGCCTATTTGGAAACCGAGACGACAAAGTCCTTGTGAATTTCACAATGGAAACAAACAAACAAAAAACACCTGTAAGGAATCTCGTCCTTTAACCGACCTGCACCTTTGTATTGTATTCTTGGTTCTTTCGGTAAAGTCACGTAGATAGAAAATAAAAATAATTTAAAAAATAATAAAATATAAGACAAATTGTCTTTTGCATTCCAGCCCACCATGGAAGTGCACCTACACTGTGTTGAATAGGAACCCACTCTGTATTGTTTCGGTCTCTTTTATTCCTCACGTTATCCAGGAATTGCTTTTGAGACAAACAAAAAAAAGACTATTGGGGCAGGTACTGTTAAACTGGAACACGTGAAATTGAGCCGCTACAGTGCACCATGGGGTGTTGTGGCCAGAACCTATTTCCCACTTGCTGTTGGCCATGACTGGGAATGGAACTCAGGCCATCGGTAATGTTTGGCAGCATAAAAATCACTGAGATACTCTTCCCCAACCAATCATCAACCCAACCACCACTAGCATCACTGTCAGTAATAACTGCTCTGTTGTATTTCTGGCATAGCTTAGCATAAGGGCATAAAGCCCCATTAAGCATTTGTGATGGAACAATTTCGTGTGAAGAGATCCCTAAACTTTGTGATGGCTCTAGGACATACTGTCCTAAATTTCTCTTGACCATGTCTGGTGATATTTTACTTTCACATAATTTGTCAGGCACAATTTGTGTTGTGATACGTTGCCATGTACTACTTCATGAATCTAAATTCGAATCCACTCAGGGGTAAACTCAGGGGATGATATAATGGGTACTAAGTTGTATCAACAGTGGATGTCCTGTGGATTGACTGGCTCCTGTCATGGCAAAGTCAACAATTATATCGGCAACACTCAAGCCATTGCTACCGACTGAGATGAGTGTTTCCCCTTGCGTGTTTGAAAACGGATATAATTTGACTCTTTGACTTGGTGTTTTATTTCCAAGCTGCGATGATTGGATTTTATTCCCTAAACTGCACCCAGAGGCAGGCGCCTTTACCACAAGACCACCCAGCCAACTCAATCCCGATGTCTCAAAGGAAGACCACAATTTGTGACATATGAATGCTAAGTATAGCGAGCACTGTTAATTAAACCAGCCAGAGTATGAAACCCATTTGCCAACTTTGGTAAAAGAAGTGTAACAAAGCCCATGTGTTGAATCAATCTACACCCTTGTCCGAATTTTAACACTGGCCCCGATTACTCTGCCAGTGTTGAAGTGTTCCTCAGCCAATTAACTTCTGCAAGTTGTGAGTGTGGTCCGTGTGTGTATGCCTAATTGTGTGGTTAGATGTGAGTGTAGTTGCGTGTGGATGTTGGTGTGTGTGTGGATAGATGTGAGTGTGGTGGTGGTGTGTGGCTGCAGTTGTGTGTGGGGAACGGTAGTGTTGTAGCGGCTATCGCGCTGCGCTTCGGACCTGGTGACTCGAGTTCGATTCCCACTCACGGCCAACACCAGTGACGATTATCTGAACCGGTGCTGGGCCTCCCCTATGTCGGCTCAGCTTCAAATGAGTACCCTGGTGCGGTGTTAAAACATTGTTACTGGGGAGACAAAGGCGGTCGGGTGTGGTACTGGCCACGCACCTCCTTGTGTGCCACAGTGCCGGCCTTCAAAGGTGCTCGCAAACAGCACTTTCCCCAACAGTCTGTTACAGGCTATATGGAGGATCCTAGTCTTTTTGTGTGGGTATGTAGTTAGATCCATATGTGTGAGGGGCTGGTAAGCCCTCCACCTGGCATATCTTACCAAATTCCACGGTGGAAACAACCATCTAAACTCGTGCTGGAGGCCCCAGGGGACAGGCGTTTATGGAGCATTCTGGCAAAACCCCATTGGGTGGAGCCTCCCTATTGGAGTTCCTCCAGGAAGAGGAGACAACTGCAGTTGGCAACGTGGAATGTCCGAACTCTCGCTGCGGGGGAGAAGCTGCCATTCCTTTTGTCAGGAGATAGTCTGGTACCGCCTGGATCTCTGTGGAATATAGGAGGTCCAGTCGACTGGTTCTGGCTCCAGTCACCATGAGGGATGGACAGTCCTCAACTCGGGGCAGGAAGCTGCCACACGACAAGGAGTGGGATTGCTTCTAAACAAGAGAATGAAGGGGGTGTGGAAGTGTGGAGGCAAGGTGTGGGGAACTGTGAGTGCTAGGCTGCTGTGGGCTTGCCTGTCCATCAACGAGAAGTGAGGAATGGTGGTGGTGGTGGTTGCTTACACCCCCACCGAAGATGAACATCAGTGGAGGGATGCAGACAAGGCAGATATACACCTTCTATAACCTCCTGCCCCAGGTGCTAGCTAAAGTGGCCGCTTTCGGATAGAGTCATCCTGTTGGATGACTTTAATACCTGAGTGGGTCATTATGCAGACACCTGGCCTGGAGTTATTGGAAGACGTGGGCCAGATCAGCTCAATAATAATGGTCGGAGGCTGCTAGACCTCTTTGCAGCCCATGGGCTTGCAATTACCAACATGGTGTTCTGGCATTGACACATCCATCCACACAACATCATGGATACATGCCGGGTCCCAGCAAAAACATCTTCTGGACTATATAGTGACAGAACAGCAGACACCAGGACCTACCGTGGTGCTGATCTGCCCACTGACCAATGGCTTGTCATCTGTAAGATGCGCCTGCCATTCTTCCATTGCGGTGGTGGGTGTCCACCTAGGACCCTTTTCAAACCCAGAGTAGCCTGATCTCAGCTAGCTGATGATAGTTGCAAGCAGGCATTTAAATGTTGCATGCAGCTGGGGTTGGCATCATCCCCCACTACTGCTCCTGATGCTGAGGGGAAATGGCTGAAGTGCAGAACTGTGGCTTGTGCAGCTGTGAAGGCTGTATTGGATATGCAGTCCAGACTTCCCCAGAGACCCGAGCTCAAAGAGGAGTTGTTCTGGTTGGCTGAGAGAAAACAATAGGCCCACTCCCACCAGCTACAACATTCCACATCAGAGAATGAGGCGGCTTTTACCGCAGCTTTCCCTGAGATGTTCGGAGAGCCGTGCAGCGCTACAAGTGTTGTGCAGCAAGACCACGCGGAGACGGGAATAACTATAAGGGCTGTTGCCGTTTATTAACACTGTTGCACACAACACTCTAAACTCACACCAGAGGTAGGTGCTCTCTAATCTTGGTCCTTGCCCCGGGCACCCCCGCACACTATATTTTCCTACCCTCGGCTATCCCTTGGGGCTCTCTCTCTCTCGTCCGGCCGAAGCGGGAGTTCATCCAACACCGCCTGGCGACGAGGAGAGAGAAGCCCTCTCTCTCAGCCGATCTTTACTGAATACTTGGAGCCTTGCTCTCGGCTACCCCCTTGGCTCTCCCACTCGTCTGCCCGGGACGGGGGTTCATCCAACACCGCCCGGCGACGAGGAGGGAGAGACCTCTTCCAGCCGATCCTTGCCCTGGCTCCCCACAACGACCACGCCTTCGTCACGTGGTCCCCCTTAAGTACCCCCTTTGGCGGCTTCTCCCCCTAGCTCGGACCCGCCTTTGTTCCCGAAGATACCTTCTTACAGCACCCGTGACGTGACGTCATCCTCGGCTGTCAACTCGCTCGCACCTCCCTCTCTTCGCCCCCTCATGGTTGCTCACACTACTCCTCTACACAAGGATGAGTGGTGGGTGACGGTTGCTGTGGAGATGGAAACTACCTCGATAGCTCGTGTTCGAAAGACACTCTTTAATTCCATCAAAAAGTAACTAGCAGCACCTTTCCTATCACCATCCTTTTTTTGTCTTTTTTTTGTTATATTCCAGTAGGAGCCCAGTACAGAGCATGAGCCACGATGTAGGGGTGGGGCACCTATCACCATCCTTAAGTGAAAGAATGGTGATCCGATCTCAGACTCCCAGTAACAGGTCTGCATGTTTGCGGAGCATTTATGTGAGGTCTTGGGAGGGGAATTCCCTCAGTCCAGATAACATCATGGGGTAAGGTGGGGACCACCCTGCTGAGGCTGTGGTGAGTGGCTGGCTGAGGGGCAATCTGTTGAGGAAGTATGAGGGGCAATCTGAAGTCTCAAACCAGGAAAAGTGCCAGGAAGAGATTATCTCCCAAGTGAACTGCTGAGGGAGGGTGCCGCCTTTGTGCAAACTGCCCTATATGACATCATCACAACTGTGTGGACCACAGGACAGGTTCATAAGGATTGGAATTATGCCCTGGTGGTTCCCCCTCTTTAAGAAGGTGGACGATACAGATTGGAACAACTTCTGGGGCATCTCCCTCCTCAGTGTGCCAGGAAAGATCCTGGCAAGGATTATTAACAAATCATTGAAAGATCTGGATACATTTCTAACGGTGAGCTCCTCTGGCGAGCAAGGTTGCGTTGGCTGAGTCGTGTAGCTGGCATGCCCAGTCACCGCCTGCCCAAGCAACTTCTGTTTGGCCAGCTAGATGGGGATAAATGGGCACGGCATGGCCTGGAGAAGAGTTGGATTGATGCGGTATAGGAGGATGCAGAGCTGCGTTGACTTGCCGAAGACCAGTACCAGCAGTGTCAAGATCGGCCACTATGGAGGAGGATCATGAAGGATGCTACTGGGCAGTTGGAGGCAGTTGCCCGCCAACAACAGCAGAGGGCAGGGGATCGATGCTCACAACAACGATCGGGGGGGGGGGGGATAAAATGTAGCAAGTTGCCACGGTAGGGGGTACAGGTGGTGCATCTGCCGGTCATCTCAGGACAGTTCACGTGGCCTCGGAGTGCACTAAACCTGTCACAAGGGCCGTGGTCACATCACCGCCACTTAGTGGCGAATGGAGTCTGTTATTGTAAGCATGTGAATGCATGGCCTTCCAGTAAGTGCGCTTCTTGAAAGCAACTGGGTTTGAGTCCAAGCCATGAACATCAGCAGCAGAAGGTTTATATTATTTTAGTTATCACGATTGTTGAGCACAGGCTCAAATGCCCGAAATGCGAAACAGCCAGCAACAAACAGCACCACGAAAGTTACGATAGTTACGAGTTAATTTGTTCCTTTAATTACGTAGTATTATGAAATTGAGAAAAGGGATTATGGGAGGGATTTGGAGGGAAGTGGAGCAGTGCGAGGGAAGAAGCAGAAAGAGAAGCGTTGTGACCTGCAGCATGGTGATTGAGTGAGTGGGTGAGTGAGTGAGTGACTTGCTGTGACCTGCAGCATGGTGAGAGAGTGAGTGGGTGAGTGAGTGATTTGCTGTGACCTGCAGCATGGTGAGTGATTGATTGAGTAGTGGGTGAGTGAGTGAGTGACTTGCTGTGACCTGCAGCATGGTGAGAGAGTGAGTGGGTGAGTGAGTGACTTGCGGTGACCTGCAGCATGGTGAGTGAGTGATTGAGTGGGTGAGTGAATGAGTGACTTGCTGTAACCTGCAGCATGGTGAGTGAGTGATTGAGTAATGGGTGAATGAGTGAGTGAGTGACTTTCTGTGACCTGCAGCATGGTGAATGAGTGATTGAGTGCGTGAGTGAGTGAGTGACTTGCGGTGACCTGCAGCATAGTGAGAGAGTGATTGAGTAGTGGGTGAGTGAATGAGTGACTTGCTGTGACCTGCAGCATGGTGAGTGATTGATTGAGTAGTGGGTGAATGAGTGAGTGACCTGCTGTGACCTGCAGCATGGTGAGTGAGTGAGTGGGTGAATGAGTGAGTGGGTGACTTCCTGTGACCTGCAGCATGGTGAGTGAGTGATTGAGTAGTGGGTGAATGAGTGAGTGACCTGCTGTGACCTGCAGCATGGTGAGTGATTGAGTAGTGGGTGAATGAGTGAGTGACCTGCTGTGACCTGCAGCATGGTGAGTGAGTGATTGAGTAGTGGGTGAATGAGTGAGTGGGTGACTTGCTGTGACCTGCAGCATGGTGAGTGAGTGATTGAGTAGTGGGTGAATGAGTGAGTGACCTGCTGTGACCTGCAGCATGGTGAGTGAGTGATTGAGTAGTGGGTGAGTGAGTGACTTGCTGTGACCTGCAGCATGGTGAGTGAGTGATTGAGTAGTGGGTGAATGAGTGAGTGAGTGACTTTCTGTGACCTGCAGCATGGTGAGTGAGTGATTGAGTAGTGGGTGATGAATGAGTGAGTGACCTGCTGTGACCTGCAGCATGGTGAGTGAGTGAGTAGTGAGTGAGTGCCGTACACCGGGCTTGCATTGGTTGAATGTATTTTTCAGACATCAGCAAGTCACCGTCAGTTACACATTTGTCATTGCGTCATACAATATATATGCCGAAGTAAAAAAAATTGCTCCAGAAGTTGTTCAGAGTTTGTGGGTGAGTGATAGCAGTGGTGGCATACATGTTAATGCATTGTACAGCGTAACCTGCAGCCTACGTTCAATTGTCCCGGTGCTATCAGAACCGAGTCTCCCCGAGGCTGACTCGCACACCCACGAGTTATTCGTGAGAACTGTAAACCTCAGCTCTCGGGAGTAAAATTGGCGAGGTATGGTGCTGACCAAGCAGTACTGTCCTTAATTGTTGCTCACTAAAATGATTGTGTGTGTGTGTATATAATATCATAGTATACTATGGCCTCGTTACCCAGTTTCAGTTCCTGGTGTTTTCATTCTCCCATTGTTTATTGGGACATCTTAAATTACTACAGTTCTCTGATTTCTATTCTTGAATCCTAGTTCAGGGGCTCTCGGCCCATTATCCCTCTGTGATTGATAACATTTTGTACCACGATTGGAAAGCAACGCTAGCCATTCTATAGATAAACTTGTAACCACCGCGGGAATGCGGAATTTCCACCACTGGGTAGGACTTTTGTTTGAGATGATGACCACCCTATTGCTTGTTTGAGCAGGTAGTTTTTTGCATTTTTTTGTTATTATAAACGAGAGGATGAGGACATATTTTGCAGTCACACTAAATCTTAACTCCACGTTTAAATTTCAGTGCCTCACTTGATTGACTAGCTTGCCCAGCTTGCTGTGAATTCAGAAGAGACACTGCGAATGTAATGTTCAGTGGCTTTTGCTCTAACCAAAAATCTTGCGTTTATGATGAAACTTCGAGCAAGTGACCCATGTCTGCATTGTTTCTCGAAAAGAAAACTTTTCTTTCAAGGACGCAAGGACATGTGGAGTTGGTAAAAAAAAAGTGTAATAATCCCCACGGAAGGTTGAATAATTCCACAGTCAAACTCTTGCCAGGTTCGAGCCGTCTCATGCTGTATTATGCAGTAAACCGACATTTTTCTCCCCACAAACTCCACTTCATCTGGTGACAAGCTTTTTTAGGAGTTTTCAAGAAATGTCTCTGCGGGAGTATTGGGCACCCACATGTTACATTAACTATGTTTTTAATCCACAAGTCGTGTGGCTTTACAGCAATGAGTCTATTTCACAGAGTGAGTCGTTAACTGTGGATAAAGCAAAACTTCACAAGGCCCTTCCAGAGAATAAAAATCGAGCTCTTATGGTTGGTAAGCTGAGTGCTGCTTGCCTTTAGACAGCTCAACAGCAATACCATATATAACTTTTCATTATTGGCTTTGATTTATCCCCTATTAATGAGAAATACACTATAACAGCTTTTGTTATTATAACACAATACCATTTACATTTAGATAGCGTGTAAGTACGACCACACTTCAAGACTCTGTACAGGTACATCTAGATCAGTGGTTCTTAACCTGGGGTGCACGCACCCCTTGGGGGTGCGAGATGCCCTTTCTGGGGGTGCGAGACATGGCCATATTTTTTTAGAAGGTAAATCATCGAAACACAAGTACAGTTATGTAAGTACAACTACTTTTCGATTTAAAGCTTTCGTGACTGCAGGGATTCATCTTTTGGTTCTTTCAGTAAAGTCACGTAGAAGGGAAATAATAAAATAATAAAAATAAAACATACAATAAAATTATCACGACAGTTCTGTTTCTTCACCTGAGGACGGCTGTTTGTGTTGTGGCCGAAACGTCGTGAGAATTTAATTTTATTAAGTTTGATTTTTATTATTTTATTATTTCCCTTCTACGTGACTTTACCGAAAGAACCAAGAAGATACAACTACTTTGTTTCATTACACCTATGTATTTATCAACATTTTATATTTATAGACAAAAAAATTACGATTGCGAACCGGAGAGGCAATATGCTGCAGTAAAAGGTGAACAGCCACTGATCTAGATAATGTAAGGAATCATCAATCCACTCCTGGATGAAGACTTCCTCCAGCCAATGCCACCGTTTACAACCCTTCAATGTAGCAATCTACCAAACACCTAAATATGAGCTCATTTTATTGCTCCATCTCTTCCGTGGAAGTCCTCACGGATCTGTCCCATTCCTTGGCTGCCACGCAATGTGTCATCATACCTTCTGGTGAAGGTGTAATGCTGTGAGGAGTACAGCAGAATTGAGGAAACGACTTCGCAGTTTGGAATGTATATGCCAAGGTGGTATTCAAGATATAACCAAGAAGAGGAAATTGTGATGAGTGGGACAAGCGTGTAGGATGGAGGAGGCATAGACACTGCAGTGACGATATGTTAACTACCTCGCCTGGTATACAAGAGGTCATGGGTTCGATCCCAACCCTGACATGTGTATATTTTGAGTTTGCATGTTCTCCCTGTGGATGTTTTGCCGGGCCCTCCGGTGTTACCCTCCACATTTAGAAACATGCGTTTAGAGTATTTGGCTGATATATATTTCCACATGATAAGCCCCTTCGTTGAGCTATCATTTGCGGCCAGGTCGCTTCTGCAAAGAGAGCTATATACAGTGAGGGAAAAAAGTATTTGATCCCCTGCTGATTTTGTACGTTTGCCCACTGACAAAGAAATGATCAGTCTATAATTTTAATGGTAGGTTTATTTGAACAGTGAGAGACAGAATAACAACAACAAAATCCAGAAAAACGCATGTAAAAAATGTTAAAAACTGATTTGCATTTTAATGAGGGAAATAAGTATTTGACCCCTCTGCAAAACATGACTTAGTACTTGGTGGCAAAACCCTTGTTGGCAATCACAGAGGTCAGACGTTTTTGTAGTTGGCCACCAGGTTTGCACACATCTCAGGAGGGATTTTGTCCCACTCCTCTTTGCATATCTTCTCCAAGTCATTAATGTTTCGAGGCTGACATTTGGCAACTCGAACCTTCAGCTCCCTCCACAGATTTTCTATGGGATTAAGGTCTGGAGACTGGCTAGGCCACTCCAGGACCTTAATGTGCTTCTTCTTGAGCCACTCCTTTGTTGCCTTGGTCATATGTTTTGGGTCATTGTCATGCTGGAATACCCATCCACGACCCATTTTCAATGCCATGGCTGAGGGAAGGAGGTTCTCACCCAAGATTTGACGGTACATGGCCCCCGTCCATCGTCCCTTTGATGTGGTGAAGTTGTCCTGTCCCCTTAGCAGAAAAACACCCCGAATGCATAATGTTTACACCTCCAAACACGGCAAGTTGAGTTGATGCCAAAGAGCTCCATTTTGGTCTCATCTGACCACAACACTTTCACCCAGTTGTCCTTTGAATCAATCAGATGGTCATTGGCAAACTTCAGACGGGCATGTATATGTGCTTTCTTGAGCAGGGGGACCTTGCGGGCACTGCAGGATTTCAGTCCTCCACGGCGTAGTGTGTCACCAATTGTTTTCTTGGTGACTATGGTCCTCCCGTGTAGTTCTGAGCTGATTCCTCACCATTCTCATGATCATTGCAACTCCATGAGGTGAGATCTTGCATGGAGCCCCAGGCCGAGGGAGATTGACAGTTCTTTTGTGTTTCTTCCATTTGCGAATAATCGCACCAACTGTTGTCACCTTCTCACCAAGCTGCTTGGCAATTGTCTTGTAGCCCATTCCAGCCTTGTGTAGGTCTACAATCTTGTCCCTGACATCCTTGGAGAGCTCTTTGGCCTTGGCCATGGTGGAGAGTTTGGAATCTGATTGATTGATTGCTTCTGTGGACAGGTGTCTTTTATACAGGTAACAAGCTGAGATTAGGAGCACTCCCTTTAAGAGTGTGCTCCTAATCTTAGCTCGTTACCTGTATAAAAGACACCTGGGAGCCAGAAATCTTTCTGATTGAGAGGGGGTCAAATACTTATTTCCCTCATTAATATGCAAATAAATTTATAACATTTTTGACATGCGTTTTTCTGGATTTTTTTGTTGTTATTCTGTCTCTCACTGTCCAAATAAACCCACCATTAAAATTATAGACTGATCATTTCTTTGTCAGTGGGCAAACGTACAAAATCAGCAGGGGATCAAATACTTTTTTCCCTCACTGTAGCTCAGTAGGCCTTTCCTGGTAAAATAAAAATTGCTTCGTTTACAGAGGTCATTAACCAGGCAGGAGACCTGCAGGCAGAGAGCGGGCCTTGCAGGTTAGAAGGCAACTGTTGAACATTTTTGGGAACTGGCAAATGAAGGAAATTATTGCGAGGAAGCATCAAGGTTGTGATAAAGTCTTGGAAGTTGAGATGCAGCTGCATTTAAATCCTGAATACAAATTGTAATTGCTACTGAAATCTACCAAACCACATCCATGTGTATATCCAGCCCACAATCTCAGGTGCTGCTTCACACACTTGCTCTTTGCTTGCTTGCAGAGCAGCCAGAAAGGGGTCGACCACACCTCGATGTGGGAACAGCGGCCACGGGGAGAAGAGGAACATAGCCAGAAAGAAACTCGTCTGCATGCAAATACAAACGGTTTGTGCCGTAATGTGTCAAACGATGTTTACGTCTGATTCTTCCCTGTGCTTTTGACACATCCCATTTTTTTCTGCGTGTGTTTGTGTGTGTGCGACACAGATATGTAACCAGGCTCTGCAGATGCATGGAGGTTATGGGTACCTGAAGGACTATCCTGTGCAGCAGTACATGCGAGACACTCGCGTGCATCAAATTCTTGAAGGTAAGTCAGGACAGCCAATACTTAAGGGGAATTAATGGGATCAACTGTGCTTCGTTACATACATTTAACGGTAAACGTTCTTTCCTCCTCAAATGAGCATTGAGACAGTACTCATTTCCCGTTTACAGCCCCAAGCCATTGTTGGAATTTCGACATTCTTATGGTGGGGGTGATCCTATCTGTAAACAACCACGAGTTGACTTCCCCACAAAGTACTACTCATTTGAACGATCCTGGGTGGGGGGGGGGGGGGGGATGATGGGCTGAGTGAATTCCCAACCAGAATTTGAACGCGCAACCTTTTAACAGCGAGCTGATCGCTCTGCAGGTGAGCTACCTGACCGGCTCATGCATACAAATCCTGGTCCAGAAACACTGACAAATACAGTGGGACACATGCTGAAAAGGATATATAAATGAGCACTGTGATGCATTAGAGTGGCACTTACAGAGGTCATTAACCAGGCAGGAGCCCTGCAGGCAGAGGGCGGGAGAATGTCAGAGCGGGCCTTGCAGGTTAGAAGGCAACTGTTGAACATTTTTGGGAACTGGCAAATGAAGGAAATTATTGTGAGGAAGCATCAAGGTTGTGATAAAGTCTTGGAAGTTGAGATGCAGCTGCATTTAAATCCTGAATACAAATTGTAATTGCCACTGAAATCTACCAAACCACGTCCGTGTGTATTTCCAGCCCACAATCTCAGGTGCTGCTTCACACACTTGCTCTTTGCTTGCTTGGAGAGCAGCCAGAAAGGGGTAGACCACGCCTCGAGACACGTACTCGGAATTATACGAAGAGACAGAAAGGGAGCACATGGATCATGGAGTCATCACAAATCAGCGTCTTGATATTTTACGAAAGGCACCATATAAGCTGTGTTTATTATTATTATTATCATATGTATTGACTATTAAGAAACCTGAGTCAGTATAATGGATTGCATAAAAGGCATGATGAGTGATGAAGAGGACTGCGCCGGAGAGAACAGCCTCTGACGGAGATGGAGTGATTAGACTGGCTCCTCGTGTGCAACATAGAGGTGGCTTGCAGAACCAGGTGACTTCATCCAGCCGTTATTAGACAATAACCGATTAAGATGACCAAATTTAGCATAGTTCGTGTGTCCTTGTTCAAGCGAGCATCATGGTGATGCTCAACACCATGGGTGGCCCTGAGCCAGCGGTGGAAATTCCTCATTCCCATGGTGGGAGCCAGTTTCTCCGAAATGTCTTCATTGGGGATGACGGTTTGAGTTGACTCTTTCCTGGATTTCAAATAAATGTACTGTACTAACCACTGAGCAGTTAGGAGTATTTAAAAATAAAAATCACTCATACTCGTAGCATAAGTGTAAAAAACAGGCATTTAGGGGATCCTTGTTGAAATTATAGATGGTGATTGTGCAGCCTGACTAAATTAGATCGAAGTTATACCATAACACACACAAGCACACGCACAAAACACCTGCCACGCACACAAGGGATATCAATATAATTTGTCAATAAAACTCGATATAAACCTATTTCCATTCCAATTAATTGTGCTGTTAATATAATTAGTTCACAGATATTGATTGCGAGCAAAAAAAATAAAACGGTGGTTGTGTAAAACAAAAGGTAAAGGCACGGCCCTGCAATTGAATTTTCACACCACTGCTGGTGGAAGGGCCTCGACTAGAGGGCGCTCTCGAGCGCTCCTCTAGAGGGAATGTGGACCACCTTTCCACGCTGGCCAGACGTCTTTGAAGGGGTGGGAGTACCCACACTTCACCCTACCACACACAACCTGCTGATCGACGAACTGCCACGTATCCATTTATACTGCCGGGTGACTCTGAATATGTTTAGACGAAGTGGCATGTCCCTAAGCAACAGCTATTTCGACAGCGCACACCACCCACTCACAATGGAATTAATTAGCGATACTATATATAAGCAATCCAGCAGGCATCTGAATAGCCCACTGGCCTCACACCTTGTGGCAGCGTAGTGAGCCGAGGGTGCCGTGTTCCAAGGTTCAAGCCCCAAGGGTGAACAAATGAAAAATGAACATTGTCTCATCGCGTGAAACGGCCTCCGTGTACGCCCAGTGAAATGTCGTACACCTAGCAGGGATGAATGCACCCGTAAAAGAAAAGAATAACGTGTGTAATGACTGCCGCTCCCCCGCCCGCAACTCCCAAAAAAAAAATTAAGTGGCCAAAGTTGAATCAATTCTGTTCATCTTGAGAGTATAAATTGAGCAATGGTTTGCAAGTTGGAATTAATTGCTCAGTCGAATGGGGACACACTGATGTCCTGAACTCACAGATTGCATTCCATTGATGGAGCCAGAACCACATGCTTTTTTTTAAGTAACCTAAAAATTCTGTTTGTTGCCCCATTTTTTTTTTTTGGGGGGGGGGGCAGGTGAGAGAGCCCATTGAGATATATGATCTGTTTTCTTGCAAGTAAAATTTTTAGCTCGAGTAATGTTGGAGTCGTGAGTTGAGATAGGTCGGTAGTTATTTGGATCATCTTTAGGGCCCTCTTTGTGAAGTGGACGGACATAGGAATGTTTCCATTCTAGAGGAACTGATGTTTCTTTGATGGACAGGTTGAAATTTGGGCTATAGGTTTGTATATTAGGTGACCAACAGTTAGTAGAGCAAAGATGGGAATACTATGTGCTCCAGTAGAGGAGGACCGTTTGAGGTAGGACACTTGTTTCAGAACATTACTTTCGTGGATTGGCTGGAAACTAAATTCGTTTAATGTTTGGACAGGGGTGTAGGAATTTGCATGAGCAAGGGTGATTCCCAATACATTATCAAAACGGTTACCAGCTTCAGAAAAATTAAGGTTAAAATTGTCAACTATTTTATTGGGATCTGAAAAATATTCCCCATTTCGGTTAAGCTCAACGGGCAGATTGTCTGTTTTGGATGTCTTTTCGATACATTTGATTGTTTTCCAGAAAATCTTGGCATTTCCACATGATTCCGAGAGTGGAGGAAAAGTAGGCATTTTTTGCATGCCGTATTTTTTTGACGCATCTATTCCTTAAAATCCTGTATTCTAGCCAGTCATGGACCAAATTACTTTTCTGAGCACATGCCCAAGCCTTGTCCCTAGTTTTCATGAGCTTTGTAATCAAAGAATCAAACCATGGTGGGCGGTTGCCTTTAGTTTTAAATCTAACCAACGGAGCATGTTTGTTAAGAATTTGGAGAAACGTGTACCTGAAGGTCTCCCAAGCCGTAGTCAGGTTGGGGATATCACAGACAATGTCAATATCCGAGTGCAGCACATCATTAGTAAATGCCTGAGTGCTGAAGTGTCTCATAGAGTGCTTCTCAACCAATTTAGGGGGGGCTTTGGATCTGGCTGATGATCTCACCCCAAAAATGAAGGAGTGATCACTAAGGTTATTACTCAGAACACCAGTCAGTGTGAAATTGTGAGGGGAATTTGTCAATAGGACGTCGAGCAGAGATGACTGTCCTGGATTTTTTAGGTTGGGTTTCGTGGAGACATTTATTAATTGAAACAGATTAAATTCATCAGCAAAATTTGTGGCCACGGCCGACGGGTTTAGCCAATTCCAATTTAGATCACCCACTAAAACTATTTCACCTTTAGGGAGGCCCCCAAAAAGCTCTCTCAGTGCAGATGCAGCTTCAACATCCTTCCCACTAGGCGGTCGATAGAAGCACACTACCAATATCTGTTGATTATTTGGGAGAGTTATTTTGAGAGCCAGACCTTCAACAACGTTTTTTAAACAAGGAGTGAGCTAGTGAACATGCAATAGTATTACGAACATAGATGGCAATTCCACCTCCTTTAGATCCTCGGTCAAGCCGAAAAAGGTTGTAGTTCATATTCTTAGTTTTTTCGGTAAAGTCACGTTGAAGAGAAACAACAAAATAACAAAATATATATAAAACAATAAAAATTCTCACGACGTTTCGACCATAACTCAAACGGTCATCATCAGGTGTGTCGGTTTGCATAAATTTATTTTGAAAACGGCATATTTATTTATTTATATATATAAAAATAACGTTTGCGTCACGCGCAACGATTGGCTGTTTGCCAGGACTAGTCCATCTATTTTTTGAAAAGAGGAGGGGGGAGACGAAATTTGTTTTTATGTATGCTGTCTGAAAGCCACTGTAAGCGTGAACAATCAATCAAGAACTGAAATGATTTATCAAATCTTTCCAATGATTGCTAAGATAGAAGCAATCATTGGAAAGATTTGATAAATCATTTCAGTTCTTGATTGATTGTTCACGCTTACAGTGGCTTTCAGACAGCATACATAAAAACAAATTTCGTCTCCCCCCTCCTCTTTTCAAAAAATAGATGGACTAGTCCTGGCAAACAGCCAATCGTTGCGCGTGACGCAAACGTTATTTTTATATAAATAAATAAATAAAATATGCCGTTTTCAAAATAAATTTATGCAAACCGACACACCTGATGATGACCGTTTGAGTTATGGTCGAAACGTCGTGAGAATTTTTATTGTTTTATATATATTTTGTTATTTTGTTGTTTCTCTTCAACGTGACTTTACCGAAAAAACTAAGAATATGAATTACTGCAGTCACGAAAGCTTTAAATCAAAATTTAAGGTTGTAGTTGTCATTCGCAATCTGAAAGTCATTGACGGCAGGAGTGAGAGATGTTTCTGTTAGCCAAAAAATGTCCGGGTCAAGATTTGCCACTTCTAGTTTTAGTTGACTTAATTTAATCACAAGCCCTCTGATGTTGACATGTAGAACACCAACACCTTTCCTGCCAGAAAAATCTACAGAATTATACGAGTTATTTTCATTTGAGCCAGGATGAAGCTCAATACCACCCAGAAATAAGAAAAGTAGAATTAATAGTTTGCACAAGTATTTTCTGTGAAAGGATGAAGAGCGGCGAACCTTGGACGAATAGCAGTAGCTCGCAGAAGGTGTTATTTTTAAGAGCAGAATGAAGTTTGGAAGGAGTGCTGGTGAAGTAATGGGACAAAGATAGGGTTTAAAAGGATACAATGATGGAGTGTAGACGTGTCTATGAGCTGTTTCATTAGCAGGTGTAGTGGCAAATCGAGCAACAAGTATGGACGCAAAATTACGAGGGTAGCTGTTTGTAGAGTTGAGTGTGGCACTAGATATGGCCGGGAGGGACAGCAGTAGGATACACAGCAGGAGAATTTCCATCTCTAAAATATCCGGAGTAAACACAGATTAACACACAAGCGGAAAAGAAAATATATATACTTGTAGGCCGAGCGTGAGAAAATGACTTGCCGCACTCGTCACACATGCACGGCTTCTCGCCCATGTGCTAGCGTTGAACAGCCCCCTCCCCCGCCCTAGACAGGGACAGCAGATTTTTGGCTGTTGTGGGCTCAGCTGAACCGCTTGCACCACCTCCTTTCCCCGCCGCAGGATGGTGCTCGAGCTCGCCCTCCTTGAGCTCAGCCCACGACTGGAATGTCGTTTCTTGGTCTATTGCGTCTCTGCTGCCCGACCAGACGGCCCCACTGAAGCCCACACAGGGGACTCTTCAGTCACCACTCTTGGCCGTATTGACGATCTCCGTGAAGTTTTCCAGGAACATAGTTTGGGGTCCGTCGCAATGTTGCCTTGGCAGGAACACAGCTTGGGGTCCGTCGCAATGTTTCCTTGGCAGGAACACAGCTTGGGGTCCGTGGCAATGTGGCCTTGACAGGAACACAGCTTGGGGTCCGTGGCAATGTTGCCTTGGCAGGAACACAGCTTGGAGTCCGTGGCAATGTTGCCTTGGCAGGAACACAGGTTGGGGTCCACAGCAATGTTGCCTTGGCAGGAACACAGCTTGGGGTCCGTGGCAATGTTGCCTTAACAGGGACACAGGTTGGGGTCCACAGCAATGTTGCCTTGGCAGGAACACAGCTTGGGGTCCGTCGCACTATTAACTAGGCCTCACTCAGGCTGCGCCATGGGCGCGATCAACCAGGCCTCACTCAGGCTGCGCCAGGTACACGATTTCCTAGGCCTCACTCAGGCTGTGCCAGGTGCACTGTCAACCAGACCTCACTCAGGCTGCGCCTTGTGCATGATTAACCAGGTCTCTTTCAGGCTGCGCCAGGTGCACGATCTGCCAGGAAAGGTAGAAGATGGGGCAAGTAGGGTAACGTCAGGAAGTAGTCGGGGAAAACAGGGCCACATCTTTCTCCAGCAAGCCCTACAACACTCTTGGAGGCATTCTTATTTTGGATGTTAGATTTAACGCTGGCACACAACGGCCATCGCAGTTCATGTGTTTATAATAATGGGAAAATACCAGAAAGTAGTATTAACAAGGTGCATCAGCAGATAGCCAGGGACTGTGTGAATTTAATTATCGCGATGTTATTATGATGGCGTGTGTGTGATATGCGCCTACGTTTCATTTTGCAAGTACTGCCTTGTACAGTCCATTGCTACCATTACATCTTGTTAAACTTGCAATCAGTGTGATAGCCAAAATTTAAGATTGACTGGACTCCCTTCTGAAATAATGAGTTGGCAATCATCTCAGATGATAGTCCAAAAATAGAGATAAAATAATAAAAATAATAACAATAAAATTCACGACGTTTCGGCCACAACACAAGTAGCCTTCCTCAGGACTGTCCAGAAGACAGCGCTTGTCTTCTGGACAGTCATGTTTCTTCACCTGAGGAAGGCTACTTGTGTTGTGGCCGAAACGTCGTGAGAATTTTATTCTTTTATTATTTTATCTCCATTCTATGTGACTTTACCGAAGGAACCCAGAAGATGAATCCCTGCAGTCACGAAAGCTTTAAATCGAAATTTAGTCCAAAAATAGTCGTGGAAATGCTCTACTCCCATGTCTGGGATTAGGAATAGCGACAACTATTGGTAAATCATTCCAAAGTTACTCTTTATCAACCCAGAGTGGATGATGGACTGAGGTTTATTTATTTCACCAACTTGTTCCAGCGTGGGGAAATATGGTCCAACAACCTTGATGACCTACATCACAATGGCTTTCAGTTATTCATGTTTTTTTTATGATGGTGGTGAGAATGGTGGTGATCGGGTGATGATGAACACAACATGCTAGTGATAGAGACTGGCCTGGCTTACCTTCTCGCAAGTTACTCATCAAATTGAAAGTAACTGATTAAATCAAAATAATATGACATTCTATCTGCACTGTGCAGGGCTACATTTGTCTCCATCGCTGTTTCCTGCTCCGCAACCCCGTAGCTGACCCCCCGCCCCCATAGCCCCCACCCTATTAGAGCTGCCCTGACCCCCCGGGGTATTGAGTCTATGCCCCCTTTAATCGTCTGCATGATGCTGTGTATGCTGACCTGAATACAAAGCCCAAGATCCCCCGTATAGCCGGTAACAGACTGTTGGGGCAGGTGCTGTGAGCGAGTAGCACCTGTGAAGGCCGGCACTGTGGCACACGAGGGGGTGGGGTGGCCAGCACCACGCCCGCCCGCCTTTGTCTCCATTGTGGCGATGTTTACACACCAGACCAGGTACTCATTTGAGGCCGAGTCGACCTTGTGGATGCCCAGGACCAGTTCAGATAATCGTCACTGGTGTTAGCCGTAAGCGGGAATCAAACTCGGGTAGGCCAGGTTTGTGGCGCAGTGCGCTAATCGTAACACAACTGCTCACCCTATACATGCACACCGACATACCCACCCTGGTCACACACACACATGCCGGCACCAACGCACACAAACGTGCTCACAGACCCACATACAGCGACAAGAACAGCCATTCGGCGCTCAGCAGTTGTCACGTCATCACGACGCCTGTGCCAGTCTCGGCGTACTTTTTTCTCTGCGTATGCTCAAGGGGCAACACACACGACATGCACATTCACAAATGCATACACATACAGTATACAACGTAAATATGCACATAAAAGACAAGTAAAGTACAAAGACAAATATCCTCGTATAGCCTTAATGGATTGTTGGGGCGAGTACACAATATATGAAGATATGCACACAGGAAAATAATTATCCATTATTTATGCGTTCTGCCTTTAGGGGCAAGTACTGTTTGAGAGTACCAATTAAGGCCTTAAAACACAAAGACACAAAACACACACAGTATATAGACACACAGGGGAAAACAAATGCACATACGCCATCAAGCAAAATAACAGACAAAATATAAACATGTACACATACAAACAAATCTCTCTCGATGCACCCCTTTGCCTGTAGGGCCAGTGCTGCTAGTCAGCATCAATTAAGGCCAAAAATAAGCATACAAAACTCAAGTCGTCAGACTTATCAGTGGGCAATATGTGAATGTTTGTATGTATGTTGAATTTCTTTCGCACCGTACATAGCCAACTGTGCTAATCGGAGGTGCGGAATGAAGCCGCTAAACTAAAAAGAGGAATACTTTCAGAGTTGATGAAAATAAGTTCACTTTTGTAGCATTGTCACGTTGACTGCCATATGACCCACATTATGCAACCAGACCCTCCCTGGTTTTGCCCATTGCCTTTTTCCTCCCCCAGCGGCTGATGGATCTTGGGCACCACAATGCAACAAGGATGGTCTAATGGCTCCACAGAAAAAGCACCGTGTGACCCACAGTGATTCATCTGGCGGTTTCGTTTCTTTATAATAAGGCATTCATTTATTTAGGAAAGCCTCAATGAGTCCCAAGAGTGATTTTGAGAAGTGCTTTGCATTGGGTTGCTTTGACCAATTCAACGTTTTTCATGGGTTTTTTTGTTGTTGTTTTGTTGTTGTTGCACGTGAGACATTAACAGAGTACCTGGCAAAAAAAATAACCCATGCCTGCAAAGTGATCACACTCAATGGTCTAGACCAGGGGCGGCAACCTGCGGCGCCGGAGCCCCATGTGGCCCTTCACGGACTGCTTCATGTACGTAATGTCTGTACGTATTCACGTACATTGCAGCTCTTGAAATGTTGAGTTTTTATACCGGATTAGAAAAAAATGGTTCTTGTAATTTTGGTTGCCGACCCCTGGCCTACACTAATAGTTTAACACGTAAGGTTTCGCGACCAATATTCATAGGCTTTCGCGATTTGCTAGCATCATCGGGCAAATCGCCCGATGATGCTGGATGTAATTATCAGTGAAACGTCATACTCAGATTGTAAATGTTGTGAATTCACTCTTCAACACACCGGTGGGCTGAAGTAGTGAACTATTTGGCGTTTTGTTTACGAGACAAATCCCTTACTGATTGGCCGTGTCGGGTGGTGGAGGGTTTAGACATATTTATCCTGACGCGATCTAACCCAAGAACCTTTATTGTTAACTCGACTAATAGGTTCACGAGCCCACACGTTACGCTGCAATCTCCCGCCCACCCCACAGCCCATTGGCTTTGGCAGTTTTACAAATCCACACGATCCACCAACCCTTGTTTGAATACAGGCATGCATCAACCTTGTCCTTTTATTGCTTGGGATATGTCTGGCCGTTTCTTTATTGAGTTATTATACGTGCTGAGAGATGCTCCCATACTGCCATGGCTAGCGCAGTGGACTTGTCATCCAGAGGTCACTGGTTTGTTCTTTCAGCACGACAGTTCAAAGAATGAGCAAGTTTCTTGAATCATTCTGCCTCTGTCCACCCAGTAAAATAAATAGTAATCGACTAATTGATCTCGTGCGGTGGGGGTAACTGTGGGTATTTCCACCTGCTCTACGACATCTAGCCAACAAATAAGAGTAGGCCATATACACTTTAAGGGGTTATCTTGAGGTCCCTGGTAAAAAAATATATAAAGTTTAGTTTTAACAGATTTATTTTTCGTGATTTGCTTACCTTTCCCTATTCTTTGCACGCTTATCTTTCTTTCGTATTTCTTGTAACTTTCTGACCTGCCCGACTGGACATCTGCGAAAAAAAGAGTTTCAGAGCTCATCGGATTTCTCTGAAACTCTTTTTTTTACAGATGTCCAGTTGGGGCAGGTCAGAAAGTTACACGAAATACAAAATAAAGATAAGAGTGCAAAGTATAGGGAAAGGTAAGCAAATCACGAAAAATAAATCTGTTAAAACTGAACTTTATATTTCTCAAGGATCTCATAAAGATTCTGATTTTGACACGTGTTTACAAAATCAGCATTGCATGGAGAAAATCCTCCGTCATAGGGGCCACCTCTCACTTCTCGGCAGGTGGGTGTTTATTTACAAAATGATGGGGTTGCGTGTGATACATGAGCTCAACTACCTCCACAGTGTTGGATGACACATGTGAGTCATTATATACGCCATTGGGAATAAAGAAGATTTTAATCCAACGCTAAAATGTTTGCTCATCGTGGCCCGATTCAAATAGTGAACAGGATTACAAGAAGCACCTGCACGTCTATTAGGCACGCGGCAGTTGAATAAGCTCTGTCACACGTCACTCAAACCTGCCGAGTAAGAACATTTAAAAACTATGAAGCCCCAAGTGAAGCTCAGGTTAGGCTTCGTTTTTATCAGGTGCTGCGTCATTTTCTCTAATTTGATTGTTTGGACAAATTCTTTAACTGTATATCTGTTAAGGCCAGTACAGAGCATGAACCAGTATCTACGCATGCACGTAGGTTGAACTTCTTCCCGCACCGTACGTGACCACGCGTGCTAATCAGAGGTGCGAGGGAAGGGCAACAGGAAGTGAGGCCAGCCTCCGACGTGGTTGTCCTTGATACAACTGAGGCAATGTCCATTACACAGGTTAGCAATTGGGGTGGTGGTCATCTCCATCAGTGGCCCAGAGCTAGGAGTAGAATTTCCAGTTTGTTACCAGGAGGCTTACGCCTTCCATCTGACAACCTCTGTTCATCTCCCTCAAAGTGGGTCCCCATTTTACCACCTGCAAACGGATGATGGGCTAAGTTGACCTTACCACATCTGCTCATTTTAGGCTGAGTGAATGTAGGGGTGGCCCAGGCCAGGTTAATATAACATTCCCCACTGATGAGCACTGCCAGGAATCGATGTGGCACAGGAGTGGTGCCAGCCACCCACCGCAACCCCTGACATCCATGCACATCCGAGGAGTGTGGCTGCGATCCCCACGGCGTCCGCTGCCTCCTTGGATAGGTTGAAAAAAATTAGCATTCATCTGTAACACGTGCAAACACTGTTGCTGTTCCATCGTGCCATACGAAAGAAAAACTGCATCCAAACACGAAGATACTCACCCCCTGTTCATCTTTGCACCTTATATGACCAATGCTGTTAGCGAGACCCCATGAGGGTGGCATAGCACACAACGGGACACAAACACGCCCAGGCACCTTTGTCTCCATCACGTTGATATTAATATAAACCGCTCCAGGCACTTGTCAAACAAGGGGGAGCTCAGGATAAGGGTTCAGCCACCATGTGCCCTTTATGTTGTGCATGGCCAGAACTTGTGCCCAGGTAGTAGTGCACTGAAATAATTACTGTGCTACTGTGTGGATACACGCGTGCATGCACACAGCCTCACACACACACACAGCCTCACACACAGCCGTCAGCTTCTATTAATCTCTCCTTAGTCTGTTAAATATCACTGTCTGGCACCATGCATCAGGCACTTAGCATGCTCACTAAAGCATGCAGCCAGTAGGGTTTTTGTTGTTACTATTGTTGCAATCGGCCTCAAAAAGAATTGTCGGCATTGAAAAAGTTTTGTTTCGAGAATTCGTTTTTTTTATCGTAAATGTGAGCAACTGCACGACATGCTGCGCTTCACGCAGAACGCAGAAGATAATGCGCTGTAGATGTTCCTCTCGCAAGATGTTCCCACCATCTCAGTGTATAAATCAAGAGAGCGAGTATTTTGTTTGTTTGCCATTCCCTGCGCTCGATGTTGACACAATGTCCACTGGGCGCGCCTAACGCGCGTGAGTTGTATGCGAACGGTGAGATAGGCACGTCACGTTTCGTCAAGGCCGGCTTTGACAGCATTGCATCCCTCCAGCCCGTCCATTGATGACCGCGCTGTCGTGGTGTAGCATTGCCTTTGGTAAAGGCGTAGCCCTGCGGTTGCCTGCTCACGGCGCTGCTAGCAGATGGGCTTCCACCAGAGGGTTGATCCCGAGATTCTCTCTGGGGAGGGGTGTTGTGGCCGCCTCTATCCGTGCTTACCAGAACACCCCGAATAAGGTATCGACGACTTTGTTCAGTGAGCATCATTCCCCTGCGTGGTGATTCCATTTGCATCGCACCGCATACATGACAGCCACTCAGGTGAGCGCGATATGACCTTTCACAATATGCTACAATATTAATTTCACAATATCATGATTGTGATATCAGTTTCCCTTAAGTTTGTATGTATTTCACATTTGTATATCTCCCATTAGTGTTTTACATTTTGATATTTGTTGTGCTTTGCTGTACTTCCAGTATGATTAAAGATTGCTTTAACATTCTTCAACTGCCGTTCACTAGGTTTAAGCCTGCCAGAAGTATTGGTAATCATTGCAGTCGATCACGCTTATCATGCACGCGCTGCCAGTCACACTCCATTTCATTAAATATTTAACTCCAATATACGTAGACATTGCATCATTTACCGCAGAATGTTTTTACAAAGCGATAACTAATGGGTAACAACCATTTATACTGGTAGGAACGAAGTTGTAAACCGAGTGTGCCAGCCTGCAATAGATTAATGTGTCCGTCCGTCCGTTCGTCCGTCCCCTTTCAATACTTTAACGAAGTGAAATCTCGTGCTGTTGGGGTGTAAAAATAAAATTGCGCATAATTCCAATGTTCCTACCAGCCCACCCTGCAGGGACCTGTTTATGCACAACGTTGTTTGATATATTTTAATGATTTTTTTTGTCAGGAAGTAACATACTTGAAAAAAATGTAATGAGCAACGATAATAATCACAGTTTTAAGGTATTAATCAAAACGGATGATATTATTACTGTGGATATTATGTGGTACGATGTAGTATTGCCGTGTCGCGTCAACCTATGCAACAGCTCTTTGGGTCATGTTATAAAGAACGTGTTATTAATAAGATTAGCAAACACAGGTAGCCGTAACTCTGTATTACTATTCAATTCTTAATGTGTCATCAGATTGCAATTGCTTATCATGTAGCGGTGACTCTTTATATTTATGAATACATTTGTAAATAGTTTTTTTTTTCTTTTAAAAAACAACAACCGAGGTTGAATAATTGTACCAGCCACATGGGTTAATGTGGTGACAGGAACCGATATCGTCTCCAAAGTCACGTGGAGGAGGTGGTGGTGGTAAAAAATGTGGCGCATATGCAGGACGGAGGAGACCTGGTTATCAAAACAGACAGTCGAACTGGCAGCCAGAGGTCGACAACCAAGGTGAACACCTAAAGCCAATGTCAGGACACCATAAGATCAGACAGAGGAGGGAGGCTGGTGATCAACATTAGCAGGTTCTGGCAGAAACAAGCAATGGTAGTGAGGTGTTGTGACATGATCAGAATTGCTTATGGTATCTTCTTGATCTCTCTCTTTTTGCCCATGTTGCATTACTACTGCAGACTTTCAAATTACACAGATGCTTTTAAAGCAGGTAGCTTTACAAATCTTTAATGACATTTGCATGGCATTTTTTGGTAAATACCATGATGCTGCATGGCATAATAACCTTCAGCTTCACTTGTATTGTTTGGCATTATTCAAGCTCTGCGTTTGTGCTTGGCCCCAAATAGATTTAGCTGATTTCACTGAATTGCTACACGTGGAAAACCTGGTTTAAGCTCCGTTGCGAGAGATCTATTTGAACTCGGGATATTAGCAAAGCTGACTTAGTATTGTGACACAGGAATTTTCCCCTTGAGCCTCCCAGCTACCAAACTGTTTTTTTTTAAATCCCCCCATGCCAAATAAAATAAATTGCATTAATGTGATGGCTGTGTTGTGCAGGCACTGTTATGTTACCTCTGTTGGTCACCCTCGATGTATGCAACAAAAACAAAGTGTATCTGACCTCTAAATATAAATGCGGTATGAGCGATATTGACAAATAACATGAAATAAGTTAGATTACATATTTTTTCATCATCCGGGGATGCTTCGTTAAGTACCACTAAGTGGGAAGTCGGTAGGGGTTGTTCCGCGTAGATATTGTCCTCCGCCAGATGAATGTGGAATTTCCACTAAAAACTGGATGAGGATAATCCCAATGCTCGCTGGAGAAGGAAGAATATGGGCTACGCTCTGATTGCGCTCGTTATTCAGCGTATGTTTAATCAACCCCATCCGGTGAGACACCAGGATTTAATTCGTTACAGCAGTGTCATTTGGTACTCCAGTTAGTCGATGGGCAAATCGCTTGTGGAGAGGTAGAGTGTGGAAGCAGGCTAGAATACCCTCAAGAGCAGTGTTCTTCACTATTTTTCAAGGTGGGGGGGGGGGGCACTTTCGACAATAAGACATCATCAGCGTGAGGTCCGCCATACCGACTGCAAAGGGTTTTTTTCGCATTTGTGTATTGTTGGGGGCCACAAGTCAGAGGCCGCACTAAAGGCCACCAGGGGCCGCTCGTGGCCTGCGGGCCTTGCAATGAACAACACTGCTCTATAGGGGACTCTCTAGATCTCCCTCGAGTGGGGGGCCCTTCTGTTCGCAGTGGTGTTAGCAAGACATTGCGGGTCCTCTTTACGTTTCTTCACATGCGTTCTGCGTTTGCAAAGATGGGAAGAAAGCCAAACGAGTAATATAAGCAAACAGTACTCTTCATAATCACTGCTTAGAGCTTCAACTCCCGGTTGGGAAGGCCCTGCGTGAGATGGTTTAAGTGACATTGATAAATGGGCACATGCTGAAGGAACCGTATTGCACATTTAAATCACCAATTTATATGTTAAAGGGAAAAAAAAGTGTCAAAGGAATCTTAATTTCCTTGTTTTGTTGTGAGACACTGGCTGTGAACCCTGTGGTATCGCGTTCCGCTGCCCCCAGTACAATGCGCGGTGATGGGTTGTTAAGTTTAATTTAGTTTGATGCGAACCATGAACTATATTTAAAAGGGCCTCCCTGACTGACGGCGTAATGTGTTTACCGTTGGCGTCATGTTGAGATAGCATCGGATCGGGCAGCACGGGCCATGGGTTAATTTAAATAGCAGGGGGCTCGAGCTGTCTGGCTGCGAGAGCCCTGATAACGTGAGCTGTATACACGCAGAGGGCTTCCCTGTTATCTGCTGAGTGCAGCTGTCTTCCCCATTTTTCTTCAGGTACCAATGAAGTGATGAGAATGATCGTGGCCAGGAGCTTGCTTGAAGACCAGTGAACAAGGCTCAGGATTTATGTCCTTCAAGATGACAAGCGTCTCCCCTCGCACCACATTTTTTTTATTTTAATTTGTCATGATTACCGATTTTTCATTTATTTGTTGCACGTGCTTATGTGTGTGTGTGTGCACATACAGTTATCGGAGTAGTAATGGTTCGCACACAAGGTGCAATTCTAAGCCATGTTCAACTTTAATGGAAAATGGTGCAACCCGGCCTTAAGTGAGTACCTGGTGCGGTGTGTAAACATCAGCAATGGGGAGACAAAGGTGTTCTGGCTACACCACCCTGTTGTATACCGTGCGGGCCTTTAGAGGTAATCCTTGCTGCAACAGCCTGAAAAAGCTCTTTTGGGAATCTCTGTCTTTGTTTTGTGGACATATAGTTGTTAAAATAGGAGCATAATGGTGAGTACAAAATATTAAATTTCTCGCCATGCACAGCATCACTGAAAAATAGTAACTGAGCCAGTGAAAGGGTCAACTCTGGCTTAAATGAGTAACTGGTGCGATACATGAACATTAGCACTGAAGGGAGGTCAAATGTGGCTGGTCATGGTGCTGGCCACACCATTTCCTCACCAGGTAACACCACCCAAGAGATGTTGATTTGATGATTATAATGATGGATAGACGATGGTGGATCTAGTTGACCCTGCCCTGGATTTAAACCAACTTGAAAGACCAAATTAATAATTGGGTAATATTGGTCAAAATGTGTACATTTGAGTTTGCCATTTAGAAAATTATAATGTCGAACATTACCACAGTATCCTGTATGTAATTTATTTTCTAAAATTGACGTATTGTTGATGGCACATCAGTAGCATTGTCAGCTTGCTAAAGACAACCAACAAACTTAATCATTTGCATATGTAATGAATTCGCATAATTTCTTATATAAGATGTATATTCTTATAATTTTTGTATAAAGTCCCAATTTTAGGAAAGGATTACACAAGGATCTGGATAAAATTATGGAGTCTCCATAATTGCTTTAGGGGTACTTATGGGATTTAATTTCTCACGTAGTAAAATGCATTTATATTTTAATCAACAATAGGTTATCACAGGTTATTTCTTTGGGCTGCCACGCTTTCTACGGGGGCAGTGCTGCATTTAATAAGATTGCAAACTGCTTAATAAATATCATAGTTTCATTAACAAGTAATTGCAGTGATACATGAACTTTAGCTCAAAATATTGAAAATTAATTGCACAAAGAAACTTCGAAATGAATTCCGTATATATTTTACATTGAATTGAGCTTTAAAATAGATAAAATCCCAGCAATCTGATCTAACCCGGTAATAATCTCAGGCTCGAAAGATGCTTATACATGGCTGAGCAGCTTAGGTCCTAATTAAAGTCGTGTGTGTGCAGAACTTGTCATGCTCGCCTACAGAATTTATATATGAAATGGGTAAACTTGAGGGCATTCAACCTTTCGTCACTTCTACGTTTGGCTGAGAAATGTGCACGATGGCTCTCTGAAGTCAGGGAACCAACGGTACGTACTCAACCATGACAAAGATAACATGAATATTTAAATCAGATTCATTTGATTTCATTGGTCTTGAGAATATTTTTAATTTGCCTAAATTGACAATATTTGTGAGCACTTTTTTTTCCTCCAGCATCTCTGCCTTGGTAAACGTACACTTTATCTGTGGAATTACGGAATAAAAAAGAATTGAAGAAAAAATTGGTGAACTGTCATTCTTTACTTTGTTTTGCCTGTGGACCTTTTTTTCACTTGACGCACTGATTTTTTTGTGTTGTTGTATTAGCAACTTTTGCACAGTCTTGTATCTTGACACCAATTGCCGACATCAGTTCTAATTCCATGAACACCTTGCAGTGTGCCTGATGGTGACAAATCATTTGTGAATGCTCGTCGGTGACATTTCAAATTGAATTCTTTAATTAGCAATTTAGGCTACGTTAAATTGCAATGCGTTAAACTCAAAGCGGATGCTCACATATCTCCGTGAAGGTTAAGCATGGTCCTTTACAGCTATTTTGAATGATGAATAAGATATATTTTAAAAATGTTTGGCCAGTCGTTGACATCTTGTCTGTATTATTCCCATCACATTCGCCGTTTGTTTTGGAGGGCTTTTATTTATGTTATCTTGTGCTTTTTGAATTCCTTTAATAAGAGATTCGTTGTGTTTAATATTTTCACTGCAGGGGGAAAAAAATATTTTCACATAGCAGGTGAGTAGGTATCCGTGCAGAATGTGTGCTCAGGAAATGAAATTGTCTGGCCCATAATAACTACGCTTGGAAATGTCAACTTTTAAAAGTTCTAACCTCATTGATTCTACTTTAGCCCGTATATTGGAAACTTTGCTGCATCAGCTGTGATAACATTTTATTCTCAAAATTAGATGCAGTCTATGTTTACACGAGGCTCGAGATATCACAATGCTGTGGCAGAAATCACACGTGCCAAATGTATAGTATTGAAACAACTGAGTACATGTGATGGACTTTTTTTAAATCACACGTTAATTTAAATGATTTATATGTTGCACCTCATCTTCAGAGTATTAAGTTTTACATATATGTTGCGTTTCCACTTTGCTGTAGTGCATTACTGTTTGAAGTTGATAAATACACTTCGGCATGATCCTACAACCGATATGCCACCATGTCAAACCTGCTTATGGGGCCGTCCATAAATGACGTCGCGCGATTTTGGACGATTTTTGACCCCCCCTCGTCACACGGCGTCACAAAAAGTCAGACCCCCCTCAAATATGACGTCACAAAGCTCTGCCCCCCCCCCAAAAAAAACATTTCCATTTTGAAAATAAAACATGCTTCAAATCGCTTAACTATTTTCATTGTAGTGCGTATTTAATGTGGCGCTGCACTCTGATGTTGTAGGAGTGTTATAACAAGTAGTGTTATAACAACTCTATTTATTTAAAGTTGCGCATTTTGATGTGACGTCACATTTCTCAACCCCCCCCCCCTTGTCACACATCGTCACAAATGTCTGACCCCCACCCCCTAGGTGCGTGACGTCATTTATGGACGGCCCCTATGTCGATGGCCAGAATGTTTTAAAAATGTACGTGTGTGTGTAAACAGAGATTATGTCCACATAAATATATATGTATAGGATTAAGCTCATTTTGTGCAGAATGTAACAGCTCAAAACATTGAAAGCTACCCATGTTGGTCTTATCGATGATTGTATGCTGCTGTGGTGTAATGGTTAGCACAAAGGTTGTTAGTTGAATTAGTGGGCACAGTTTGTTTTAAATACAATACATTTTTGGGTCAGGTCGCGTGATTGAAACGTGAATCGTAAACCCTCCGCCACCTGACACTGCCAATTAATGAAGTTGTCACGTGAACAAACGTGCAAATATATTACTGCTTTAGCACATCCCGGTGTGTTAGAGAGCAATTCACATTTCACAATTTGGTACAGCGTTTCGCTGGCACTTACAGCCAGCATATGTCATCTTCCAGAGGGTGTGCTTTAACGATGAATTATTTATTACTCTCTGTAAGAGTTAAAAAAAAAATGTTTTTTATTTTACTTATTTTCATGACACGATTCTAATATAACAATTTTAATACAGTTGGGATAAAAAAAAGTGAAAAGCAATATAATTCAGAAACTATAAATTCAGTTGTGTTGCCTCTACAAAGTGAAACATTTTCATTGTGGAGTTCCCTCAAGCAGAAATACGTCACATTAATGTTAAGAATGGTCCCTGGAACGTGACACTGGACAATTATTTGTGGAATGACTTCATATTGCCTCTCCTACCTCACACTTAGATGTTTTGTATACTTCATGCTCTATGAGCAGGGGTCTCCACATGCCATCTGATATAATACAATTTGACCCTCAGAGCTGAGCTACAGTGAGGGAAAAAAGTATTTGATCCCCTGCTGATTTTGTACGTTTGCCCACTGACAAAGAAATGATCAGTCTATAATTTTAATGTTAGGTTTATTTGAACAGAGAGAGACAGAATAACAACAAAAAATCCAGAAAAATGCATGTAAAAATTTTTATAAATTGATTTGCATTTTAATGAGGGAAATAAGTATTTGACCCCTCTGCAAAACATGACTTAGTACTTGGTGGCAAAACCCTTGTTGGCAATCACAGAGGTCAGACGTTTCTTGTAGTTGGCCACCAGGTTTGCACACATCTCAGGAGGGATTTTGTCCCACTCCTCTTTGCAGATCTTCTCCAAGTCATTAAGGTTTCGAGGCTGACGTTTGGCAACTCGAACCTTCAGCTCCCTCCACAGATTTTCTATGGGATTAAGGTTTGGAGACTGGCTAGGCCACTCCAGGACCTTAATGTGCTTCTTCTTGAGCCACTCCTTTGTTGCCTTGGCCGTGTGTTTTGGGTCATTGTCATGCTGGAATACCCATCCACGACCCATTTTAAATGCCATGGCTGAGGGAAGGAGGTTCTCATCCAAGATTTGACGGTACATGGCCTCGTCCATCGTCCCTTTGATGCGGTTAAGTTGTCCTGTCCCCTTAGCAGAAAAACACCCCCAATGCATAATGTTTCCACCTCCATGTTTGACGGCGGGGATGGTGTTCTTGGGGTCATAGGCAGCATTCCTCCTCCTCCAAACACGGCGAGTTGAGTTGATGCCAAAGAGCTCCATTTTGGTCTCATCTGACTACAACATTTTCACCCAGTTGTCCTCTGAATCATTTAGATGTTAATTGTCAAACTTCAGACGGGCATGTATATGTGCTTTCTTGAGCAGGGGGACCTTGCGGGCGCTGCAGGATTTCAGTCCTTAACGGCGTAGTGTGTTACCAATTGTTTTCTTGGTGACTATAGTCCCTGCTGCCTTGAGATCATTGACAAGACCCTCCCGTGTAGTTCTGGGCTGATTCCTCACCGTTCTCATGATCATTGCAAATCCACTAGGTGAGATCTTGCATGGAGCCCAAGCCAAGGGAGATTGACAGTTATTTTGTGTTTCTTCCATTTGCGAATAATCGCACCAACTGTTGTCACCTTCTCACCAAGCTGCTTGGCAATGGTCTTGTAGCCCATTCCAGCCTTGTGTAGGTCTACAATCTTGTCCCTGACATCCTTGGGGAACTCTTTGGTCTTGGCCATGGTGGATAGTTTGGAATCTGATTGATTGATTGCTTCTGTGGACAGGTGTCTTTTATACAGGTAACAAGCTGAGATTAGGAGCACTCCCTTTAAGATTGTGCTCCTAATCTCAGCTCGTTACCTGTATAAAAAACACCTAGGAGCCAGAAATCTTTCTGATTGAGAGGGGGTCAAATACTCATTTCCCTCATTAAAATGCAAATCAATTTATAACATTTTTGATAGGCGTTTTGTCTGGATTTTTTTTATTGTTATTCTGTCTCTCATTGTTCAAATAAACCTACCATTAAAATTATAGACTGATAATTTCTTTATCAGTGGGCAAATGTGCAAAATCAGCAGGGGATCAAATACTTTTTTCCCTCACTGTATATTGAAGCAAAGTATATAACTAAATAACTATTTTAGATGATCTATTTTGTACAGTCACTGGTGAATGAGTAGGGAACATCAATTTTACACTTGAGATGCTGGCTCGATCACAGATGGGTGTGTGGATTCAAAACCAGCGTCCAGTTGGTGCTGAATCAGTTATTGATGTAATAGCCCAGACTCTCTGGATTCCTCTCCACAAGTTAAACAATATTCTTGGTTATATATTCTTGGTTCTTTCGGTAAAGTCACGTAGAAGGGAAACAATAAAATAATAAAAATATAAAACAATACAATTATCACGACGTTTCGACTGCAACACAAGCAATCATCATCAGGTGTGAAACCCACAACAAGAAAATTTGAAAAAAAAATTGATTTAAAGCTTTCGTGACTGCAGGGATTCGAAAGAACCAAGAATATGAATCCCTGCAGTCACGAAAACTTTAAATCAAGTTAAACAATGTTTGAGCAACTCATTACTCTGCAGGTAGGCATACCATGCATCTGTCTGTCAGCAGGTCTGCTGTCCTACTTGTCATTATTAGCATGTCCCGTGGATACATCTCAACATAAAGATGTATGTGGTGCATAATAAAGATATTGTGCACCACATATGAATTTATCACCGGTGCATTTTATTTGAATTCTGAGCTGACCAAATGCAGCAACGACAACAGGAGTTGTGGCTTAAAGATTATGTTTTTTTATTTGAAATTGACATTTGTGTACAACTGAGTTAAATGTAGAAATCGGTGATTTGGGTGCAGTTAATGTTTGACATTTCGAAAACTCTTGAAGCAGCGCCAATTTGTTGCTCCTGTTTTATATATTTTTTAAATCACACTTTACTTTCTTCAATGATGTATAAGAGATCTGCCCCCCCCCCCAACTCCTCTTACCCCTGCCACATCTCCCCATATCTACAAATGCATTGAGCACATTTAAACCAGCCAGAAACGAAGCACCGTTGCTTTTGCAATGTTGTGTTCTTATTGTTACATATTGAATGACTGGTTTTAACAAAGCAAATGCTCCAAGTGTATAATTAAAAGTGACCAGCAATAGATATGGAGTACTCATCAGATGTACTGTATTCCTATCAGCTTATTATGTAATCCGAAGTTAATCGACAGGCTGAGGGACTTTTTTATACCAAACTTGTAATGGATCTAATTCCAGACAGAACCAATTGAGTATCTTAGTAAGTAACTTGTAAGATCGGGATGGAAGGTGTGAAGTAAACACTGCAAATGCCCCCGCGGCAAGTGAACTCTGCCACGGGTCGAACACGTGTGTAGACAGGAGGAGGGCAGTTTACCTAGACGAGTATTGCAGCAGCACACAGCTCAGTTATGAAAGGCAAAGGAATAAAACCGGTTTGTGGGATACGGTCAGAACAGGCCTTAAGAGGCTTGGGTCGTGCAGAAGATGGAAGCAATGGTGAGGTGAGTTGGCCTCAGCAGCATTGGCCGTGATGTCGACGTGATCTTGATGGAGTGAGAGGCATTGGGGACGAGACAGGAGGGGATTGAGGACAGGTGGTTTGTGGCGACATGACTGAGCCTAGCTCCAATGTTTTGGGGCACGGTCCCTGTGGTGCCCTGCCTATTGTTCAGGCAGAGGATGTATCAAAGGAATATAGCATGAGGCAGCCGTCAATTGACAGCAGTGTATTTGATTCATAACCTTGCAAATTATGAGATACACAATGAATATTAAACACTGCATTCACAAGTGTTGGGTAATATGATTTAGTTTTACTTGAAAACGCATATAGTTGGTCATTAGTTGTATCTGTGTTATGTAGCTCTCAGAGACACCGTCTTGTCTTTCCGTATACAGTGGTACCCCGGAGATCGAACTTAATTCGTTCCAGAAGGCCATTCGAACACCGATTTGTTCGAACAACGAATTAATTTTCCCCATTAGAATTAATGTAAATGACATTAATTGGTTCCAGACAATAAATCTCTCATAAAGCATCTTTCACGAAGTTACAGTAATTACATGCATAAAATCATACACAAAACAATAAAGAAATTGAATAAATATATGGAATAAATGAAATAAATGAACATTGAACGTCACTTTACCTGTAGTAAGGAGAGTTGATGGCTTGAGTGGAATGTGATGAGGAGGAGGTGGTGGTAGGTGGTGGTGTTATTGTTTGGAAGGGGAGTCCCCTTCAATAATAACGTCGGGTAACTGCCCTTCTGGGGTTCTTTCTCTTTTGTGCCTCTTTTCTGCCACTAACTGTGAGTCGGTTGAGCTCTTTCTAACTAAAAACTTATATAAAGAGGTTTGTTTCTTCTTCTTTGGTTCTTTCGGTAAAGTCACGTAGAATGAGAATAAAATAATAAATTGATAAAATAAAATAACGCAATAATATTCTCACGACGAGGTTTGTTTCTGCCTCCGTTTTAGGATGTTTCGAAAATGACACATTGCATTATCATTAAGCATCATGCATGCTGGCCATACGCGTCTCAGCTGTACAGGTTCTTTCAAGTCGCGATTGCCCCGTTCGTCCTCCAAATTTCGTTCGGTTTCCGGGCCAAAAAATGTTCGGAAAAATCGTTCGAACACCGATTTGTAATAAAGTCCACTGACAACTCAACGAGTAACCACGAGTGACTCTATACACTTGGGTAGTTAGACGACTCATTTCTGAGCCAACACAGCTTCTAGTCTCCAGACAACTCGCAGACGGCCCGTTCCAAGGCAACGACGGCGGCGATTCCCCACATCAACAGCCCCCAGGTCCGGTTCGCGCCGGCTCTTATACCTCACCCGGTCTGGCCACGCCTCTATTCTCGAATTCTCCTCACCGCACCTGCCTCCGTCAATCTCCGCCCTAATTACACTTTCCCGCCATTGGATCCCGTGCTCCCCCTCACGTGACCCTGTCAACGCTTGTCCCATCAATCATCATTAGCACGTCCATTAGTAACCATACTGTCCCTCTATTGCTCCGTACTGTCTTTACACCTGTGTAGAGGAGTAATATGGGGACGTGACGTCATGCGCCGCTGTCCAGTGCGATGATGTCATGGAATGGGACGTCATAAGCGCTGGGCGGGGCGATGACATCATGTTTCCTCGAGGTACTTAAGGGAGACCCCGTGATGAAAGCGAGGTCGTAGCTGGAGACAAGGGACTGAGCAGGGTGGAATGGAGGGCCAGGAGCAAGGGGATAGAAGTCTGTAGACAGCGCAGCGTAAGGGCTAGGTGTAGCTGCGCTCCTCGGTCGGCCGATGTTGGCTGAACCCTCGGCCGGCGCAGAGGAGGCAGCCCGGGCAGCCTGCTGTGGAAGGGAACAGATAGGACCTAGGGTCCGAGTGTAGGGCCAAGCCTAGGACCCCCTACCCTTGTGGAGAAGCGTTATCTCCGGTGTTATTGGCAGAGCCCTTAATAAACTACTGGCGCAAGCCCTTACCTGTACCTCCGTCTCCGAGTCGTCAAGAGCTTCTCAACAACTGGTGTCGGAAGTGTTTACGCTACCGCCACCGCCATGTCCAAGTCTGGCGCGCGGCGAAAGAACCCACCGACGGGACGCTCTGCAGACGACGACGGCGCGGAGGAGGCTCCAGCAGCGACCCCGGAGTCCGGGCGCCTGGAGATGCGCCCCGAGGAGCCGTACCGGCCGGAGCAGGAGGAGACGGCGACCTGGGGTGCCTGCTCGCCACCACCGGACGCGGGGAGCGCCTTCGCTCGGTAGCTGGAGCTGCTCATGCAAGCGATGGCGCAGCTCTCCGCGTCACTTGCCGAGGTGGGGGCAAAGATGCGCGCACCCGACACGCATTTTGAGTGGGAGCGGCGGGTTCCCGCCATTCCGCTTTTGAAACTGGCGTCATCTTCCCAACGGATGCGCCGCTGCGACGCTTGCCAGCGGCGGCCATTTTGGCTGCGACGCCGCAAGCGGCCGCCATTGTTGGTGCGAAGCCGCAAGTCGGCGCCATGGTGGCCGTGACGCCGCTCTCCGCCGCCGGCGACGCCGCGGCTCCGCAAAACGCCGCGCCTGCCGGGGGGGGCCGCAGGTACCATCGCGCCCGCGTATTTTTCCGCGACTGCGGGTTGGGCCGCAGAAGCTACCGCGGCTTCGCATATCGCCGCGCCTGCGAGTTTCACCGTGGGTGCCGCCGGGGCTCCGCACCTCGCCGCGCCGCCGGGGTGGGCCGCGGGCACCGCCGCGCCGTCAGGGGCGCCCGGGGACGCGTTCTCATGACGGTCTGCGTCGGGCGGGCAGTGGTTGCGCAGGTTGCCCCCGTTGCGCCGTTCGTCGCGAAGGGGGGCGACTGGTTGGCCTTCCAGTACCAGTTCGACGCAGCGTATACGTCGGTCGGTTAGCCTATGGACGATGCGTTGCGGGCCCTTCCGACCTGTTTGGACGAAAGGGCACTGCAAGCGTTCAAGTCCATTCCGCCGGCCGATAGGGCTTCGCTCCCAGATGCGTACCTGCAAATGGCTGCGATATTCGAACCGCCGTCCAGTGCGCGTCTCAAATTTTCACTGCGACGGTGGGAAGAGGGGGAGCTGCCACTGGTGTTCCGCTGCTCCCTCCTGGCGTTGGCTCAGGCCGCATATCCTGACTTGGCGGGCAGGGCACTGGACTCGCTGGCCCTTGAAAGGCTGCTCGACCTGGCGCGGGAGCTGGGGATCGTTTTGTCCATTGCCAACGATCGCCAGATCACGTTATTGGCGGTGGCCGAGAACATTCAAGCTTACCTCTCTCTATGGCAACTGCCCTGGGTGGCGGCGTGCACAGGGGCCCCGGCGCCGGAGGAGGGGGCCGCCCCTCAGGGGGTGGACACCCTTGCGGACCTGGCGGTGCCCGACCGCCGCGGGAGGGGTGTGGGTGGTCGCCGGCCGGAGCAGCCCTGACGGGCGGGACCTTCCCGTCTGCAGGACGCTGCTGCAGTGGTCTGCTTCCGCTGTAGCCAGCAGGGCCACATAGAGCGGGGCTGCTGGGTATTGGCGGCATATCGGTTGGCTCCTCATGCCTCCACGGGGTTCTCGCCTTTTTATTTGATGTATGGTAGGGAACCAGAACCCCCAATACACATCCAGATGGATGTCGGGTCCTCCAGGAAGGGATCGGCGGTGCCTGCTCCATTGAGGGTCACGCTCGACCGGTTGCGCGAGGCACGGCAGGCCGCTGTCAAAAATTCCACCAGCCGGCAGACAGCAAACGAGCGGCTGCCAAAACACCAGGCAGCTGGCCTCCCATGGGTAGCGGGCCAAAAGGCGTGGCTGCATTGCCCCCAGGTACCCCGTTGGCACGTCTCCCAAATTACATCGCCCTTGGCAGGGCCCCGTTGAGGTTGTGGAGGTCCGACGGCCGCAGTGCGTTCGGATTCGGTTCGGTCGGCGGCAGTGGATAGTGCACCCGTCCCGGCTCAAACGTTATGTGCCATCTACCCCTGTGGATCCATCCCCACTTCCGGCGGGTGATGCGTCCGACGTGCCCTTCCTCGGCCGGGTCGTGATGACGGAGGCGACGTCCGCCTTGTGTGTGTGCCCCCAGAGCCCTCGCACCGGAGGCCCTGGCGGGGGGCCTGTCGCCCGCTAACAAACCACCTGCACTGTCGCCCGACGTCACACGAGGGAGTGGGCCGGCAGCGCATACCCGCTCTAGGGGAATGCGGCTCCGGTGATAGGCCGGCCTGCCGTTCATCAGACCCTGGCGCCAGTTCGGCACTGCTGTGGGCGAGGGGGGCCTTCGTTCTCTTTTTCTTATTGTTGTGTTGGTTGTTGTTGTGCCATGCTGCCCTTATGTTGAGTTCTATCTGGCAGCCGGTTCGGCCTTCATGTACTTGTGTCCCCTTTGGGAACTGGGCCCCACTTTCGTCAGGGGTGCAGCCGGGTTGGCTGTTTTTTTTTTCATGGGGGGTGGGGGGGAGTAATGTAGAGGAGTAATATGGGGACGTGACGTCATGCGCGCTGTCCAGTGCGATGACGTTATGTCTCCTCTAGGTACTTAAGGGAGACCCCGTGATGAAAGCGGGGTCGTAGCTGGAGACAAGGGACTGAGCAGGGTGCAATGGAGGGCCAGGAGCAAGGGGATAGAAGTCTGTAGACAGCGCAGCGGAAGGGCTAGGTGTAGCTGCGCTCCTCGGTCGGCCGATGTTGGCTGAACCCTCGGCCGGCGCAGAGGAGGCAACCCGGGCAGCCTGCTGTGGAAGGGAACAGATAGGACCTAGGGTCCGAGTGTAGGGCCAAGTCTAGGACCCCTTACCCTTGTGGGGAAGTGTTATCTCCGGTGTTATTGGCAGAGCCCTTAATATACTACTGGCGCAAGCCGTCTCCTCCGTTTCCGAGTCGTCAAGAGCTTCTCAACACCTGTATACGCTATGTAAAAACTAACAAGTGTTCTCTAGCGCTTACTATGCGTGGCACATACACTCACCACTTTAGTCTATTAATTCATAACACCTGGATCTGTTGTATGCCTTCATGGTGGCTAGCCTTCGCTGCTAGACATGCCCTCAACAAAGTGCACCTATAGTAATAGGTTTAACCCTTTTAACTGGCACAAAAAAAGGGTAAAACCTATTACTATATCTTGTTACTGGCAAAGGAGGTCTCATAATGTAAAGTGCACCTAGCCTGGCACATGCGCCGTGATGAAGTCACCGCAATTTATTGGTGAACAGATGCCGTTTTTTTTCATTCTGTGTATGGAATACTGATGCACTTAGTGCACACACTTTGTTTTTTCCATCATTAACTTTGTTAGGCACGGGAGATATAATTGAGGTAGTGTAGCTCGGGAATATCGGAACAATAGGAGTGGGATCGAGGATTAATGTAATGGGTAATTAATAATGAGTGGATCTCAAGGGTGTAGGGCTTCCAAGACAATCAAAATACAATGGACAATGCTGCAAGCATTCCCCTTGCGGTAAAGGCACTTCAGTTTTCCTTGATAATTATATAATCACAATTCCGTCAGGCTGGTAAAGATTATATATGCAGAGGTTGGGACTAATACATTTCTATAATCATATGACCAGGAGGGTAATCATTAGTAATTTCATATCACTACTCATTTAGTGTAATCAACTTACCACTAGCTATTACAAGTTTATTACATTGTGCGACTATTATTTTAAACTTTCAAACGTAAAAAAAGATCCGCAATCTAAAGGCAGTTGGGCCGGCAAATTCTACATAACCCTGGTTCTCATATTACATGTTAACTTAACATCATATTTTAAAATGGAGTAATCAGATTATTTATATATAAAAAAACTAAATGTGGTATAATATTGCATTACATTGCATTATAAGACGTCCACTAATCAGTACTGCAATAAGGCACTGGTTACTTTTCAACGGCAATCTTGGAAATAATGTGTGCACGTAAAATCGAAATGATGTGCATTTCAAATAGCAATGTTTACTATCGCTGCGTGTATGTTTTATGTTCATATGTTACTTAAACTTTTATACGTCTGTGCTTGTTGGTGAAGTGGTTTATGGCAGGCGTGTTGACGGTGTTGCCGTCTCTGTCAATGTACTGGTTAAATATTGCTCGATAATGCTCGGGGTTGTGAGGTCATTTTTCATATGAACCTGCTTTGTACAGATAACCTTGAAGCTGGCTCTGTCTACCATTCTATCCCTAATTGTGCAGGAATATATCAAATGTTACCATTTACCAAGCTATTATTCATATTAACATAACAATTTACTGCGCGTCAAAAGCGTTTTCTTTTATGAACGACTGCAGGCCTCAGATAAGAGCAGTAGTGAAAAAAACTCAGGATAAATATCAACAGAAATAGGCAATATTGCTCTGGCCATTTTCACATTATTTTCACCACTGAAGTTTCTCTCCAGTGAAACACGTGCTTAGACTTCCTTTCTGATTGCTATTTAATGTTATCTATTTGTATTGTGTCGGATTATTTCTGCGTAAAGCATCAATGTGTTGCCAGCAATGCCAATACTGGCCCTTTCTACAGAAATGCATATGAACGAGGGGGAACGGGATACGGTTGCAAATAACACTTAGACGCAACATTGGGTACGGCGCACCAGAAAAGTTGCCTCATTAAAATTCCGAATGTCGTCTCAGAATCGCGATGCAGAGAGACTCGTGCTGTTCAATGCTGTTCCAAGATCCAGCAGAAGTTCCCCACTTGCTCGCTCAAGAGATATGGTGGTCGTCATTATCACCCTTAGTCTGTGGAGGAAATGCCACATTTCTATGGCCAGAGCTATTCAGCTCTTAGCGGACACTGTTCACTTCACACAAAGTTGTATTCGTTTTTATAGCTTTAATCAGGATCATGAGCCAAGTCAACCATCAACTAGGTTTTGAACTCTCAACACTGCAAATGTAAAGTCCAGCCCTCTTGCAACTGTGGCCATGCAATTCCAAAGTATGGCCCAAATACTAAAGCAACTGCAGTCTGCGCTGCTTCAACGGAAGAACAGGAAAACTATGCGCACTCTCTCCTGAAGCCGACCTCGACAGTGACATTCAGCTCCCGAACATGTTGACGCACGCAAGAACAGATTAACCTCTTTGGTTTCCATAAAGGATGTATTTACTGTTGTCCTTTTTAAATGTATCCATCTATGCCCTATTTAAACCAGAGTCATAATATACAAAACTGCCCGAGCCATTCTCTGTAAGCCTTCCCATGGCTAATTCTGATTTAACATTAGCCATTTTTAAATGGCGGTCAAACCAACCTATTTTAAATTAAGTTAATTAATGTGAAATAAAAATGAATGTTGGGGTGTGTTTGCTATCCAAATTTTGAGCAGAGTAAACAATGCGTCAATGCTTTTCCCAGTGATGGGAATTTTCAAGGCATCATGATGTGGTGTGGGTGGTTGTCATAACTTCAGGCTTTGTTAAAATGACATTGATTCTCAGCAGTGCTTTCGCAGATCTCACTCCTCTGAGTTCAAATTTAGAAAACAAACTTCTGTACGCTCTTATTGATTTAACACTATCTTTTGTGAACCATGTTCACAGATTGCAAGAAGAATGTGAGGTTAAAGCTATTAATTCCTGATATCTCCTTGACAGTTTCATAATTTCCAGCCTGTAGCCGATGTGAGCTTGTCTGTGATGAATAGCACGTGTACAGTAATTGTGCACTAAACAGCGTGTTGCAGTCCAGAGGGGCCAAGTAACAGCTTTGTACTGCATCTTGCTGCGTGTTGCATGTTTGTGAAATTCCCACGTGGAGTGAGACTTCTTGTTCGCCATACATTTACTAAATACACGAGGATCCATGATGCCAAAGCGACTCGTGAGTTAAAAACTACTATGAACTTGTTTTTTTACTTTACCAGGTAAGACCCCACTGAGCTGTATAAAGCTCTTTTTCAGCAGCGGCCTGGCCACAAATGATAGCCCAACGAAGTGGCTTATCATGTGGACATTTATAGCGGCCTAACACTCCAAAACGCATGTTTCTAAATGTGGAGGGAAAACCCAGAGGTAAAAATCCACGCGACCATGGGGAGAATAAGTAAACTCCAAATATAAAGGCGTCAGGGTCTGAATCGAATCCATATACAGTACGTATGTATAACTTCTTTCGCACCGTACTTTTCCAAACATGCTAATCGAACCCATGACCTGTTGTAGCAAACGAGGTAGTTAACATTAGGGCTGATCGATTTGGGGGAAATATCTAATTGCGATTATTTTTGAGATTGCGATTTAATTTGCGATTAAAAATGTTTAAGTCAAGCTTCAGTTCAATGTTCACTGTGTAATAGATTTACAACACGTGATGGAGCATTACCACGTGACACCATCAACAATATGAACTGCTATATTCTAATGCAAGGGTGAGAACTTAAAATATATTAATTGCTTCCAACATGTATTTATTAAAACATTGTAATTGAAATAGAATAATCAAACAGAACAATTGTTAAGTAAATAAAGTTATACTAGTAATAAGAAATAAAACAATTCCAATAAGTAATAGGACTTTTAAAATCGCCAAAAATCGCAGCCTTTGCGATTTGCTAATCGCATTGTTTCAAATTGCGATTTCGATTTGAAATCGATTAATCGTTCAGCCCGAGTTAACGTCTTGCCACCTCGGTGAGATGTTCCACGACCCGTGAACATGAGGCCACGTCCAGACAGCTGTAGAATTAATCTTGAAGGACTCGCAAACACGACGGGTCCATTACTGTATGTTGAACTTCTTTCGCACCGTACATAGCCAACTGCTCTATAATCAGAGGTGCTCTGCTTAAACATTGTTTTTTTTTTGTGTGTTATGGCTGCACCAAGCATAGGCCAAAGGCCTTGTATGCCCCAAAAAATTCCAAGTTGTCAGCAACAAAACAGCACAGAGTTGTGAAAGGATGAAGAGTCGATACTTTTAGCTGCGGAGAATCTCTCTCGCTGTGTAAAGACGCGACTCGGAACTTTATTGTCTCCAAGTTATTTATATTGATCCAACCGCGGGGGGCCGGGACGAGCGTGTATAACTTCCGCGATCCTCGGAACATTTTGTTTGGACGCAGCACCGACACGAGAACCGGGCTTCATGCTTGCTGCTTGAAGCTCGGCCCCTCCCCTCGAGCTCCGCCCACCCCTCGAGCTCCCCCCCCCTCGAGCTCCCCCCCCTCGAACTCCCCCCCTCGAGCTCCCCCCTCGAGCCCCCCCCCCTCGAGCTCCCCCCCCCTCGAGCTCCCCTCCCCCCTTGAGCTCCCCCCCCCTCGAGCTCTCCCCCCCCTCGACCCCCCCCCCTTGAGCTCCCCCTCCCCTCGAGCCCCCCCCGCTCGACCCCCCACCTTCGCCTCAAGATCCAAATCGCTCTGCCGGCCTCTCTGCATCAATGTGAGGCCCTCTGTGGACCCCGTGACTGTCCGTGCCTGGGGCTTCTTCTCAGGTAAGTGGTCGGCTGTTACCTCGATCATTAACATCTGCATCCCTGTCAACCCCTTGTCAGCCCCTTGTCAGCGCCCGAACGTATTATAGACCAATACAGACCGCATTAGCCACCCGGTGCCCTTATAAATCTCAACGTTCATCCTGCAATGTGCTTGTTTGTCTGTGTTTGTGGTGCCACCGCAGCGGAGCAGCTCGGCCGGCGCTACCCTATCCTTGCTACCCGCTCCTCGCACCCCCCCCACGAACTCACGCACGCCCCACTAAACACTCGCATGCACCCCCGTAAGGTCTCGAGGAGGGATCACCTGGTACGATGGGTTTTCACCCAAGGATCCCACTAGCAGGAACGTTACACGGTTTCCCCGGACCAGGAAATTGGCTGAGCCCCCCAGACCAGATTACATGGCGGCCCCCCTAAAAGGGGGCATAGAGCTTTACAGGCCGGCCGCGATGAAGCATACACAACACGGGGGGGGGGGGGACCTTCAGCCAGTACCCAGCGGCAGTGTAAACAGTGGGGTGGGAGGGAAAAGCCCCTAGGTCGAGAAGAGTTGACTTAAGTGGGAGGGGGCGAGGGGATTATCGATGAATCACCGGCGAGGAACGTAGGTACGGAGACAATGGGAAGGGGGGGGATGTCGCGACCCCCCCTCCCCCCAACGGCCAGAGCGCTCAAAACGGCCGCAAAGAGGATTCGATTGGATGAGCGGGATGACGTCATATGACCTGGGGATTAAGGGGCTTTGGACACATAAGGGGGGGAGGAGGGAGATTTGGATCAAGAGTCCTTCTGGAGTAGGAGAGAACACCAGCCGCCCTCAGCGTCCGTGGGATGCCTGCAGGGTGCAGCTGAAAACGATCGGTCAGCAAAAGTCCCCAAGGCGAGCATCTTCCCCAGCCCCATCGGGCAACTGAAGAGGTGAGTGGGCACGGAAAAGGGAGGCCAATTTAGTCAGCTCGAGCTTAGGGGATCGACGCACTCTGTGACGGGTAGGTGATAGGAGGAAGGGTGCTGGCTGGAGGGGGCCATACACGGGGGTCCCCTATTCGCTCCGGGAAATAAATCTTAGCACAGACTGACATTGTGACGCATGGTGCATGTGTGCGTGTGAAGAGCGGTGTGTGGATGACTATAAATCAGTGTGGGTGCGATGCGCACACACAAATAAATAATTAAAGAGAGGGACGCTCGACCGCGCTGCTAGCGTAGCGAGCAGAGATTAATTGATTCCGAGCGCCTTGGTTTGTTGACGCAACGGCTTTGTATAAATAAATAATTAACTCTAAACAGCCGCGGGTGGAGGGGGCAGATGTCGCACCCCACCCGCTCGCGGGGAGTGGGGAGGGGGAGATCAGCCCCCACCTAGTGGGGAGGGGGAGATCAGCCCCCACCTAGTGGGAAGGGGGAGATCAGCCCCCACGTAGTGGGGAGGGGGAGATCAGCCCCCACCTAGTGGGGGGGGGAGATCAGCCCCCACGTAGTGGGGAGGGGGAGATCAGCCCCCACCTAGTGGGGAGGGGGAGATCAGCCCCCACCTAGTGGGGAGGGGGAGATCAGCCCCCACCTAGTGGGGAGGGGGGCATTAGCCCCCACAAATGTCCCATCGCAATGCAAAAAACCACATACACACTTTTTTCCCCTATTGAAACGGCTGTACGCCGTATGGACCTGAAAACTCCCCTGTACAAGAATACGGCTAAACCGTATGGGTTGACAACTATGCATCTGCATGGGGTGGATTGTATCACCTGATAATCTGTGCAATGCTGGACGGGAAATATAGTGCAGGGTTGTCCAGATATCTTGTGACCACCCCCCCCCCCCATCATTTAATTCTCAAAAACGTAATATGTTTTTCGTAAGGCTTGTTTAAAACAAAAATGAACATGCAAAGGAAAAATGAATGTTAGGAGTGAATTAATTGAGGAAGGGGGGGACACAAGAAAGCTGGACCACCTTGTACAGTATTCATAACAATGTTATTTTGTCTTGTCAGCCTGGTGGGCTTGTTATGTTCATGGCCTGCCCATGATGGACGGAAGAGTTGCCACCTGCGAGTTTCAGAGACTTGCGGGACGAATGCTATGTCAGTGATGTTGTCTTGAGTGCTGTGTTATTACGCAACTGCCAAAAACGTGGGCCCTTTAATGTCCCGGGAAGATCGACGTATTTCCTAGAACACGTACCTGAGCAACAGGATAATCCTGGGGGCAGGACAGGTGGGCGACCCGACCAGCACTCTGCGTGCAGAGCTCCCAAGAGGTGACTCAGGGTATTTAAATCATTGATGCCTGTGAACTGAGTTGTCGATTGTGTAGGTACAGTATCTTCAAATGTGAAACTCAAATACTGCACTTGTAATGCACTCTTTTAAATGTAATGCCACATTCCAGGCCTACCTCGGAATCTCTACCTGTTATATATAATTGCTCTCAAATATTATACCTGTTCAACATATGTAAGAAACAATATCTTTTTTTTCATCAGTGCAGGCCAAAGCTTTTACGGAATTCATAACTTCCGTTTAATAACTAAACCAGTTTAGACGAGCAGTAGGTCCTTGCAGAAGGTATCAGACTCATTAGGAAGGGATCTTTAAACTGTTAACGCATTTGGTGAACCTTTGGCCATTCAAAAAAACAAGTGTGAACAACTTTGTGTAACATATTCTTGGTTCTTTCGGTAAAGTCACGTTGAAGGGAAACAATAAAATAATGAAATATATATAAAACAATAAAATTATCACGACGTTTCGACTGCAACACAAGCAGTCATCATCAGGTGTGAAAACCAATGGCAAGAACATTTGAAAGAAGGAGCCTTTCAAAACCATCACTTTACTCTACATTGCGCGGATCACAAAAAGCTCTCCAAAATCTTGAATAAACACAAGATCCAGGTTCGTTTCAACACATTACATAAAATCCGTGATCTGGTTCCGTCTGTAAAATATGTGATTCCGGACATACACTACCCTGGTGTCTACAAACTAAGTTGCCTCTGTGGTAGTAGTTACATTGGAGAAACCAAACGACATGTCTCGGACCGCATTTGTGAACACAAAGCAGACCGTAAACACGGTAGGACCAAGACCTCGGCCGTGGCAGATCACTTATAATTCAGTAGGCTCACATGACATTGACTTCTCCAAGACAGAGGTTCTTTGCAAGCCATCTGGCTACCAAGAGAGATTCGTTCATGAGGCTATCCACATATACAAACAGAGACAATTTCAACCGAGAAGATGGATTCTGGTTTAGCAATCATTGGAAGGATTTGATAAACCATTTCAGGTCTTAATTGATTGTTCACGCTTACGGTGGCTTTCAGACAGCATACATTAATTTTGCGTCTCCCCCCTCCTCTTTTCCGAACATAAATGGACTCGTCCATCTAAACAAACTGTCAAATCGCTATCCGTGGTGGTAACGCTTTAAAATAAATAAAGAAATACAAAACCGCCACTTCTTTCAAATGTTCTTGCCGTTGGTTTTCACACCTGATGATGACTGCAGTCGAAACGTGATAATTTTATTGTTTTATATATATTTTATTATTTTATTGTTTCCTTTCAACGTGACTTTACCAAAAGAACCAAGAATATGAATCACTGCAGTCACAAAAGCTTTAAATCAAAATTTAACTTTGTGTAACGCCCTTAAAGAGTGATTTCAGAAGCAGAGTTCACATTGTACTCGCGGTGACTTTTACAGCCCTTAAAGTTAAACTATTAACATGTCTGTGCGCACAGATTTCCTTTGTCTCCGAAAGTTGCCCTGCATTTGTATAAGTCAGTGTCTTCATATGCAAATGGTTATTGGGATAGCTCTCAACTCCACTGATGGCTTGCACTAGCAGTGGCTATTCCACATTTCCATGGTGGGGTCAAATCTATCCACGAAGTGGTGGTTAATACTAGAGTGACGATTGTCACGATGTGAACTCGATCACAATCTTCTGATTTTGAGATGATCGCCAATCCAGCCTCATTGTACTCAAACAATATTGTTTGTTTAACACGTAGGCATTCGCGACCAATATTATGCATAAGAAAGAGTTTTTTGTATGTAATCACCAGCGAAACGTCACAGTACTCGAATTGTAAATGCTGTGGGTTTCCTCCAACACACCGGTGTGCTGAACAAGTAACTAATTGGCACATTTTGTTTTCGTGGAAAACCTTACTAATTGGCTGTGTCGGGTGGTGGCAGGTTAAACGACACATTGATATTTACGGGATCTAACTATAATAAGCCAAGAATGTGTCACCCGCACGTGACGTCACACCACATGAGCCCCCCCCCCTCATTAATATTCATGGGTGGGTGGATTTCTACACGAGCGCAGAGGAAGGGGGAGCTTAATTAAATATTTTATTACGCAAAGTCACTTCAAATGTGACGTTTATTTACAGAAAGTGACGGTGAAAAATAAATATACGCAGCACACTGCTACATCCGTACGTGACGTCACTGCAAAATAGCACCCCCCCCCCCCCGTCATTAATAATCATGAGTGGGTGGATTTTTACACTTACGCAGAAGGTCGAGCGGAAATAAATATTTTTACGCAAATTTGCTTAAAATTTGACGTTTATTTATTTAAAAAGTTCATCGAATTGACTACTATATTTACCCAAGAATATCAGTGTGTAACGCGCGTGACGTCACTCCACGTCGACGAGCCCCCCTCATTAATAATCATGAACAGGTTACGCCCTCGACATGGACCCGCTCCTCATTACTAATCATGAGCGGATGACGTCACTGCATGGAGAACCTTGTCATTAATAATCATGAGCAGGTGACGTCACTGCACATCGAACAGCCCCCTCATTAATAATCATGAACAGGTGGGGTCCTCCACATGGACCCCCCACCCCCCGTCATTAATAATCATGTTGAGTGACGTCACTCCGCATGGAGCACCCCCCGTCATTAATAATCATGTGCAGGTGACGGCACGCCACATCGAACAGCCCCCCTCATTAATAATCATGAACAAGTGACGTCATCCAAATGGACACCCCCCCACCCATTCAAAATAAGTATCGGCTGATGTCACTCCACATGGGGGGGGCGAGGCGCCTCATCCCCCCATCAGCTTACAACTCTCACTACAAAGGCAGAACCTTCACGTCACGTGATCTCCGTAACGCTGTTGAGACATAGAAGTAAAAAGGATGTAATGATGAACAAGGGATTATAACCTTTCAATGAAATAAGCCTGTATCACCGCGGCCTAGCAAATAATATTGTGTCTTGGTTAAGGGAAATAACACATTTTAAAGTGGATTCAAATAAACAAATACATTTCAGTCACTGATATACATCATTTACTCATCTGGATATGTATCTATATGTAGCTGAATAAGGGCATCTGAATATTGTACACTCATCGAGTCTGTTTTGACTTTTGTTAATGTATCATTCTCCGTACGTTTGGACTGTTCCATGTAATGTATGGATGTTATTGAATGTCTGGTCAGGCAGCTTTCCTTGTTTCATACTGCAAAGGGTACAATTTACTTTCAATTCTAGATTTGAAGCTTTCGTGACTGCAAGGATCCATACTCTTTGGTTCTATTCGGTAAAGTCACGTAGGTAAAAAATAAAACAACAAAAAATAATTTACTTTCAATTAAACAATTTTCTCAGGTTATGTATTCCCATACATCTGGAAATTACTCTCCCATACATCTGGCAATTACTCTCCTAAAAGTGGGTATTAAAGACATCTTTACAAGCTCAAAAGTCCCCCATACCAATGGCAAAACATTTTATTCAGGGGAATTAAACGTTAAGAGGAATTTAAACCTGTCGACATCAACATACCCACTGAAGTATGGGAGCAAATGGGAGTAGCTTCCTTTAATCCTGAGAGCCAATATTCAAGATTCTCAGTGCATACTTTCAGCAGACCTTTCTATTTTGCCACATCCAATCAAAATCCTCAAACTCTTGTGAAATAACAATGTGCGTTGCCTTCTGGGAATACATAACCTGAGAAAATTGTCCTAAAAAGTGTCACGGTGGCTTATTGAATTTAAGCAGGTTCCTAGATTTAAAAGCTAAAATATAATTACTTTATTCATATAGAAATGGATTGCATTTGCCACGGCATGAACAAAATGTTGCAATATAAATGTGATCTCGCCTCATAGCAATATTACAACACGTGACAGCTCCCAAACACCCTCCCTCCCTCCAGCCGTGTATCCCGTCCAAATGCGTGGGCAGTGCTGGTTGTGTTGCAGCCCTGCAAGTGCTGGCCCATGCCAGTGCTGGCGTAAAGGCCCCCCAAGTAGAGGGAGAATTTCGCCTATTATTCCAAGCTAACCAGTTGTGTTAAAATTGGTGAGGTGAGAGTACCCACACATTACCCCGTCACACATTACCTGTTTGGTGATCGATGTGGTGTACAGAGGCGGTTGTGTTTATAGAAAACGTCTTTTTCAAAACACAAAATAATCATTTGCGTCGCTGTGGAGAATATAGTGGCCGGTGACATGGCCTAGCGGTAGCGCATTCGCTACTTGTTGCAAATGTTCAGGGTTTTACCAACGGCCACCTTATTACTGCTGGTGTAATAAGCATAATACTACAGCTATTTGCTTCACATGAGGGCTCTTGAGTTACGCTGTGAAGTTGTTTGCTACGATAGTTAATACGTTTTTACCAATACATTCCAAAAGAAAGACATGATATGTATTTTTCATTAAATACCCTAACCCTAAACTATCTCGAAAAAAATTATGTATTAGGTAACAGATCCATGAATTGTCAAACCCGGTGCTGTCAATCAAATCTTAGAAATGACAAATGAAAATCAAATACCATTATGCTGGCTTGTATAGACTGTTAAGGGCATTTTACTCGGTGGAAATTAATGCAGTAATCCAAGTTCTCACAAACCAAAACCTTGATAAAAATATATATTTATCGACATTGTGAAAACCATTTATTAAGATGAAGAAGCCACCCTGCGATTGTATGAAGACAGCATAAAACTACATTCCAGAGGAGTAGGGCCATAAGATACGTCCCTCTCTGGCTATTCAAAACCACATTATATTTAGCCCTTTGGATTGTCATACAAATAAACTACAAAAAATAACTGATTATTTTTTAAAAAGCTGCAAAGTTCAGATCCAGATAAATATTAGAAAATCAAAAGTCACTATCAACAAGTTTGCTAAACAATAATAATGGAGGAATGAAACTGAAAAATGCAGTAGACAAGCATAATAAAAAATAAGTAAAGCAAATTTTTCACAATTATTTTAGGCAAATTTGAAACAAAAAACCAAAATAAAATAAAAACTCATGAAGTAGATCGGTGTTTTTGTAAAACTTTGTTTGCCAATGAAAGGCAACAAACCAATATGTAATAAGCAGAACGTTTCCATTCACAAGTAGGCTTAGACAGTAGACCTCACCAGATGGGATGAAGGTTGATGGACATGACTGCTTATGGAATAGCTGCCAAAAGAAGGAGCATGCCAGAGAGGATAACAGTGTTGTAGAGATTTTTGTCCAGCAGCGGATAGCTGATTATGAGGATGATTCCTCAAAGGTATGGGTCTATTGCACTGCCGCAATTATATTTTGATAACTTCTTCGGCTGTAATTCAAGGTATTCCTATATAATGTTTTGACTCCTGTAGCACAGTAGCTAATACAATTAGTGACGGCCTTTTAAATATATGGAGGAGTTCATGAAAGGAATTGTTGGGGAAAATGTATCCAACATGGTACTAATGAACATTTTCATTAAGTGATGCAGTTTCAAGATATTGCAGATTACTTACGTGAAACTGTGCATTTCTGAACGATTAAAGTGTGTTTATGTGACATCCACTGGTAGGAGGATTTTTTGTGGGTTGCCTATAATGATGCTGAGGCATCAGGGACTCTCTCTTATTGTCTGGGGCAGTGACAGCCGTGGCAGTGACAGCCGTGGCAGTGACAGCCGGGGCTGTGACAGTCGGGGCAGTGACAGCCGGGGCAGTGACAGCCGGGGCAGTGACAGCCGGGGCTGTGACAGCCGGGGCAGTGACAGCCGGGGCAGTGACAGCCGGGGCAGTGACAGCCGGGGCAGTCACAGCCGGGGCAATCACAGCCGGTGCAGTGACAGCCGGGGCAGTGACAGCCGGGGCAATCACAGCCGGGGCAGTGACAGCCGGGGCAGTGACAGCCGGGGCAGTGACAGCCGGAGCAGTCACAGCCGGGGCAGTGACAGCCGGGGCTGTGACAGTCGGGGCAGTGACAGCCGGGGCAGTGACAGCCTGGGCAGTGACAACCGGGGCAGTCACAGCCGGGGCAGTGACAGCCGGGGCAGTGACAGTCAGGGCTGTCACAGCCGGGGTGCTTTCGCGTATTTGCCGCTCGTTGTAGAATTTCACGATCCGAGCCCCGGTGGCCAGTTTGGCTAATGACGTGGGTGTCTTCACCGAAAACATACGCCGCCCGCTTCACACGGCACGTTTAAGATCCCATGACGTCATGTGAAACAGAGTAGGCCATGTGTGCCTGCCTACCTCACGGTCCGAATTTGCAAATTACGAATGACCTAATAGGATAAAGCCATATATACATATTTTCCCTGACTGAAATCACTGCAGACTACACTCATCTCTGTAATAGTGCCATCCTTTCAGATAGCCTAACACGGTAACAATGGCGCAAATACAAAATATATGTAATTCTTTGGTGAGATTTTTTTCAATTCAGTGTCAAACAGTAAAGAGTCTCACTGATCAAGTGAGCATTGGCTCAGCGATCACCTATTACCAGCTCCGAGCCAGTGGTGGAAATTCAACATTTCCATGGCAGTGAGCAGTCTTCTGAAAAGGACAACCATTGTCCACTTAACATACATTTTTTACTTTTTTTACCAACCTCAGGGGAATTATGAACTGTCCACCCTTGAAAAAATGTAAACTTGTAAGCTACCGACAGCTCCCTCTCGAGCTTGTACAACGTGATGAGCACTTAGAATATCCCATCTAAATTGGCTCTGGCAGTGCTTTACTCTGGAAAGCAACACAAGTTGGAATGGTGATCGGATACTGGATTTTTTTTACATGTGCAAGGGTTAACACAACCCGAGCCTGACTTTGGAAGGACCATGGGCAGATAATCCGATTATGGTCACTGCTGTTTCTAAACTGAAATTTCAGAGGCTTTTTTGCTTTCCTCTGGATTTAGAGAGATGGCGTGATTGCGATTGTGATTCCTTTCTTGATTAACCCACGAATTTATTTTCCACAACATCTTGCAACAGTTGGCATTAGATGATGCCACAGCGGCGACGCAAGAGAAGATTGATTTTGTCCCAGGATTGTTTGTTTCAACAGTCGTCCACAGAACTTAAATGAGATTGTCTCAAAAGTCGAATCAATCCTTTTGTATCTCCATTGCATTCCCTTAGCATGGCCCACATTGAGCATTGCAGACAGTTTCTAAATTAAACCATTCAAGCGATTTGAGCTCAACTTGTTTCCTTAATTAGACGGACATCGAATCATGCCCCTCATAATTACCGTTCAACCCAGCCAGTATGCTCATTCAATAATGCGTATATAAATGGGGCCCTTTTATTTATCAGTATCAAGATGATACAATATATACATAAAGATGTCCAGATGTTCAAACATCAAGTGTGCATTCATCACACATATGCTAAAACATGCAAACAAATATGCTTTGATAATGTATGCATTGTCCTTGAAACTGATTGGCCTGCACCAGAGAAGCCTCTTTTATAGCTTTGTCTCGCCGGTACTATAGAGCAAAATATGCCAAAAGGTGAACAGTACAAGGACTATGCAAACGCCAAAGCATGAATACAGTGGGGAAAAAAGTATTTGATCCCCTGCTGATTTTGTACGTTTGCCCACTGACAAAGAAATGATCAGTCTTTAATTTTAATGGTAGGTTTATTTGAACAGTGAGAAACAGAATAACAAAAAAATCCAGATAAAACGCATCTCAAAAATGTTATAAATTGATTTGCATTTTAATGAGGGAAATAAGTATTTGACCCCCTCTCAATCAGAAAGATTTCTGGCTCCCAGATGTCTTTTATACAGGTAACAAGCTGAGATTAGGAGCACACTCTTAAAGGGAGTGCTCCTAATCTCAGCTTGTTACCTGTATAAAAGGCACCTGTCCACAGAAGCAATCAATCAATCAGATTCCAAACTCTCCACCATGGCCAAGACCAAAGAGCTCTGCAAGAATGTCAGGGACAAGATTGTAGACCTACACAAGGCTGGAATGGGCTACAAGACCATTGCCAAGCAGCTGGTGAGAAGGTGACAACATGATAATTGTTGTTTTACCCTTTTATCTGCAACAAAACTGACACCTTTTTTTTACAAGGAGTCATGTTTACATTGACCACAATACCTGCGGTCAGAACGCAAACAAAAAACAACAACTCTGATAATGTATGCACTGTCCTTGAAATTGATTGGTCCACACCCGAGACAGCTTTCTTTAGAGCCTCGTCTCACATGGTGTTGAACCAGAAGACGCCAAAAGGCGCACAACTCAAAGACAATGCACCATCAGAGTATGAGAGCTCGGGGTAAGCATTTACACCATTGGAAACCTCATTTGCCAGTAACAAAATATGATAATTGTTTTTTGTACCCTTTTATCTGGCAACAAAACTGACTCCTTTTTTTACTGGTGTTGTGGTCAATGTAAACATGACTCCTTGTAAAAAAGGTGTCAGTTTTGTTGCCAGATAAAAGGGAAAAAAACAATTATCATATTTTGTTACTGGCAAATGAGGTTTACAATGGTGTAAAGGTGACAACAGTTGGTGCGATTATTCGCAAATGGAAGAAACACAAGAACTGTCAATCTCCCTCGGCCTGGGGCTCCATGCAAGATCTCACCTCGTGGAGTTGCAATGATAATGAGAACGGTGAGGAATCAGCCCAGAACTACACGGGAGGATCTTGTCAATGATCTCAAGGCAGCTGGAACCATAGTCACCAAGAAAACAACTGGTAACACACTACGCCGTGGAGGACTGAAGTTCTGCAGCGCCCGCAAGGTCCCCCTGCTCAAGAAAGCACATATACATGCCCGTCTGAAGTTTGCCAATTAACATCTGAATGATTCAGAGGACAACTGGGTGAAAGTGTTGTGGTCAGATGAGACCAAAATAGAGCTCATTGGCATCAACTCAACTCGCCGTGTTTGGAAGAGGTGGAATGCTGCCTATGACCCCAGGAACACCATCCCCACCGTCAAACATGGAGGTGGAAACATTATGCTTTGGGGGTGTTTTTCTGCTAAGGGGACAGGACAACTTCACCGCATTAAAGGGACGATGGATGGACGGGGCCATGTACCGTCAAATCTTGGGTGAGAACCTCCTTTCCTCAGCCAGGGCATTGAAAATGGGTCGTGAATGGGTATTCCAGCATGACAATGACCCAAAACACACAGTCAAGATAACAAAGGAGTGGCTCAAGAAGAAGCACATTAAGGTCCTGGAGTGGCCTAGCCAGTAGCCAGACTTTAATCCCATAGAAAATCTGTGGAGGGAGCTGAAGGTTCGAGTTGCCAAACGTCAGCCTCGAAACCTTAAAGACTTGGAGAAGATCTGCAAAGAGGAATGGGACAAAATGCCTCCTGAGATGTGTGCAAACCTGGTGGCCAACTACAAGAAACGTCTGACCTCTGTGATTGCCAACAAGGGTTTTGCCACCAAGTACTAAGTCATGTTTTGCAGAGGGGTCAAATACTTATTTCCCTCATTAAAATGCAAATCAATTTATAACATTTTTGACATGCGTTTTTCTGGATGTTTTTGTTGTTATTCTGTCTCTCACTGTTCAAATAAACCTACTATTACAATTATAGACTGATCATTTCTTTATCAGTGGGCAAACGTATAAATTAGCAGGGGATCAAATACTTTTTTTCCTCACTGTAAGAATACAAGTCCATAGGGAGGATGCTATGAATTTCATTGCACCGAGAAGTCACGGGATCCAAGGGTCAACAAAACAGCAGTTGTATGTTGGGATACTGTAAGCATTGGATGCTGTTGGTGCGCAGTGGTTAGCAACACTGGTCTCGTTCGTAGTCCACAGGTCGCCAGTTCAATCACCTGGCACGGCAGTGGAAACTTTAGGTGAGTATTTAGCAGTCCGGCACGTCCACCCCACCCCGCCTGTGTCCGCCAGCAGTGTAGATGGTTACACCAGAGTCAATCGGCAGACCACGTGTGGTGGTGGGGGAAGTGTGTGGGCACTCCTATTCCATGGAGAAGATTGACTTTGGAAGAGTATTCAGACGTGTGCGTTATTAAATAATGTAATTGTTTTAGTGATAAGACGGACCTGAGTGGCACGTCTTTGGCCAATCTTGGCCAGCTGGCGCGTAACTTAATCAATAAAGACATATGTCCAGCATGGAAGAGTCGTCTAAAGTAGCATCCAGAGAGGCTCTCTCCAGAGCTCCCTCCAGTGGAGGTCCTTCTGCCGGCCGTGGTGTGAGCAAATAATTGCAGGGCTGTACCTTCACCTTTCACTGTCAGGACAGACCTTGACAGTCACACGCAACTTCGTAACAGTCGAAGGACCCAATTGAAGGAAGAAGTGACAGATGCAGAGGTATAAATAGCATTGGCCATGTTGACCTTTTGACCTCGATATGCACCAATTGGGCCTAAACTGCCAGAATGGCGATGGCAAAAAAATAGCACAATAGCCACAAGTGCAGTGCAAAGCATCGTCAAGCTGTGTTGCTCTATTGCGTCTGCTGTTCAAAGCCTTGTGCTGTTATAAATGCTCATTATCCCACAGGGGCTATGTAATGTCATCACACACACACAGTAATGTATTCGGGCCACCCATAGAATCCTTCTGCCAATTTGCTTTTATATCATGCAGGGCTCCCTTGAAAATCACCCGCTGTTCATTTCTCGTATGCTTTGTGTGTATACACTGTATATACACATGCGCATGATGCCACATGGCAAATCCTGTATCCCGTTGTATTTTATTGCATACCCCACACGGTTTCGTCTCTGTGCATTCCTCCACCATCCAAAGTGCTAAAGAATTCATACATGTTGCTCAGAACATACCGTGCGTCCTTTGGTTTTTATGATTTAATTCCATTGCTTGTTTGTCTGTGTTTGTGGGAAGCAGTGGTGAAGTGGTTGCAGCAACACGCTATGAACCCCAGTGACCTGAGCTCAGTTCCCTACCACAGATAATATCAGTGGCGAGTGATATCTGAATTGGTCCTGACCCCTTCACTAGGTTTACTCAGCCTTAAAAAGTGTAAAACGGTGAGGGCTATAAAGATCAACAATTGTGTGCCGTGCCAGCCTTAATAGGTGCACGCAAACAGCACCTGTCCCTGCAGTCTATGAGGGTTCATAATAGAGGTTTGTTTTGGGTTAGATCTTGTAAATATAAATGTGTTGTTAAACCCACCACCACCCGATGCAGTTAATTAGTAAGGTTTATAATGTAATCAAAACATGCCAATTATTTACGAGTTCAGCACACCAGTGTGTTGGCGAGTAAACCCATAACATTTACAATTAGAGTACGACATTTTGCCGGTAATTACAACCAGCCTCATCAGGCGACAGCCAGAATTGTGAGGGTTGTATGGGAGTCTGTATTGTGTATGTGGAGCAGTGGCACAGTGGGTCGCTTGCTGGGCTACAACTCAATTTCTAGCCACACACAGCAGTAAGTGGTATCTGCCCGGATTTACCACATAGGTTACTTCGGCCTTAAAATGAATACCTAGTTCAGTGTGTAAACAATATGACAAGTGACACAAGGTGGCCAAGCCTAGCCCTGCCCAGACAATGCCCTCAAATGCAATTTCAGCCTGAAAATGCCCTTGCTAAAAGCACGTGTCCCTATAATCTATGATGTGTATTACAGTATTTCTGTTTTTGTGCCGCCAATAAACATGGGGATCAGTGGACTCCCCTACTGTTTTGGCTACATGGGTTCGTTTCCTGACTCCAGTGTAAATTCATATCTGGTTTTAATCCTGCTCACCCGTTGGCTAACTAAGCCTACATTGCGTGCCTCATAAGACAAATGTAACTTGGTGCACTTGATATTAGCCACACCACCCCCCTCATTCAATGTGTCAGATGTTATACGTGCTTGTTATCAGCACAAGCCCAACAGTTTGACATAGTCAAATGTGGGTCCTTTGTACTGAGTTTATATCCAATATGTGCTGTAAAGCTGATGTCAAGATATTCGATGGTTCCCACTGGGAAAAAAGGTAAAGGTGCAATCCTGAAATTGCACGCTCTAGCTACTGTTGGATAAAGAGTTTCCACTCGAGGAGCTTTTAATGGATATATGGCCTACTTTTCTACGTTGTCTGGACGTCTTGGAAGAGGTGGGAGTGCCCACACTAACTCACCAAATGCCACCTGCCAATCCACTAACCATGGTGTACCCATTTATACTGCTGGGTGGACAGAGGCGGTGGGAAGTGGGGGGGGGATTTCGGAAACTGGCACTTTGGGAGATCGAATTGAACTGGCTATCTCTGGATTGCAAGTCCAGTGTGCAAACCATTACACTAACGGCAGAATCCCTTTAGGTTCCCATTATGGAGAGGGTTAATTTTAGGAACTGCCATAGATCACAGGGTGCTGGTGCTAGTCAAGCCTTGACATCTAACCCCAATGAATGGCTCAGATGACCTCTGCTGCACTGTGTGCAATGAAGGCCATCAAAGATGGCCAAATCTTGATGGCCTATAACTTTGTCCACTGTATGTTACTGCATCAGTGGTTATACCCAGGGATGATTGCAGAAACATTGCTTGAGTTCATTTTCTGGTTGACAAAGAATCAATATTGCAGCTAGCTGGATCTTCCAAATCAAATGTGGCAGTATTGTCAATTATTTTTCTAAATTTCCCCAAAAAATAAAGGTGTCAGTGGTGAAAATTCCATATCCCTATGGCTGAAACCGGTCTCTCCACATTAACTTCCCAAAAACACTCACCCGATAGACCATTACGATGAATTGAAGTCAACTATAATCGGGAATGAGATCTTGTGATCTGTCAAGTGCTATACAGTAGAACTAAAAATCAATAGCTTAACATTTTATATAAAAACAAATTCACTTTTTTGTACTTCATTTTGGACGCTTTTTTCGTCTAACTGTGCACGTACATGTGCAGCCTTTTTGTAAATCCACTGCTGACCATGCTCCGCAACGCTGGTCAGAACTGCTTCTTGTGTTTGGTTTGTTGTCTCCCCCCACACCTCTGATTAGCACGCATGGCTACGTACGCTACGAAAGAAATTCAACAGGTGGGGATCATTAGAAAAACTCTGAAGAACTCAGAACATCCTTTGGTGCATGCAACTATCAATGTATTGCACACTCAATTCCTAAATTTATTTTTTAAACTGTAAATCGTGCACATTTTTAATGCCAATCCTCTAAATGCAAAGCTCATTTCCTTGACGTGCACTGGCAAGCTCAACAGGCCCTGCATCCCATATCAGTCTACCGACACAAAGGGCCCTTTTCGATCCCACAGTGTTGTTCAGCGAGAATACCCTCTTGAAGGTATGCTCATATTATCCTTCTACAAGATAAATAAGCTTGTCAGATGAAAAAAACGCCCGCGATAATTTAACCATTTAGTGACAGTGCGTTATTGAGTATGCTTGGAATGTATTGATGGGACAGCATTCCAGTTATTTGATCAAAAATGCGTTGTGACATGAAGGTTTGAATAGGTAAGCTTTTGTTGTCTAATCCCTATGATAAACGATTTTGCAAAGCATATACAATTTACCTTGCTTTACGAGGGCTGAACGACATGGGAATTCATACCAATTACAAAATGTAAGAATAGGTTTTGGCAAAGGAGGTCCCATGATATAATTACAAAATGGTTCAACAAAGAACCAAAAAAAGTTTTAAGTGCTCAAAACACTTATTTCTGGGAGACGAATTAGTATATTGTACTACAGCAAGTAGGCTATTGCCCTTTAGGGATTGGTTCGTGTTATCCATGCCTGTGGACACTCCATTTAGAGACTCAAACAGATGAGGAATTCATAATAGAGGTTTTTGGGTTAGATCGCATAAATATTAAAATCTGTCGTTAAAACCCGCCACCACCCGAGGCTTTTCTGGGTAAACAAAATGCCATTGTTATAACATTGTATTAACATTGATTTAATAATTTGTATTAGAAAAGATCATGCGGCAATGCAACAGATTCACATCTGTACACATAATACAACACATGCACTTTTATATATATATGTCAGCATTCATCTTTATTTAGATCTATATTCGGATGAGCTGTTCTGAAACTGCAAATTAATCATTTTAATTCATGTCAGTAGTGCAACTCAGCAGCTCTACAGCATGACTCGTGTATTGAGATAATAAGGTTCTGGACCCAAGTATTATCCACCTCTGTTTGTATTCAGCCAGATGGCACTGTTGCTATCCTCGAGTTAAATCCAAATGGCAGGGTAGCTCAGCTCATCATTCCTCCTAAACCCTGTGACAGGAATGTGGAATTTGACTCCTGGATCATGCCTGATTGCCTTCCTGTTGCCTGGTGCAGCATGAAAACAAGTTCCCTTGACTTGTGGTTCCACTCAGAGATCATCACCATGGGCGAAAGCTGAATCTATGATACCCTGATTTTGACACAATATGGTAAGGACATGGTACAAAATACGGTTTCCTTTTTGCAAAATGTGTTACCCTATTGGACCAGGAAACATAAAGTAGGTAAAGGCAAATTATAAAATGTCTCAAACAGAATATGTCAACGTCTCCATCCTCAAATGAGTGATTACAGGGCTAATCTTTGAGGTCGCTCTTAGTCAGTAGTGGAAATTCCAAATTCTTATGGCAATGGCCATTCTATCCACAGGCCAACCATAGTTAACTTTCCACAAAGTGGCAATGATTTCCTCGGTGATGAGTTGAGTTTCCAATGACGATGACTTGAACTTGAATCTCTGCGATTGTGAATCATATTTTAACCATAGGCGGAGTTTGACTTATATATTTGGTGGGGGGGGGGGGGGGGGCATGGGTTCGCTTTGTCCCTCACATTAGGAATCGCGGGTGCATATAATACATTTATGTATTTATCATAATTGTAAACTACCGAGAATAATATTCTTGGTTCTTTCGGTAAAGTCACGTAGAAGGGAAACAAAATAATACAAATATAAAACAAAATTCTCACGACGTTTCGACTGCAACACAAGCAATCATCATCAGGTGTGAAAACCACAGCAAGAAAATTTGTAAAAAGTGGCGGTTTTTACTTAACTGAGAATAAATTAATAAAGGTCTTGAAAACTTCCCCATGATGGGAGGGGGGGGGACACAGCCCCCCTTCGTCTTGGGGAGGAAAGATATGACACCTGGCATCTCTAGCGAGGACTTTAGCCAATGCTACGAAGCTCTTGTTTGGGCCCTGCAGCCCGCAAGTGCTCTGTCTGCGCATGCCACTGCCATTGCTTACACTTTGAATCCAAACAAATTCTCAATTAATGGTCTCTTTGCCTACCGTATGGGTACAATATTCATGTATGCGCACACATAACCAAAGCTCTTGTTGCTAATTTTTTTAAATGCCTAAAGATTAACCTCATTGCTTGCCTACAGCTCTAAACTGTCATTCCATGCTACAATCATTAATCTGCATTTGCATATAATGATTAATATTGTCTGCAGCTAATACATAATTGAGGCTTTGTTGGGCGTTTGCCACACATGGGGTTATCCTGTTCTTTTAATTTTGCTTCAATGATGAGCATGCTGTTGTATCTTTAGGCATTTTCTTACTGATAAGATTTCATGGCAAACATGATTTATTAAAGAATTAGCAAGAATCCTGCCCCAAGACAGGAAAAGTGAGTTATAATGGAAGCCAAGCAGTTAATTAGGAATAAATGTTAATTCACTTAAAGTTGCAGTACTAGGGGTGCAAAGGGCTTGAGGTGATATAAGGATTTGTTCACATCATCACAGTCCCAGACAAACATTTCGAATTCTCAAAAAGAAAAAAAAAGTCATCCAACCAGGTGTATTGACCCATAACCTTCCAACAGTCACTCTAATTCAAATGAGACCACAGAGTTCGGTGCTGCACACGGACAAATGATTCATGGGCGGGAGATGATTCTGGTTTCGCATGACATCTACGAGCACGAATGTTCCGCAGAAACCTGCCCTGCTCCTGTCGTGGGGGGCAGTTTTGCCGTCAACGTGTCGAGGGTTAACAATTCCCCGCACCGTGATGCGATTCGAATCATGATCACAATGGGGGTCGTGATTCGCTGTGAATCGATTATTATTTTCCCGTGGATGTAGCATTAGACTTGTATCATTTATGTTATTTTTTTAATGTAAAGCTTTCGTGATTGCAGTGATTCATATTCTTGGTTCTTTCGATAAAGTCACGACCGCAGTCGAAACGTCGTGATAATTTTATTGTTTATATGCATCTATTATTTATTTATATTTAGGACTTGCTATCCCAGGTTTTGATCTTCCGTGAAGCTCCTAGTCCACCGTAAACCGCATCCGCTGGACAAGCTATGACAGATGTGGATAAATGTTGCACAAATAGAACATTTAAAACTCTCCAGTGTGCGACTGTGGTCATCCAGAACAGACCTTGCAACGTATAGCGACGCAACACCCGATACACAAATACAGAGACATCACAGCGATGCACTTCGCTGCTCCTAACGTGCTTATCAGGGCTTGACCACCAGAAAGTGAAATTTTAGTTGTTGCATCTACATCAGCAGCCGTATAACAACAAGAAGAGACTGTTGTACCCGTTTATCTATTTTTCACTCGTTTCGTTTTGTATTATTCGTTGTTGTAACTTGCTGACCCACCCCTACTGGACACGTTAAAAAAAGAGCTTCATAGCTCATCGGATTCCTCCAGTCTAAATGTAAATTCTGATGTGTATTAGGAGAGTCGTTTGAGCCATCTGCTATCGGTAATATTTTCTCAAATGTGTATGAATTACTTAATAAGTTAGAGATTGTAAGATTCTGCCGACAGGCCATGGCATAAAAACAAAATTGTTTTCTTGCCATAGCCATTATAACAATATCTGTGTATTAACTGTGTATTAATATTTTTTACATTTGTTTACCCAGGAAAGCCCCACTGAGTCTCCAGACTATTTTTCAGGAGTGACCTGTACATTTTCTCGTAGTTGGTGGCAATGCTGCGATCTGTAATCCCAGTTGAGTAATTATTGGGTAATCTTTAGCATTGGAACGGAGAACCCAAGGAAACCTGTGACAAACAGGGCAAGAACATACAACGTCCATAGAGAAAGGCACTCAAGTCGGGAATCGAACCCAAAACCTTCATGCTGTGGGGCACACGTTTGCTCTGTATCCACGCTGCTGCCTACAAGCCACCGAGTTAATCTTAACAATTATCAATTGCCGTTGGGGCCATGGAACGTGATGCAGAGAGAGTTTTTGAGGCTGTGCCACTCTGCCAATCCAGCCCCAAATCTCGATCCCTCGCACGTTGCCAAACCCTCTGTGGCAATTTGCAGAAAGGCTTCAGAGAGCTTTAGTGGAGAAGTAATGTACAACTGTGCTTCAAAAATATGTATACATCAACACGTGTGTGTACATATGAAAGTAACAGTTAAGGAGCGATCGTGGACAACACTGTTCATGCTTCTACGCCCCATTATCACGGCCATCCTCTGCAACTTTTGCAGAGGTGACACCCAAGCTCCCGGGGCAACAGTATTACCCCACTATCTGGCTTGAAGGGGTCTTCTTATATTTGGAGCCAGTTGCCCTCCACCAGGCCCATCTGTCACAACCTCCCCTTCATCCGTAATTATGTGTGCGTTGTTTTTTGGGCCCCGTTCTTTTTGTAACCTCCAAGCGGCTTACCTTATCTTATCACGTTAACAGGTACTTGCAACACAAGGGCTCTCTGACTTGAGTTAACACAGACATTGGCCCTGCACCAAAATAGCGGTTCTCTAAACATTCATGTTAGCTTCTCTGTCCTTCCAAGGTGCTTCTTGTAGTCCGACTGAGTTGGATGTATTTTCCACAATTCCCAACAACCGAAATCGGCACGTCGGCGGTGTGCTGTGGTGTGTGGTCAGGGTTGCCACAGATTTTTATGGAATGTGCCAGAAAAACCCCACCTCGTGAATAGCCAAGAAAAGGCGAGGAATTGGTCACCACAGCCATTCCACACCCCCAGGTGTGCTGCTCCAGAAACTATTCCAGGGAGGGGGAGGGCAGGGATGTGCATTTGCCCTCATCACCCCTCCCCCCTGGAAGCTGCCACTTCCTCCAACCATCACAACATCATCATCTTACTGGTTATGCTTGCAGTGCTTTACTGTATTATTCATATGTTAGTTCCGCCCACACAGCTTAAAAGACGCGGTCCATGCTTGGCAGTGTTCACTCAAGCGCTGTCTTCTGGACAGTCCTGTTTCTTCACCTGAAGAAGGCTACTTGTGTTGTGGCCAAAACGTCGTGAGAATTGTATTTTATTATGTTTTATTTTTATTCTTTTATTTCCATTCTAAGTGACTTTACCGAAAGAACCAAGAAGATGAATCCCTGCACTCACGAAAGCTTTAAATCGAAATGTATTATTCTATTACAGACTTCAAAGTTGCTTACCCTGTCTTGTAAATGTCTTAGTAGTGTAGTGACGGTATATCGCCCACTAGGGTGTTAGAGCGCTGTTGCCCACCCACATGGGTACGGCACACGAACGGTCCCTAGGGGGGCGTGATTCGTGCAGTCCAGGGAGCGAACCTTTTGGAAGATGCCAGAATGGGGGCGTGGCCAGGGGGCGGGTCGAGACCACGCTCAAGTGGATAAAGGGGAGGCCCCGAGATCGTCGGGGGTCGATTTGATGGATATATTCAGTGAGCCTGCGTCACGTTGTCTCGTCTTGGATCTTGAATAGCCTCGGTATCGTCGGTCAGTTGGTGGTTGTGCTGACTGACCCGTTCGTTGAGTAACTCGCTACCCACTTAGTGATAGGTACGTCTACACCAACTATAGAACCAGTTCCGTTAAGAATTCCCTACACAAGGAAAGTGTTAAACGGGTTGCCTCCAACCACAGAGTGTGTCTCAATTTGCACCACTACAGTAGTATTCAAATACAGCTACCGTACACTCTCAAGGCCAAAGGGTTTGTTTCGACTCGCTATCCTAAATCTCGGTTCTATGCCATGTGTATTCAATATATTAAGTGCACATAGTAGTGTGAACTTACCAATGCGTGTATTGAAATTGCATGAAATTCGACTTACACAAGTAATATAATGTGAATCCCAACAAAGTTTATGTATAGGTTGCAGAAAGAAACAAAATAGATATGTGATAAATATGCATGATCTCCTTATGCAGTGTAGGTGTATATTAAACACTAAAAAATTCAATGTGCATTTTTATTAGCTGGTCTACATGAGATCTGCTGACACAAACTTAGGGTTTGTGATAAGCATCGCTGCAATTCTATTATACCGTCTCCTACTTCTAAGATGCAGTCACCCTCAGCCCCCATGGGCGAGAGGGGCTGCTGAAATGTTCGCAGTGGAGGGGAGCAATGATGACAGCTGCCCTTGGGCCTGGTTCTTTTAGGTACCCAGAGGAATTGAACGGAGGGCCTGCATTTACACAGAACAGAGGGTTGGGGGGGAAGAGGAGAATGGGTGCTGAGATGTTGAAAGGACCCCACTTCTGCTTCCTGTCTTGGGAGGTGTACGTCTGTGGATCCGCATTTTAATATTCAGTTTGGATTTCTTTCATCTAATAGTTTCTTGTATCTCCCCGTCTGGCCTATATCCCCCCCGCCTCATCTCACTTTATAGTGCCACACACCCCTCGTATATCTGATTGTCCTGTTAAACGGTAAGCGTAATTGTTTTACTCTATTACATTCTGCTTTTATCCCTGTCACGTAATACGCGAGTTCATGGCGCAAGTTCAGTATTTGGTGTCAATCTCTGCCCTTCCTATCTGAAATGCAACCCCCCCCCCCCCCCGTGTATTTTTGTCGAATGCAAAGCTACTGTACTCTACGTCTGGCTAAACGTTACGGAGAGCAGTAAAATGTGCCTTATTTACAGCTTAAGTGCTTTTGTCCCAAACAATATTGTATATCGGTGGTAACATCACTGATATAACTTTTACTGGAGGTGTTTTCCCAACGTTTATTTTCATATTTTTCAGGATTAAATGCTTTTGTATCACTTGCCTGACCTCTCCCGTTAATATGCATGTGTACAGTGAGGGGAAAAAAGTATTTGATCCCCTGCTGATTTTGTACGTTTGCCCACTGACAAAGAAATGATCAGTCTATAATTTTAATGGTAGGTTTAATTGAACAGTGAGAGACAAAATAACAAAAAAATCCAGAAAAACGCATGTCAAAAATGTTATAAATTGATTTGCATTTTAATGAGGGAAATAAGTATTTGACCCCCTCTCAATCAGAAAGATTTCTGGCTCCCAGGTGTCTTTTATACAGGTAACGAGCTGAGATTAGGAGCACACTCTTAAAGGGAGTGCTCCTAATCTCAGCTTGTTACCTGTATAAAAGACACCTGTCCACAGAAGCAATCAATCAGATTCCAAACTCTCCACGATGGCCAAGACCAAAGAGCTCTCCAAGGATGTCAGGGACAAGATTGTAGACCTACACAAGGCTGGAATGGGCTACAAGACCATTGCCAAGCAGCTTGGTGAGAAGGTGACAACACAAAAGAACTGTCAATCTCCCTCGGCCTGGGGCTCCATGCAAGATCTCACCTCGTGAAGTTGCAATGATCATGAGAACGGTGAGGAATCAGCCCAGAACTACACGAGAGGATCTTGTCAATGATCTCAAACTAGCTTTAACCATAGTCACCAAGAAAACAATTGGTAACACACTACGCCGTGAAGGACTTAAATCCTGCAGCGCCCGCAAGGTCCCCCTGCTCAATAAAGCACATATACATGCCCATCTGAAGTTTGCCAATGAACATCTGAATGATTCAGAGGACAACTGGGTGAAAGTGTTGTGGTCAGATGAGACCAAAATGGAGCTCTTTGGCATCAACTCAACTCGCCGTGTTTGGAGGAGGAATGCTGCCTATGACCCCAAGAACACCATCCCCACCGTCAAACATGGAGGTGGAAACATTATGCTTTGGGGGTGTTTTTCTGCTAAGGGGACAGGACAACTTCACCGCATCAAAGGGACGATGGACAGGGCCATGTACCGTCAAATCTTGGGTGAGAACCTCCTTCCCTCAGCCAGGGCATTGAAAATGGGTCGTGGATGGGTATTCCAGCATGACAATGACCCAACACACACGGCCAAGGCAACAAAGGAGTGGCTCAAGAAGAAGCACATTAAGGTTTTGGAGTGGCCTAGCCAGTCTCCAGACCTTAATCCCATAGAAAATCTGTGGAGGGAGCTGAAGGTTCGAGTTGCCAAACGTCAGCCTCGAAACCTTAATGATTTGGAGAAGATCTGCAAAGAGGAGTGGGACAAAATCCCTCCTGAGATGTGTGCAAACCTGGTAGCCAACTACAAGAAACGTCTGACCTCTGTGATTGCCAACAAGGGTTTTACCACCAAGTACTAAGTCATGTTTTGCAGAGGGGTCAAATACTTATTTCCCTCATTAAAATGCAAATCAATTTATAACATTTTGACATGCTTTTTTCTGGATTTTGTTGTTATTCTGTCTCTCACTGTTCAAATAAACCTACAATTAAAATTATAGACTCATCATTTATTTGTCAGTGGGCAAACGTACAAAATCAGCAGGGGATCAAATACTTTTTTCCCTCACTGTATATGTGCACAATCCTGTTTCCGCTTCTTTTCCATACTTGCCTCAACCCTTGCACTGCAACACACTTCCCCTTCACATTCAGCAAGCACCCTCCCTGTCGAGTTTCCGCTCCTCCATTAAGAGCCACTTCTTCTCCCTCGCCCATTCCTCCATCCCTAGGTATCCCAGTAATTTCCGTACCCACTAAACTCCCTCCCCATATCTATCCCTATTCACCATATCACCGTTAGCTACTCTCATTGTACCACTCATAACTAATTCAAAGCGCCTTGGATAAAGGCCCTGTATAAATTTAAGATAATATTACATTTTTTGTTGCTATAACAAAATGATGTCAAATTGCCTGTATAAATTACAGGTGAGTACGATACTGATCGCCGGGTTATGAGTTCAAATCCCAATTGGCAGTTGACCCAAGCCGATCATCCCTCCAGGGTTACTAAAGCAAAAGCTGCTTTGTCGGAGGTCAGCAATATGGTCGCCTTAATTCAGAAACTGGCCCCCTGCAGTACAAATGTGCAATTTCTAGTGCTTGCTCAGGAAGTGGCAGATCTAGGGGAGGAGGGAAGGGGGGCAACTGCCCCCCATCCTTGCCGTTGAGACCTCAGAACATAGTATTTAAATGATTTTCACCACGGAAATACTTTTAATGTTTTTATTCTTAATGTAGGGCCCTAGTGGAATTTTCAGGACCTACCCCCTGCACCACCCCCTGGAAAGTGTTTATATCTGTCAGCCAACACAGATGCGCACCACCCCATTGCTTGCATAATGACTAACTTGACTTTAATAAATGCTTTTAAATCCTTCTGAGCCATTTCTTCTCTCCAGCAAAGTCCCTTTTTGGCAAAATATTTTGACACCTAAATTGGCATTTGTATGAAAATGGTTCTGACATGCGCTTACTAATGACTTACTTTGTCAGTTTGTACCGCTTCCAATTTATGTTTCTCAGAGAGGAGAGATACTTGCCTTTTCAGCAAAACCAACTTAACCTATTTATTTGTATAACTAGCTTGTTTGCCAGTCCTAGGACGGAAGCTGTAATATTTACGAAAAAATTGAGCATAGTATAATTGTATCTTGTGTGAATTTGATGGCAGTGAATCTTGCACGAAAGTGTGTCATCAAACACTTTACTGCATTTTGCTGTAGCACTGTATTAATGGCAGTGAATCTGGCACAAAACGAAGTTTTAAAACACTTCACTGCAGTTCACTGTAGCACTGTGTTTAGCTGACCTTCAATTTGTTCAAATTCACTGCTCTGATACTTTATTCTCTTCTGCTTTCGGTCGCTGGGGTTGAAATAAATAGAAATTCGATACAATATCTGGAAAATCACCAAGAAAGGTCTATTTTAACAGAATGTAGAAGCATAAATTAGACTTACCTTTTGTCTCAAGTGCTGAAGACATAAATAAAGACACCAAATGCACTTTGTTGCTGCGTAGACTTATTTATTCGATTAACTTTCAATAAAGAAACGTCAAACTTAAAGCGAATTTGCGAAAAAAAAAGCTTTTTCCGCTCGACCTGCGTGAGTGTAAAAATTCACCCGCTCATGAATTTTAATGAGGGTGGGGTGCGGCATGTGGAGTGACGTAACACGCGTTACACACAAACAGGCATTCTTGGCTTATTATAGTAGTAATTTACATCCATGGAGAACATAATCTTTTACTGCATTTGCCAGTCTGATGGCAAGGAAGACTTTATGACCATTCAAATCGTCAGAATAAACCAAACAATTGCGCACAAAATATGCTGAAGCAACAGTTTTCAGCCCATCGCTGTGTCTCCAATTGGGCAGCACCAGGCAAGCGCCGCATTTGAGTGTCATCGTCAAAACCGATGCTGACGCCGGGGGAGTGGGGGGCGGGGGCGTATGAAACGCGCTATCAGAACGTCGCTTCGTTCTCTCCGCTCCTCCAACGAGGAGTCAGCTGGAGGAGCACTCGAGCGACACTCGGGGCTTTCGTCCCGTGCCTCTGGGCTCGTGTTCGCGACTCGCTGAACCAAATTCTCAGTGTGTGTATTGTGCTACTTGTCCAAGAAGTACGAAGACACTTTTGCAATTTCCAGACTATAATCATCACTCGTTACGGATGCTTAACATGTGGCTACTGGCACTTTGGCAGAGGACTCGATCGCAATCAAAGATCAACATTTAAAGACTGGTCAGGGGTCCCCTGTTGTATTGATAAGCAATTTAATTGCAGATTTTAGTGCCTGTCCGTGTCATTAATTACACAATCCAGCAGCTTTACTGTAAAACAGATGCAACGTGTCAATTTTGCATCATTCAATTAATGACTTTGAAAGTTTGCTGAAGGTGTTGCAACTTAGCTGATGTTTTATTAGGTAAGTAAAGCATGTGTCATCCAGTAGGGAGACACGGTGGCAGATAGCTTCCCTACCAATCATAAGGTTATGAGTTTAATTTGCAATCATAGCCCATCACCCCTCAAGGGTCAATACTATTGTAACCCCTGATGTCAACAGTTATCAGCCTATTAGAGACTGCTCCTTGCCATAGGAATATGGAATTTCCATCGCTGGCTGAGGGATGCCCAAAAACCCGTTTGACCAAAAGGAGGCACTTTCCGTTGCCTGTTAAATTGATACAGCAAATGACAGATATAATTAAATAATTTCCGGGATATTTTTCTTTTTAAATAGGGGGCATTTACAAATTTATTTCAAGTACTTCATGCTGCATTAGGCCAGTGCTCAAACACAGGTGTCATTCGGCGGACGGCTCTTTGCAATGTATTGTTTGCACATGTAAATGTGTAATTCCCAGGTGACAGGTACATTATTGCTTGCACCGTCAAGCACGCAAATGATGGACGCATTCTTACGTGAACCATCAAAGCCAGCATCCTGTTAAAAATCATTTATTGTGATAACACGACAGCAGCCGAATAAAAACCATTACACTGCCGGCCTGCTCAATCAATAAGCTCTTAAAACAGAAAGCAATTTTAAGGCAGTGCAAATGACTCTGGAGAGGATGGAGGTTGAACAGTGTGGACGTATCATAAGCACCGTTTTTTCCATTAGTGATGGTTTTTTTTCTTCACCCGATTTATATTATCTCAATAGGTGTTTCTTTTACCTTATCTGACGAGGTGGCTCGGCGGTAGAGCGAACGGCTCGCAATCAGAAGGTAGCAAATTCAAATCCTGGCTGGGCGTTGATTCTCGACCCATCATCCCTTAGGAGTCAAGAAAATAAGTGCGAACAGGATATAAGCACTGCCTTCCTGCTCATTTTCGCAGGAAATAACTTTTAATTGTGATGTGTTTTCTGATTTGGTGTGCCTTCTATGCATTTGGCATTTTATTAGCTTACTTGATTATGGCCTTGACTGGAATATCCTTTAACGTCACCTCCACCAAAAGTCAATTTTTCGGCGCGATATAATTTCCTTGACTGACAGAGTAGAACCAGCACTTGTAAATCACTTCGAATAATTTGCACGTTTGTTTAACAGCTCCTTTAGTCTTGGTAATTGGATGCATATTTTATTAATTAGTATGATTGCATATATTATATATGCAGTAATGACAGGGTTACTTTTTTTTTACAATATTGTTAATGAATGCTTATTACTCATGGGTTTTGAAGGAAGATAACACATCCCCGTATTTGTTCATTTTCAATGGTGCGACCTTGCACTACGGCGGGCTTTTGCGGTTCTTTTGTGCGGCTCTCCGATGTGTTTTTCTAGATTGTGCCACGTGTTTGGCACGACGTCCGATGTTTCACTCCGCGTGATGGGCAACCATCTTCACGAGCTTAATTCCCTGTCGAACAACACGCCGCTCAAACCGGGAAGCTCATCGAAGAGCCATCTCCTTGACTACCGAATATGCTTTTAAATACATATACAATACACCGTCGCGTGTGTGACTGGGGATTGAGGCTTTGGTGGGTATGTCATGAGGTTGGATATGTGAACATTCTATATAAAATTACAATTACACTGTACACATGTGAATATGGTAAATGGGTGAGTTACACTTTCCTGTACATTTACGCTTTTTAGTCTTGTGAATGTCAAATTTTCTCGTAAATGGCACACAGTCGCATAAAATAAATAAATATGTTGATTTCTGGGGTCGATAATGAAGCCGTCTGTTTCAAAGAGAACGTGTCCAGTATAGATCACTGGTTGCTTTGCATTACCAGACGGAATGCATGTTTAGATCAATCAGTGAAACAAATTTTGCAGAGAGTGGTTTCATGAGGTCAGCACATCAAAGAATTGACATACTGTCTATACATGTCTTGTGATGAACGTTTGGTTGTATACGAGCATATAACTACTGGTCGATAATATTCCATGCAAAAAAAACCGTTTTCTTTTTTGAAGATACATATTCTGGCGAATGTATCAGAAAATGTGGCCCAATTAATTAGACCAGAGGGCACTGTGGTTAAGGTGCTTGACTCCGACTTCGAAGGGGCATGAGTTCACGTCTCAGGCTGTGTTCACTTCAGCCCATAATCCCTCTGGGATTGATAAGATATGTACTACTTTGTGGAAAACAACTGGCCTTTCTATGGATGGATTGGCCCCTATCATAGGAATGGTGGATTTCCACCACTGGCTCATAGTTACTAAAAGATAAGCACTTGTCACATTGCACGTTTGAGAAGTGGGACACTGACTTTTTGTGTTATCAGAGATGTCACTTGGTGATGAAATGACCTTCTAAGACTCCCTCAATCAGCAGAGCATTTGTCAAGGAATTGCCACAGAATACGATGCAACAGAACACTCGATGTCTCTTCTCTTTCAGACCCTACACACTCACTTTGTGAGACTCATCTCATACACTTAGAGTGAGCGACCTGAGCTAGATTCCAAGCCATTGCTGGCATCACTTGTGAGTTATATTTCAATTGTTCTTTGCCTTACATCACCAAGTCGCACTGACTTGGTCGCACAGATCCCCATGACCAACATGGCATAGAGAGTTCTTCATCCAGCAATGGATTAACAACGGGCTGAATTGATTAATTCATACACTAAGATGAGAGAATGTTGTAAGCTGAAATCTCACCCCCCCCCCCCCCCATCTCTATGGGATTGATAACATGTGGAATAATTTGTGGGCAGTCAGCAGTGGTCATCCTGGGGAGAGAATGGCACTGGCCAAAGGAATGTGGAATTTCCATCACCTGCTCAAGGCTGTCAACAAATCAATGCTGCCCTATATTCCTTGTGTGACCATGGGAAAATAAAAAACTTTGCCTTTTGACTTTTAAATTTTATTTAACATTTAATGCACCTCATAATGAAAAATAGCTAATACGTGTTTAAGATTAAAATCTTGATGCAATTTTTAAAATGCAATATAAAAAATTTTCAAACTGAATTTGTCACAAGAAATCAGTGCATTTTGAGCAACGCAACTTCTGTTTTTGCATGAGCGATCATCATTGCCAAACAGGAACAGCTTAGTCTGCTCCCTTAAACAATTCTTCAATTAGCCTCCTCCACTGTCACGAAGATGAATGAAATAATTTTAAAATGTTTCATAAAAATTTCATTTTTTAATAATGCCCCACGGCGTTATCATTCCAACCTCCCCATCATCACCCTGGAAACCTCCCAAAAAAAAAACCTCCCCATGAATCCCAAGCAACTAAGTAACAAAAAATCAAGGAGTGAAATCGATCAAACCTATCTAGGAGCCGAGCTTTTTGTTGCCCTATCTGTTTCCATCAATATTAAAGTGTGTCAGCCACACATCCGCGGCCTCCTAACCCCGTGTTGCACGAAGCCACATTGCCACCCTCCTTCCGCGGCGGTTTGTTATTGACTCATTTGTCACTGACTGTGTGAGTTTCATTTTGCCCTGCTGGACATTTTCAAGATTCACTGGGTGACAGAGGCCTTGGCGAATAATGCTGATTTGAAGCCTTATTTTTTTGTTGTTGTTGTTGGGGTGCACGGGGGAGGGAAAAAAATACGCCTTGAGATCTCAGAGTAATTTTATGGGTTTTTATGCTGTGACGAAAGCAACGCGTGGAAAGTGGTCGTTTGTCACCGCGTTAGCGGCGCGAGTGGAAACGGATTTCGGATGAAATGTGCGTCTGCTGTATCCGAGCATTTAACAATTTAATAACGGTTCCTTAAATGTGTGCAGCCTTGGTAGGTAGGGAGAGAGTTATCATTCAATGGGGCATGTTGCCAGCACACGAGAAATTAGCTCATCATGAAATAAACTAATCTCTGCTTCATTTTTGGCTGACTGTGACCAACTGGAACTTAGCATGCACTGCAATTACCAGAAAAGTAAGCTCTATAACGTTGAGTCTAGCAAGTAATAGAGTTGAGCCAAATAGTGTAAATGTCTGATTAACCATAGAGGTTTTTTGGGTTGTCATTAAACCCGCCACCACACGACACAGCCAATGAGTAAGGTTTGGCATGTAAACAAACCATGCCATTTTGTTACAAGTTCAGCCAGCACACCAGTGTGTTGGAGAGTAAACTCACACCATTTACAATTTGATTACGACGTTTCGCTGTCATTACAACCAGTCTCATCAGGTGACGGCACACTTGTGTGCGCACCAGTGTGCTGTACTATGAACTAATTGGCGTGTTTTGTGTAAGTGATAAACATTACTAATTGGCTGTGTCGGGCGGTTGCGGGTTTAACAACATATATTTACGCGATCTAACCCAAAACACCTCTTTTATGTGGTGAACATGCAAAAACATGGTCTGATAATATTTGCATTGTCTTTGAAACTGATTGGCCTACACCAGAGACAGCCTTCTCTATGGCCTAGTCTCACCAGTGCCAGACCAGAGAACGCCAAAATACAAACATTATAAAGAATGCACGTATCAGAGCATGTATAGCTCTGGGTGAGCAGCTACATCATGGGATACCTTTTTGCCAGGATCAAAGTATGAAAAATAATAATCGGTTTTACCCTTTCTGGCAATACAACAGGTGTTAAGACCAAATATATCTATTAAATATAATAATTAATGGAATTTGTCAAACATCCCATTGTATGACCACAGAGCTCGCACAATTGTTGGCGCCAGTTTCTAGCTGCCTTCCTGCTTGTTTGTGGTTTTCCGTGCCCCTGAAGAAATCTCGCACTCTCTCTCTGACCATGTTTCTCTCTCTGAGAGGGAAAAAAACGGTGTGTGTTACAAACTCTAAATAACACTGCTTTTGTTTTTTTTTATGTGGCATACAGCCTAGCTTGGTTTCTGCAGAAGATTCAGCCACTGATCCCATGTATAGTGTTTTCGTGGCGAGCGTGCTGACCACCAAGCTAACAGGCCTCAATGGGAGAACATCTAAATATCCAAACCATTGGAACGCACGCCTTTACTTTAATTAATGACACACATTCCTAGAACTTGAAAGTTGACATGCTTACTATGTTAGCTTTAAGCACACCTCATTTTACTGCTTTTCAACCGTTGTAATTTAATAAAGGGAGCGATTTTAATTATTTATTTCCATTAACTGAAATTTACACGGTCAAATACAAACGATATTTGACGTTAATCTGAAATGACGTTAAGTGAAAGTGTCACAAATTCACTAAATATTGTGCCTGCCACACAATAGTTAATTGAAAATGCACAAATGCAATCTAAGTTTAATCCATTCAACTGTGTCCTGAATTCAATTAAAAGATTTTGCGAATTTTCGTTCATTTTCTGTGACACCGGTTATGAAAGCGCAAAAAGACAAATTGCCTCACATAATGCAGTGTGCCTTCAGGAGAGTGAAAGAAAACACTGATGTCATGATGTTCACTTCTAAAAAGTTCTGAGGCAAAAATAATAAAATAACGCCTTCAGTGAAAAAGTTAATTTCTAGCCATGGGCTGTCTTCACCCAGCTGCTTTTTCTTAAATATATTAATTCCCAGACACTACTAGTTTCACTCCCAGCCTGAAGGAATAAATGGATCAATTTTCAAATTTATCTAATTTATCTTCACCATTGATTGAGCAAACAGCAGTACTGTTTAGATAAACACATTTTATTCATCATCATCATCAACCATGGTCAATCTACCAATGAAAGGGGTGCCAGGTAAAGGTTTAACATGGGAATGATGGTACAGGGAGTGGCAACCCACCACCAACGCTGGCCGTCACCCATCACTCACATTAACATTAGCTGCCCCACCCATGCTGCTGACATTTTGGCTACGCCTATTTTAAACCTTTGTAAACAGTTTGCCTTTAGAGGCTAACCCCCTTTTTCCTGATGACGACCGCTTCTGTTGCGATCGAAACGTCGTGGTGTTTTGTTATTTTCTTTGAACCTATCTACGTGACTTTACCGAAAGACCCAAAGAATATGAATTCCTGCAGTCACGAAAGCTTTAAGTCAAGATTTGGATGGTTCTTGTTATTTATAAATATTTGTTTTTATTTAGGCCTTTGTGAGAGCTTGGGTGATTGCACCAATTTCTACTGAGGCATATGTTATAATCTGTACAGGCTGAGCAGGATGGTCTTTGATATGCATAAGCTTTTCCAGAATCTGACAAAAAATTTGTGGTTAATGGTAGACAAATCTTTCCTAAACCCTGCTTGCTCCCAAGGGGTGATTGGCCACTAAATTATAAGTAACAGTAATCTGGTTATAAGATGGAAAATTGGTAATAATATGGGATTGCTGGGCTTCTCTTTGTAATCTGATTGCATGAAGACATTACTTATTATGCTTTACTTCCCAGAAACATAGATGGGCTGAAGTTGGATATTTCTGATTTAACTGAAATGATAATTGTTCTCGGTGGTCACAATTTTAGCAAGAATGTCCGATGCTAATTCATATTCTTTGGCAATCAGCTCACAGATTCTTGCCTTTAATGTCACTGCAAAAAAATGTTTCTCTGATTACTTAATTATTCCTACGATTAAATCACTTCATGGAAAAGCTCATTGAATTCCAACAGACCCATATGGTACTTTAAATGAAGTTATAATTTCCACATATAATCCATTTGTGGGCACAGACAAGTTTAAAATGAACAGTTTTTTAGATTTGTGCTCACGTGAAAATATAGTACGGTATGTGTTCTTGTCTTTTAAATTGTCTCCTTTGTATAAACATTTCAATATTAATATGTTGCAAGTATTAATACCACAACAAAAACTAAATTTTCACATAAATGTATGATTTTTTGTTCCACAAAACAAAAGCAAAACAAAATTATTGAACCCACCGCTGGAAGGGCTGATGGGCAACGGCCGAGACTGGCGGGCGATGCATTGGCAGAGAGCATGCTGGAGAGGATGACCAACAGAGAGGCGGAGCAATGAGGTGAGCTCGCGTGTAGGAGAGGGCTCCATTGTGGTATTGCAAGACCATCAAGGATGGTGACATCATGAGAAGGCCTTCATCCAACAGTGGATTGATCATGGCTGCTGATGATGAGGATTTAACTAAGTTCAACCTGTCCGCGCATATTGACTGTCGTATATTCAACACATTTACAGTATTTAGCCAACGGGCTATTATGTGGGTGCCATGGTTGCGAGATGTTAACTGCCTCACCTGGTATACAGGAGGTCGTGGGTTCGATCCTGACGCCTGTATAATTGGAGTATGTATATTCTTCCTGTGGTCGTGCGGATTTTCCTCCGGGTCCTCCGGTTTTTCTCTCCACATTTAGAATCAACTTCATTGAGCTATTATTTGTGGTCAGGCCGCTTCTGAAAAAGAGCTACATAGCTCAGTGGGCCTTACCTGGTCAAATAAAAATAGTTTAGTTTATTATGCTCCTTCGAAATTAACGCCAACGCATCTCGCACCTCCGATTATATTATCACGCTTAACTACTTTTTGTGCGAGGGGTCAAATACTTATTTCCCTCATTAAAATGCAAATCAATTTATAACATTTTTGACATGCGTTTTTCTGGATTTTGTTGTTATTCTGTCTCTCACTGTTCAAATAAACCTATCATTAAAATTTTAGACTGATCATTTCTTTGTCAGTGGGCAAACGTACACAATCAGCAGGGGATCAAATACTTTTTTTCCCTCCCTGTAGCTAGTCACGAGACAGGGTCCCCCAATGTTTCAATATTCACACATTTTACACGTAAGTCACTGTAGGGTCCCAATTGTCAAAAATATGCCGATATTTTACATTTAACCATTGTTTGGACCATTATGGTCAAATCTGGAACTGTTCTGATAACGCCACAGGGTCATTAAGGTCCATCTGACTGCAGACACTGAGCTTCGTGCCCTACGGAATCTAGCGGGCAGCTGTGGGGATCGAGCCACTGACCCTTTGCAAACTGTCTCAGTGGTAAGTGCACTAACCACTGGGATATATGGCTGCCTATTGATTTATGTGCTTAAATCATGCTGTTTAGCTGCTGTTGGGGTGAAAGTACAATTACATTTCGCGCAGTATTCACAGACACTGAACAACACAACCTTTAAATACCACTGCTGGGTTGTTTGTATTTTATTATCTGTCTGAAAGTCACGTCAAAGTGAATTCTTACTTAAATTATTGCAGTGCGATTCTCAAACTGCATGAAGATGGCAGCTATATGTGTCGGTTATATTGGTGCCCGATGGCTAGACCATAGGAGTGTGGATTTCTACCATTGATTCAGGGCTGCCAACAGATTAACATTGCATACTCTTTGGTTCTTTCGGTAAAGTCACGTAGGTATAAAATGAAATAAATCACGACGTTTCAGGCGCAACACAAGCGTACGTCATCAGGTGGGACAACCACAGCAAGAAACAATTGCTGAAGTGGGCAAAAGGGTTGCTGTGACAAAGAGGGTATATAGGTAAGAGAGGGGGGAGGAGCCAGGGAGGAGAGATAGAGAGGGGGGTGTGGGGTAGGGCGAGCATTGCCCAGTGCTCTTATGAGCATGAAGATTCTGTCTATTTGACTCTGCTACACTGGTGCTACTTGATGAAGTGTACTTGTTAGCTGTGTATACCACCCTCTAGCATACAATGTCCAATATGTAACACAAACATTCTTACACATATAAGGATGATTCGAGTTTCATCATGAAATATTTAATGCAATATTGCGTTTAAAGCAAGTAAACATGTAATCAGAGTTTTCATGAGTAACCCTCTCAAAGCACCTGTGAATGAGTAAAACAACAGAATAAGGAACATATGGTCAGATGTACAGTATATAAATATAAGCAGATAAATGAACAACTCTGTAAAGTGATGAAGTCGACAGGTGGAGCAGATGGACTGTTTGATTTCATCATTCAACAGACACCCAGGGTCATATAATGCAGAGGGAAACGACGTAGTGTACATTTGAAGCCATTTAAGCACACGATGCAAATAAAATAACACGAAAAACAGCATAAATTTAAGCACACACAAATATAAAGATGAACATAAAATAAAATGCGCTGAGTTGAGGCTGCATTAACACGACACAAGAGTGCAGATGTCCCAGGTGTGGGCTCATGGGATCTGTTTTGCGAGTTCATGGCTGAATCTCCGGCATTATTATCCAGCCTTGCTGCAAGTTAACCCCTACTCGCTTGTCAAGCCCAAACGTTATCTTTGTTCTTTTGCTAAATACAATACACATTAAAAAAAATCACAGTCCATACATTCCTCCAAGAGTGATCCGTGTCCATACAACGTTAACAAATAAGTTGATTTTAAATGACCACTTAAGGCACCCTTAGGCACAGCTTAAAACTACACCTTGAGATATATGTGCTAGCTTATGTGACCTTGTGTGGCTATTGTCTGTGATGAATGCTTTGCTTTTTGATACATATGCTTAAGACTAATTCCCTCGATGCTGGCCTATTCAAGTCGGGTTTTTTTTCAACTCCACTGGGTCTGAGTGTCATTGCAGGTTAGATGAATGAATATTAGCCTTCGTTTTGAGCACTGGGATGTGGGTATCTCAACATCACATCCACACAGAGCAGGGTTAAAGCGGCCGCCGTGTCTCCGGGGTCCCTATTACTGGGCCTGAAAACTCCCCACTGCCATTCCGCACACAAAACTGACCACATGAAAGCAACTGGCTAAAGAAATAGCGTGAGAAAAGCTGACGGGGCTAAGGCATTGGATTGCTACTCTTCAAATTACTCTGGGGAATCACAAAAGTACACAGCACTTTGCCGTGTGTATGGGTGGTGCGAGGGATTTTGGAAAGGGAACACTTTGGCATGCACAATTGGCACTCGTGAGAACACACAAACTGTGTCTCAGTCACACCACTATATATTCTTTTAATGACAAAAAAACTTGTGGTGGATTTATGTGTGTAGCAATTGTGAAATCTAAGGTGGTCTAATAACAATGATGGTTTAAGAAATGTGAAAATGTATTATATGTCATGGGTTGCTAGGTGGCTTGTGGGGCTTGGCTAATGGCTGTTGGAGCATCAAGCCAGCATGGCTGACATGGGTTTAGTTCGTGGGTGGCCTCCCAAAACTAAAGAAGTTACTTTGTGTCATGAATTGATTGTCTGTGTTCAGTTTATTATTTTATTTTTACACACTTATGCAGATACCCCAAAGCCTAACCCATTCCCATTCCAAGACGTCTGCAAGTTGCAGGGCGGGTCCTGTTCACCGCCGAATCTCGGAACGCGCAAGTGGTTAGCTTTCATTTTATTTACAGAGTCGTAGCGCCGTTGTTTTCAAAACATTGCACTCACGGCAGAGAACTATAGTGACACGGACTCTGTGACAGCTGGCGCCAAACTGTGCCACACACCCTCCTGTGTGGCCTTGTGGGAGCCTCGGTACGTCTTCCAACCTGAATACGCACCAGTCAAGTTATTTCATTTAATTTTCTTCTGACGTACATGTACATATACGTCATCGGAATGAAATAGGAAGAAGAAGAAAAAAACGAATGATGAACATGTATGTCATCGGAATGAGAAAGGGTAAGAAGCCAGCTCTCACCATAAGAATTATAATTTCCGCTACTGGTTCTGGTTTATCAATAGAGGGAGACAATTTGAGTATTCAAACATTTGTAATGTATGGCTGCTATCATCGATTTTATTTCGGATTCACTGCCCCTTGTCAGTCGACTTTTGGATGAGAACCAACGCATGCCGTGCAGCATTGGGGCTTGTTTGACCATACTTTGTCATGCTGATCAGTGTGGGTTGGTAAGGATAGTTAACATTATTACACATTCAATTTACATACAAAACGCACAACTACAAGAATATTCCACTGACGTTTTCCAAATGTGTAAAATTATATCTAAATAAATAAAATACGCTAGGGTAGAGACTCCCCTTACCAGCAAATTGTTCATGGTCAAGAGGAGTTCATGGGCAAATTAATTCAATAATTGATTGTTTATCCATTATTTTTTGCCGACAATGGAACATATTCATGGATAGCCCCACATATGATTATGAATGGTGATTTCCCACATCAGTGGAAATAGAGAGAGGAGCACTGCTGTATATTTGTTTTTTGTTCTTTCATTTTAGGGGACCATATTAATGCTCACACTTGCTTAGCGTTGCGGAAAGAAGACCAAAACGCGTTTGAAACTTGCTCATGACAAAAATTAATTTCATGGCCAAAACGCGATCTGATTTGTGAGGCGGCAGCGCATTTCCACCCTCCCTTGAACCGTTCATTAAATGTGAGCTGCGGCGCACGTTTTAATTGTCAAACATGTGACTTCCTGCTATTTAACTTTTTTCTTCATATCTATTGCATTTTTAGCACGGATCATTGACGTATTTAAATAAGTAAAACATGAAATGGACTTCAAAAAGAAAAGCCTAATAGAGTTAGATGTGACACATTTTGGTCATTATTTGAAATTACAAACAAAAATACATCACGATATCACAAGTAATCACACACCATCTCAATACCAAGCAAAAAAAACCCAGTTAATTGTAATTATAGGGAAAACAGCAGCAGGTTGTCATTAAAGATAATGAAATATAAATGTACTATTCCCCCGTACATTTTGAGCTGTAATACATTTAATTTTAAGTGGTGAGCAGTTTTACATTCAATTAGATTCATGGGACTTTCTATGAATTCATTTCTGCATTAACCACAATACCTGCCGTCAAAATGCAAACAAAAACATACTATGATAATATATGCATTGTCCTTGTAAAAAGGTTTCAGTTTTGTTGCCAGAAAAAAGGGGGAAAACCCTATTATTATATTTTGGTACTGGCAAAGGAGGTCTAATGATGTAAATGCTCACCCCGAGCCCTCATTACTTTGATAGTGCATTGTCTTTGAGCTGTACGCCTTTTGGCGTCATCTGGTCGAGCACCAATTGGGTCGAGGCTCAAAAGAAAGCCATCCCTTGGTGTGGACCAATCAGTTTCAAGGACAATGCATATATTATCATAGTATGTTTTTTGTTTGCATTTTGACTGCAGGTATTGTGGTTAATGCAGACATGAATCCTTGTAAAAAGGTTTCAGTTTTGTTGCCAGAAAAAGGGGAAAAACCCTATTATAATAGCGACAGTGTGATTGAGATACTGGCCGCTGACAAGGGAATGTGGAGTGTATATTGATGACTTTAAGGCCATCAATAAAGAAGAGCTCAGACACTGTTTTTGAGTTTGGAGACCCAAAACATGTCCCCATACCTCCACAAGCTTGGGACAGAGCTGATGTCTGTTGACAGTCCTGAGCCAGTGGTGAAACTTGCACATTCCTGTAGCAGGGACCAGTATAATGGTGTCAAACATTGGCCGAGCCAACCCTTGATGCGGATTTTAACTTGCGTACCTCATGATTGTGAGCCGAGCTCTACAACTAGCAAGCCGAAGCTGGGGTGCATCAGCACTGGTGCTGCTACGGACATCAACGATGGCCCTTCTGCACCTGAGCACAGTGCACCAGTATTGCCCAGAAGTAAACACCACTCGACATGTTGATGTCCAACTGGACACTGCAATTTGGTGTATCATTTGGAACTCTCAAGTCGGCCCCAACACTCTGGTTGCCCGTGCTGTCATGAATCTTCCCTAATCATCCACCACAATACTGCAAACCCTCCGGGAAGTCCTGCGAATTGAGGAAAACAGTCGCCTTCCCATTCATCGGGACTTCAATCATGCCCCCCGTTATTGAAGTTAACTCAAGCCCGTTTGGACCCACGCGCTTAACCTCAAGCAATCCGAATTCAACCCCGATGAAGCTTGGAAAGCTGAATGGAGTTCAAATGAACTCACAAGCAAACACCTTGTGAAAGACCCAACACGTAAAATCCCTGGTTTTGATCTTCCACGATGCTCATGGTCTACCCTGAACCGCAGCCGCACAAACCATGGCAGATACGGATACCTGATGCACAAATGGAAAATTAAAAACCCTCCAGTGTGTGACTGTGGTCTTCCAGTACAGACCGCACAACGTATAACGACGCAGTGCCTGATCCACAAATACGAAGGAGACATCACAGCGATGCGTCACTCCGCTGCTCCTGACGCGGTTGTCTGCCTTGGCCACCTCAATGTGACATTGTAGTTGATGCTCTGCATCTACATCAGCCGTATGAGATAAGAAGAAGACTCCAGTACTACCTGGCAGGATATACACAAATTATAGACGTCAATAAATAACTGGATGAATAAATAAAAATGCATTGGCCACTTTCACATGATTTTCTCAGTTACATAAGGAGACGTCCATTTCATATTTGTTTTGAACATTAAGTGAATTGACTCCTGAGATTATTATTTGAAAAGCAGTTGTCTTTGTTCAAGTATACATATGTAAGGGTTAGGCCTGGCGGCCAACCCTGTGTCTATGTGTAGGGTAGCCTGCCAGCAGTCTTCACGACTTCACAGGCAGGCCAAGTTTAAAAGTAGCAAAGCCACTGAGAACCTGCTTGGTTGGTGCCACCACACACCAATCTAATTGGAAGGTATCGGAGCATTCAAATCAGACTGGTGCAAAAGCAAGAGGCGGAAATATTAATATCATTAAAAGGTATGGTTGATAACCGTTGGAAAAGGAGAAAGGGGATTGAAAGAAAGATGAGAACCTGCTAGAAAGGGGGGTACAGGATATATAAAGGGCCCGAGAGAGAGCTCGGTGCATGCTGGAGTGAAGCATCTTAAGTATGGTCTATATGTATTTGCACATTGTGTGCGAATACACCATAAAGTTGAGTTATACTTGCCTCATCCAAAGTCCTTTTCACATATACCCTATAACTGCGTTAAAATTACTTTAATCTAAATGTCCTGTAAAGTGACACACATGCTGTTAATTCAAAGTAGACAAAGAAGAACAATTGAACAAATAATTAGTCAGGCCAATCCTTCTTGTGTTTCCAAATAGTTATAGATCAGTGGGATGGTTTTCCAACACATCGCCATGGTGGTGAAATCCATGAGATCATTAAAAAAAATCACTTTGTGTAGCCTAAGTAAGTAGGGTGTGTTTGAGCGAAACGTAGAATATTTACGAATGAAGAAAAGTGCACATTTTTGTCTTTAGTGTTTGAAAGTGCCGTAAGGAAGTGGCTGCGGGTACATAACGAAAGCAGATGAGCGGCACTTCCTAGATGCTGTGCCTGTCCTCCAGCATCTAATGCCTGCATTTGTAAACACAAAAGCTTTGCGTGTCTAATCTTAAAATAGCTAAATAAATAAGCAAAAAAATATATCTTCAAAATTCTGTCACGCACCAAAAAACGTTTTTTTTTTACTTCCCGTCAACCAAAATTTCATGAGTAATCTCAAAACGCAAAAAAAGTAATATTTATACATGTACTTGAAATACCACAATAAAGGCTGTTGATGTGAGTATACTATATGCCAAATTTTTCTGGGGAGTCAACATTGGTCGCCCTATGATGAAGGCAATGGATAGAAGTGTGAAATGTCCACCCGTTGCTTAGGGCTACACATGGACATGAGCAGAACCCAATGCTTAGTTGCGCCGAAGAGACACTTTGGGGCCCGATTCATTTTATATTTTGTCCGCACACTTGTGCGTAATTTCCTGCACAATGTGAATATTGTGCAAACCTGATTCCCCCTAATTCATGTTACTGCCGCTGGCCCAATTCCACCACTCGCTTAAAACAAGAGTTCAACAAAGACAATGATCACTACCCCATGCTCGTTTGAGCAGGGGGTGGAGGGGGACAATCTATAATAATAAAAAAAACACCTACAATGTAGCCAATGGTTCAGGGGTTAGAACTCTATTTATTAGACTGCCTGTGCAGATTATAAAATATAAGATTCTGTCCAGAATATAGTTAACAGCAATCAAGGGACCTCCTTTGCAGTCCAGAAAGGCCTTGGGCTCATGCCGGTTCATTTATTTCCACATGTTAGTGTTCCTCTGCTGCCACTCGTTATTGCAGCTAATACAGGTGTGGATTTATTTGGCCAGTGATATTTCAATTGTTTTATATGATTTATACTTTCAGACACATTCCGAGTGCTTATTCTGTAAATAGTTTCCTGACAGCAGCTGTGGGCTTAAACGTAGTTATAAAATGGTAGTTAACGTATGGCCATGTGCCCAATTCCCATTGGCACTAAGGCACAAATTGTCGGAATAACATGGTTAGCAATAGCTTTAAAAGCATATTTTACTAAAGAAAATTGAAAGCAAACCCAACTTAGACATCATCTACAATATTCAGAATGGAATTCCCATGTTCTGCGAATGCATGTATGTATAATTTAGTATAAATATTAACATAGAAAAATAGCAGAGGAAGTTTTTTTTATTGTTATCATTGTTTTGTACAACTGTCATTATTTACATCCTGCATGGATTAAAAATAATGTATTGCAACATTCTACAGATATCTTTAAACTATTCACAAAAAAGATTTATCTATTCACGGGCATGGAGTGGTGGCAGAGCAGTTAGCACATTGCACTCTCAGCCTAGTGACCAAAATGTGATTCACAGTCACGGCTAACATTAGTATCGAGTAATATCTGAACCAGTTCTGGGAATCTGTACATATGAATTAAATTAGTTTAACCTTCTAGATTTGAAGCTTTCGTGACTGCAAGGATCCATACTCTTTGGTTCTATTCGGTAAAGTGACGTAGGTAAAAAATTAAATAACAAAAATCACGACGTTTCGGCCACAACACAAGTGGCCTTCATCGGGTGAAGGGACCGGACTGTCCAGAGGACAGCATTGGAGTGAAGACAGCCAAGTGGGGATCATAACAGAAAATCAAACTCACAGATGTGTGGCTATTTCCTCACTTTAAAAACTTTCATTATTTGTGACCAACACTCTGTAGCTTAAACTTGGTTCGAAGTTTTCGTGACTGCAGGAATTAATCTTTGGTTCTTTCGGTAAAGTCACGTATAAATAAGAAATAATAAAATAACATAATAGCGTACGACCGTCTGTGTTGCTTTATATGGTTTCCAAATTCTGCTAAACCCTGTCTGTTTGGTATGCTTCTCTGTACCCCCTGTTGTGTCTGTGTTAGTTCCCCCTATTTGGGTGTCTGTGTATACATCTGGGGTTATGTGTTTCCCCTCTCTCGTAAATTTAGCTCTTCTGTACCTGATGATGGCTGCTTGTGTTGCAACCTAAACGTCATACGCTATTATGTTATTTGATTATTTCTTATTTATACGTGACTTTACCGAAAGAACCAAAGATTAACTCTGTAGCTTTCCCACGATGGCTTTCTTCAACTCATTATCGTCAGCCATGGTCAATCCATTACTGAGTAAAGGCCCCTCCCCAAGCCGCATGTCCCAAGATTCTGCACTGTAATAATCCACCCAGCACCAGCAGATAAATTAATTCCATCACCCCATCTCCTCGGTGGGCATCTTCTCAGACGCCGTTCCTTGCCTTCAAGCAATGCTTGTGTCAACGAGCCGCTGAAGTCGCTTTTCAATTTATTAATGTCTCACTTATTTTGTTGTCCAACTCAAGTCGAAACATTTCATTGCTCAAATGATCGCAAGAAGGTGCTCACCCCCTCCCTCCGTTGGTCGTCCTGGACCAGTGGTGGAATTTCCACCTTCAGATTGTGAGTGCCAATCTCCTCAAAGGACAACCGCTCACTTATCAACATCAGTTCGCTAGGTATTTAAATATCACATCACGATGATGTGATCGTAAGCCTCTCACAAGGGAAAAGGAAACACTTTGCGTCTGCACAATCTGCACTTTGATAATTTTGCAAAACATTTTTTGACAGGTCTTAGTAAGGCCCTTAGGGATCTTAATTTACAATTATGGTGCACATTAGTGTCTGTTGAAGAAAGAGCTTAACGCATAATGAACTTTGTCAGGTTGTTTGCGTGGGAACCAGGTTACATCACTCGTGGTGTTTGACGTTCTGTCTCTCGCTCCGTCATTGCCAACGTTGACAACTTGCCTAATTTCCAGTTACCCCAGGTGGTTCGTTTGGGAAAATTCAGCAAAGCTCTGCGCTCTATAAATTTTAGCAGGCAGATCACAGTCTGCTCATAGAAATCTGTTCACGCGTCAATAAAAACTGTTCAGACTATACGTAGCACATGTTTCTACCCGATGTCTGATCGTGGACAACTGCTCATACATTAATTCAAAATGCAAAACTGGTCGCGTCAATTCAAAGTGGTCGATATGTCAGCTCCAAATGGCATTGCTTTCAAGGCAACAACGCGTGAAGGGTGAACTTCACCTACAAGGGAGTCAATCTTTGCGCTGTGAAAAAGAGCCATTGTTGCTTTCTGTGTATGTTTCCTTTATGGATCATACATGGAACTGGAAACCCTTCCTGCAGTTGACCACTCTGCTGCTAAAGCACCAACTCAGCCTCGTGGCATTAGTCCAAACAGTATAAATTGAATATACGTGTTTAGACACATAGGAAACAAAAAAATGAAAGGAGTGACGTCTCAATGGATTTTCAATGACTGACACAACTCCCGGATGCAGCGAAACATGCATCTGGACACATAACCAACATCATTTTTCTTGCAGCTTAAGGAAAATGCGATGAGTAAGATGCATCCATTGCCCGTCACAGTGCATGCGTTCCGTCTTCCAGTGGCACGACCTCATTACAAACAATTTATTTTTGAAAGGACGTGTAATGCCAGAACCGCGGGTGTGAGGCGCATCTACATCAACAAAAGGGCGTTCCACAGCAAAGTGTTCCGTTAACCCGTGTGCCCACCCTGTGTCTGTCAGCTTTCGGCCGAGAAGCCTCTGCAGGCTCGCCGGTAGACAAGCGGTCAAATTTGTACGCGCGAATGAGTTGAGTCAACTATTCAGGTGTGATGTCCCATCTGTCATTGTTGACAACCCATTCGTTATGTTTCTTTTTTCGTTGCACTTGAGAAATTCATGCACTCTTGGCCCATTTCAGCCTCTGCTCCATTGATCTATTGCCGTTCACAACCACGAACATTTACATCATGAAATCGTGCTGCTGGTATCAAGGTACGAGCCCAAGAAATGTATTTTTTTTTACAAACAATCGATAATTTTGCATCTCATAGAGTCCCGAAATGTTTACTAATGTGACGCCACCTAAATAGTTCAGTGTCACCTCAAAATGAATTTTGCATCATCAGTGCCATGAGACAATTATCCTTTATGCTGTGTAAATAACATTTTGCTACTAAGCTTATGGTTATCACCAGCCATGGTCAATCCACTGCTGGATGAAAGCCTTCCCAAGCTGCTGTCACCTCTCACGGCCCTGTTGTGTGATAGTCCACCTTGCCACCTATATTTGATAATTTCACTTTAAAGTAATGATGTTGCGTTCAAACCAACAATTGCGTATTTTTTGAGAATACATCACTCGGGATTGAACACATATGATGAAGTGCGTTATGTTCGTAATGATCTCCTGTAAATCATTGTCCTTTTTTCGATGCGTTTTGATTAGCCATAGTTGCTCACATTAATGGTCACTCTTGCACAGCACAGGACGATGCAGATGAATACTGGCGCAGGTCTGGTCAGCCTCACAACCTCCGTGCGTGGACTATGAAATAGAAGTGAGATTGCAAAAAAATATGCATCTATAAATTATTCGTGAGCAAGTGGTGTGGAACAAGATAATGCACACGCACATGCCCTGCTGGAATGTGCCACACTTGCTGATATTCCCCGAAGTTACTATTCCCCACCTATGCTGTTTAATGTATAACACCAAGCTTCATTTCACCATGCCCTCCTGCTCCACACTGGTTCAGAAGAGTACACATTCTTTGCAATTAATTAAACATTCTGGGAGGGTTTATGGCCAAGAAAGTTTTCTCCATTATTCATGCAACTTTTAAGATTTGTAGAAGTGTATGTCAGATTTATATGCTGCTCTCTATGGAATGAAATACATACTGTTACCATTACATACGAGTAATGCATTTCAATACTTGTACTTTGTAAGCAGATTATTTAAATTCAGATATAAATAATTTCATGTAATCACTACATATGCACCATGTAATCGGATTAACATTACTTATTATGCACTGCAAATTTCAACAAATATCATCTAATTGCAAACATCTTTTGGAATTGTCGTGTAATGTTTTGTCGTTGGCGCTCAAAGTTCCTCACGGCCTGAAATGTCATTGATTCATAATACTAAAAATACATTTTTTTTAAAGACAATAACTCAGGATATCCAGATTGCTGTTTTGTGTATAAACAATCTCAGAAGAAATGGCTTTGTAACACATCCCACCAATGTTTTAGACTAAACTTTCTTAAGCGTTAAAGGCCAATAATAATAATATTGCCACAGAAATGTGGAATATCCACTCATGCTGAAAGGCTACCAATAGAGATCAGATCTCTCCCAGCCAGACTTGTTTGACTGGGAAGACACTTTGGACCCAATTCCTGCAGCTATTTTGGTCATGATTTTGCCACTTTTGGGCAGAATGGCGGTCATTTTCACAAAAATAGGACTTATTCCGCATTTTGCAATTTATATGATGCACCCATTATGCCACTACTCTTGCCACAATTGCAGAACAGCTCTATGTGGGGAGAGTTAGTGTGACGCAGAATCACATTAGTAACATCATAATTGCAACCACTTTATTGCTGTCATAACCATTTGTATCATGATCATCTTGAACATCATCCACATGATCGTCATCATCAGGATTGTTTTTGCGTATCGCTGACATAGTCCGGTGACAGCGCATTCACCGCTTGTTGCAGAGCTTCACGGTTCAAACTCGGCGGATATCCTGGTTATTACGTTCGATGGCTGACCATCGAACAAAGATCGTTACCGCATCGCGTGCTTTCAGATGCGCTTTTGCGGCCGTCTGGAACGCTCTTCCTATATTAGGAAGCCACTGGAGCTGTGCACTTTTAAATCTAGATTGAAAACGCATTTCTTTAGAACGGCTTTTTGCGTTTTAGTTTGTTATCCTTCCCCACGTCTCCAGTTAGCATGGTTTGCTATGTATGGTGCAAAAGTAGTTAAACATCCATTACTGCGACTGTAAAAAAAAACATAAAAACACTACGTGTGGTCTGCATCACAGTGGACGTTAAAGTTCCCCGACGTCTTTCGAAACGAGTTGGCCTTTTTATGCCGGCATCAAGGTCCAACTTCGCCAAACATTAACCGCAAACTGTTCAATTGGGATTACACAAACTATTAAACTAAATCACGTTTTTTTTATTTTTTACCAGGTAAGGCCTACCGAGCTACATAGCTCTTTTTCAGAAGCGACCTGGCCACAAATGATAGCTCAACAAAGTGGCATGTCACGTGGAAATTTATAGCAGCCAAATATCCTAAACGCATGTTTATATGTATATATGTTGAACTTCTTTCACACTGTACGTAGCTAACCATGCCAATCGGAGGTGCGGGGGAAGGAAAATTAACCAAGCACAAAAAGCAGTTCTGAAGAAATGAGTTTTCAAACTAAATGTGGAGGGAAAAACCAGAGGACCCAAAGAAGAATCCACGTGACCATGGAGAGAGTGCGTGCATTCCAAATATACAGGTGTACTCTTGTACTCACACGGACACTCTTAACTTTCCACCTGTGTCACTTTATTTACCTTGCATCCAGTGTGGGTGCTCCTCACTCTGCACTAAACACACTCACTGACCCCTTGTTCCGAACTTTCCGACTTCCCCTTACTGACCTCCGCGCGCCCCGTGCGCGGTAACCACCCCCATCTTCCCCACTTATACTCTGCTATCCTCTCACTATCCTAAATCTCCTCGCCTGTCCTGCTTCCCTCACACCTCCGCCCCCGTCCCTGCCCCTGCGCCAGCATCAGCCAGCACTGCTGGGGAGGACGAAGTGAGGAGGGCGAGGTCCCAGGCGTCTTCTCCCCGACTCTTGTCTTCTTCATCCCTGGATCACCTACCCCGTGCTGCTCCGCACACTCCCTTATATATACCTCTTCATTTGAAGTCCTCACTTACCCCCCATTAAGCTACCGCCTCCGGCACGCCCCATTCCCCCCACTTATCGCCTCCATCTCCTGCCTCTCCGGCGCCTGCCCTGTGCCCCAACGCTCACACCTGCTCGCCCCCAAATGCACCCACTCAATCTATGCTTCCGCCTAATTGCTGCCACGCCACACCAGTGTCACCTCACATCACAACCCTCACTAACCCTGCACGTTATGCCACTACACAGGCATCAGGATCGGGATCGATTCCTCCCCCCCCCCCCCCATGACTTCCTGCACACCAAGCGAGGGAGATAACATCTTGCCACTATCAGTTTAACACGTAGGCTTTCGCGACCAATATTATTCATAATAAAGGTTTTTGGGTTAGATCTTGTCACTATGCCGCCCATAGCCCTCAAAGCACTCATCGCCCCCTATGGACAAACTAATGCCCATTGCAGGCCAGGTGATTATTCACCTTGTGCTCGGGGATAACTGTGACCGGGGGTGCCCTTTCAAATGCTTGAAATTAGATGTGTTGTAAAATACTCTGAGATGCGCTGGCGTCCAGGGTGCTATATATATAAAATCAACCAGTATCATTATAAGCCATCATTGGCTTAGAGCTACAATTCTGTGCCGGTTATTGGAAGGATATTGAGTGAGCTGGCAAGGTGTGAAGCAGCTCCCAGATGCACATTTTAGCGTGAATTTTCACGTGTTTGTTTTGTGTTCGTGTGTGAGAGGGAGGCTCGTGAAGGACGCTACTGACCAGTTAGAGGTAGTCGCCCTCCAAAAACAACAACGGAGGGCAGAGGAGCAACGCTCACAACAACGAGCGGGCACAGCTGGTACATCTGCGAGTCATCTCATTCAGTCAACCCATGGCACCTGGGTCTGTCCCGTAACCTCCTGTCAGCGAGCCTTCGACACTTCATGTTGCCTCAAAGTGCACCTGGCCTGGCACAGGTGCCGTGGTGACGTGACCGCCACTTAGTGTCGAATGGTGGCTGTTGTTGTTGTTGAGATGGACACAGGCCTGATTGGTCGGCTCAGTGTGTCGGCTGGGCGAGCGTGCTAAATTTATCACACACAGCCCCAATTCCCGTCGACGCTGCTGCTGCTGATTGGCTGCGAGGTTCCTTTCAGAGTGAGGTTCCAGCCATGCCGTACGACTAATTAGATAAAAAAACGTTTACATGAATTTGACGCCACCGCTTTTTCGGGATTTCCGGCTATTTCCGTAATTCCGCAAAAGCGTGAAAGATACATTCTTGTGTGAATCGGGCCCTTTAACTTGACACGTTGATCATGCGACAGGCATTTAAGATGCATCAATGAGATTGTGTTAAATGATGTTCCGGATGAATATATCTGCAGATCCTGGCCTTGATGGGACATTCAATGATGGAAGCATTGCACAGCGATTGTCTGAGAACTGTCATTGTTATTGGACCCATCTGCAGACCTCGCTCGTTATTGGAAGGATATTGAGTGAGCCGGTGTGATAGATTGATTGCTCATATGGTGTGTACGTGTAATGGAGTTTATTTTGGCTTCACATATAAAAATGAAAGCATTATCTTGATTGATTAGATCAATCAAGCTTCCTTTTAGTATGGTTGGACAGGCACTTATATGCATTTTGGCCAATTTCAAGCATCAATAACTCTGCAACAACATAATAGATAATTATGAATCTTTAAATTCGTCATAATATTGCCCCCAATATATTGAGATGTGATGATTAATTGATTCAATTTATTCCTGATTCATGTTTTTTTTACCAAAGCAGATTCCAAGAGATGCGTGCCACGCTCGATTCTACAGTGGATGCTGCCGTACTGTAATGGTCAGCACACTGGACTTGCAATCCAGAGGTTGCCTACCGCAGAGGTTGATAACAAAAGGTGCATGTTTCTTAAAACCTCCCGCATTTGTCCACCCAGGAGTATAATAAATGCGTTCACCACAGTCGTGTTTGGTGAGGTAATTTGGTTGTACTCCCAACTTAACCAACGTGTCTAGCCAGCATGGAAGAGTAGGCCAATTGCGCTCTAGAGGCGCTTCCTCCTCCAGTGGAGGCCCTGCCGACAACAGTGGTGTGGAGAAAACAGTTTGGCGGAGCTGCATTTTTACCTTTCATTCTGAACGCACCACAATTACTAACTAACGATCGTGAATCAATCGTGACGCAAAATCTTCCCGATTCATTTATTTATAAAGGAGGTGAATTATTTCATGCCTACAGTCTGTGCCCCAACAGATTTTTTTTTGCCAAAAGAGGTGATTCAGCAGTTCTTATTTATTCATATAGCCCAAATCTTGTTGTTTGCCTAAGTATTGTTGTTGGGGGTTTTTCTCCAAACATACGTGGTGAGTTAATTGTGCCACTACTGCCAGCAAGGTTGGCTTCTTGTTTTATCACTCAAACATGTTTCTAAATGGCTACACTGGTTCCCCTGGATGGTGCGTGCTTTGCTAGATCCTATGCTGTGTTTTTATTATTCGTTTTATAAATAAACAAACGTTTTCTTTCAAGCTCATCAGTGAACTCTCAGCCTTGCACCTCTGCTGCATTTGGGTTTACTGGACATCTTTGAAAAATAACTTAATAACTCATAGGATTCCTCCAGTATAATATTCTGATTCTGAGTGACTTAAATTAGACTGTACAATAATATTTGTTGTCTATTTTGTTATTTCTATTCGCCACAACAACGCTAACGATTATTTTGAGTTACATAAGCTTTGAATTTTTGCAGTACTTTGTTGTAATGATTGCATTGTACACATTCATTGTTATTTAGATGTCCTTGGTGTTAGTTATACACAATAATTAATTATTATCAGTACGCCAAACATCTGCCATAATAACCGTAACAGCTCCCCTCCATTGTTCGCCTGGCTTTGAGAGCTTTACCGAATTGGCTTGAAGGAAGATCCAGATGACAACAAAATTTATTGCTGTTTTGCACCATTCTAACAACAACATTGGCCCATGGAAATGTGTCCGTTAAACGGAACTGTCACATCTCAGATCTTAGCTCTTGGCCAATGGACGGTGTGTCTTGGCTAATGGATGGTGTGGCACCACAAAGCACTTTACAAATCACTTCCCATGCGCTGGGCTCCACACAGTGACATAACCACACTATCAGCTCAGGGGGTGCGGCATTCGGTCAGGTGGGGTCCCAATATTTAATTTGTCCCGCACGGTCACATCTAGGCTCTATATTGCGCCTCATCTTGCCTAATCACATCATGGCATAAGTTTTTGTTATTTTACAATGTTGTTGAAAACATCTCATGGACGTTGTCAAGGAGGCCCCAACTCGTAGCTTTGGCCACCATGTTGGTGGCGAAGGCACCCTCTACCTGCCCCCACGCTTGTTACGCTACTGGCTCTAAAGGCTAACACATGAAGGCACCCGCTGTGTCCCAGGTGTTGAGCCGTGGCCAACATAACGGAACTCCCACCTTGCCTGTAGAGGTGAAAGCACTCCGCTCTGGCATTGACATCAATAGTGGTACTATGGTAGTGCGCCTAGCAGGGCCATAGGTGGGATTTGCTATTATATTTTTCTCACTAACTTCTAACTAGTGTCAGATATGCCATGAAGCACAGCATGGGTAGGCATCTATGAAAAAATATATTTAAAAAACAGCTGTTTTAATGTTATTTCTCCCTGTCATGCTCTCGAATAGATGTTTATCTTATCAACCTGATCACAAAAGATCATTACAAATACAACTGAATGTAATGTAGATATGTTCAATCCACTCCTGGATGAAGGCCTTCTCAAGTTGGCCGTGGGGGGTTATTTGACCACGGTTCACCACGCTTGTCCATGTGGCTTGGTGAAGGGTGCACGCCAAAGAGCCGGTTGACATATCATTCCCCACTGATGTTCGCCGTGACCAGCGATTCAAACCCCGGTCACTCGCTGGACTGCAACACCACCACCACTCCCTGACACAATTACAACTGTGTTATTTTAAATGTCAATAGCATGCATTGTTTGTGAAATTTACATTCATTACCCTTCAAGGGACACTGCCATTCAGGAGTAAAGGTTCATTGCCATAAACACACATGTGCGTGTGTGTGTGTATGGATTTGTGTATGTGGGGAGCGGTAGTGTGGAGCGGTTAGCACGCTGCGCTACGAACACGGCGACCTGGGTTCGATTCTCACTCATGGCCAACACCAGTGACGATTATCTGAACCCGTCCGGGGCCTCACCAAGGTCGACTCAGCCTCAGATGAGTACCTGGTGCGATGTGTAAACATCGTGACTGGGAAGACAAAGGCGGTCGGGCGTGGCGCTGGCCACCCAACCCCTCGTGTGCCGTGCCGGCCTTCGTGGGTGCTCGCGAACAGCACTTCCCCCAACATTTTGTAAAGGCTATACGGGGGATCTTTGTCTTTCTCTTTGTGTATTCAATGGGGGGCAACCATGGTGCTGTGGTCCTCACACTGCTGTGGTGCCAGCGGCCTGGGTTCAGTTCCCAGCTGTGTACATCATCAGTGGCAAGTGGTATTTGAAGGTGTCCTGGATTTCCTCTTACAGTATGTGAACATCAACACTGGGGATGTTCACATACTGTAAGCAGCTTCGTCGCCGGGTCATCTGCCGTGCCGACCTAAAGACACACGCTCGCGGGCAATCGTATTCATGCCCTTCTGTGCCAAGCGGAAGTGCATTCACGGCTTCTTGCAGTGGTTTGTGGTTCCAAAGGCCGAGCAGGGGGCCCTGGTTATTGGGGTTTGATGCGTCAAATAGCCTCCGTCGGCTCCAAGGGTGGACGTTAAATATCCCGTGACGTCCCCAGTCTTCGTGATGTTACCCGTGTTCCCTCTTCTTCTTCCCCGTTAATCTGCTGCTCCCGATCGTTTCCCCCGCTACTGTGGTAAGGCAGCGAGCCCCAAGTGCATTAAAGACGCCTCCTCCCCCCCCCCCCCATTTGAGGGTGTATTATTACAGGTTCGACACGTTAGTCATTTGTATCTCCCTTTGTGATGTCCGTGTTCTGGGTTCTTGATTCGTAATAATAATGATAACAGCAACAACAAAAACGATCCTGTGACATTCAAAATAGGAGGAAAATTGTGCAGCATTTTCCCCTCTAGTGAAGCTAATGCACACTGTGTCTGAAACATTGCATCTTCTTTCGTGATAGCCTTGAGCTATAAGAATGGTGCAATTATAATCTAATGCTCTCAGCTATTATTACGTATGGCTTAATAGAGTACAATACTATCACTATAAATTATTGTATCCCGATGACGAACGGTTTGATTACATTACAGTCATATTTGCTATTTTGAGCAAATGTATGACAATTTACATTATGATGTGCCCATAATGTAGCGACAATCTCAGAGTGCAGGATTACAAAGGGGGAAAAGGCAGGCAGTCTGAGGAATAAACATTTAGGATTCACATTGCACTCATAATTGTGCGCATGCACAGCCGCACGCTTCGAGTTGGTGTATGTTGATGTATGATGCTAATAAGTGATATTCAATCTAAAGTTAAGCTGCTTCCTGGGTTAAATTAAATGCAACGGATTTGCAACTCTTGGGAAGTTAACAATCATTCGTGCACACGCTTAATGGATAGGCCTTCCAACTTGCTGTGGTTTATGCCCGTTTAATATTGTCTGAGCAGACAATTACAAATGCAGTTTTTAGTGGTAATTTAGCAAGTTTTGCACGTGTCACGCCGTGCCTTTGCGGTATTAATCTCCTTGCAAAAAAAACTATTCCGGTACTGATAGCTCTGAAATTATCGTACGACGATAAGCGACGGTCAATGTGAATGTAGTTCTTCACTCTAGGTTGCATCGCTAATTTTCAAATCATTCCTCTGCTTGTCAAATCCATTCTTTCCCATGCTGCGTTTTCTCGTCAGAATGAATGGCAATGCCGATAATATATTCTGGCTGTCATTTATTTGCATATATTCCATTCCCATGTCCTTGCGTTTTATATCAACTGAGAATACGTGCCGATATCACCCCATGTGCGTTCTTCGGAACTTGCAGCCATTTCCTCAAAACTGTCATTAAGTGTAACCAAACGTAGAGCTTACACGGAAACGTGCAAAGAAATTACCGTTAAACTTGTTTTGTTTTTACAGGAGCAGAAAACAACTTTTTCATTTAAAAAAACTCCAATTATGATTACTTAACATTTTATATTTATTGCCCACGATAATCCTCACTCAGCAGTTTATTTCAGCCTGAATAGTTCCTAATGCTGTTCAGGGAATTATTTAGATATGTCACATCCATCTCACTTTATCTTCTTTTTAAACAAATATATATATCTGTGCAATGATTAGAAGTAATACACGTACAATGATAAATTATTATGATGGATAGGCTACCTTGTATTCTAGTGGCAGTGCCTCATCCCGACAATCCCAAATTCCAAGCCAGCATCGTGTTATGGAAAATATTGAGTGATATTAAGCCCTGAGACTAGGTCTAAATACCTACTGGGGATGTTTCACCAGTTATTCCTTTTTGAGTACATGAAAGGAAATTGGAGTGCCTGAAAATATTCCACACGTATGATTTCACTTGCTGTACAGTACGGCTTCACTGCAAATAAAGGTGTTTGTGTGACATCCACATGATCTCCATGCAACCCACCAACCCTACCACTGAGGTGCGAGATTTCATGAGAATGTGTGTCAGCACACCAGTAAAATGATTAACCATGTTACGGGGTTGGCTCGTGGCAGGCAAGAGTAAGAAGTCCCAAACATCACACTGTGGCTCTGAGACGCGGTATTGCCATTGAATTATAATGTGGATTCTCATTTAGGGGACTGGCTCACAATAATTTTTCTCTTGATAAGCGGGGGGCTGTTTAATATCATTCCCTCCTAATGCATCACTATCAGACCACTGCACGAATCATTCTTCCACACTGATGCTATCCATTCGTCTTCCCACAAGAAAAGACACGACTGATCTATTCACCCTGTCACCTTTACACACTGCTGTGTCCTCATCTCCACACCCAACATCTGTTACCACCAAAACTTATTCGGAATTTATGAGGCACCTTGAGCTAATTTATTTCTCATTATCATCACTTCCAAATTATCTTCTGGAGCTCCTTCACCCTCCTTGACCATCGCCACTGCGTGTCGTTGAAAAATGTGTTCATTTGATCTTTGATATTTCATTTGTGCATTGTTCATCGGAAGGATTGCCATCTAATGTACAGAGACTCAGGCCATATCATGCGAATGATATTTCACAATACCGGAAGACGGGACAACTACACACAATTGCGTTGTCTTGAGTTGTATATTACTACACTATTGGCAAACAACAATACTTTTGCACGTCCAGGGAAGACTTACGGTTTTCCCAAGACAGCAGCTACATCCTCAGCAAGGGACAATTCCTTTGAAAACAGCAAAGGTAGCAACCCTATTAATCAGTTATAACCTACAACATTTTATCATCAGTCAGGCCAGCTCTACTCAGAGGTTGTGATATCAATTTGTAGTTGTAGATGGACTCAACCGATCATTTCTCCGGGTTCAAAAGAATGTGAACCATTGGGAGAGGTCTACAACAAGCCAAGGCATGCTCGTTTTTACAGCTGAAGTGAAGTTCACGTGCGCACACGGAAAGGACGCCGATGGCTTAGCAGCCGTGATGTGCTCACACCCAATTGCATTTTCTTTACAGTCAATGTTATGTCTCTAATTTAAATGTCTCCTCGAAACAATGTTCCATATTCTGTGTCTCGGTGGAATTCCAAGCGTGCGCCTCTCCACGCTTCTCTGCACACCTCTGAGCTTTCGTTCCAATTTCTTTGTCAACGTCCGTGTTGTTACGAGACGTGTGATGTGTCAAACTGCAGTGAAGCCACGTGCCTTTTCAAGTTCCCTCTTTACGCATGAGTATGAGTTGGTTTTTTGCAGAGTTGGTTTTGTGCAGAGGTGCAACATGAAATGCTGCGTTGGGTGGGGCACAGTGAACTTGTTTTTTCTGCTTTCATTGTGGTGTAACTCTTGTGGATGAGAGAGGCTGCCTCGAGCCTGGGTGGAGATGCACGTTGCTTTGAACTAAAGAAAATACTCAGAGCACTGCCACGCGTTTATTTTTTGGGAAATTAGTTTTAACAAAAAGAAACGTAGAACAGTTGTGAATCGCTTGGCTTTACTTTTCTTTTACATGTTCTTTCCAGAAGACAACCGATGAAACGGAACGAAGGAAAATGGCTTGTGCACAACGACCTCCGCCAACTGTGGACATCAAGGCACACTTAACCTGTTAATGTAAAACCATTCATGTAAAACCATTAAACGTTGAGTTTTATAACACCCTGTCTCAGCAGCTTTCTCGCTATTTTTTTCTCCTGATGACGGTTGCTTGTGTTGCGATCGAAACGTCGTAGTTTTTTGTTTTTTTTGTTATTTTCTTGGAACCTATCTACGTGACTTTACCGAAAGACCCAAGAATATTTGAGAGTGATTATTCGAAAAAGGATGCAAACAAAGGGTATGATAATTTTAATTTATCAGAAGAGCTGAGGTGTGAAGACATTTAATGAAAAATAAGAATAGGTTTTACCCTTTCTGGCAATCAAGCAGGTGTTAAAATATTCAAACACCAAATATCAAGTCTGCAGTGACCATACATAGTGCAGGAAAAAAATGCAGAAAACATGCTCTGATAATATCTGGCATTGACTTGAAACTGATTGGTCAACACCAGCGGCAGCCTTCATTATGGCCTAGTCTCACCGGTGTTAGACCACAGAATGCCAAAATGCAAACAGTACAAATACAATGCAAGTATCAGAGCACTTATAGCTCGGGTCAAGCAGTTATATCTATGGGACCTTTAACACTGGTAAGACAAGGCCGTAAAGAAGGCTGTCTCTGGTGTAGGCCAATCAGTTTCAAAGACTGTATATATAATTATCAGCATGTTTATTTGCATGTTTTGCCACAAGTGTGTGTGTGTGGTTAATATAGACTTGATGCCTTGCAAAAGGTGCATATTAACACCTCCAGTTTTATTGCCAGAAAGGGTAAAACCTATTCTTGTTCTTCCTAATTTTGATACTGGAAAAAAGGTCCCATAGATATGTGAAGACACCCGTGTATGTTTTGGAGAATGTGTTTAGCGTACGTAGAATATTGTTACAGTATTGCTGAAATTAATGTACAAGCGCTCGATATTCTGCAGAAGTAGTCGATCAGTGTGCGCATGGTGCAATGACATGGATTGGTAGAGTCCATTTTTGGGGCAGTTGACAGGGCCCAGCGGAAGTTGCATTGACTGCTTGTTGCAGTGGTCCATGGTTCGAACCCAGCAGGCAGCCCTAGTTTTTACGTTCGGTGTATTAACCGTGAAATAGACTCCATCTGCTTTAAGGTGAACGTTACAGATCCCATGGTGTCATTCAAACGAGATGGTAGCAGTGCCACGCAAGCTGGCAGCAGTAGCCATCTACTCAATCCCTACTTTCCCTCTTCCATCCCTTACCTCCCCTACTTCTCTCTCCTCTCTTCCCCTTCTTCCTGTCCTCCACCACTGTTATTTGTTTGAGTTATTATTTTGGCGACGGCCTTTTGTTTTGTTTGAGACGCCACTCCCCGACCACGTCTCCTGCCTGCTTCCACGCCCATTGGGCGTCATATCGGCAGCCTGGCTGCCAGCGGCTCCTCGCCGGACCGCACCGTCTCCCGCGCCGCACGGCTTCCTCACCGCCCCTTACGATCGGTGCTGCTCCCCTCCCGAGTCTCCTACCTTCCCCCGCGCCCACCGGCCATCCTCTTGGTGGCCCGGCTGCCGGTGGTTGCCTGCTGGGCCACACTGTCGCCGTGCGACTTCCGTGCCATCCCGCGTGACCCGTGGGCCGCTCCGTCACCTGCGTCGGGCGGCTCCTTTTCCGGGCCACGTGGGCAGCCCCAGGACATCGGGGCTTTGTACGGTCCCCAGGATGGGAGGTTGAGTTCCTGCCGGGTGTTGTTTCCACCGTGTCAGCATGCCGGGCACGGAGGGAAGCTTCGCGTCCGTGGTAAGCGAGCTGGGCCGAGGCTGCACTTTCTTCCTCGTCGAGGGCCCGGCCGGGACTCTGCCGCTTCACTGCACGGACGTTGCAGACGTCGTCGGCAATGCGGGGGACCTTGACCCTCCTTGCCCCAGCCCCTCGCCGCCCCCCATTGTCTTCCCAATGCAAATGATTTATTTTTCAGCCCCCCAGCTTTCTGTCGCACCCCAACTGCGACCAGGCCTATCCCAACCCCTCCTTATCAATCCCTCTTGCTTTGATACATCAAAACTACACCACGTACAATAACCCATTTCTTGATTTCATTATCACGCTATATACAATTGCTGTAAAGCGCCTTGATAAAGGCGCTATATAAATCTCATGAAGATGAAAAGATCATGGGTGTGGCCGTTACATGCCTCCTGTGCAGTCGCTGCGTTGCAAGCTGCTGGTTGTCCTCTTCTGTGTTGGGAGAACTTGTTTTGTGCATTTAAGAAGCCACCTCTCAGGAGTTTTTTTTTATGATTCATACCAAAAATTTAATATCTAATTAACCTAAAGTGCACAATACAATACATAAGTTACAATAAATAAATGCGCAAGTGGCAATTTATGACAAAATACATACCCAAGATGCCATCGTGGAAGAGAATGCCAGATACAAGCTCGAGGGGTTTTCAAAAGCTCCCTCTAGTGGAGGCTGTTTTGCCAGCAGTGGAGTGAGTGAGGAATTGCTGCTGAAAAAAGGACGAAATTATTATTTGGATGTAAATTCTTGAGATGTGACAATTAGTTATGAACACATTTCAATTTCAATCACTGCTTTGAGAGTGTTTTTTTGTGTACATGTTGTGATTTGTTTTTGATCTGTTGCATTTTCTCTCATAGACGTGTCTCCGTTCACATTGCCCAGCCCTAGACCTAAGGTTGTGGCCAATGCTTTGCTTTAGTATTTTGAGCTATTTGAAGCCGTTGAACTTGCAGCATTGGTCATGCCTCTGATCTTCCCTTTTTCACCCACTGACAGCACAGCATATGCCTTCTGGTTGTGATCAACCCCAGCACAGAACCTCATCCAGTCCCTTCCATCAGTAATCCTCTTAGGCAGCAGCCCCTTTGTCACAGGGACCTTCTTTAGCCGTGTCGTACTCTTCCCCCCTCATTCTGTCACTATTTTATAACCGGTGAGCCGCTGCAAAGTGCCATACTGCATATTTGAGAATAAACACCAACTTGAAAAAAGGCTTTGAAAACACAGCCACTGGTGATCAGGATGACACCTTCATACTTCTGACGGGATAGTGTCCAGATCTTTCAAGGATCTGTACCCTCCTCGCACAACCCAGTTATAGTAAACCCAAGGTGGGTGGTTTTCAAGCCAGGCTGAATTTTTAAAGTCTTTGAAATTGCTCCGATTTCCTACCACATCTAAACACATTAATTGTCTGATAACACCTTAATATATAGAGGACCACAGAACCTCTGGGAGAATTTGCTGCCGGATCATCGCCTGGCCACCGTTGCTGCTTGTTTGTGGTTCCTCGAGCCTCGGAGTCGTTCTCTCTCTCTTGATGAGTGGATACTGTGTGCGCTACAAGTTTAAATACTTATATTAAAATTAATAAATTCTTTACAGTATGCCGGACCTCTTTTTCCTTAATCAGAAAGCTTATTAGACCAGCTTAGGTTTATCCATACTGCTTGGAGGGATACCACATCTTTTTTTTACGGAAGAGAGTCCAATCTACTTAATCGTTTTCTTGGGGCAGAATCAGAAACAGTATTTAGACTGGAAGAATCCGATGAGCTATGAAGCTCTTTTCACAGATGCCCAGTAGGGGCGGGTCAGCAAGTTACAACAACAAACAATTTTAAAAAATGATATGACTGCAAAATAGATCAAAGGATAAACTGAATGAAATTAAATAAAAATTAAGCATTTAAGTCTGATTTTGCAACACTAAATGCAAGCTTCAGCAAGGTAGCAAAACAACAAAACAGTCCCAGACAACAAAACAGTCCCTCACTAAAATTGCAAATTAAAATTGAAAGTTACAAATCACATTGGCAAATGTGGTCATATCCAACACAAATTTTCTGCTTTAGAGTATTTTTTAAGGAAGATTGTACCATCTTAAGGGAGCAAACGAGGTCCCAAAACGCTGGTGATTTAATGGAAAAGGCTTTATGAGCTATTACATGTATCGTTCTAGGGATACATGTCATAGGTGACAAATCTCTAAGCGATTTAAGTTTAATCCAATATTTTTTGTACATATAAGGAGAACAGAATTGCACCGAGCAATAGCGCCTTGTGGGAACACCCTTTGTTTTCATATTTGTGGACGAGGTAACTTTTAAACCAGTGTATTGCACTCTCTGAAAGTAGAATATCATAGTCAACAGTGTCAAAGGATATTGGCAGGTCAAGGAATAATGCACAGCAGTAGTGGCCTTTATCCAGGTTACTAAAGAGAACATGTAAAACATGTGTCTTTGCTTTGGTGGTGCAGAAATCCTCACGAAAACCAGACTGCTTACTGTACAGGAGATTGTGACTTTTAGGTAGCAGTCTTTAATTTTTTGTTTATTTATCTATCCCAATATTTCAGTAACTTCTGAAAGAATAAAGATTGACCTATGATAGGCAGTTAGTTGACTGGCAGGTCACGGGTAGAGCAGTAAAGTGTGGGTACTTCCACCTTTTAGAATACATCGAGCCAGAATGGAAGAGTAGGCCAATATACCGTCGAGTGGTTCCCTAAAGTTCCTGCTCGTGGAGACCCTTCCACCAGCTGTGAGGCGAGCGAGTAATTGTAGGGCTGTGCCTCTACCTTGACGTGATGCGAGGCTCTGCGGATAGTGGTCTGACGAAGATGTTCCTTTCCTGAAAATGTGGAATTTCTATCACTAGCTCAGGGCTTCCTTAAGATGTTGGCACCATCATCCCATGCTCATATGATGTTAGAGTGGACTCATGTTTGCTGTTCATGCCGAGCTTAGAAAATTACAAGATTTGGTGTAATATTGGTTACATCGCGGAAGTTAAAATGTCCCTTGTATATACTATATGACTGGCTTTTACTGGTAAGAATCTCCTGGTTACACCAGCCCACAGGGGATTATTGTGTCCGTCCATCGTGCATCCAAAAATGGGAGGGGTGGGGCTGGGTGGAGAGGAGAGGGTGGGGAGGGGCTGGGTGGGGAGGGAGGGGCTGGGTGGGGAGGGGAGGGTGGGGAGGGAGGGCCTGGGTGGGGAGGGTGGGGAGGGGATGGGCTGGGTGGGGAGGGTGAGGAGGGGCTGGGTGGGGAGGGTGGGGAGGGGCTGGGTGGGGAGGGGCTGGTCACCCCGTGGTGCCCTTATAAAACTCAACTTTTAACCTACTCACGCCGGCTTGTGCCCGCCCTCAGTCGGGCATATTTGCGGAGTACACTACGCCGCCGTTGACCCTGGCCATTGACCGAACAACCCAACGTTCCTACCAGCTCCCTCTGCAGGAATGTGTTTAAACGGCTGTCGTTTGTATTACAGAAATTACGCAAATAAACAATACAGTGGACCAGTGTTGCGAATGATCTCACAAATTGTCACCGAAAGTGGACACATTTACCATGGCGTGTAGATCAAACATCACACAGCAATAAAACCAAATTGTCCTAACAAATACAGCATTGTAGTTGATAACACCAACAAGACTCGGATTTGAATGTTTGGGTCACCACCTGTTACAAGATTTGTGCTTATGTAGTGACTAACTTGGAGACGTAAGTTCTTGGAGTCAGTTATTTGATTAAACCGAGCACCCTTTGGACAATACACACCCTACACTGTTACACACTCTGTTTACACGCAACTCTACACTGGTTGCTCGCCTACACACAACGCTAGCCGTCTTGACACTGACGGCGCTGAACCGAGACAGCCAACTACCGTCTAGCAGCGCAATATATCAAGTGACGAAGGCGGCGAGACGACAGCGATGATGGCGACGATCTTCAGCAGCAACGACGACGGGGATCCCACTCCAAACGACAGCCCCGAGGTCCCCTCCCGGGGCCCCTCTTATACTGGGGGGCGTGGCCTGGCTCCGCCCCCGGCCACGCCCCCTTTCTGGAACCAAACCGCGGGCTCTCGACGTGTTCCTTCCGTAACCTTTTCTGCATCCCTTTCTGGTCTATCACGTGGCCTGCTGTCAGGCGGCTGCTGCAAGCTGCAGATTCCCTTCCCTGCCAGCAACCAGCGCTATGCTGCTAAGTGACCAATTCTATGTTACTACACTTACATCAAAGCAGTGGGGTGTTAATGGTCTCGTGTTCGAAAGAAAGGGTCATCATATGTAGTATTTGTGGTTATAAGTTTTGAATATAAATTGGGTACAATTGCTTGGATAACACGGTCGGGGATGAAGGCAGGAAAATGTTAGCCACAAAAATCCAGCACGGATTTCTTTACTTTTAAGGAGTTTAATTTGTTGTTTATAATGTTGGCAAGACGAAACGAGAGTAAATTCCACTTGCAGTAATAAAGTGTGCCCCATCTGTCCTGTATGGATTTCTTAATTTTAACAGACATTTGCTGAGGAAGATGCATGCATTTTTTTAAGGCGTGTTTTTTCATCTCAAAAAAACCTCCCAGGATATTGTAATGTTGCTGAATAAAATATTGTCTGGGGCGGTGCGACAAGACGTAAGAAATGTTGTTGGTAAAGTGGAGAAAAAAAAGCGATTTTTTTTTTACGTTCAACCCTTAGCAAATTGAAGTGCTGCAATAAAACAGCACTTAATCAATACCAGCCATTCATTTGATATTTACCTGTTTGGCCGTTTTTAACCCTGGGAGCTATGCATCTTTTACCTTCCAAAAATAACTTGTTAAAACACAATTGATGTTTTTATCAAATTTCCATCATAAATTTCAAAATGCTAAATTGTTGAATGTTTTATTCTAAAGCTCATCGCATGTTCTTTCAATGTGTGTATGGCCTCAAGTATTATATACAGTGAGGGAAAAAAGTGTTTGATCCCCTGCTGATTTTGTACGTTTGCCCACTGACAAAGAAATTATCAGTCTATAATTGTAATGGTAAGTTTATTTGAACAGTGAGAGACAGAATAACAACAACAAAAATCCAAAAAACGCATGTCAAAAATGTTATAAATTGATTTGCATTTTAATGAGGGAAATAAGTATTTGACCCCCTCTCAATCAGAAAGATTTCTGGCTCCCAGGTGTCTTTTATACAGGTAACGAGCTGAGATTAGGAGCACACTCTTAAAGGGAGTGCTCCTAATCTCAGCGTATTACCTGTATAAAAGACACCTGTCCACAGAAGCAATCAATCAATCAGATTCCAAACTCTTCACCATGGCCAAGACCAAAGAGCTCTCCAAGGATGTCAGGGACAAGATTGTACACCTACACAAGGCTGGAATGGGCTACAAGACCATTGCAAAGCAGCTTGGTGAGAAGGTGACAACAGTTGGTGTGATTATTCGCAAATGGAAGAAGCACAAAAGAACTGTAAATCTCCCTAGGCCTGGGGCTGCATGCAAGATCTCACCTCGTGGAGTTGCAATGATCATGAAAACGGTGAAGAATCAGCCCAGAACTACACGGGAGGATCTTGTCAATGATCTCAAAGCAGCTGAGACCATAGTCACCAAGAAAACAATTGGAACACCATCCCCACCGTCAAACATGGAGGTGGAAACATTATGCTTTGGGGGTGTTTTTCTGCTAAGGGGACAGGACAACTTCACCGCATCAAAGGTACGACGGACGGGGCCATGTACCGTCAAATCTTGGGTGAGAACCTCCTTCCCTCAGCCAGGGCATTGAAAATGGGTTGTGGATGGGTATTCCAGCATGACAATGACCCAAAACATATGGCCAAGGCAACAAAGGAGTGGCTCAAGAAGAAGCACACTAAGGTCCTGGAGTGGCCTAGCCAGTCTCCAGACCTTAATCCCATAGAAAATCTGTGGAGGGAGCTGAAGGTTCGAGTTGCCAAACGTCAGCCTCGAAACCTTAATGACTTGGAGAAGATCTGCAAAGAGGAGTGGGACAAAATCCCTCCTGAGATGTGTGCAAACCTGGTGGCCAACTACAAGAAACGTCTGACCTCTGTGATTGCCAACACGGGTTTTTGCCACCAAGTACTAAGTCATGTTTTGCAGAGGGGTCAAATACTTATTTCCCTCATTAAAATGCAAATCAATTCATAACATTTTTGACATGCGTTTTCTGGATTTTGTTGTTATTCTGTCTCTCACTGTTCAAATAAACCTCCCATTCAAATTATAGACTGATCATTTCTTTGTCAGTGGGCAAACGTACAAAATCAGCAGGGGATCAAATAGTTTTTTTCCCTCTGTATATATACTGTTCATTTTGCATTGAACAGTTCCACTTTATTGCTGTAATTTAAAGGATTTCATAGATGCGTGATGTGAAAGGACCATGAAGCGGCGAGAGACCATAATGCTGTTATTTAGTCAACTCATCACATATACAACACTATATTTTGATTGAAAGCTTTCGTGACTGCAGGGATTCATATTCTTGGTTCTTTCAGTGAAGTCACTTAGAAGGGAAACAATAAAATAAAAATATATTAATAAAATTCTCACGACGTTTCGACTGCAACACAAGCAATCATCATCAGGTGTGAAAACCACAGCAAGAAAATTAGTCGTGGATGGGTATTTTCTTGCTGTGGTTGTATGGTCAGAATTGCAATGTGGCTTTAATTGACTATATGGTCAATTGTTTTGGTTGTATGGTCAGAATTGCAATGTGGCTTTAATTTTCTGTTCATGACGGAGATGTGTGCATCAACCTAATAATGTTCTATTGCGGTTGATGGGTTCCACCGTGTCTTTGAGGAATGTAAAAGCTTGGAGGTGTGATATGTGTTTAGAATGAGGTGTTTATTATGAATGCTGATGTTGTTCCCCTCTCTTCACAAGCATTATTCCGGATCTGGATGAGATTCTAGGATGGTGACAGCGCATTCCCGAAAGGGGGATCAGGACTTGAGTGGCCAGCAAGGAAAGTCTTGGTTCAACCCTTCGCAACAGCATATTAGCAATGTTCTCAGGATTTGTACCCTGTGCAGAAAGGACTATGTCACCTCCACAGGAACTTTTGAGGTGATGTACATGGCAGGGCACTTAAAGGTATGTTAAATCATTTGTTGTGTGAGTACTAAATCGTTCCAGTGCTAGTGAGGGAGGCTATTGTTCATGATATTGCAGCTGTATTTACCAGCGAGAGGTGTACCCTGAAAGTACTGTTGCTGAGCTCCGCATGGATTGTTTGTGGAGTAAATCAGCATCGGATGATATTGGACATCTTCAGCAGGTGGCCATGAGGCCCAAACGGTGTCAAAGGCAGCAGCAGAGAGGTCAATCATTGCTGTGCCGGTTCTCTGTTGGCGCTGGAAACCATCTTCTAATGGGGGCGGTGAAGACAGTGATCTGTTTACAGTAGCTGCTACAGCTATAAGAGATTTTTTATTTAGATCGCGTAAATATAAAAATATGTCGTTAAACCCGCCACCACCCGACACAGACAACTAGTAAGGGTTGTAATGTAAACAGAACATGCCAATTCGTCACTCGTACAGCACACCAGTGTGTTTGAGAGCCAAGCCACAACATTTACAATCTGAGTACGACATTTCGCCAGTAATTACAACTAGCTTCATCAGGCGACAGCCAGATTTGCTACGGCCAGTTCGAAATCCAGCTTGTTCGGGAGCTAAATATCAACAATAAGGTAAAAGTGCAGCCCTGCAATTGCTTACTGACACCATTGCTGGTTGAAGGGCCTCGATTAGGAGATCTAGAGAGCCCTAGAAGATATTTTTGTCCAGTTCCACACTGGCCAGCAGTATAGAATGAGTAAATGTGGACAACATTCAGAGGTAGTCGAATTTTTTTTTATTTTTACAACTCCATTAGGGGTTTCAATAACAACATACAAGTGTGTATACGAGTGTGTGTGTTTGTGTATCAGTGTGTGCATGGGGGGCGGTGGTGTAGTAGTTGGTGCACTTCGCGATGAACCCTGCCACCAGAGTTCATTTCCAGTTCAAGGCCACCAACACCAGTGATGATATCTGAACTGGTCCTGGACCTCCCCTCGGTCGACTTGGCCCGAAATGAGTTCCTGGAGTTGTGTGTAAATGTCCGTGCTGGAGAGAGAGGGCATGGTGTTGGCCACCCACCCCCTTGTGTTCCATGCCAGCCTTCCACAGCACTTTTCCCCAACAGTCCGTATAGCTGCGTGTGTGAGTGTTTGCGTGTGCGTAGGTCTCCGTGTGTGTGAGTGTATGTAGTTTCATCTAACGGCTGGAGGTTTTGGGCATGGAGAAGACGTACACATTGGTTGTTTGTTGCCCGTTTCGTGCTTTGGTGATGTGAACCGTGCATCTGTTCATGGCGGAGTTCTCCTCAATGAAGCAAATGTCCTGTCGGTCTTTCATCTTGCGGCTGAAGGTGTGGTAAGTAACGGGGGTGTTGCGGGGGTTGAATCTTTTTGTAGTATTCAAGTTTGTTGGCATATTTGCGAACGTATGCCCATTGGTCCATTTGGGTGTTTTCGTTGTGGCGGGAAAAGTGTATCTCCTTGTAGGGTTTCTGGAATCGTTGTCCAGTCGGATCGATGGCCTCGTCGACTTCAGGCTCCGGGTCTGGCTTGTATTCCTGCCGCTGCCAAATCGCCACCCGATTTATTTCAGAAGGTTGCAGGTCAATATCTTCATGAGCAACGTTTTCAATGGTGGCTGGAGATTTCGGAAGTCTTTTCTTCATTTTCCTTCGGACTTTTTTTAGTTTGTTTTTCAACGTATTCATGTTGTGACACACAGTCCTGATCTTCTTGCTGATGGGCGGTGACAGGTCCTTAGAAAAAAACAAAAGCAAAGAAATGTTTTAGGAAAGGTATCATCAGTAGCAATGTTCTATCTCTAGCTGAATGGAAACTTCCAACACGCTATCTCCATCTCACAGGATCCCATGATACCACAATACATGAATATATTTACATTTTATAATTATATGCTTGCTGTCACCAGAGGAAGCTCTAGAGCAGGGGTGGGTAACGTCCGGCCCGCAGGCCGTATGAGGCCCGCAAATTCATATGGTCTGGCCCTGCCAAGGCAACCGCAGGTGGGACTCGAAATTCAATAAATCTAGGAGCAAACCTGGAAAAGCAGTTGCGAGTAGCAACATCATCAATACCAGCAAACATCATCACACGCCTCACCAAAGAGAAGCAGACTCATGCCATCACATTAGAGGTGATTTAATTCAATGTTTGACACAATATAACAGGCTAATTTTTAAGTTGATAATTTTGTATGGCCTGCGAATGATGTTATAAATATCCAAATGGCCCTTGGCAGAAAAAAGGTTCCCCACCCCCGGCCTAGAGTGTAAGTGGACTCTTCTTCCACACTGACTAGATGTGTTTAAAGAGTTGGGAGGTACCAACACTAAACCCCACCACATACGACCTTCCAGTCGATTGTGGTTTACACATTCATCGTATGAACTTTGCATTTCATCCATAATAGAGGTTTGTTTGGGTTATATCGCGTAAATATATAAATGTGTCATTAAACCCGCCACCACCCCGACACAGCCAATTAGTAAGGTTTGTCACGTAAACAGAAGATGCCAATTCGTTACTAGTACAGCACAACGGTGTGTTGGAGAGCCAAGCCACAACATTTACAATCTGAGTATGACTCTTCGCCAGTAATTACAACTAGTTGCATCAGGTGACAGCCAGATTCGTGGATGGGGGGGATTAATGAATACATATTAAAGACTATGCATTCAATACCCTGTTGATTTGTGCATCATTGTAACTTTTCAATTGCAGCACTTCTTTAACATGTTTAATTTCACTTCTCAGACTATCAACTTTTTTAGCCCAATGTACAGTGAGGGAAAAAAGTATTTGATCCCCTGCTGATTTTGTACGTTTGCCCACTGACAAAGAAATGATCAGTCTATAATTTTAATGGTAGGTTTATTTGAACAGTGAGAGACAGAATAACAACAAAAAAAATACAGAAAAACGCATGTCAAAAATGTTATACATTGATTTGCATTTTAATGAGGGAAATAAGTATTTGACCCCTCTGCAAAACATGACTTAGTACTTGGTGGCAAAACCCTTGTTGGCAATTACAGAGGTCAGACTTTTCGTGTAGTTGGCCACCAGGTTTGCACACATCTCAGGAGGGATTTTGTCCCACTCCTCTTTGCAGATCTCCAAGTAATTAAGGTTTCGAGGCTGACGTTTGGCAACTCGAACCTTCAGCTCCCTCCACAGATTAAGGTCTGGAGACCGGCTAGGCCACTCCAGGACCTAAATGTGCTTCTTCTTGAGCCACTCCTTTGTTGCCTTGGCCGTGTGTTTTGGGTCATTGTCATGCTGGAATCCCCATCCACGACCCATTTTCAATGCCCTGGCTGAGGGAAGGAGGTTCTCACCCAAGATTTAAAGGTACATGGCCCCGTCCATCGTCCCTTTGATGCGGTGAAGTTGTCCTGTCCCCTTAGCAGAAAAACACCCCCAAAGCTTAATGTTTCCACCTCCATGTTTGACGGTGGGGATGGTGTTCTTGGGGTAATAGGCAGCATTCCTCCTCCTCCAAACACGGCGAGTTGAGTTGATGCCAAAGAGCTCTATTTTGGTCTCATCTGACCACAACACTTTCACCCAGTTGTCCTCTGAATCATTCAGATGTTCATTGGCAAACTTCAAACGGGCATGTATATGTGCTTTCTTGAGCAGGGGAGCCTTGCGGGCGCTGCAGGATTTCAGTCCTTCACGGCGTAGTGTGTTACCAATTGTTTTCTTGGTGACTATGGTCCCAGCTGCCTTGAGATCATTGACAAGATCCTCCCGTATAGTTCTGGGCTGATTCCTCACCGTTCTCATAATCATTGCAACTCCATGAGGTGAGATCTTGCATGGAGCCCCAGGCCGAGGAAGATTGATAGTTCTTTTGTGTTTCTTCCATTTGCGAATAATCGCACCAACTGTTGTCACCTTCTCACCAAGCTGCTTGGCAATCGTCTTGTAGTCCATTCCAGCTTTGTGTAGGTCTACAATCTTATCTCTGACATCCTTGGAGAGCTCTTTGGTCTTGGTCATAGTGGAGAGTTTGGAATCCGATTGATTAATTGCTTCTGTGGACAGGTGTCTTTTATACAGGTAACAAGCTGAGATTAGGAGCACTCCCTTTAAGAGTGTGCTCCTAATCTCAGCTCGTTACCTGTATAAAAGACACCTGGGAGCCAGAAATCTTTCTGATTGAGAGGGGGTCAAATACTTATTTCCCTCATTAAAATGCAAATAAATGTATAACATTTTTGACATGCGTTTTTCTGGATTTTTGTTGTTGTTATTCTGCCTCTCACTGTTGAAATAAACCTACCATTAAAATTATAGACTGATCATTTCTATGTCAGTGGGCAAAGGTACAAAATCAGCAGGGGAGCAAATACTTTTTCCCTCACTGTATGAGCGTCTTGATGAGAGCAGATTTCTGCGCGGGGTGATGGTGTGACTGCATTCAGATAGGAGTCAATGTGCATTTGTTTTTTTTGGTAAACGCTGTGTGTTATTTTACCTTTTCGACCACGTCCGAGCAGAATATTCAGAAATGGTAGAGTTCTACCAGCTTCCACTTCCATGATGAACTGCATTTCATGAGCAGTGTGCTAACCATTACAAAATGGCAGCGGGTCATCATAGCAGGTCATGTCAAACGCCAGTGGATATCCTGCTCAAATGAGCATTAAAGCAGAGATAGCAATTACACATTCCTATTGGATGTACTTGTTTGTTCATAGAGCAACCACTGTTGATTTCCCCACAAAGTGGTACTTATTTCATCAGACCCCGAGGGATTGAGTCATTCACGCTAAGCCCCCGAGCTGGTCTAAAAATCAAAAGCCAGGATTTGTTTTATTCAAACTAATTGCATTGGTGATGATGAGCTGTCCCCCTTACCTTTCGGGATTGCAGCCACTGCCAGACTTGCACGAAAAGCAAGATGCTGTTGACGATGTCATCGGGGTGGATGATCTTGGCATAATCGGATGCGGTCTGAAAACAAGACATTGACATTTCAGAGATTAGTTCATTGAAGGATTGGTCCATTATTTTAATTAACACGTTTTTTTCCTGCTAGACCTTGGGAATTATCTGCATGCAGGCACAAGTGTAAGGGTTTGTGCCAAGTCCAGACTTTCGCCATGATTTCGCCACGATTCAAGACCACATCTGGAGTACGTCAAGGATGCATGCTTGCACCGGCGCTGTTTTGTCAGGTAATCGACTGGATCATGTAAACATGACCCATGACCTTGGAGTCAAGATTGGCCGGCACCACTTCACTGACCTCGACTACGCTGCTGATGCAGCCTTGTTTGTTGAGAAGCATCACACTTTCACGCCAGTCCTCCAATATTTCCACAACAATGCAATAAAAATGGGACTATCTGTTTCATGGCAGAAAACAAAAGTCCAGAAGTTTAACACGTAGGCTTTCGCGACCAATATTATTCATAATAAAGGTTTTTGGGTTAGATCGGGTTATTTATAAATGTGTCGAAACCCTCCACCACCCGACACGGCCAATCAGCAAAATATAGTGTCACGTTGACAAAAGACAATTAGTTCACTACTTTAGCCCACCGGTGTGTTGAAGAGTGAATCCACAACATTTACAGTTTGAATACGACGTTTCGCTGGTAATTACATCCAGCATAATCGGGCAATTCGCCAGAATGGTAAAGCCCTCACTTGCTCTCGGTCTTAAATAGAGCAGCAGGGTGACTTCATCATTTAACTCATTTCAGGTGCAGTGAATTGAGGCGGAGGGGGGGGGGGTATTGTAATTATATAATCGATTGGCAATCAGTCAATGGTTATGATTAGTATTGTTAGGGGCCGTCCATAAATGACGTCACGCGATTTTGGACGATTTTTTACATACCCCCCCCCCCCCCCATCGTCACACGGCGCACTTAATCTGCCGCTGTACACTGTTGTAGGACCAAACATTTAATAAAAAGACGATTTAATTAAGTAGAACGTGTTGTCTATATTTATTTAAAGTTGCGCATTTTGATGTGACGTCACATTTCTCACCCCCCCCCCCCCGTCACACATCGTCACAAATGTCTGACCCCCCCCCCCCCCAGGTGCGTGACATCATCTATGGACGGCCCCTTAGTGCTTGATACCTGCGTGTGCCGAGGGTAGAAATACTCGCCCGATCTTCGGGTTACAGGATGAGGATGACTTCACGAGGAAAGTTCGAGAGAGAGACACAGTGATGTCGTCAGGGATGTCAAGACAAGATTGAAACGAGAGTAAATTCCACGTTTGCAGTACTGGTATGGTATGGATTTATTTTTATTGAACAGACATTTGCTGAGGAAGATGCATGCATTTAAAAAAAAGTTATTTTCACCTCAAGAAACCTCCCAGGATATCTCAATTTTGCTGAATTGAATATTGTCTGGGGTGGTGCTAAAAGTAATACGAAATGTTCCTGGTAAAGTGTAAAAAAAAACGCGAATGAGTTTTTCTTTTCACGTTCAACCCTTCGCAAATTGAAGTGCTGCAATAAAACAGCACTTAGCGAATACCAGGAAATAATTAGTAGCTATTTACATTCTAGATTTAAAGCTTTCGTGACTGCTAGGATCCATACTCTTTGATTCTATTGGGTAAAGTCACGTAGGTGAAAATAAAATAACAAAAAATCACGACGTTTCGGCCACAACACAAGCGGCCTTCATCAGGTGAAGGGACGAGACTGTCTGGAGGACAGCGCTGGAGTGAGAGAAGCCACGCTTAGATCACGACCTTTAAGCTGTCAAGGCGCTTTGTTTTCTTCTCACACAGCTTAAAGGTCGTGATCTAAGCGTGGCTTCTCTCACTCCAGCGCTGTCCTCCAGACAGTCTCGTCCCTTCACCTGATGAAGGCCGCTTGTGTTGTGGCCGAAACGTCGTGATTTTTTGTTATTTTATTTTCACCTACGTGACTTTACCCAATAGAACCAAAGAGTATAGCTATTTACATGTTTGGCCGTTTCAACCTTTCTAGCTACGCATCCTAAACTTGCAAAAAATAACTTGTTGTGAAAACACAATTGATGTTTTAATCAAATCGCAATCACAAATATCACCATACTAAATTATTGAATATTTTTTTCGAAAGCTCATTGCATGTTGTTTAATTTATCTACATATGGCCTCACGTGGTATACTGTATATGTGTACCGTTCATTGTGCATTGAACAGTTCCACTATATTGGTGTAATGGAGATGCCTGATATGAAACGACCATGAAGTGGCAAAATACCAAAATTCTGTCATTTAGCTATTCCCCTTCTCTTGCTATTCCTCCTCTGTTGAAGGAGCTCCATTTACATTGGTTTACTATATGGTCCATAGTTTTGGTTACATGCCCACAATCGCAATGTGGCATGTGTCTTTACTATTCCATTCATGATGAAGATGTGTGCGTCAACCTAATGATGTTCTAGTACGGTTGATGGTTCCACCGTGTCTTCGAGGAATGTCAAAGCTAGGTTTGATATTTGGGTCTAGGATAAGGTGTTTATTATGGATGCTAGCGTTATTTCGGAGCTGGATTGTATTCTAGGATGGTGCCAACCAAGAGCTGAACGTTGAGCTCTTGGTTGGTGAAGGGTTGGTGCTTGTCGTTGGCAAGAACACGTGTGACACCTCTGAGGATATTTGGTGACAAAATGTTCTCCAGAACAGGGAGCCAGAGGGTTGGTGTCTGTTTTAGTGTTCCAGTTATGATGCACATTACATTGTTTGTGTATATTGCAGTTTTGTGTATCAGCTGCCAGGCCACGCTGGAGCAGAACATATTGCCACTGAGTAGAACGATGAGAGGGTAGCAGTTCGCAGCACATAAGCTGAGAGCACCCTAGGTTGTTCCTGTACGTTTATGCAGCAGGGCCATTTTTGATTTGGTCTTTTCACGGATCTGGCTCATGTGGGGCTTGAAGGAGAGGCTTCTGTCCTTGATAACCCCTTTAGAGTAGGGTCACAGCACGCTGGGCTATCACATGACACATCAATGGTGGCATCTGCTGCTTGATTTTTGAGGTGGAAAGCACAAGTGATTTTGGAGGGATTTCTTAGGCGTCTGCATGCAGTAACAAATATATTCCCAATGAAGTTTGATCAGCTGCTGAAGTATCAGCAATGTTTTGGGGGTTTGTGCCCTGCGCATAAAGGACTATGTCACCTGCACAGGAACTTTCGAGATGATGTACATGGCAGGGCACTTAAAGGTATGTTAAATCATTTCCGGTGTGAGGACTAAATTGTTCCAGTGCTAGTGAGGGAGGCTATTGTTCGTAATTATCTTGCAGCTGTATTTACCAGCGAGAGGTGTACCCTCAAAGTACTGTCGCTGAGCTCCACGTCGACTATTTGTGGAGTAAACCAGCATCGGATGATATTGGGTATCTTCAGCAGGCGGCCATGAGGCCCAAACGGTGTCAACGGCAGCAGCAGAGAGGTCAATCATGGCTGTGCCGGTTCTCTGTTGGCGCTGGAAACCATCTTCTAATGGGGGCGGTGAAGACAATGATCTGTTTACAGTAGCTGCTACAGCTATAAGAGATTTTTTATGTAGATCGCGTAAATATAAAAATGTGTCGTTAAACCCGCCACCACCCGACACAGACAACTAGTAAGGGTTGTAATGTAAACAGAACATGCCAATTCGTCACTCGTACAGCACACCAGTGTGTTTGAGAGCCAAGCCACAACATTTACAATCTGAGTATGACATTTCGCCAGTAATTACAACTAGCTTCATCAGGCGACAGCCAGATTTGCTACGGCCAGTTCGAAATCCAGCTTGTTCGGGAGCTAAATATCAACAATAAGGTAAAAGTGCAGCCCTGCAATTGCTTACTGACACCATTGCTGATTGAAGGGCCTCGATTAGGAGATCTAGAGAGCCCTAGAAGATATTTTGGTCCAGTTCCACACTGGCCAGCAGTATAGAATGAGTAAATGTGGACAACATTCAGAGGTAGTCGAATTTTTTTTTATTTTTACAACTCCATTAGGGGTTCCAATAACAACATACAAGTGTGTATACGAGTGTGTGTGTTTGTGTATCAGTGTGTGCATGGGGGGCGGTGGTGTAGTAGTTGATGCACTTCGTGATGAACCCTGCCACCAGAGTTAATTTCCAGTTCAAGGCCACCAACACCAGTGATGATATCTGAACTGGTCCTGGACCTCCCCTCGGTCGACTTGGCCCGAAATGAGTTCCTGGTGTTGTGTGTAAATATCCGTGCTGGAGAGAGAGGGCATGGTGTTGGCCACCCACCCCCTTGTGTTCCATGCCAGCCTTCCACAGCACTTTTCCCCAACAGTCCGTATAGCTGCGTGTGTGAGTGTTTGCGTGTGCGTAGGTCTCCGTGTGTGTGAGTGTATGTAGTTTCATCTAACGGCTGGAGGTTTTGGGCATGGAGAAGACGTACACATTGGTTGTTTGTTGCCTGTTTTGTGCTTTGGTGATGTGAACCGTGCATCTGTTCATGGCGGAGTTCTGCTCAATGAAGCAAATGTCCTGTCGGCCTTTCATCTTGCGGTTGAAGGTGTGGTAAGTAAAGGGGGTGTTGCGGGGTTGAATCTTTTTGTAGTATTCAAGTTTGTTGGCATATTTGCGAACGTATGCCCATTGGTCCACTTGGGTGTTTTCGTTGTGGCGGGAATAGTGTATCTCCTTGTAGGGTTTCTGGAATCGTTGTCCAGTCGGATCGATGGCCTCGTAGACTTCAGGCTCCGGGTCTGGCTTGTATTCCTGCCGCTGCCAAATCGCCACCCGATTTATTTCAGAAGGTTGCAGGTCAATATCTTCATGAGCAACGTTTTCAATGGTGGCTGGAGATTTCAGAAGTCTTTTCTTCATTTTCCTTCGGACTTTTTTTAGTTTGTTTTTCAACGTATTCATGTTGCGACACACAGTCCTGATCTTCTTGCTGATGGGTGGTGACAGGTCCTTAGAAAAAAACAAAAGCAAAGAAATGTTTTAGGAAAGGTATCATCAGTAGCAATGTTCTATCTCTAGCTGAATGGAAACATCCAACATGCTATCTCCATCTCACAGGATCCCATGATACCACAATACATGAATATATTTACATTTTATAATTATATGCTTGCTGTCACCAGAGGAAGCTCTAGAGCAGGGGTGGGTAACGTCCGGCCCGCAGGCCGTATGACGCCCGCAAATTCATATGGTCTGGCCCTGCCAAGGCAACCGCAGGTGGTACTCGAAATTCTATAAATCTAGGAGCACACCTGGAAAAGCAGTTGCGAGTAGCAACATCATCAATACCAGCAAACATCATCACATGCCTCACCAAAGAGAAGCAGACTCATGCCATCACATTAGAGGTGATTTAATTCAATGTTTGACACAATATAACAGGCTTATTTTTAAGTTGATAATTTTGTATGGCCTGCGAATGATGTTATAAATATCCAAATGGCCCTTGGCAGAAAAAAGGTTCCCCACCCCCGGCCTAGAGTGTAAGTGGACTCTTCTTCCACACTGACTAGATGTGTTTAAAGAGTTGGGAGGTACCAACACTAAACCCCACCACATACGACCTTCCAGTCGATTGTGGTTTACACATTCATCGTATGAACTTTGCATTTCATCCATAATAGAGGTTTGTTTGGGTTATATCACGTAAATATATAAATGTGTCATTAAACCCGCCACCACCCGACACAGCCAATTAGTAAGGTTTGTCACGTAAACAGAACATGCCAATTCGTTACTAGTACAGCACAACGGTGTGTTGGAGAGCCAAGCCACAACATTTACAATCTGAGTATGACTCTTCGCCAGTAATTACAACTAGTTGCATCAGGTGACAGCCAGATTCGTGGATGGGGGGGATTAATGAATACATATTAAAGACTATGCATTCAATACCCTGTTGATTTGTGCATCATTGTAACTTTTCAATTGCAGCACTTCTTTAACATGTTTAATTTCACTTCTCAGACTATCAACTTTTTTAGCCCAATGTACAGTGAGGGAAAAAAGTATTTGATCCCCTGCTGATTTTGTACGTTTGCCCACTGACAAAGAAATGATCAGTCTATAATTTTAATGGTAGGTTTATTTGAACAGTGAGAGACAGAATAACAACAAAAAAAATACAGAAAAACGCATGTCAAAAATGTTATACATTGATTTGCATTTTAATGAGGGAAATAAGTATTTGACCCCTCTGCAAAACATGACTTAGTACTTGGTGGCAAAACCCTTGTTGGCAATTACAGAGGTCAGACTTTTCGTGTAGTTGGCCACCAGGTTTGCACACATCTCAGGAGGGATTTTGTCCCACTCCTCTTTGCAGATCTCCAAGTAATTAAGGTTTCGAGGCTGACGTTTGGCAACTCGAACCTTCAGCTCCCTCCACAGATTAAGGTCTGGAGACCGGCTAGGCCACTCCAGGACCTAAATGTGCTTCTTCTTGAGCCACTCCTTTGTTGCCTTGGCCGTGTGTTTTGGGTCATTGTCATGCTGGAATCCCCATCCACGACCCATTTTCAATGCCCTGGCTGAGGGAAGGAGGTTCTCACCCAAGATTTAAAGGTACATGGCCCCGTCCATCGTCCCTTTGATGCGGTGAAGTTGTCCTGTCCTCTTAGCAGAAAAACACCCCCAAAGCTTAATGTTTCCACCTCCATGTTTGACGGTGGGGATGGTGTTCTTGGGGTAATAGGCAGCATTCCTCCTCCTCCAAACACGGCGAGTTGAGTTGATGCCAAAGAGCTCTATTTTGGTCTCATCTGACCACAACACTTTCACCCAGTTGTCCTCTGAATCATTCAGATGTTCATTGGCAAACTTCAAACGGGCATGTATATGTGCTTTCTTGAGCAGGGGAACCTTGCGGGCGCTGCAGGATTTCAGTCCTTCACGGCGTAGTGTGTTACCAATTGTTTTCTTGGTGACTATGGTCCCAGCTGCCTTGAGATCATTGACAAGATCCTCCCGTATAGTTCTGGGCTGATTCCTCACCGTTCTCATAATCATTGCAACTCCATGAGGTGAGATCTTGCATGGAGCCCCAGGCCGAGGAAGATTGATAGTTCTTTTGTGTTTCTTCCATTTGCGAATAATCGCACCAACTGTTGTCACCTTCTCACCAAGCTGCTTGGCAATCGTCTTGTAGTCCATTCCAGCTTTGTGTAGGTCTACAATCTTATCTCTGACATCCTTGGAGAGCTCTTTGGTCTTGGTCATAGTGGAGAGTTTGGAATCCGATTGATTAATTGCTTCTGTGGACAGGTGTCTTTTATACAGGTAACAAGCTGAGATTAGGAGCACTCCCTTTAAGAGTGTGCTCCTAATCTCAGCTCGTTACCTGTATAAAAGACACCTGGGAGCCAGAAATCTTTCTGATTGAGAGGGGGTCAAATACTTATTTCCCTCATTAAAATGCAAATAAATGTATAACATTTTTGACATGCGTTTTTCTGGATTTTTGTTGTTGTTATTCTGCCTCTCACTGTTGAAATAAACCTACCATTAAAATTATAGACTGATCATTTCTATGTCAGTGGGCAAAGGTACAAAATCAGCAGGGGAGCAAATACTTTTTCCCTCACTGTATGAGCGTCTTGATGAGAGCAGATTTCTGCGCGGGGTGATGGTGTGACTGCATTCAGATAGGAGTCAATGTGCATTTGTTTTTTTTGGTAAACGCTGTGTGTTATTTTACCATTTCGACCACGTCCGAGCAGAATATTCAGAAATGGTAGAGTTCTACCAGCTTCCACTTCCATGATGAACTGCATTTCATGAGCAGTGTGCTAACCATTACAAAATGGCAGCGGGTCATCATAGCAGGTCATGTCAAACGCCAGTGGATATCCTGCTCAAATGAGCATTAAAGCAGAGATAGCAATTACACATTCCTATTGGATGTACTTGTTTGTTCATAGAGCAACCACTGTTGATTTCCCCACAAAGTGGTACTTATTTCATCAGACCCCGAGGGATTGAGTCATTCACGCTAAGCCCCCGAGCTGGTCTAAAAATCAAAAGCCAGGATTTGTTTTATTCAAACTAATTGCATTGGTGATGATGAGCTGTCCCCCTTACCTTTCGGGATTGCAGCCACAGCCAGACTTGCACGAAAAGCAAGATGCTGTTGACGATGTCATCGGGGTGGATGATCTTGGCATAATCGGATGCGGTCTGAAAACAAGACATTGACATTTCAGAGATTAGTTCATTGAAGGATTGGTCCATTATTTTAATTAACACGTTTTTTTCCTGCTAGACCTTGGGAATTATCTGCATGCAGGCACAAGTGTAAGGGTTTGTGCCAAGTCCAGACTTTCGCCATGATTTCGCCACGATTCAAGACCACATCTGGAGTACGTCAAGGATGCATGCTTGCACCGGCGCTGTTTTGTCAGGTAATCGACTGGATCATGTAAACATGACCCATGACCTTGGAGTCAAGATTGGCCGGCACCACTTCACTGACCTCGACTACGCTGCTGATGCAGCCTTGTTTGTTGAGAAGCATCACACTGTCACGCCAGTCCTCCAATATTTCCACAACAATGCAATAAAAATGGGACTAACTGTTTCATGGCAGAAAACAAAAGTCCAGAAGTTTAACACGTAGGCTTTCGCGACCAATATTATTCATAATAAAGGTTTTTGGGTTAGATCGGGTTATTTATAAATGTGTCGAAACCCTCCACCACCCGACACGGCCAATCAGCAAAATATAGTGTCACGTTGACAAAAGACAATTAGTTCACTACTTTAGCCCACCGGTGTGTTGAAGAGTGAATCCACAACATTTACAGTTTGAATACGACGTTTCGCTGGTAATTACATCCAGCATAATCGGGCAATTCGCCAGAATGGTAAAGCCCTCACTTGCTCTCGGTCTTAAATAGAGCAGCAGGGTGACTTCATCATTTAACTCATTTCAGGTGCAGTGAATTGAGGCGGAGGGGGGGGGTATTGTAATTATATAATCGATTGGCAATCAGTCAATGGTTATGATTAGTAGTGTTAGGGGCCGTCCATAAATGACGTCACGCGATTTTGGACGATTTTTTACATACCCCCCCCCCCCCCCATCGTCACACGGCGTACTTAATCTGCCGCTGTACACTGTTGTAGGACCAAACATTTAATAAAAAGACGATTTAATTAAGTAGAACGTGTTGTCTATATTTATTTAAAGTTGCGCATTTTGATGTGACGTCACATTTCTCACCCCCCCCCCCGTCACACATCGTCACAAATGTCTGACCCCCCCCCCCCAGGTGCGTGACGTCATCTATGGACGGCCCCTTAGTGCTTGATACCTGCGTGTGCCGAGGGTAGAAATACTCGCCCGATCTTCGGGTTACAGGATGAGGATGACTTCACGAGGAAAGTTCGAGAGAGAGACACAGTGATGTCGTCAGGGATGTCAAGACAAGATTGAAACGAGAGTAAATTCCACGTTTGCAGTACTGGTATGGTATGGATTTATTTTTATTGAACAGACATTTGCTGAGGAAGATGCATGCATTTAAAAAAAGTTATTTTCACCTCAAGAAACCTCCCAGGATATCTCAATTTTGCTGAATTGAATATTGTCTGGGGTGGTGCTAAAAGTAATACGAAATGTTCCTGGTAAAGTGTAAAAAAAAACGCGAATGAGTTTTTCTTTTCACGTTCAACCCTTCGCAAATTGAAGTGCTGCAATAAAACAGCACTTAGCGAATACCAGGAAATAATTAGTAGCTATTTACATTCTAGATTTAAAGCTTTCGTGACTGCTAGGATCCATACTCTTTGGTTCTATTGGGTAAAGTCACGTAGGTGAAAATAAAATAACAAAAAATCACGACGTTTCGGCCACAACACAAGCGGCCTTCATCAGGTGAAGGGACGAGACTATCTGGAGGACAGCGCTGGAGTGAGAGAAGCCACGCTTAGATCACGACCTTTAAGCTGTCAAGGCGCTTTGTTTTCTTCTCACACAGCTTAAAGGTCGTGATCTAAGCGTGGCTTCTCTCACTCCAGCGCTGTCCTCCAGACAGTCTCGTCCCTTCACCTGATGAAGGCCGCTTGTGTTGTGGCCGAAACGTCGTGATTTTTTGTTATTTTATTTTCACCTACGTGACTTTACCCAATAGAACCAAAGAGTATAGCTATTTACATGTTTGGCCGTTTCAACCTTTCTAGCTACGCATCCTAAACTTGCAAAAAATAACTTGTTGTGAAAACACAATTGATGTTTTAATCAAATCGCAATCACAAATATCACCATACTAAATTATTGAATATTTTTTTCGAAAGCTCATTGCATGTTGTTTAATTTATCTACATATGGCCTCACGTGGTATACTGTATATGTGTACCGTTCATTGTGCATTGAACAGTTCCACTATATTGGTGTAATGGAGATGCCTGATATGAAACGACCATGAAGTGGCAAAATACCAAAATTCTGTCATTTAGCTATTCCCCTTCTCTTGCTATTCCTCCTCTGTTGAAGGAGCTCCATTTACATTGGTTTACTATATGGTCCATAGTTTTGGTTACATGCCCACAATCGCAATGTGGCATGTGTCTTTACTATTCCATTCATGATGAAGATGTGTGCGTCAACCTAATGATGTTCTAGTACGGTTGATGGTTCCACCGTGTCTTCGAGGAATGTCAAAGCTAGGTTTGATATTTGGGTCTAGGATAAGGTGTTTATTATGGATGCTAGCGTTATTTCGGAGCTGGATTGTATTCTAGGATGGTGCCAACCAAGAGCTGAACGTTGAGCTCTTGGTTGGTGAAGGGTTGGTGCTTGTCGTTGGCAAGAACACGTGTGACACCTCTGAGGATATTTGGTGACAAAATGTTCTCCAGAACAGGGAGCCAGAGGGTTGGTGTCTGTTTTAGTGTTCCAGTTATGATGCACATTACATTGTTTGTGTATATTGCAGTTTTGTGTATCAGCTGCCAGGCCACGCTTGAGCACAACATATTGCCACTGAGTAGAACGATGAGAGGGTAGCAGTTCGCAGCACATAAGCTGAGAGCACCCTAGGTTGTTCCTGTACGTTTATGCAGCAGGGCCATTTTTGATTTGGTCTTTTCACGGATCTGGCTCATGTGGGGCTTGAAGGAGAGGCTTCTGTCCTTGATAACCCCTTTAGAGTAGGGTCACAGCACGCTGGGCTATCACATGACACATCAATGGTGGCATCTGCTGCTTGATTTTTGAGGTGGAAAGCACAAGTGATTTTGGAGGGATTTCTTAGGCGTCTGCATGCAGTAACAAATATATTCCCAATGAAGTTTGATCAGCTGCTGAAGTATTAGCAATGTTTTGGGGGTTTGTGCCCTGCGCATAAAGGACTATGTCACCTGCACAGGAACTTTCGAGATGATGTACATGGCAGGGCACTTAAAGGTATGTTAAATCATTTCCGGTGTGAGGACTAAATTGTTCCAGTGCTAGTGAGGGAGGCTATTGTTCGTAATTATCTTGCAGCTGTATTTACCAGCGAGAGGTGTACCCTCAAAGTACTGTCGCTGAGCTCCACGTCGACTATTTGTGGAGTAAACCAGCATCGGATGATATTGGGTATCTTCAGCAGGCGGCCATGAGGCCCAAACGGTGTCAACGGCAGCAGCAGAGAGGTCAATCATGGCTGTGTCGGTTCTCTGTTGGCGCTGGAAACCATCTTCTAATGGGGGCGGTGAAGACAATGATCTGTTTACAGTAGCTGCTACAGCTATAAGAGATTTTTTATGTAGATCGCGTAAATATAAAAATGTGTCGTTAAACCCGCCACCACCCGACACAGACAACTAGTAAGGGTTGTAATGTAAACAGAACATGCCAATTCGTCACTCGTACAGCACACCAGTGTGTTTGAGAGCCAAGCCACAACATTTACAATCTGAGTACGACATTTCGCCAGTAATTACAACTAGCTTCATCAGGCGACAGCCAGATTTGCTACGGCCAGTTCGAAATCCAGCTTGTTCGGGAGCTAAATATCAACAATAAGGTAAAAGTGCAGCCCTGCAATTGCTTACTGACACCATTGCTGGTTGAAGGGCCTCGATTAGGAGATCCAGAGAGCCCTAGAAGATATTTTGGTCCAGTTCCACACTGGCCAGCAGTATAGAATGAGTAAATGTGGACAACATTCAGAGGTAGTCGAATTTTTTTTTATTTTTACAACTCCATTAGGGGTTCCAATAACAACATACAAGTGTGTATACGAGTGTGTGTGTTTGTGTATCAGTGTGTGCACGGGGGGCGGTGGTGTAGTAGTTGGTGCACTTCGCGATGAACCCTGCCACCAGAGTTAATTTCCAGTTCAAGGCCACCAACACCAGTGATGATATCTGAACTGGTCCTGGACCTCCCCTCGGTCGACTTGGCCCGAAATGAGTTCCTGGTGTTGTGTGTAAATGTCCGTGCTGGAGAGAGAGGGCATGGTGTTGGCCACCCACCCCCTTGTGTTCCATGCCAGCCTTCCACAGCACTTTTCCCCAACAGTCCGTATAGCTGCGTGTGTGAGTGTTTGCGTGTGCGTAGGTCTCCGTGTGTGTGAGTGTATGTAGTTTCATCTAACGGCTGGAGGTTTTGGGCATGGAGAAGACGTACACATTGGTTGTTTGTTGCCCGTTTCGTGCTTTGGTGATGTGAACCGTGCATCTGTTCATGGCGGAGTTCTCCTCAATGAAGCAAATGTCCTGTCGGTCTTTCATCTTGCGGTTGAAGGTGTGGTAAGTAACGGGGGTGTTGCGGGGTTGAATCTTTTTGTAGTATTCAATTTTGTTGGCATATTTGCGAATGTATGCCCATTGGTCCACTTGGGTGTTTTCGTTGTGGCGGGAATAGTGTATCTCCTTGTAGGGTTTCTGGAATCGTTGTCCAGTCGGATCGATGGCCTCGTAGACTTCAGGCTCCGGGTCTGGCTTGTATTCCTGCCGCTGCCAAATCGCCACCCGATTTATTTCAGAAGGTTGCAGGTCAATATCTTCATGAGCAACGTTTTCAATGGTGGCTGGAGATTTCGGAAGTCTTTTCTTCATTTTCCTTCGGACTTTTTTTAGTTTGTTTTTCAACGTATTCATGTTGCGACACACAGTCCTGATCTTCTTGCTGATGGGCGGTGACAGGTCCTTAGAAAAAAACAAAAGCAAAGAAATGTTTTAGGAAAGGTATCATCAGTAGCAATGTTCTATCTCTAGCTGAATGGAAACATCCAACATGCTATCTCCATCTCACAGGATCCCATGATACCACAATACATGAATATATTTACATTTTATAATTATATGCTTGCTGTCACCAGAGGAAGCTCTAGAGCAGGGGTGGGTAACGTCCGGCCCGCAGGCCGTATGAGGCCCGCAAATTCATATGGTCTGGCCCTGCCAAGGCAACCGCAGGTGGGACTCGAAGTTGGGAGGTACCAACACTAAACCCCACCACATACGACCTTCCAGTCGATTGTGGTTTACACATTCATCGTATGAACTTTGCATTTCATCCATAATAGAGGTTTGTTTGGGTTATATCGCGTAAATATATAAATGTGTCATTAAACCCGCCACCACCCCGACACAGCCAATTAGTAAGGTTTGTCACGTAAACAGAAGATGCCAATTCGTTACTAGTACGGCACAACGGTGTGTTGGAGAGCCAAGCCACAACATTTACAATCTGAGTATGACTCTTCGCCAGTAATTACAACTAGTTTCATCAGGTGACAGCCAGATTCGTGGATGGGGGGGATTAATGAATACATATTAAAGACTATGCATTCAATACCCTGTTGATTTGTGCATCATTGTAACTTTTCAATTGCAGCACTTCTTTAACATGTTTAATTTCACTTCTCAGACTATCAACTTTCTTAGCCCGATGTACAGTGAGGGAAAAAAGTATTTGATCCCCTGCTGATTTTGTACGTTTGCCCACTGATAAAGAAATGATCAGTCTATAATTTTAATGGTAGGTTTATTTGAACAGTGAGAGACAGAATAACAACAAAAAAATCCAGAAAAACGCATGTCAAAAATGTTATAAATTGATTTGCATTTTAATGAGGGAAATAAGTATTTGACCCCTCTGCAAAACATAACTTAGTACTTGGTGGCAAAACCCTTGTTGGCAATTACAGAGGTCAGACGTTTCTTGTAGTTGGCCACCAGGTTTGCACACATCTCAGGAGGGATTTTGTCCCACTCCTCTTTGCAGATCTCCAAGTCATTAAGGTTTCGAGGCTGACGTTTGGCAACTCGAACCTTCAGCTCCCTCCACAGATTAAGGTCTGGAGACCGGCTAGGCCACTCCAGGACCTAAATGTGCTTCTTCTTGAGCCACTCCTTTGTTGCCTTGGCCGTGTGTTTTGGGTCATTGTCATGCTGGAATCCCCATCCACGACCCATTTTCAATGCCCTGGCTGAGGGAAGGAGGTTCTCACCCAAGATTTGAAGGTACATGGCCCCGTCCATCGTCCCTTTGATGCGGTGAAGTTGTCCTGTCCCCTTATCAGAAAAACACCCCCAAAGCTTAATGTTTCCACCTCCATGTTTGACGGTGGGGATGGTGTTCTTGGGGTAATAGGCAGCATTCCTCCTCCTCCAAACACGGCGAGTTGAGTTGATGCCAAAGAGCTCTATTTTGGTCTCATCTGACCACAACACTTTCACCCAGTTGTCCTCTGAATCATTCAGATGTTCATTGGCAAACTTCAAACGGGCATGTATATGTGCTTTCTTGAGCAGGGGGACCTTGCGGGCGCTGCAGGATTTCAGTCCTTCACGGCGTAGTGTGTTACCAATTGTTTTCTTGGTGACTATGGTCCCAGCTGCCTTGAGATCATTGACAAGATCCTCCCGTGTAGTTCTGGGCTGATTCCTCACCGTTCTCATAATCATTGCAACTCCATGAGGTGAGATCTTGCATGGAGCCCCAGGCCGAGGAAGATTTACAGTTCTTTTGTGTTTCTTCCATTTGCGAATAATCGCACCAACTGTTGTCACCTTCTCACCAAGCTGCTTGGCAATCGTCTTGTAGTCCATTCCAGCCTTGTGTAGGTCTACAGTCTTATCTCTGACATCCTTGGAGAGCTCTTTGGTCTTGGTCATGGTGGAGAGTTTGGAATCCGATTGATTAATTGCTTCTGTGGACAGGTGTCTTTTATACAGGTAGCAAGCTGAGATTAGGAGCACTTCCTTTAAGAGTGTGCTCCTAATCTCAGCTCGTTACCTGTATAAAAGACACCTGGGAGCCAGAAATCTTTCTGATTGAGAGGGGGTCAAATACTTATTTCCCTCATTAAAATGCAAATAAATTTATAACATTTTTGACATGCGTTTTTCTGGATTTTTGTTGTTGTTATTCTGCCTCTCACTGTTGAAATAAACCTACCATTAAAATTATAGACTGATCATTTCTTTGTCAGTGGGCAAAGGTACAACATCCGCAGGGGAGCAAATACTTTTTCCCTCACTGTATGAGCGTCTTGATGAGAGCAGATTTCTGCGCGGGGTGATGGTGTGACTGCATTCAGATAGGAGTCAATGTGCATTTGTTTTTTTTGGTAAACGCTGTGTGTTATTTTACCATTTCGACCACGTCCGAGCAGAATATTCAGAAATGGTAGAGTTCTACCAGCTTCCACTTCCATGATGAACTGCATTTCATGAGCAGTGTGCTAACCATTACAAAATGGCAGCGGGTCATCATAGCAGGTCATGTCAAACGCCAGTGGATATCCTGCTCAAATGAGCATTAAAGCAGAGATAGCAATTACACATTCCTATACGATGTACTTGTTTGTTCATAGAGCAACCACTGTTGATTTCCCCACAAAGTGGTACTTATTTCATCAGACCCCGAGGGATTGAGTCATTCACGCTAAGCCTCCGAGCTGGTCTAAAAATCAAAAGCCAGGATTTGTTTTATTCAGACTAATTGCATTGGTGATGATGAGCTGTCCCCCTTACCTTTCGGGATTGCAGCCACAGCCAGACTTGCACGAAAAGCAAGATGCTGTTGACGATGTCATCGGGGTGGATGATCTTGGCATAATCGGATGCGGTCTGAAAACAAGACATTGACATTTCAGAGATTAGTTCATTGAAGGATTGGTCCATTATTTTAATTAACACGTTTTTTCCTGCTAGACCTTGGGAATTATCTGCATGCAGGCACAAGTGCAAGGGTTTGTGCCAAGTCCAGACTTTCGCCATGATTTCGCCACGATTCAAGACCACATCTGGAGTACGTCAAGGATGCATGCTTGCACCGGCGCTGTTTTGTCAGGTAATCGACTGGATCATGTAAACATGACCCATGACCTTGGAGTCAAGATTGGCCGGCACCACTTCACTGACCTCGACTACGCTGATGATGCAGCCTTGTTTGTTGAGAAGCATCACACTTTCACACCAGTCCTCCAATATTTCCACAACAATGCAATAAAAATGGGACTAACTGTTTCATGGCAGAAAACAAAAGTCCAGAAGTTTAACACGTAGGCTTTCGCGACCAATATTATTCATAATAAAGGTTTTTGGGTTAGATCGGGTTATTTATAAATGTGTCGAAACCCTCCACCACCCGACACGGCCAATCAGCAAAATAAAGTGTCACGTTGACAAAAGACAATTAGTTCACTACTTTAGCCCACCGGTGTGTTGAAGAGTGAATCCACAACATTTACAGTTTAAATACGACGTTTCGCTGGTAATTACATGCAGCATAATCGGGCAATTCGCCAGAATGGTAAAGCCCTCACTTGCTCTCGGTCTTAAATAGAGCAGCAGGGTGACTTCATCATTTAACTCATTTCAGGTGCAGTGAATTGAGGCGGAGGGGGGGGGGGTATTGTAATTATATAATCGATTGGCAATCAGTCAATGGTTATGATTAGTAATGAGTTGTAGATTGGTAATTAGTTGTAAGGTGTGTTATTGTGATTATATGCTACATTAGTAATCCATTAATGTGTTTCCCTTATAAGGAATTGTAATATGTATTATTTAATAATACGCTTCCAAGCCGCACTAAGCCTATAGCTATCAGAACGATTAAAGTTATTTCTGTTTCTCTCAATTTCAAAGGATTCTCTAATTAGTCTTTGCCAGTAATAATTAGTTTTACACAACACTTCAACGTTATCAAAATCAATTGAGTGTCCTTGTTGACCAGCATGTTCTGCCACTGCCGACAGCTGTGTTTGAGATAATTTAATATTTCTTTGGTGTTCTTTTAGTCTTATGCTGATGTTACGTCCCGTCTGTCCAATATAGCATCTGCCACATAAATAATTAATCCGAAATACACCTTCTGTTGATAATTTAGGTAATTCGTCTTTCGTGCAAGATACTAGTTTTTGAATTTTGTGTACTTTACCAAATCTTACTGTAATGTTTTGCTTTTGCAAAACACGGGCTAATTTGTCAGTTACTCCTGAGATATATGGAATTTTAATTGTTTTAAGAATCTGATCGCTTTCAGCAGTGTTGCTTTGCGATCGTGATTTGGCATTCAGTGCTCTGTTAATTTGAGTATTATTGTAGCCATTCTGTCGTAATGCTTCGTTAACGTGTTTGATCTCGATTTAAAGCTTTCGTGACTGCAGTAATTCATATTCTTAGTTCTTTCGGTAAAGTCACGTTGAAGGGAAACAACAAAATAATAAAATATATATAAAACAATACAAATTCTCACGACGTTTCGACCATAACACAAACGGTCGTCTTCAGGTGTATTGGTTTGTATGAATTTATTTTTAAACGGTGTATTTATTTATTTATAAAAACGTTAGCGCCACGCGCAGCGATTTGGCAGTTTATTTAGGACTAGTCCATCTATATTCTGAAAAGAGGAGGGGGGAGACGAATTTTTTTTTTTAATGTATGCTGTCTGAAAGCCACTGTAAGCGTGAACAATCAATTAAGACCTGAAATGGTTTATCAAATCTTTCCAATGATTGCTAAGATAGAATCCATCTTCTCGGTTAAAATTGTCTCTGTGCTTGTATATGTGGATAGCCTCATGAACGAATCTCTCATGGTAGCCAGATGGTTTACAAAGAACCTCTTTCTTGGAAAAGTCAATGGCATGTGAGCCTACAGAATTATAACAATGATCTGCCACGGCCGAGGTGGTGGTCCTAACGTGTTTAAGGTCTGCTTTGTGTTCACGAATGCGGTCCGAGACATGGCGTTTGGTTTCTCCAATGTAACTACTACCACAGAGGCAACTTAGTTTGTAGACACCAGGGTATTGTATGTCCGGAATCACATCTTTTACAGACGGAACCAGATCACGGATTTTATGTAATGTGTTGAAACGGACCTGGATCTTGTGTTTATTCAAGATTTTGGAGATCTTTTTTTTAAATAAATAAATACACCGTTTAAAAGTAAATTTATGCAAACCAACATACCTGAAGACGACCGTTTGTGTTATCGTCGAAACGTCGTGAGAATTTTTATTGTTTTATATGTATTTTATTATTTTGTTGTTTCCCTTCAACGTGACTTTACCGAAAGAACTAAGAATATGAATTACTGCAGTCACGAAAGCTTTAAATCAAAAGTTTACAAAATATTGAGGGAACACAGTTCTTTTGCAATTAAGGTCATGGGTAAAATGCAGATCAATAGACGTCTAGCTACACATGTGCAGCCCTTTTGTAAATCCACTGTTGGATGATAGCTACACCACACTGGAGGTTACCTGACCATACTTCATCATGCTGTTGGAGCATAGCATCACAGTAAACAATAGATGCCCTCTGCTGACCACCACATAGCCCCGGACTTGCCTACGACTATATACGTGACTTTACCGAAAGAACCAAGAATATATTTGCCTATGACAATCCGGTATACGTGGTGGTCAATCACCTCAGCACTATCCAGGCTCAACCCTATTTAGCTTCCAAGTTCTGATGAAATCTGGTTTATTCTGGGAAATGTATGACCTTTACTTAAAATACAATCTCACATCACTTGATGCAAGATGAAATCTACATTGGGCTCTGCCATCCATAAAATCTCTTATTGTTAAATCTGTGCTATACTTAATATATTAACCCCATTATTAAACCCAAGAAACATAAGACGCCCATCGAATTTACTTTTAAATCTCCAAAGAACAAGAAAAGGAATAGGTGACAAAGCATTTGCCATTGCAGCTCCAACGTTTCGGAGCAACCTTGTTTCCACCATTAATATCGTTAATTTTCCTTCAAATAATATTATCAAGCAGAAGCTTAGTTCTGGATACCACTGCATTTCTAAATGTGATTCGTAACTTTCATCCTTCCCATGTATTGTTTGTGACATTTTCACGTACAATTTTATTGAGGGACTTTGTGTTGTCTGGGACTGTTTTTGCTGTCGTTTTGCTGCCTTGCCCAAGCTTGGAAATTGGGCAAGGGCATCCTTATTTTTGCGAGAATTCGTTATAATGAGCAATTTTAATTTGAACCCAGTTTGTTCGCAAAACGAGCAATTGTTTGTGAAACGAGCGGAGACCGATTGATGAAATGCGTGCTGTGGCGCCAGGGCCGCAGTTTGTTGTTTGCATCGTGCGCTTTCAGATGCGCTTCTGCGGCCATCTGGAACGTTGGTGAAGGGAGGGTAGCGCTAATTATTTGCAGATGCTGAGGACAGGCACCTGCATTCACTGTAGTTCTTCATGTGTGGTAAATGTGACATTTGATTTTATATTGTTCAAGAGTGGGAAATGTTGGGGCTGAAAAGTAACGTCTTTTAACATGGAAGTCAATGGCGAAACTGTGATCGTTTAACGAATTTTTACTTAACGAGCAATTTCCGTGGAAAGTTTATCGCTTTTAAGCGAGACACACCTGTACTTGATCTATTTTATTTTTAGTGATTTGCTTAATTTTCCTATACGTTGTCATCCTATCGTTTTTTTTGTATTGTAAATTTCTGACCCATCCCGACTGGACCTCTGTAAAAAAAAGTTTCATAGCTCATCGGATTTTTTTCCAGGATATAAATCCTGATTTAAATCCTGATTTATATCCTGGAATCCAAGTCCCGGCTTCGCCCGGGACTTGGATTCTTGTCTTGGACGAATACACGGCCTACGCGGAGGGTGGGGGGGATGCGTGACGTCGGCAGGCACACTGCGTGACGCTGCGGCATACTTTTTGCATTGTGAAAGTCTGGAAGCTGCCCATATGCCAAATTTCAAGTTTGTTGCATGTCGGGAAGTATGCTAAACATTTCGAACAGACACGCATTCACAAATTTCCCTTTTATATATAAGTATATTCTACAAAATTAAAGTCCTTACGTCCGTGTGGAATCCAGTGTCGTCAAGCCCTTGCTCCGGCTTAGTGCACGGCGTTCCTTGAGCCAAGAACTCCACCTTGACCCGTGTGCCCTCATGGTCATCTTTGGTGCCGTCCATCGGTGTTTGCTTGACGGGGACTTGGCCAAATTCAGGAGCGCTTGTGGAGTTCTCCTCAGGGTTGAAGGTTGTTTTTTTCTCCCAAGCACTCGGTGGAGTAATGCGAACATGTTGCCATATTATCGCCGACGTCACCATCAAGGTAATGAGCTTAGACATTTTCGAGGAGTGAGCTGGAAAAGCCGCCTCTCCAGATCGCCAGCGATGTGCGCTTCACTCCCGAGACGTCCCTCACGAATGCCGCGAAGAGCGGCCACGTGACCAAATCGCTATGGCTACAATATGGATGTGACGTCACCGGAAGACCGCGCTTATTTGGGCATTTTCGATTTAAAGTTTATTTCGCACAGGTAAATATTCGCGATTCTTTTTTGCATCGTCGTGCTTCGTTGATATTCGAGGGGTCGCATTTTAAACGGCTTGACACGAAATACTGTACGTGACTGTAGCGTGCCCAGACCAAGGATCTGTACCATCCTCGCACAACCCAGTTTAGTTAAACCCAGGGGTTGGGTCGTTGGCAACCCAGCCTGAATGTTTTAAACTCTCACAAGTGCTCAGGTTTCCTCCTACGTCTAACCACTCGTCGATTGCCCAGTAACACCTTCATATATCGAGGACCACACGAGCTGTGTCATTTATGGACGGCCCCTTAGTGCTTGATACCTGCGTGTGCCGAGGGTAGAAATACTCGCCCGATCTTCGGGTTACAGGATGAGGATGACTTCACGAGGAAAGTTCGAAAGAGACAGTGATGTCGTCGGGGATGTCAAGACAAGATTGAAACGAGAGTAAATTCCACGTTTGCAGTACTGGTATGGATTTCTTTTTATTGAACAGACATTTGCTGAGGAAGATGCATGCATTTAAAAAAAAGTTATTTTCACCTCAAGAAACCTCCCAGGATATCTCAATTTTGCTGAATTGAATATTGTCTGGGGTGGTGCTAAAAGTAAAATGAAATGTTCCTGGTAAAGTGTAAAAAAAACGCGAATGAGTTTTTCTTTTCACGTTCAACCCTTCGCAAATTGAAGTGCTGCAATAAAACAGCACTTAGCGAATACCAGCAAATAATTAGTAGCTATTTACATGTTTGGCCGTTTTAACCTTTCTAGCTACGCATCCTAAACTTGCAAAAAATAACTTGTTGTGAAAACACAATTGATGTTTTAATCAAATCGCAATCATAAATATCACCATACTAAATTGTTGAATATTTTATTCGAAAGCTCATTGCATGTTGTTTAATTTATGTACATATGGCCTCACGTGGTATACTGTATATATGTACCGTTCATTGTGCATTGAACAGTTCCACTATATTGGTGTAATGGAGATGCCTGATATGAAACGACCATGAAGTGGCAAAATAGCAAAATACTGTAATTTAGCTATTCCCCTTCTCTTGCTATTCCTCCTCTGTTGAACGAGCTCCATTTACATTGGTTTACTATATGGTCCATAGTTTTGGTTACATGCCCACAATCGCAATGTGGCATGTGTCTTTACTATTCCATTCATGATGAACATGTGTGCGTCAACCTAATGATGTTCTTGTACGGTTGATGGTTCCACCGTGTCTTCGAGGAATGTCAAAGCTAGGGGGTTTGATATTTGGGTCTAGGATAAGGTGTTTATTATGGATGCTAGCGTTATTTCGGAGCTGGATGCTATTCTAGGATGGTGCCAACCAAGAGCTGAACGTTGAGCTCTTGGTTGGTGAAGGGTTGGTGCTTGTCGCTGGCAAGAACACGTGTGACACCTCTGAGGATATTTGGTGGCAAAATGTTCTCCAGAACAGGGAGCCAGAGGGTTGGTGTCTGTTTTAGTGTTCCAGTTATGATGCACATTACATTGTTTGTGTATATAGAAGTTTTGTGTATCAGCTCCCAGGCCAGGCTGGAGCACAACATATTGCCACTGAGTAGAACGATGAGAGGGTAGCAGTTCGCAGCACATAAGCTGAGAGCACCCTAGGTTGTTCCTGTACGTTTATGCAGCAGGGCCATTCTTGATTTGGTCTTTTCACGGATCTGGCTCATGTGGGGCTTGAAGGAGAGGCTTCTGTCCTTGATAACCCCTTTAGAGTAGGGTCACAGCATGCTGGGCTATCACATGACACATCAATGGTGGTATCTGCTGCTTGATTTTTGAGGTGGAAAGCACAAGTGATTTTGGAGGGATTTCTTAGGCATCTGCATGCAGTAACAAATATATTCCCAATGAAGTTTGATCAGCTGCTGAAGTATTAGCAATGTTTTGGGGGTTTGTGCCCTGCGCATAAAGGACTATGTCACCTGCACAGGAACTTTCGAGATGATGTACATGGCAGGGCACTTAAAGGTATGTTAAATCATTTCCGGTGTGAGGACTAACTTGTTCCAGTGCTAGTGAGGGAGGCTATTGTTCGTAATTATCTTGCAGCTGTATTTACCAGCGAGAGGTGTACCCTCAAAGTACTGTCGCTGAGCTCCACGTCGACTATTTGTGGAGTAAACCAGCATCGGATGATATTGGGTATCTTCAGCAGGCGGCCATGAGGCCCAAACGGTGTCAACGGCAGCAGCAGAGAGGTCAATCATGGCTGTGCCGGTTCTCTGTTGGTGCTGGAAATCATCTTCTAATGGGGTGCGGTGAAGACAATGATGTATTTACAGGAGCTGCTACGGCCAGTTTGAAATCCAGTTTGTTCGGGAGCTAAATTGCTTATTGACACCATTTCTGGTGTAATGGCCTCGATTTGAAGGAGCTCGAGGGAGCCCTAGAACGTATTTTGGTCTAATCCCACACTGGCCAGCAGTATAGAACGAGCAAACCGTGGAGAACATTCAGAGGTAGTTGTAATGTTTCTTTTTACTTAATTAGTGGTTTCAATAACAGCATTCAAGTACATACAAGTGTGTATATGAGTGTGTGTGTTTGTGTATCAGTGTGTGTGTGTGCACGGGTGGGTGGGGGGGCATTGGTGTAGTAGTTGATGCACTGCACGATGAACCCTGCCACCAGAGTTCATTTCCAGTTCAAGGCCACCAACACCAGTGATGATATCTGAACTGGTCCTGGACTTCCCCTCGGTGGACTTGGCCTCAAATGAGTTCCTGGTGTTGTGCGTAAATGTTAGTGCAGGAGAGAGAGGGCATGGTGTTGGCCACCCACCCCCTTGTGTTCCATGCCAGCCTTCCACAGCACTTTTCCCCAATAGTCCATATAGCTGCGTGTGTGAGTGTTTGCGTGTGCGTAGGTCTCCGTGTGTGTGAGTGTATATAGTTTAATCCCAAAGCTGGATGTTTTGGGCATGAAGAAGCCGTAAACTTTGGTTGTTTCTTGTCCATTTGAGGAAGGTTGCAGGTCAATGTCTTCATGAGCAACGTTTACAATGGTGACCAAAGATTTCGGAATTCTTTTCTTCATTTTACTTTGGGCTTTTTCGAGTTCATATTGAAATGTATTCACGTTGCGACACACAGTCCTGATCTTTTTGCAGGTGGGCGGTGACAGGTCCTTTGAAAAAAAAAACAAAAGCAAGATTTTTTTTTTTAGGAAAAGTAGCTGTGTTCTATCTACAGCTGGATGAAAACTCCAACATGCTGTCTCCATCCCACAGGATTCCATGCTACCACAATCCATGAATACAATTACATTTCATGATCTATGCTTGCTACCACTAGATAAAGCTCTAGAGGATAATTTGTCTATTCTGACTAGATGTATTGAAAGAGTTTGGAGGTACCAACACTTTACCCCACCACAAGTAAACTTTGCTTACTTGAAAAATGGGCAAACCACAGATTAGTTCATTGAAGGATTGCTCCATTATTTTAATAAATATTTTTTTTTATCCTGCTGGACCTTGTGAATGATCTGCATGCAGGCACAAGTGTAAGGGTTCGTGTCGAGTCTGGACTTTCCCCACGATTCAAGACCACATCTTAAGTACGTCAATGATGCATGCTTGCACCCATACTCTTCTGTCAGACGATCGACCGGATCTTGAAAACATGACCCTTGACCTTGGAGGCAAGATTGGCTGGCACCACTTCACTGACATGGACTACGTTGCTGATCCAGCCTTGTTTTTTGAGACGCATGAAACTTTCACAACAGTTCTCCAATATTTTCACAACAATGTAAGACAAATGGGACTAACTGTTTCATGGCAGAAAACAAAAGTCCAGAAGTTTAACACGTAGGCTTTCGCGACCAATATTATTCATAATAAAGGTTTTTGGGTTAGATCGGGTTATTTATAAATGTGTCGAAACCCTCCACCACCCGACACGGCCAATCAGCAAAATAAAGTGTCACGTTGACGAAAGACAATTAGTTCACTACTTTAGCCCACCGGTGTGTTGAAGAGTGAATCCACAACATTTACAGTTTGAATACGACGTTTCGCTGGTAATTACATGCAGCATAATCGGGCAATTCGCCAGAATGGTAAAGCCCTCACTTGCTCTCGGTCTTAAATAGAGCAGCAGGGTGACTTCATCATTTAACTCATTTCAGGTGCAGTGAATTGAGGCGGAGGGGGGGGGGTATTGTAATTATATAATCGATTGGCAATCAGTCAATGGTTATGATTAGTAATGAGTTGTAGATTGGTAATTAGTTGTAAGGTGTGTTATTGTGATTATATGCTACATTAGTAATCCGTTAATGTGTTTCCCTCATAAGGAATTGTAATATGTATGATTTAATAATACGCTTCCAAGCCGCACTAAGCCTATAGCTATCAGAACGATTAAAGTTATTTCTGTTTCTCTCAATTTCAAAGGATTCTCTAATTAGTCTTTGCCAGTAATAATTAGTTTTACACAACACTTCAACGTTATCAAAATCAATTGAATGTCCTTGTTGACAAGCATGTTTTGCCACTGCCGACAGCTGTGTTTGAGATAATTTAATATTTCTTTGGTGTTCTTTTAGTCTTATGCTGATGTTACGTCCCGTCTGTCCAATATAGCATCTGCCACATAAATAATTAATCCGAAATACACCTTCTGTTGATAATTTAGGTAATTCGTCTTTCGTGCAAGATACTAGTTTTTGAATTTTGTGTACTTTACCAAATCTTACTGTAATGTTTTGCTTTTGAAAAACACGGGCTAATTTGTCAGTTACTCCTGAGATATATGGAATTTTAATTGTTTTAAGAATCTGATCGCTTTCAGCAGTGTTGCTTTGCGATCGTGATTTGTCATTCAGTGCTCTGTTAATTTGAGTATTATTGTAGCCATTCTGTCGTAATGCTTCTTTAACGTGTTTGATCTCGATTTAAAGCTTTTGTGACTGCAGTAATTCATATTCTTAGTTATTTCGGTAAAGTCACGTTGAAGGGAAACAACAAAATAATAAAATATATATAAAACAATAAAAATTCTCACGACGTTTCGACCATAACACAAACGGTCGTCTTCAGGTGTGTTGGTTTGCATGAATTTATTTTTAAACAGTGTATTTATTTATTTACTTATAAAAAAACGTTAGCGCCATGCGCAGCGATTTGGCAGTTTATTTAGGACTAGTCCATCTATATTCTGAAAAGAGGAGGGGGGAGACGAATTTTTTTTTTTTAATGTATGCTGTCTGAAAGCCACTGTAAGCGTGAACAATCAATTAAGACCTGAAATGGTTTATCAAATCTTTCCAATGATTGCTAAGATAGAATCCATCTTCTCGGTTAAAATTGTCTCTGTGCTTGTATATGTGGATAGCCTCATGAACGAATCTCTCATGGTAGCCAGATGGCTTACAAAGAACCTCTGTCTTGGAAAAGTCAATAGCATGTGAGCCTACTGAATTATAACAATAATCTGCCACGGCCGAGGTGTTGGTCCTACCGTGTTTAAGGTCTGCTTTGTGTTCACGAATGCGGTCCGAGACATGGCGTTTGGTTTCTCCAATGTAACTACTACCACAGAGGCAACTTAGTTTGTAGACACCAGGGTATTGTATGTCCGGAATCACATCTTTTACAGACGGAACCAGATCACGGATTTTATGTAATGTGTTGAAACGGACCTGGATCTTGTGTTTATTCAAGATTTTGGAGATCTTTTTTTATACATAAATACACCGTTTAAATTAAATTTATGCAAACCAACACACCTGAAGACGACCGTTTGTGTTATGGTCGAAACGTCGTGAGAATTTTATTGTTTTATATATTTTTTATTATTTTGTTGTTTCCCTTCAACGTTACTTTACCGAAAGAACTAAGAATATGAATTACTGCAGTCACGAAAGCTTTAAATCAAAAGTTTACAAGATATTGAGGGAACACAGTTCTTTTGCAATTAAGGTCATGGGTAAAATGCAGATCAATAGACGTCTAGCTACACATGTGCAGCCCTTTTGTAAATCCACTGTTGGATGATAGCTACACCACACTGGAGGTTACCTGACCATACTTCATCATGCTGTTGGAGCATAGCATCACAGTAAACAATAGATGCCCTCTGCTGACCACCACATAGCCCCGGACTTGCCTACGACTATATACGTGACTTTACCGAAAGAACCAAGAATATATTTGCCTATGACAATCCGGTATACGTGGTGGTCAATCACCTCAGCACTATCCAGGCTCAACCCTATTTAGCTTCCAAGTTCTGATGAAATCTGGTTCATTCTGGGAAATGTATGACCTTTACTTAAAATACAATCTCACATCACTTGATGCAAGACGAAATCTACATTGGGCTCTGCCATCCATAAAATCTCTTATTGTTAAATCTGTGCTATACTTAATATATTAACCCCATTCTTAAACCCAAGAAACATAAGACGCCCATCGAATTTACTTTTAAATCTCCCAAGAACAAGAAAAGGAATAGGTGACAAAGCATTTGCCATTGCAGCACCAACGTTTCGGAGCAACCTTGTTTCCACCATTAATATCGTAAATTTTCCTTCAACTAATATTATCAAGCAGAAGCTTAGTTCTGGATACCACTGCATTTCTAAATGTGATTCGTAACTTTCATCCTTCCCATGTATTCTTTGTGACATTTTCACGTACAATTTTATTGAGGGACTTTGTGTTGTCTGGGACTGTTTTTGCTGTCGTTTTGCTGCCTTGCCCAAGCTTGGAAATTGGGCAAGGGCATCCTTATTTTTGCGAGAATTCGTTATAATGAGCAATTTTAATTTCAACCCAGTTTGTTCGCAAAACGAGCAATTGTTTGTGAAACGAGCGGAAACCGATTGATGAAATGCGTGCTGTGGCGCCAGGGCCGCAGTTTGTGGTTTGCATCGCGCGCTTTCAGATGCGCTTCTGCGGCCATCTGGAACGTTGGTGAAGGGAGGGTGGCGCTAATTATTTGCAGATGCTGAGGACAGGCACCTGCATTCACTGTAGTTCTTCATGTGTGGTAAATGTGACATTTGATTTTATATTGTTCAAGAGTGGGAAATGTTGGGGCTGAAAAGTAACGTCATTTAACATGGAAGTCAATGGCGAAACTGTGATCGTTTAACGAATTTTTACTTAACGAGCAATTTCCGTGGAAAGTTTCTCGCTTTTAAGCGAGACACGCCTGTACTTGATCTATTTTAGTTTTATTTTTAGTGATTTGCTTAATTTTCCTATACGTTGTCATCCTATCGTTTTTTTTTGTATTGTAAATTTCTGACCCATCCCGACTGGACCTCTGTAAAAAAAAGTTTCATAGCTCATCGGATTTTTTTCCAGGATATAAATCCTGATTCTGATTTGGTCAAAGGCTATGAACCCACCCTTCACAGTGCCACCACAAGGCAATTACACGTTACTAGTTTTACTACCCGGCTTCGCCCGGGACTTGGATTCTTGTCTTGGACGAATACACGGCCTACGCGGAGGGTGGGGGGGATGCGTGACGTCGGCAGGCACACTGCGTGACGCTACGGCATACTTTTTGCATTGTGAAAGTCTGGAAGCTGCCCATATGCCAAATTTCAAGTTTGTTGCATGTCGGGAAGTATGCTAAACATTTCGAACAGACACGCATTCACAAATTTCCCTTTTATATGTAAGTATATTCTACAAAATTAAAGTCCTTACGTCCGTGTGGAATCCAGTGTCGTCAAGCCCTTGCTCCGGCTTAGTGCACGGCGTTCCTTGAGCCAAGAACTCCACCTTGACCCGTGTGCCCTCATGGTCATCTTTGGTGCCGTCCATCGGTGTTTGCTTGACGGGGACTTGGCCAAATTCAGGAGCGCTTGTGGAGTTCTCCTCAGGGTTGAAGGTTGTTTTTTTCTCCCAAGCACTCGGTGGAGTAATGCGAACATGTTGCCATATTATCGCCGACGTCACCATCAAGGTAATGAGCTTAGACATTTTCGAGGAGTGAGCTGGAAAAGCCGCCTCTCCAGATCGCCAGCGATGTGCGCTTCACTCCCGAGACGTCCCTCACGAATGCCGCGAAGAGCGGCCACGTGACCAAATCGCTATGGCTACAATATGGATGTGACGTCACCGGAAGACCGCGCTTATTTGGGCATTTTCGATTTAAAGTTTATTTCGCACAGGTAAATATTCGCGATTCTTTTTTGCATCGTCGTGCTTGGTTGATATTCGAGGGGTCGCATTTTAAACGGCTTGACACGAAATACTGTACGTGACTGTAGCGTGCCCAGACCAAGGATCTGTACCATCCTCGCACAACCCAGTTTAGTTAAACCCAGGGGTTGGGTCGTTGGCAACCCAGCCTGAATGTTTTAAACTCTCACAAGTGCTCAGGTTTCCTCCTACGTCTAACCACTCGTCGATTGCCCAGTAACACCTTCATATATCGAGGACCACACGAGCTGTGTCATTTATGGACGGCCCCTTAGTGCTTGATACCTGCGTGTGCCGAGGGTAGAAATACTCGCCCGATCTTCGGGTTACAGGATGAGGATGACTTCACGAGGAGGTCTCATAATGTTAATGCTCACCCCGAGCCCTCAATACTCTGATAGTGCGAGACTAGGCTCTAAGAAAAGCTGTCTCGGGTGTGGACCAATCAAATTCAAGGACAGTGCATATTATTATCAGAGTTGTCTTTTTTGTTTTTGCATTTTGACTGCTTGTGTTGTGGTTATTGCAAACATGATGCCTTGAATAAAGGTGTCAGTCTTTGTGCCAGTTAAAAGGGTAAAACCTATTTTTATATTCACGAGGAAAGTTCGAGAGAGAGAGACAGTGATGTCGTCGGGGATGTCAAGACAAGATTGAAACGAGAGTAAATTCCACGTTTGCAGTACTGGTATGGTATGGATTTATTTTTATTGAACAGACATTTGCTGAGGAAGATGCATGCATTTAAAAAAAAGTTATTTTCACCTCAAGAAACCTCCCAGGATATCTCAATTTTGCTGAATTGAATATTGTCTGGGGTGGTGCTAAAAGTAATATGAAATTTTCCTGGTAAAGTGTAAAAAAAAAACGCGAATGAGTTTTTCTTTTCACGTTCAACCCTTCGCAAATTGAAGTGCTGCAATAAAACAGCACTTAGCGAATACCAGGAAATAATTAGTAGCTATTTACATTCTAGATTTAAAGCTTTCGTGACTGCTAGGATCCATACTCTTTGGTTCTATTGGGTAAAGTCACGTAGGTGAAAATAAAATAACAAAAAATCACGACGTTTCGGCCACAACACAAGCGGCCTTCATCAGGTGAAGGGACGAGACTGTCTGGAGGACAGCGCTGGAGTGAGAGAAGCCACGCTTAGATCACGACCTTTAAGCTGTCAAGGCGCTTTGTTTTCTTCTCACACAGCTTAAAGGTCGTGATCTAAGCGTGGCTTCTCTCACTCCAGCGCTGTCCTCCAGACAGTCTCGTCCCTTCACCTGATGAAGGCCGCTTGTGTTGTGGCCGAAACGTCGTGATTTTTTGTTATTTTATTTTCACCTACGTGACTTTACCCAATAGAACCAAAGAGTATAGCTATTTACATGTTTGGCCGTTTCAACCTTTCTAGCTACGCATCCTAAACTTGCAAAAAATAACTTGTTGTGAAAACACAATTGATGTTTTAATCAAATCGCAATCACAAATATCACCATACTAAATTGTTGAATATTTTATTCGAAAGCTCATTGCATGTTGTTTAATTTATGTACATATGGCCTCACGTGGTATACTGTATATATGTACCGTTCATTGTGCATTGAACAGTTCCACTATATTGGTGTAATGGAGATGCCTGATATGAAACGACCATGAAGTGGCAAAATAGCAAAATACTGTTATTTAGCTATTCCCCTTCTCTTGCTATTCCTCCTCTGTTGAACGAGCTCCATTTACATTGGTTTACTATATGGTCCATAGTTTTGGTTACATGCCCACAATCGCAATGTGGCATGTGTCTTTACTATTCTATTCATGATGAAGATGTGTGCGTCAACCTAATGATGTTCTAGTACGGTTGATGGTTCCACCGTGTCTTCGAGGAATGTCAAAGCTAGGGGGTTTGATATTTGGGTCTAGGATAAGGTGTTTATTAGGGATGCTAGCGTTATTTCCGAGCTGGTTGCTATTCTAGGATGGTGCCAACCAGAGCTGAACGTTGAGCTCTTGGTTGGTGAAGGGTTGGTGCTTGTCGCTGGCAAGAACACGTGTGACACCTCTGAGGATATTTGGTGGCAAAATGTTCTCCAGAACAGGGAGCCAGAGGGTTGGTGTCTGTTTTAGTGTTCCAGTTATGATGCACATTACATTGGTTGTGTATATAGCAGTTTTGTGTATCAGCTCCCAGGCCAGGCTGGAGCACAACATATTGCCACTGAGTAGAACGATGAGAGGGTAGCAGTTCGCAGCACATAAGCTGAGAGCACCCTAGGTTGTTCCTGTACGTTTATGCAGCAGGGCCATTCTTGATTTGGTCTTTTCACGGATCTGGCTCATGTGGGGCTTGAAGGAGAGGCTTCTGTCCTTGATAACCCCTTTAGAGTAGGGTCACAGCACGCTGGGCTATCACATGACACATCAATGGTGGCATCTGCTGCTTGATTTTTGAGGTGGAAAGCACAAGTGATTTTGGAGGGATTTCTTAGGCGTCTGCAAGCAGTAACAAATATATTCCCAATGAAGTTTGATCAGCTGCTGAAGTATTAGCAATGTTTTGGGGGTGTGTGCCCTGCGCATAAAGGACTATGTCACCTGCACAGGAACTTTCGAGATGATGTACACGGCAGGGCACTTAAAGGTATGTTAAATCATTTCCGGTGTGAGGACTAAATTGTTCCAGTGCTAGTGAGGGAGGCTATTGTTCGTAATTATCTTGCAGCTGTATTTACCAGCGAGAGGTGTACCCTCAAAGTACTGTCGCTGAGCTCCACGTCGACTATTTGTGGAGTAAACCAGCATCGGATGATATTGGGTATCTTCAGCAGGCGGCCATGAGGCCCAAACGGTGTCAACGGCAGCAGAAGAGAGGTCAATCATGGCTGTGCCGCTTCTCTGTTGGCGCTGGAAACCATCTTCTAATGGGGGCGGTGAAGACAATGATCTGTTTACAGTAGCTGCTACAGCTATAAGAGATTTTTTATTTAGATCGCGTAAATATAAAAATGTGTCGTTAAACCCGCCACCACCCGACACAGACAACTAGTAAGGGTTGTAATGTAAACAGAACATGCCAATTCGTCACTCGTACAGCACACCAGTGTGTTTGAGAGCCAAGCCACAACATTTACAATCTGAGTACGACATTTCGCCAGTAATTACAACTAGCTTCATCAGGCGACAGCCAGATTTGCTATGGCCAGTTCGAAATCCAGCTTGTTCGGGAGCTAAATATCAACAATAAGGTAAAAGTGCAGCCCTGCAATTGCTTACTGACACCATTGCTGGTTGAAGGGCCTCGATTAGGAGATCTAGAGAGCCCTAGAAGATATTTTGGTCCAGTTCCACACTGGCCAGCAGTATAGAATGAGTAATGGGAACAACATTCAGAGGTAGTCGAATTTTTTTTTATTTTTACAACTCCATTAGGGGTTCCAATAACAACATACAAGTGTGTATACGAGTGTGTGTGTTTGTGTATAAGTGTGTGCATGGGGGGCGGTGGTGTAGTAGTTGGTGCACTTCGTGATGAACCCTGCCACCAGAGTTCATTTCCAGTTCAAGGCCACCAACACCAGTGATCATATCTGAACTGGTCCTGGACCTCCCCTCGGTCGACTTGGCCCGAAATGAGTTCCTGGTGTTGTGTGTAAATATCCGTGCTGGAGAGAGAGGGCATGGTGTTGGCCACCCACCCCCTTGTGTTCCATGCCAGCCTTCCACAACACTTTTCCCCAACAGTCCGTATAGCTGCGTGTGTGAGTGTTTGCGTGTGCGTAGGTCTTCGTGTGTGTGAGTGTATGTAGTTTCATCTAACGGCTGGAGGTTTTGGGCATGGAGAAGACGTACACATTGGTTGTTTGTTGCCTGTTTTGTGCTTTGGTGATGTGAACCGTGCATCTGTTCATGGCGGAGTTCTGCTCAATGAAGCAAATGTCCTGTCGGCCTTTCATCTTGCGGTTGAAGGTGTGGTAAGTAACGGGGGTGTTGCGGGGTTGAATCTTTTTGTAGTATTCAAGTTTGTTGGCATATTTGCGAACGTATGCCCATTGGTCCACTTGGGTGTTTTCGTTGTGGCGGGAAAAGTGTATCTCCTTGTAGGGTTTCTGGAATCGTTGTCCAGTCGGATCGATGGCCTCGTAGACTTCAGGCTCCGGGTCTGGCTTGTATTCCTGCCGCTGCCAAATCGCCACCCGATTTATTTCAGAAGGTTGCAGGTCAATATCTTCATGAGCAACGTTTTCAATGGTGGCTGGAGATTTCGGAAGTCTTTTCTTCATTTTCCTTCGGACTTTTTTTAGTTTGTTTTTCAACATATTCATGTTGCGACACACAGTCCTGATCTTCTTGCTGATGGGCGGTGACAGGTCCTTAGAAAAAAACAAACGCAAAGAAATGTTTTAGGAAAGGTATCATCAGTAGCAATGTTCTATCTCTAGCTGAATGGAAACTTCCAACATGCTATCTCCATCTCACAGGATCCCATGATACCACAATACATGAATATATTTACATTTTATAATTATATGCTTGCTGTCACCAGAGGAAGCTCTAGAGCAGGGGTGGGTAACGTCCGGCCCGCAGGCCGTATGAGGCCCGCAAATTCATATGGTCTGGCCCTGCCAAGGCAACCGCAGGTGGGACTCGAAATTCAATAAATCTAGGAGCAAACCTGGAAAAGCAGTTGCGAGTAGCAACATCATCAATACCAGCAAACATCATCACACGCCTCACCACAGAGAAGCAGACTCATGCCATCACATTAGAGGTGATTTAATTCAATGTTTGACACAATATAACAGGCTAATTTTTAAGTTGATAATTTTGTATGGCCTGCGAATGATGTTATAAATATCCAAATGGCCCTTGGCAGAAAAAAGGTTCCCCACCCCCGGCCTAGAGTGTAAGTGGACTCTTCTTCCACACTGACTAGATGTGTTTAAAGAGTTGGGAGGTACCAACACTAAACCCCACCACATACGACCTTCCAGTCGACTGTGGTTTACACATTCATCGTATGAATTTGCATTTCATCCATAATAGAGGTTTGTTTGGGTTATATCGCGTAAATATATAAATGTGTCATTAAACCCGCCACCACCCGACACAGCCAATTAGTAAGGTTTGTCACGTAAACAGAACATGCCAATTCGTTACTAGTACAGCACAACGGTGTGTTGGAGAGCCAAGCCACAACATTTACAATCTGAGTATGACTCTTCGCCAGTAATTACAACTAGTTGCATCAGGTGACAGCCAGATTCGTGGATGGGGGGGATTAATGAATACATATTAAAGACTATGCATTCAATACCCTGTTGATTTGTGCATCATTGTAACTTTTCAATTGCAGCACTTCTTTAACATGTTTAATTTCACTTCTCAGACTATCAACTTTTTTAGCCCAATGTACAGTGAGGGAAAAAAGTATTTGATCCCCTGCTGATTTTGTACGTTTGCCCACTGACAAAGAAATGATCAGTCTATAATTTTAATGGTAGGTTTATTTGAACAGTGAGAGACAGAATAACAACAAAAAAAATACAGAAAAACGCATGTCAAAAATGTTATAAATTGATTTGCATTTTAATGAGGGAAATAAGTATTTGACCCCTCTGCAAAACATGACTTAGTACTTGGTGGCAAAACCCTTGTTGGCAATTACAGAGGTCAGACTTTTCGTGTAGTTGGCCACCAGGTTTGCACACATCTCAGGAGGGATTTTGTCCCACTCCTCTTTGCAGATCTCCAAGTAATTAAGGTTTCGAGGCTGACGTTTGGCAACTCGAACCTTCAGCTCCCTCCACAGATTAAGGTCTGGAGACCGGCTAGGCCACTCCAGGACCTAAATGTGCTTCTTCTTGAGCCACTCCTTTGTTGCCTTGGCCGTGTGTTTTGGGTCATTGTCATGCTGGAATCCCCATCCACGACCCATTTTCAATGCCCTGGCTGAGGGAAGGAGGTTCTCACCCAAGATTTAAAGGTACATGGCCCCGTCCATCGTCCTTTTGATGCGGTGAAGTTGTCCTGTCCCCTTAGCAGAAAAACACCCCCAAAGCTTAATGTTTCCACCTCCATGTTTGACGGTGGGGATGGTGTTCTTGGGGTAATAGGCAGCATTCCTCCTCCTCCAAACACGGCGAGTTGAGTTGATGCCAAAGAGCTCTATTTTGGTCTCATCTGACCACAACACTTTCACCCAGTTGTCCTCTGAATCATTCAGATGTTCATTGGCAAACTTCAAACGGGCATGTATATGTGCTTTCTTGAGCAGGGGAACCTTGCGGGCGCTGCAGGATTTCAGTCCTTCACGGCGTAGTGTGTTACCAATTGTTTTCTTGGTGACTATGGTCCCAGCTGCCTTGAGATCATTGACAAGATCCTCCCGTATAGTTCTGGGCTGATTCCTCACCGTTCTCATAATCATTGCAACTCCATGAGGTGAGATCTTGCATGGAGCCCCAGGCCGAGGAAGATTGATAGTTCTTTTGTGTTTCTTCCATTTGCGAATAATCGCACCAACTGTTGTCACCTTCTCACCAAGCTGCTTGGCAATCGTCTTGTAGTCCATTCCAGCTTTGTGTAGGTCTACAATCTTATCTCTGACATCCTTGGAGAGCTCTTTGGTCTTGGTCATAGTGGAGAGTTTGGAATCCGATTGATTAATTGCTTCTGTGGACAGGTGTCTTTTATACAGGTAACGAGCTGAGATTAGGAGCACACTCTTAAAGGGAGTGCTCCTAATCTCAGCTTGTTACTTGTATAAAAGACACCTGGGAGCCAGAAATCTTTCTGATTGAGAGGGGGTCAAATACTTATTTCCCTCATTAAAATGCAAATAAATGTATAACATTTTTGACATGCGTTTTTCTGGATTTTTGTTGTTGTTATTCTGCCTCTCACTGTTGAAATAAACCTACCATTAAAATTATAGACTGATCATTTCTATGTCAGTGGGCAAAGGTACAAAATCAGCAGGGGAGCAAATACTTTTTCCCTCACTGTATGAGCGTCTTGATGAGAGCAGATTTCTGCGCGGGGTGATGGTGTGACTGCATTCAGATAGGAGTCAATGTGCATTTGTTTTTTTTGGTAAACGCTGTGTGTTATTTTACCATTTCGACCACGTCCGAGCAGAATATTCAGAAATGGTAGAGTTCTACCAGCTTCCACTTCCATGATGAACTGCATTTCATGAGCAGTGTGCTAACCATTACAAAATGGCAGCGGGTCATCATAGCAGGTCATGTCAAACGCCAGTGGATATCCTGCTCAAATGAGCATTAAAGCAGAGATAGCAATTACACATTCCTATTGGATGTACTTGTTTGTTCATAGAGCAACCACTGTTGATTTCCCCACAAAGTGGTACTTATTTCATCAGACCCCGAGGGATTGAGTCATTCACGCTAAGCCCCCGAGCTGGTCTAAAAATCAAAAGCCAGGATTTGTTTTATTCAAACTAATTGCATTGGTGATGATGAGCTGTCCCCCTTACCTTTCGGGATTGCAGCCACAGCCAGACTTGCACGAAAAGCAAGATGCTGTTGACGATGTCATCGGGGTGGATGATCTTGGCATAATCGGATGCGGTCTGAAAACAAGACATTGACATTTCAGAGATTAGTTCATTGAAGGATTGGTCCATTATTTTAATTAACACGTTTTTTTCCTGCTAGACCTTGGGAATTATCTGCATGCAGGCACAAGTGTAAGGGTTTGTGCCAAGTCCAGACTTTCTCCATGATTTCGCCACGATTCAAGACCACATCTGGAGTACGTCAAGGATGCATGCTTGCACCGGCGCTGTTTTGTCAGGTAATCGACTGGATCATGTAAACATGACCCATGACCTTGGAGTCAAGATTGGCCAGCACCACTTCACTGACCTCGACTACGCTGATGATGCAGCCTTGTTTGTTGAGAAGCATCACACTTTCACGCCAGTCCTCCAATATTTCCACAACAATGCAATAAAAATGGGACTATCTGTTTCATGGCAGAAAACAAAAGTCCAGAAGTTTAACACGTAGGCTTTCGCGACCAATATTATTCAGAATAAAGGTTTTTGGGTTAGATCGGGTTATTTATAAATGTGTCGAAACCCTCCACCACCCGACACGGCCAATCAGCAAAATATAGTGTCACGTTGACAAAAGACAATTAGTTCACTACTTTAGCCCACCGGTGTGTTGAAGAGTGAATCCACAACATTTACAGTTTGAATACGACGTTTCGCTGGTAATTACATCCAGCATAATCGGGCAATTCGCCAGAATGGTAAAGCCCTCACTTGCTCTCGGTCTTAAATAGAGCAGCAGGGTGACTTCATCATTTAACTCATTTCAGGTGCAGTGAATTGAGGCGGAGGGGGGGGGTATTGTAATTATATAATCGATTGGCAATCAGTCAATGGTTATGATTAGTAGTGTTAGGGGCCGTCCATAAATGACGTCACGCGATTTTGGACGATTTTTTACATACCCCCCCCCCCATCGTCACACGGCGCACTTAATCTGCCGCTGTACACTGTTGTAGGACCAAACATTTAATAAAAAGACGATTTAATTAAGTAGAACGTGTTGTCTATATTTATTTAAAGTTGCGCATTTTGATGTGACGTCACATTTCTCACCCCCCCCCCCCGTCACACATCGTCACAAATGTCTGACCCCCCCCCCCCAGGTGCGTGACGTCATCTATGGACGGCCCCTTAGTGCTTGATACCTGCGTGTGCCGAGGGTAGAAATACTCGCCCGATCTTCGGGTTACAGGATGAGGATGACTTCACGAGGAAAGTTCGAGAGAGAGACACAGTGATGTCGTCAGGGATGTCAAGACAAGATTGAAACGAGAGTAAATTCCACGTTTGCAGTACTGGTATGGTATGGATTTATTTTTATTGAACAGACATTTGCTGAGGAAGATGCATTTATTAAAAAAAAGTTATTTTCACATCAAGAAACCTCCCAGGATATCTCAATTTTGCAGAATTGAATATTGTCTGGGGTGGTGCTAAAAGTAATACGAAATGTTCCTGGTAAAGTGTAAAAAAAACGCGAATGAGTTTTTCTTTTCACGTTCAACCCTTCGCAAATTGAAGTGCTGCAATAAAACAGCACTTAGCGAATACCAGCAAATAATTAGTAGCTGTTTACATTCTAGATTTAAAGCTTTCGTGACTGCTAGGATCCATACTCTTTGGTTCTATTGGGTAAAGTCACGTAGGTGAAAATAAAATAACAAAAAATCACGACGTTTCGGCCACAACACAAGCGGCCTTCATCAGGTGAAGGGACGAGACTGTCTGGAGGACAGCGCTGGAGTGAGAGAAGCCACGCTTAGATCACGACCTTTAAGCTGTCAAGGCGCTTTGTTTTCTTGTCACACAGCTTAAAGGTCGTGATCTAAGCGTGGCTTCTCTCACTCCAGCGCTGTCCTCCAGACAGTCTCGTCCCTTCACCTGATGAAGGCCGCTTGTGTTGTGGCCGAAACGTCGTGATTTTTTGTTATTTTATTTTCACCTACGTGACTTTACCCAATAGAACCAAAGAGTATAGCTATTTACATGTTTGGCCGTTTTAACCTTTCTAGATACGCATCCTAAACTTGCAAAAAATAACTTGTTGTGAAAACACAATTGATGTTTTAATCAAATCGCAATCACAAATATCACCATACTAAATTGTTGAATATTTTATTCGAAAGCTCATTGCATGTTGTTTAATTTATGTACATATGGCCTCACGTGGTATACTGTATATATGTACCGTTCATTGTGCATTGAACAGTTCCACTATATTGGTCTAATGGAGATGCCTGATATGAAACGACCATGAAGTGGCAAAATACCAAAATGCTGTCATTTAGCTATTCCCCTTCTCTTGCTATTCCTCCTTTGTTGAAGGTGCTCCATTTACATTGGTTTACTATATGGTCCATAGTTTTGGTTACATGCCCACAATCGCAATGTGGCATGTGTCTTTACTATTCCATTCATGATGAAGATGTGTGCGTCAACCTAATGATGTTCTAGTACGGTTGATGGTTCCACCGTGTCTTCGAGGAATGTCAAAGCTAGGAGGTTTGATATTTGGGTCTAGGATAAGGTGTTTATTATGGATGCTAGCGTTATTTCGGAGCTGGATGCTATTCTAGGATGGTGCCAACCAAGAGCTGAACGTTGAGCTCTTGGTTGGTGAAGGGTTGGTGCTTGTCGCTGGCAAGAACACGTGTGACACCTCTGAGGATATTTGGTGGCAAAATGTTCTCCAGAACAGGGAGCCAGAGGGTTGGTGTCTGTTTTAGTGTTCCAGTTATGATGCACATTACATTGTTTGTGTATATAGAAGTTTTGTGTATCAGCTCCCAGGCCAGGCTGGAGCACAACATATTGCCACTGAGTAGAACGATGAGAGGGTAGCAGTTCGCAGCACATAAGCTGAGAGCACCCTAGGTTGTTCCTGTACGTTTATGCAGCAGGGCCATTCTTGATTTGGTCTTTTCACGGATCTGGCTCATGTGGGGCTTGAAGGAGAGGCTTCTGTCCTTGATAACCCCTTTAGAGTAGGGTCACAGCACGCTGGGCTATCGCATGACACATCAATGGTGGCATCTGCTGCTTGATTTTTGAGGTGGAAAGCACAAGTGATTTTGGAGGGATTTCTTAGGCGTCTGCATGCAGTAACAAATATATTCCCAATGAAGTTTGATCAGCTGCTGAAGTATTAGCAATGTTTTGGGGGTTTGTGCCCTGCGCATAAAGGACTATGTCACCTGCACAGGAACTTTCGAGATGATGTACACGGCAGGGCACTTAAAGGTATGTTAAATCATTTCCGGTGTGAGGACTAAATTGTTCCAGTGCTAGTGAGGGAGGCTATTGTTCGTAATTATCTTGCAGCTGTATTTACCAGCGAGAGGTGTACCCTCAAAGTACTGTCGCTGAGCTCCACTTTGACTATTTGTGGAGTAAACCAGCATCGGATGATATTGGGTATCTTCAGCAGGCGGCCATGAGGCCCAAACGGTGTCAACGGCAGCAGCAGAGAGGTCAATCATGGCTGTGCCGCTTCTCTGTTGGCGCTGGAAACCATCTTCTCATGGGGGCTGTGAAGACAATGATCTGTTTACAGTAGCTGCTACAGCTATAAGATATTTTTTTATTTAGATCGCGTAAATATAAAAATGTGTCGTTAAACCCGCCACCACCCGACACAGACAACTAGTAAGGGTTGTAATGTAAACAGAACATGCCAATTCGTCACTCGTACAGCACACCAGTGTGTTTGAGAGCCAAGCCACAACATTTACAATCTGAGTACGACATTTCGCCAGTAATTACAACTAGCTTCATCAGGCGACAGCCAGATTTGCTACGGCCAGTTCGAAATCCAGCTTGTTCGGGAGCTAAATATCAACAATAAGGTAAAAGTGCAGCCCTGCAATTGCTTACTGACACCATTGCTGGTTGAAGGGCCTCGATTAGGAGATCTAGAGAGCCCTAGAAGATATTTTGGTCCAGTTCCACACTGGCCAGCAGTATAGAATGAGTAAATGTGGACAACATTCAGAGGTAGTCGAATTTTTTTTTATTTTTACAACTCCATTAGGGGTTCCAATAACAACATACAAGTGTGTATACGAGTGTGTGTGTTTGTGTATCAGTGTGTGCACGGGGGGCGGTGGTGTAGTAGTTGGTGCACTTCGCGATGAACCCTGCCACCAGAGTTAATTTCCAGTTCAAGGCCACCAACACCAGTGATGATATCTGAACTGGTCCTGGACCTCCCCTCGGTCGACTTGGCCCGAAATGAGTTCCTGGAGTTGTGTGTAAATGTCCGTGCTGGAGAGAGAGGGCATGGTGTTGGCCACCCACCCCCTTGTGTTCCATGCCAGCCTTCCACAGCACTTTTCCCCAACAGTCCGTATAGCTGCGTGTGTGAGTGTTTGCGTGTGCGTAGGTCTCCGTGTGTGTGAGTGTATGTAGTTTCATCTAACGGCTGGAGGTTTTGGGCATGGAGAAGACGTACACATTGGTTGTTTGTTGCCCGTTTCGTGCTTTGGTGATGTGAACCGTGCATCTGTTCATGGCGGAGTTCTCCTCAATGAAGCAAATGTCCTGTCGGTCTTTCATCTTGCGGTTGAAGGTGTGGTAAGTAACGGGGGTGTTGCGGGGTTGAATCTTTTTGTAGTATTCAAGTTTGTTGGCATATTTGCGAATGTATGCCCATTGGTCCACTTGGGTGTTTTCGTTGTGGCGGGAATAGTGTATCTCCTTGTAGGGTTTCTGGAATCGTTGTCCAGTCGGATCGATGGCCTCGTAGACTTCAGGCTCCGGGTCTGGCTTGTATTCCTGCCGCTGCCAAATCGCCACCCGATTTATTTCAGAAGGTTGCAGGTCAATATCTTCATGAGCAACGTTTTCAATGGTGGCTGGAGATTTCGGAAGTCTTTTCTTCATTTTCCTTCGGACTTTTTTTAGTTTGTTTTTCAACGTATTCATGTTGCGACACACAGTCCTGATCTTCTTGCTGATGGGCGGTGACAGGTCCTTAGAAAAAAACAAAAGCAAAGAAATGTTTTAGGAAAGGTATCATCAGTAGCAATGTTCTATCTCTAGCTGAATGGAAACATCCAACATGCTATCTCCATCTCACAGGATCCCATGATACCACAATACATGAATATATTTACATTTTATAATTATATGCTTGCTGTCACCAGAGGAAGCTCTAGAGCAGGGGTGGGTAACGTCCGGCCCGCAGGCCGTATGAGGCCCGCAAATTCATATGGTCTGGCCCTGCCAAGGCTACCGCAGGTGGGACTCGAAATTCAATAAATCTAGGAGCAAACCTGGAAAAGCAGTTGCGAGTAGCAACATCATCAATACCAGCAAACATCATCACACGCCCCACCAAAGAGAGGCAGACTCATGCCATCACATTAGAGGTGATTTAATTCAATGTTTGACACAATATAACAGGCTAATTTTTAAGTTGATAATTTTGTATGGCCTGCGAATGATGTTATAAATATCCAAATGGCCCTTGGCAGAAAAAAGGTTCCCCACCCCCGGCCTAGAGTGTAAGTGGACTCTTATTCCACACTGACTAGATGTGTTTAAAGAGTTGGGAGGTACCAACACTAAACCCCACCACATACGACCTTCCAGTCGATTGTGGTTTACACATTCATCGTATGAACTTTGCATTTCATCCATAATAGAGGTTTGTTTGGGTTATATCGCGTAAATATATAAATGTGTCATTAAACCCGCCACCACCCCGACACAGCCAATTAGTAAGGTTTGTCACGTAAACAGAAGATGCCAATTCGTTACTAGTACAGCACAACGGTGTGTTGGAGAGCCAAGCCACAACATTTACAATCTGAGTATGACTCTTCGCCAGTAATTACAACTAGTTTCATCAGGTGACAGCCAGATTCGTGGATGGGGGGGATTAATGAATACATATTAAAGACTATGCATTCAATACCCTGTTGATTTGTGCATCATTGTAACTTTTCAATTGCAGCACTTCTTTAACATGTTTAATTTCACTTCTCAGACTATCAACTTTCTTAGCCCGATGTACAGTGAGGGAAAAAAGTATTTGATCCCCTGCTGATTTTGTATGTTTGCCCACTGACAAAGAAATGATCAGTCTATAATTTTAATGGTAGGTTTATTTGAACAGTGAGAGACAGAATAACAACAAAAAAATCCAGAAAAACGCATGTCAAAAATGTTATAAATTGATTTGCATTTTAATGAGGGAAATAAGTATTTGACCCCTCTGCAAAACATGACTTAGTACTTGGTGGCAAAACCCTTGTTGGCAATTACAGAGGTCAGACGTTTCTTGTAGTTGGCCACCAGGTTTGCACACATCTCAGGAGGGATTTTGTCCCACTCCTCTTTGCAGATCTCCAAGTCATTAAGGTTTCGAGGCTGACGTTTGGCAACTCGAACCTTCAGCTCCCTCCACAGATTAAGGTCTGGAGACCGGCTAGGCCACTCCAGGACCTAAATGTGCTTCTTCTTGAGCCACTCCTTTGTTGCCTTGGCCGTGTGTTTTGGGTCATTGTCATGCTGGAATCCCCATCCACGACCCATTTTCAATGCCCTGGCTGAGGGAAGGAGGTTCTCACCCAAGATTTGAAGGTACATGGCCCCGTCCATCGTCCCTTTGATGCGGTGAAGTTGTCCTGTCCCCTTAGCAGAAAAACACCCCCAAAGCTTAATGTTTCCACCTCCATGTTTGACGGTGGGGATGGTGTTCTTGGGGTAATAGGCAGCATTCCTCCTCCTCCAAACACGGCGAGTTGAGTTGATGCCAAAGAGCTCTATTTTGGTCTCATCTGACCACAACACTTTCACCCAGTTGTCCTCTGAATCATTCAGATGTTCATTGGCAAACTTCAAACGGGCATGTATATGTGCTTTCTTGAGCAGGGGGACCTTGCGGACGCTGCAGGATTTCAGTCCTTCACGGCGTAGTGTGTTACCAATTGTTTTCTTGGTGACTATGGTCCCAGCTGCCTTGACATCATTGACAAGATCCTCCCGTGTAGTTCTGGGCTGATTCCTCACCGTTCTCATAATCATTGCAACTCCATGAGGTGAGATCTTGCATGGAGCCCCAGGCCGAGGAAGATTTACAGTTCTTTTGTGTTTCTTCCATTTGCGAATAATCGCACGAACTGTTGTCACCTTCTCACCAAGCTGCTTGGCAATCGTCTTGTAGTCCATTCCAGCCTTGTGTAGGTCTACAGTCTTATCTCTGACATCCTTGGAGAGCTCTTTGGTCTTGGTCATGGTGGAGAGTTTGGAATCCGATTGATTAATTGCTTCTGTGGACAGGTGTCTTTTATACAGGTAGCAAGCTGAGATTAGGAGCACTCCCTTTAAGAGTGTGCTCCTAATCTCAGCTCGTTACCTGTATAAAAGACACCTGGGAGCCAGAAATCTTTCTGATTGAGAGGGGGTCAAATACTTATTTCCCTCATTAAAATGCAAATAAATTTATAACATTTTTGACATGCGTTTTTCTGGATTTTTGTTGTTGTTATTCTGCCTCTCACTGTTGAAATAAACCTACCATTAAAATTATAGACTGATCATTTCTTTGTCAGTGGGCAAAGGTACAAAATCAGCAGGGGAGCAAATACTTTTTCCCTCACTGTATGAGCGTCTTGATGAGAGCAGATTTCTACGCGGGGTGATGGTGTGACTGCATTCAGATAGGAGTCAATGTGCATTTGTTTTTTTTGGTAAACGCTGTGTGTTATTTTACCATTTCGACCACGTCCGAGCAGAATATTCAGAAATGGTAGAGTTCTACCAGCTTCCACTTCCATGATGAACTGCATTTCATGAGCAGTGTGCTAACCATTACAAAATGGCAGCGGGTCATCATAGCAGGTCATGTCAAACGCCAGTGGATATCCTGCTCAAATGAGCATTAAAGCAGAGATAGCAATTACACATTCCTATAGGATGTACTTGTTTGTTCATAGAGCAACCACTGTTGATTTCCCCACAAAGTGGTACTTATTTCATCAGACCCCGAGGGATTGAGTCATTCACGCTAAGCCTCCGAGCTGGTCTAAAAATCAAAAGCCAGGATTTGTTTTATTCAGACTAATTGCATTGGTGATGATGAGCTGTCCCCCTTACCTTTCGGGATTGCAGCCACAGCCAGACTTGCACGAAAAGCAAGATGCTGTTGACGATGTCATCGGGGTGGATGATCTTGGCATAATCGGATGCGGTCTGAAAACAAGACATTGACATTTCAGAGATTAGTTCATTGAAGGATTGGTCCATTATTTTAATTAACACGTTTTTTCCTGCTAGACCTTGGGAATTATCTGCATGCAGGCACAAGTGTAAGGGTTTGTGCCAAGTCCAGACTTTCTCCATGATTTCGCCACGATTCAAGACCACATCTGGAGTACGTCAAGGATGCATGCTTGCACCGGCGCTGTTTTGTCAGGTAATCGACTGGATCATGTAAACATGACCCATGACCTTGGAGTCAAGATTGGCCGGCACCACTTCACTGACCTCGACTACGCTGATGATGCAGCCTTGTTTGTTGAGAAGCATCACACTTTCACACCAGTCCTCCAATATTTCCACAACAATGCAATAAAAATGGGACTAACTGTTTCATGGCAGAAAACAAAAGTCCAGAAGTTTAACACGTAGGCTTTCGCGACCAATATTATTCATAATAAAGGTTTTTGGGTTAGATCGGGTTATTTATAAATGTGTCGAAACCCTCCACCACCCGACACGGCCAATCAGCAAAATAAAGTGTCACGTTGACAAAAGACAATTAAATTTTGATTTAAAGCTTTCGTGACTGCAGTAATTCATATTCTTAGTTTTTTCGGTAAAGTCACGTTGAAGAGAAACAACAAAATAACAAAATATATATAAAACAATAAAAAATTCTCACGACGTTTCGACCATAACTCAAACGGTCATCATCAGGTGTGTCGGTTTGCATAAATTTATTTTGAAAACGGCATATTTATTTATTTATTTATATATAAATAACGTTTGCGTCACGCGCAACGATGGCAGTTTGCCAGGACTAGTCCATCTATTTTTTGAAAAGAGGAGGGGGGAGACGAAATTTGTTTTTATGTATGCTGTCTGAAAGGCACTGTAAGCGTGAACAATCAATCAAGAACTGAAATGATTTATCAAATCTTTCCAATGATTGCTAAGATAGAATCCATCTTCTCGGTTGAAATTGTCTCTGTGTTTGTATATGTGGATAGCCTCATGAACGAATCTCTCATGGAAGCCAGATGGCTTACAAAGAACCTCCGTCTTGGAAAAGTCAATGGCATGTGAGCCTACTGAATTAGAACAATGATCTGCTACGGCCGAGGTGTTGGTCCTACCGTGTTTAAGGTCTGCTTTATGTTCACGAATGCGGTCCGAGATATGGCGTTTGGTTTCTCCAATGTAACTACTACCACAGAGGCAACTTAGTTTGTAGACACCAGGGTATTGTATGTCCGGAATCACATCTTTTACAGATGGAACCAGATCACGGATTTTATGTAATGTGTTGAAACGGACCTGGATCTTGTGTTTATTCAAGATTTTGGAGATCTTTTTTGTAATCCCAGCAATGTAGGGTAAAGTGATGGTTTTGAAAGGCTCCTCAAGAGGGTTCTTCTTCATGGTTTGAGTGACGCAAACGTTATTTATATATAAATAAATAAATATGCCGTTTTCAAAATAAATTTATGCAAACCGACACACCTGATGATGACCGTTTGAGTTATGGTCGAAACGTCGTGAGAATTTTTTATTGTTTTATATATATTGTTATTTTGTTGTTTCTCTTCAACGTGACTTTACCGAAAAAACTAAGAATATAAAAGACAATTAGTTCACTACTTTAGCCCACCGGTGTGTTGAAGAGTGAATCCACAACATTTACAGTTTGAATATGACGTTTCGCTGGTAATTACATCCAGCATAATCGGGCAATTCGCCAGAATGGTAAAGCCCTCACTTGCTCTCGGTCTTAAATAGAGCAGCAGGGTGACTTCATCATTTAACTCATTTCAGGTGCAGTGAATTGAGGCGGAGGGGGGGTATTGTAATTATATAATCGATTGGCAATCAGTCAATGGTTATGATTAGTAATGAGTTGTAGATTGGTAATTAGTTGTAAGGTGTGTTATTGTGATTATATGCTACATTAGTAATCCGTTAATGTGTTTCCCTTATAAGGAATTGTAATATGTATTATTTAATAATACGCTTCCAAGCCGCACTAAGCCTATAGCTATCAGAACGATTAAAGTTATTTCTGTTTCTCTCAATTTCAAAGGATTCTCTAATTAGTCTTTGCCAGTAATAATTAGTTTTACACAATACTTCAACGTTATCAAAATCAATTGAGTGTCCTTGTTGACAAGCATGTTTTGCCACTGCCGACAGCTGTGTTTGAGATAATTTAATATTTCTTTGGTGTTCTTTTAGTCTTATGCTGATGTTACGTCCCGTCTGTCCAATATAGCATCTGCCACATGAATAATTAATCCGAAATACACCTTCTGTTGATAATTTAGGTAATTCGTCTTTTGTGCAAGATACTAGTTTTTAAATTTTGTGTACTTTACCAAATCTTACTGTAATGTTTTGCTTTTGCAAAACACGGGCTAATTTGTCAGTTACTCCTGAGATATATGGAATTTTAATTGTTTTAAGAATCTGATCGCTTTCAGCAGTGTTGCTTTGCGATCGTGTTTTGGCATTCAGTGCTCTGTTAATTTGAGTATTATTGTAGCCATTCTGTCGTAATGCTTCTTTAACGTGTTTGATCTCGATTTAAAGCTTTCGTGACTGCAGTAATTTATGCAAACCAACACACCTGAAGACGACCTTTTGTGTTATGGTCGAAACGTCGTGAGAATTTTTATTGTTTTATATGTATTTTATTATTTTGTTGTTTCCCTTCAACGTGACTTTACCGAAAGAACTAAGAATATGAATTACTGCAGTCACGAAAGCTTTAAATCAAAAGTTTACAAAATATTGAGGGAACACAGTTCTTTTGCAATTAAGGTCATGGGTAAAATGCAGATCAATAGACGTCTAGCTACACATGTGCAGCCCTCTTGTAAATCCACTGTTGGATGATAGCTACACCACACTGGAGGTTACCTGACCATACTTCATCATGCTGTTGGAGCATAGCATCACAGTAAACAATAGATGCCCTCTGCTGACCACCACATAGCCCCGGACTTGCCTACGACTATATACGTGACTTTACCGAAAGAACCAAGAATATATTTGCCTATGACAATCCGGTATACGTGGTGGTCAATCACCTCAGCACTATCCAGGCTCAACCCTATTTAGCTTCCAAGTTCTGATGAAATCTGGTTCATTCTGGGAAATGTATGACCTTTACTTAAAATACAATCTCACATCACTTGATGCAAGACGAAATCTACATTGGGCTCTGCCATCCATAAAATCTCTTATTGTTAAATCTGTGCTATACTTAATATATTAACCCCATTATTAAACCCAAGAAACATAAGACGCCCATCGAATTTACTTTTAAATCTCCAAAGAACAAGAAAAGGAATAGGTGACAAAGCATTTGCCATTGCAGCTCCAACGTTTCGGAGCAACCTTGTTTCCACCATTAATATCGTAAATTTTCCTTCAAATAATATTATCAAGCAGAAGCTTAGTTCTGGATACCACTGCATTTCTAAATGTGATTCGTAACTTTCATCCTTCCCATGTATTGTTTGTGACATTTTCACGTACAATTTTATTGAGGGACTTTGTGTTGTCTGGGACTGTTTTTGCTGTCGTTTTGCTGCCTTGCCCAAGCTTGGAAATTGGGCAAGGGCATCCTTATTTTTGCGAGAATTCGTTATAATGAGCAATTTTAATTTGAACCCAGTTTGTTCGCAAAACGAGCAATTGTTTGTGAAACGAGCGGAGACCGATTGATGAAATGCGTGCTGTGGCGCCAGGGCCGCAGTTTGTTGTTTGCATCGCGCGCTTTCAGATGCGCTTCTGCGGCCATCTGGAACGTTGGTGAAGGGAGGGTAGCGCTAATTATTTGCAGATGCTGAGGACAGGCACCTGCATTCACTGTAGTTCTTCATGTGTGGTAAATGTGACATTTGATTTTATATTGTTCAAGAGTGGGAAATGTTGGGGCTGAAAAGTAACGTCTTTTAACATGGAAGTCAATGGCGAAACTGTGATCGTTTAACGAATTTTTACTTAACGAGCAATTTCCGTGGAAAGTTTCTCGCTTTTAAGCGAGACACGCCTGTACTTGATCTATTTTATTGTTTTATTTTTAGTGATTTGCTTAATTTTCCTATACGTTGTCATCCTATCGTTTTTTTTGTATTGTAAATTTCTGACCCATCCCGACTGGACCTCTGTAAAAAAAAGTTTCATAGCTCATCGGATTTTTTTCCAGGATATAAATCCTGATTCTGATTTGGTCAAAGGCTATGAACCCACCCTTCACAGTGCCACCACAAGGCAATTACACGTTACTAGTTTTACTACCCGGCTTCGCCCGGGACTTGGATTCTTGTCTTGGACGAATACACGGCCTACGCGGAGGGTGGGGGGGATGCGTGACGTCGGCAGGCACACTGCGTGACGCTACGGCATACTTTTTGCATTGTGAAAGTCTGGAAGCTGCCCATATGCCAAATTTCAAGTTTGTTGCATGTCGGGAAGTATGCTAAACATTTCGAACAGACACGCATTCACAAATTTCCCTTTTATATGTAAGTATATTCTACAAAATTAAAGTCCTTACGTCCGTGTGGAATCCAGTGTCGTCAAGCCCTTGCTCCGGCTTAGTGCACGGCGTTCCTTGAGCCAAGAACTCCACCTTGACCCGTGTGCCCTCATGGTCATCTTTGGTGCCGTCCATCGGTGTTTGCTTGACGGGGACTTGGCCAAATTCAGGAGCGCTTGTGGAGTTCTCCTCAGGGTTGAAGGTTGTTTTTTTCTCCCAAGCACTCGGTGGAGTAATGCGAACATGTTGCCATATTATCGCCGACGTCACCATCAAGGTAATGAGCTTAGACATTTTCGAGGAGTGAGCTGGAAAAGCCGCCTCTCCAGATCGCCAGCGATGTGCGCTTCACTCCCGAGACGTCCCTCACGAATGCCGCGAAGAGCGGCCACGTGACCAAATCGCTATGGCTACAATATGGATGTGACGTCACCGGAAGACCGCGCTTATTTGGGCATTTTCGATTTAAAGTTTATTTCGCACAGGTAAATATTCGCGATTCTTTTTTGCATCGTCGTGCTTGGTTGATATTCGAGGGGTCGCATTTTAAACGGCTTGACACGAAATACTGTACGTGACTGTAGCGTGCCCAGACCAAGGATCTGTACCATCCTCGCACAACCCAGTTTAGTTAAACCCAGGGGTTGGGTCGTTGGCAACCCAGCCTGAATGTTTTAAACTCTCACAAGTGCTCAGGTTTCCTCCTACGTCTAACCACTCGTCGATTGCCCAGTAACACCTTCATATATCGAGGACCACACGAGCTGTGTCATTTATGGACGGCCCCTTAGTGCTTGATACCTGCGTGTGCCGAGGGTAGAAATACTCGCCCGATCTTCGGGTTACAGGATGAGGATGACTTCACGAGGAAAGTTCGAAAGAGACAGTGATGTCGTCGGGGATGTCAAGACAAGATTGAAACGAGAGTAAATTCCACGTTTGCAGTACTGGTATGGATTTCTTTTTATTGAACAGACATTTGCTGAGGAAGATGCATGCATTTAAAAAAAAAAGTTATTTTCACCTCAAGAAACCTCCCAGGATATCTCAATTTTGCTGAATTGAATATTGTCTGGGGTGGTGCTAAAAGTAAAATGAAATGTTCCTGGTAAAGTGTAAAAAAAACGCGAATGAGTTTTTCTTTTCACGTTCAACCCTTCGCAAATTGAAGTGCTGCAATAAAACAGCACTTAGCGAATACCAGCAAATAATTAGTAGCTATTTACATGTTTGGCCGTTTTAACCTTTCTAGCTACGCATCCTAAACTTGCAAAAAATAACTTGTTGTGAAAACACAATTGATGTTTTAATCAAATCGCAATCACAAATATCACCATACTAAATTGTTTAATATTTTATTCGAAAGCTCATTGCATGTTTCATTTATGTACATATGGCCTCACGTGGTATACTGTATATATGTACCGTTCATTGTGCATTGAACAGTTCCACTATATTGGTGTAATGGAGATGCCTGATATGAAACGACCATGAAGTGGCAAAATAGCAAAATACTGTAATTTAGCTATTCCCCTTCTCTTGCTATTCCTCCTCTGTTGAACGAGCTCCATTTACATTGGTTTACTATATGGTCCATAGTTTTGGTTACATGCCCACAATCGCAATGTGGCATGTGTCTTTACTATTCCATTCATGATGAAGATGTGTGCGTCAACCTAATGATGTTCTTGTACGGTTGATGGTTCCACCGTGTCTTCGAGGAATGTCAAAGCTAGGGGGTTTGATATTTGGGTCTAGGATAAGGTGTTTATTATGGATGCTAGCGTTATTTCCGAGCTGGATGCTATTCTAGGATGGTGCCAACCAGAGCTGAACGTTGAGCTCTTGGTTGGTGAAGGGTTGGTGCTTGTCGCTGGCAAGAACACATGTGACACCTCTGAGGATATTTGGAGGCAAAATGTTCTCCAGAACAGGGAGCCAGAGGGTTGGTGTCTGTTTTAGTGTTCCAGTTATGATGCACATTACATTGTTTGTGTATATAGCAGTTTTGTGTATCAGCTCCCAGGCCAGGCTGGAGCACAACATATTGCCACTGAGTAGAACGATGAGAGGGTAGCAGTTCGCAGCACATAAGCTGAGAGCACCCTATGTTGTTCCTGTACTTTTATGCAGCAGGGCCATTCTTGATTTGGTCTTTTCACGGATCTGGCTCATGTGGGGCTTGAAGGAGAGGCTTCTGTCCTTGATAACCCCTTTAGAGTAGGGTCACAGCACGCTGCGCTATCACATGACACATCAATGGTGGCATCTGCTGCTTGATTTTTGAGGTGGAAAGCACAAGTGATTTTGGAGGGATTTCTTAGGCGTCTGCATGCAGTAACAAATATATTCCCAATGAAGTTTGATCAGCTGCTGAAGTATTAGCAATGTTTTGGGGGTTTGTGCCCTGCGCATAAAGGACTATGTCACCTGCACAGGAACTTTCGAGATGATGTACATGGCAGGGCACTTAAAGGTATGTTAAATCATTTCCGGTGTGAGGACTAACTTGTTCCAGTGCTAGTGAGGGAGGCTATTGTTCGTAATTATCTTGCAGCTGTATTTACCAGCGAGAGGTGTACCCTCAAAGTACTGTCGCTGAGCTCCACGTCGACTATTTGTGGAGTAAACCAGCATCGGATGATATTGGGTATCTTCAGCAGGTGGCCATGAGGCCCAAACGGTGTCAACGGCAGCAGCAGAGAGGTCAATCATGGCTGTGCCGGTTCTCTGTTGGTGCTGGAAATCATCTTCTAATGGGGTGCGGTGAAGACAATGATGTATTTACAGGAGCTGCTACGGCCAGTTTGAAATCCAGTTTGTTCGGGAGCTAAATTGCTTATTGACACCATTTCTGGTGGAATGGCCTCGATTTGAAGGAGCTCGAGGGAGCCCTAGAACGTATTTTGGTCTAATCCCACACTGGCCAGCAGTATAGAACGAGCAAACCGTGGAGAACATTCAGAGGTAGTTAGTCCACATAGCTGCGTGTGTGAGTGTTTGCGTGTGCGTAGGTCTCCGTGTGTGTGAGTGTATATAGTTTAATCCCAAAGCTGGATGTTTTGGGCATGAAGAAGCCGTAAACTTTGGTTGTTTCTTGTCCATTTGAGGAAGGTTGCAGGTCAATGTCTTCATGAGCAACGTTTACAATGGTGACCAAAGATTTCGGAATTCTTTTCTTCATTTTACTTTGGGCTTTTTCGAGTTCATATTGAAATGTATTCACGTTGCGACACACAGTCGTGATCTTTTTGCAGGTGGGCGGTGACAGGTCCTTTGAAAAAAAAAACAAAAGCAAGATTTTTTTTTTTAGGAAAAGTAGCTGTGTTCTATCTACAGCTGGATGAAAACTCCAACATGCTGTCTCCATCCCACAGGATTCCATGCTACCACAATCCATGAATACAATTACATTTCATGATCTATGCTTGCTGCCACTAGATAAAGCTCTAGAGGATAATTTGTCTATTCTGACTAGATGTATTGAAAGAGTTTGGAGGTACCAACACTTTACCCCACCACAAGTAAACTTTGCTTACTTGAAAAATGGGCAAACCACAGATTAGTTCATTGAAGGATTGCTCCGTTATTTTAATAAATATTTTTTTTTTATCCTGCTGGACCTTGTGAATGATCTGCATGCAGGCACAAGTGTAAGGGTTCGTGTCGAGTCTGGACTTTCCCCACGATTCAAGACCACATCTTAAGTACGTCAATGATGCATGCTTGCACCCATACTCTTCTGTCAGACGATCGACCGGATCTTGAAAACATGACCCTTGACCTTGGAGGCAAGATTGGCTGGCACCACTTCACTGACATGGACTACGTTGCTGATCCAGCCTTGTTTTTTGAGACGCATGAAACTTTCACAACAGTTCTCCAATATTTTCACAACAATGTAAGACAAATGGGACTAACTGTTTCATGGCAGAAAACAAAAGTCCAGAAGTTTAACACGTAGGCTTTCGCGACCAATATTATTCAGAATAAAGGTTTTTGGGTTAGATCGGGTTATTTATAAATGTGTCGAAACCCTCCACCACCCGACACGGCCAATCAGCAAAATATAGTGTCACGTTGGCAAAAGACAATTAGTTCACTACTTTAGCCCACCGGTGTGTTGAAGAGTGAATCCACAACATTTACAGTTTGAATACGACGTTTCGCTGATAATTACATCCAGCATAATCGGGCAATTCGCCAGAATGGTAAAGCCCTCACTTGCTCTCGGTCTTAAATAGAGCAGCAGGGTGACTTCATCATTTAACTCATTTCAGGTGCAGTGAATTGAGGCGGAGGGGAGGGGGGGTATTGTAATTATATAATCGATTGGCAATCAGTCAATGGTTATGATTAGTAGTGTTAGGGGCCGTCCATAAATGACGTCACGCGATTTTGGACGATTTTTTACATACCCCCCCCCCCCCATCGTCACACGGCGCACTTAATCTGCCGCTGTACACTGTTGTAGGACCAAACATTTAATAAAAAGACGATTTAATTAAGTAGAACGTGTTGTCTATATTTATTTAAAGTTGCGCATTTTGATGTGACGTCACATTTCTCACCCCCCCCCCCGTCACACATCGTCACAAATGTCTGACCCCCCCCCCCAGGTGCGTGACGTCATCTATGGACGGCCCCTTAGTGCTTGATACCTGCGTGTGCCGAGGGTAGAAATACTCGCCCGATCTTCGGGTTACAGGATGAGGATGACTTCACGAGGAAAGTTCGAGAGAGAGACACAGTGATGTCGTCAGGGATGTCAAGACAAGATTGAAACGAGAGTAAATTCCACGTTTGCAGTACTGGTATGGTATGGATTTATTTTTATTGAACAGACATTTGCTGAGGAAGATGCATTTATTAAAAAAAAGTTATTTTCACCTCAAGAAACCTCCCAGGATATCTCAATTTTGCTGAATTGAATATTGTCTGGGGTGGTGCTAAAAGTAATACGAAATGTTCCTGGTAAAGTGTAAAAAAAAACGCGAATGAGTTTTTCTTTTCACGTTCAACCCTTCGCAAATTGAAGTGCTGCAATAAAACAGCACTTAGCGAATACCAGCAAATAATTAGTAGCTGTTTACATTCTAGATTTAAAGCTTTCGTGACTGCTAGGATCCATACTCTTTGGTTCTATTGGGTAAAGTCACGTAGGTGAAAATAAAATAACAAAAAATCACGACGTTTCGGCCACAACACAAGCGGCCTTCATCAGGTGAAGGGACGAGACTGTCTGGAGGACAGCGCTGGAGTGAGAGAAGCCACGCTTAGATCACGACCTTTAAGCTGTCAAGGCGCTTTGTTTTCTTGTCACACAGCTTAAAGGTCGTGATCTAAGCGTGGCTTCTCTCACTCCAGCGCTGTCCTCCAGACAGTCTCGTCCCTTCACTTGATGAAGGCCGCTTGTGTTGTGGCCGAAACGTCGTGATTTTTTGTTATTTTATTTTCACCTACGTGACTTTACCCAATAGAACCAAAGAGTATAGCTATTTACATGTTTGGCCGTTTTAACCTTTCTAGCTACGCATCCTAAACTTGCAAAAAATAACTTGTTGTGAAAACACAATTGATGTTTTAATCAAATCGCAATCACAAATATCACCATACTAAATTGTTGAATATTTTATTCGAAAGCTCATTGCATGTTGTTTAATTTATGTACATATGGCCTCACGTGGTATACTGTATATATGTACCGTTCATTGTGCATTGAACAGTTCCACTATATTGGTCTAATGGAGATGCCTGATATGAAACGACCATGAAGTGGCAAAATACCAAAATGCTGTCATTTAGCTATTCCCCTTCTCTTGCTATTCCTCCTTTGTTGAAGGTGCTCCATTTACATTGGTTTACTATATGGTCCATAGTTTTGGTTACATGCCCACAATCGCAATGTGGCATGTGTCTTTACTATTCCATTCATGATGAAGATGTGTGCGTCAACCTAATGATGTTCTAGTACGGTTGATGGTTCCACCGTGTCTTCGAGGAATGTCAAAGCTAGGAGGTTTGATATTTGGGTCTAGGATAAGGTGTTTATTATGGATGCTAGCGTTATTTCGGAGCTGGATGCTATTCTAGGATGGTGCCAACCAAGAGCTGAACGTTGAGCTCTTGGTTGGTGAAGGGTTGGTGCTTGTCGTTGGCAAGAACACGTGTGACACCTCTGAGGATATTTGGTGGCAAAATGTTCTCCAGAACAGGGAGCCAGAGGGTTGGTGTCTGTTTTAGTGTTCCAGTTATGATGCACATTACATTGTTTGTGTATATAGAAGTTTTGTGTATCAGCTCCCAGGCCAGGCTGGAGCACAACATATTGCCACTGAGTAGAACGATGAGAGGGTAGCAGTTCGCAGCACATAAGCTGAGAGCACCCTAGGTTGTTCCTGTACGTTTATGCAGCAGGGCCATTCTTGATTTGGTCTTTTCACGGATCTGGCTCATGTGGGGCTTGAAGGAGAGGCTTCTGTCCTTGATAACCCCTTTAGAGTAGGGTCACAGCACGCTGGGCTATCGCATGACACATCAATGGTGGCATCTGCTGCTTGATTTTTGAGGTGGAAAGCACAAGTGATTTTGGAGGGATTTCTTAGGCGTCTGCATGCAGTAACAAATATATTCCCAATGAAGTTTGATCAGCTGCTGAAGTATTAGCAATGTTTTGGGGGTTTGTGCCCTGCGCATAAAGGACTATGTCACCTGCACAGGAACTTTCGAGATGATGTACACGGCAGGGCACTTAAAGGTATGTTAAATCATTTCCGGTGTGAGGACTAAATTGTTCCAGTGCTAGTGAGGGAGGCTATTGTTCGTAATTATCTTGCAGCTGTATTTACCAGCGAGAGGTGTACCCTCAAAGTACTGTCGCTGAGCTCCACTTTGACTATTTGTGGAGTAAACCAGCATCGGATGATATTGGGTATCTTCAGCAGGCGGCCATGAGGCCCAAACGGTGTCAACGGCAGCAGCAGAGAGGTCAATCATGGCTGTGCCGCTTCTCTGTTGGCGCTGGAAACCATCTTCTCATGGGGGCGGTGAAGACAATGATCTGTTTACAGTAGCTGCTACAGCTATAAGATATTTTTTTATTTAGATCGCGTAAATATAAAAATGTGTCGTTAAACCCGCCACCACCCGACACAGACAACTAGTAAGGGTTGTAATGTAAACAGAACATGCCAATTCGTCACTCGTACAGCACACCAGTGTGTTTGAGAGCCAAGCCACAACATTTACAATCTGAGTACGACATTTCGCCAGTAATTACAACTAGCTTCATCAGGCGACAGCCAGATTTGCTACGGCCAGTTCGAAATCCAGCTTGTTCGGGAGCTAAATATCAACAATAAGGTAAAAGTGCAGCCCTGCAATTGCTTACTGACACCATTGCTGGTTGAAGGGCCTCGATTAGGAGATCTAGAGAGCCCTAGAAGATATTTTGGTCCAGTTCCACACTGGCCAGCAGTATAGAATGAGTAAATGTGGACAACATTCAGAGGTAGTCGAATTTTTTTTTATTTTTACAACTCCATTAGGGGTTCCAATAACAACATACAAGTGTGTATACGAGTGTGTGTGTTTGTGTATCAGTGTGTGCACGGGGGGCGGTGGTGTAGTAGTTGGTGCACTTCGCGATGAACCCTGCCACCAGAGTTAATTTCCAGTTCAAGGCCACCAACACCAGTGATGATATCTGAACTGGTCCTGGACCTCCCCTCGGTCGACTTGGCCCGAAATGAGTTCCTGGAGTTGTGTGTAAATGTCCGTGCTGGAGAGAGAGGGCATGGTGTTGGCCACCCACCCCCTTGTGTTCCATGCCAGCCTTCCACAGCACTTTTCCCCAACAGTCCGTATAGCTGCGTGTGTGAGTGTTTGCGTGTGCGTAGGTCTCCGTGTGTGTGAGTGTATGTAGTTTCATCTAACGGCTGGAGGTTTTGGGCATGGAGAAGACGTACACATTGGTTGTTTGTTGCCCGTTTCGTGCTTTGGTGATGTGAACCGTGCATCTGTTCATGGCGGAGTTCTCCTCAATGAAGCAAATGTCCTGTCGGTCTTTCATCTTGCGGTTGAAGGTGTGGTAAGTAACGGGGGTGTTGCGGGGTTGAATCTTTTTGTAGTATTCAATTTTGTTGGCATATTTGCGAATGTATGCCCATTGGTCCACTTGGGTGTTTTCGTTGTGGCGGGAATAGTGTATCTCCTTGTAGGGTTTCTGGAATCGTTGTCCAGTCGGATCGATGGCCTCGTAGACTTCAGGCTCCGGGTCTGGCTTGTATTCCTGCCGCTGCCAAATCGCCACCCGATTTATTTCAGAAGGTTGCAGGTCAATATCTTCATGAGCAACGTTTTCAATGGTGGCTGGAGATTTCGGAAGTCTTTTCTTCATTTTCCTTCGGACTTTTTTTAGTTTGTTTTTCAACGTATTCATGTTGCGACACACAGTCCTGATCTTCTTGCTGATGGGCGGTGACAGGTCCTTAGAAAAAAACAAAAGCAAAGAAATGTTTTAGGAAAGGTATCATCAGTAGCAATGTTCTATCTCTAGCTGAATGGAAACATCCAACATGCTATCTCCATCTCACAGGATCCCATGATACCACAATACATGAATATATTTACATTTTATAATTATATGCTTGCTGTCACCAGAGGAAGCTCTAGAGCAGGGGTGGGTAACGTCCGGCCCGCAGGCCGTATGAGGCCCGCAAATTCATATGGTCTGGCCCTGCCAAGGCTACCGCAGGTGGGACTCGAAATTCAATAAATCTAGGAGCAAACCTGGAAAAGCAGTTGCGAGTAGCAACATCATCAATACCAGCAAACATCATCACACGCCCCACCAAAGAGAGGCAGACTCATGCCATCACATTAGAGGTGATTTAATTCAATGTTTGACACAATATAACAGGCTAATTTTTAAGTTGATAATTTTGTATGGCCTGCGAATGATGTTATAAATATCCAAATGGCCCTTGGCAGAAAAAAGGTTCCCCACCCCCGGCCTAGAGTGTAAGTGGACTCTTATTCCACACTGACTAGATGTGTTTAAAGAGTTGGGAGGTACCAACACTAAACCCCACCACATACGACCTTCCAGTCGATTGTGGTTTACACATTCATCGTATGAACTTTGCATTTCATCCATAATAGAGGTTTGTTTGGGTTATATCGCGTAAATATATAAATGTGTCATTAAACCCGCCACCACCCCGACACAGCCAATTAGTAAGGTTTGTCACGTAAACAGAAGATGCCAATTCGTTACTAGTACAGCACAACGGTGTGTTGGAGAGCCAAGCCACAACATTTACAATCTGAGTATGACTCTTCGCCAGTAATTACAACTAGTTTCATCAGGTGACAGCCAGATTCGTGGATGGGGGGGATTAATGAATACATATTAAAGACTATGCATTCAATACCCTGTTGATTTGTGCATCATTGTAACTTTTCAATTGCAGCACTTCTTTAACATGTTTAATTTCACTTCTCAGACTATCAACTTTCTTAGCCCGATGTACAGTGAGGGAAAAAAGTATTTGATCCCCTGCTGATTTTGTATGTTTGCCCACTGACAAAGAAATGATCAGTCTATAATTTTAATGGTAGGTTTATTTGAACAGTGAGAGACAGAATAACAACAAAAAAATCCAGAAAAACGCATGTCAAAAATGTTATAAATTGATTTGCATTTTAATGAGGGAAATAAGTATTTGACCCCTCTGCAAAACATGACTTAGTACTTGGTGGCAAAACCCTTGTTGGCAATTACAGAGGTCAGACGTTTCTTGTAGTTGGCCACCAGGTTTGCACACATCTCAGGAGGGATTTTGTCCCACTCCTCTTTACAGATCTCCAAGTCATTAAGGTTTCGAGGCTGACGTTTGGCAACTCGAACCTTCAGCTCCTTCCACAGATTAAGGTCTGGAGACCGGCTAGGCCACTCCAGGACCTAAATGTGCTTCTTCTTGAGCCACTCCTTTGTTGCCTTGGCCGTGTGTTTTGGGTCATTGTCATGCTGGAATCCCCATCCACGACCCATTTTCAATGCCCTGGCTGAGGGAAGGAGGTTCTCACCCAAGATTTGAAGGTACATGGCCCCGTCCATCGTCCCTTTGATGCGGTGAAGTTGTCCTGTCCCCTTAGCAGAAAAACACCCCCAAAGCTTAATGTTTCCACCTCCATGTTTGACGGTGGGGATGGTGTTCTTGGGGTAATAGGCAGCATTCCTCCTCCTCCAAACACGGCGAGTTGAGTTGATGCCAAAGAGCTCTATTTTGGTCTCATCTGACCACAACACTTTCACCCAGTTGTCCTCTGAATCATTCAGATGTTCATTGGCAAACTTCAAACGGGCATGTATATGTGCTTTCTTGAGCAGGGGGACCTTGCGGGCGCTGCAGGATTTCAGTCCTTCACGGCGTAGTGTGTTACCAATTGTTTTCTTGGTGACTATGGTCCCAGCTGCCTTGACATCATTGACAAGATCCTCCCGTGTAGTTCTGGGCTGATTCCTCACCGTTCTCATAATCATTGCAACTCCATGAGGTGAGATCTTGCATGGAGCCCCAGGCCGAGGAAGATTTACAGTTCTTTTGTGTTTCTTCCATTTGCGAATAATCGCACCAACTGTTGTCACCTTCTCACCAAGCTGCTTGGCAATCGTCTTGTAGTCCATTCCAGCCTTGTGTAGGTCTACAGTCTTATCTCTGACATCCTTGGAGAGCTCTTTGGTCTTGGTCATGGTGGAGAGTTTGGAATCCGATTGATTAATTGCTTCTGTGGACAGGTGTCTTTTATACAGGTAGCAAGCTGAGATTAGGAGCACTCCCTTTAAGAGTGTGCTCCTAATCTCAGCTCGTTACCTGTATAAAAGACACCTGGGAGCCAGAAATCTTTCTGATTGAGAGGGGGTCAAATACTTATTTCCCTCATTAAAATGCAAATAAATTTATAACATTTTTGACATGCGTTTTTCTGGATTTTTGTTGTTGTTATTCTGCCTCTCACTGTTGAAATAAACCTACCATTAAAATTATAGACTGATCATTTCTTTGTCAGTGGGCAAAGGTACAAAATCAGCAGGGGAGCAAATACTTTTTCCCTCACTGTATGAGCGTCTTGATGAGAGCAGATTTCTACGCGGGGTGATGGTGTGACTGCATTCAGATAGGAGTCAATGTGCATTTGTTTTTTTTGGTAAACGCTGTGTGTTATTTTACCATTTCGACCACGTCCGAGCAGAATATTCAGAAATGGTAGAGTTCTACCAGCTTCCACTTCCATGATGAACTGCATTTCATGAGCAGTGTGCTAACCATTACAAAATGGCAGCGGGTCATCATAGCAGGTCATGTCAAACGCCAGTGGATATCCTGCTCAAATGAGCATTAAAGCAGAGATAGCAATTACACATTCCTATAGGATGTACTTGTTTGTTCATAGAGCAACCACTGTTGATTTCCCCACAAAGTGGTACTTATTTCATCAGACCCCGAGGGATTGAGTCATTCACGCTAAGCCTCCGAGCTGGTCTAAAAATCAAAAGCCAGGATTTGTTTTATTCAGACTAATTGCATTGGTGATGATGAGCTGTCCCCCTTACCTTTCGGGATTGCAGCCACAGCCAGACTTGCACGAAAAGCAAGATGCTGTTGACGATGTCATCGGGGTGGATGATCTTGGCATAATCGGATGCGGTCTGAAAACAAGACATTGACATTTCAGAGATTAGTTCATTGAAGGATTGGTCCATTATTTTAATTAACACGTTTTTTCCTGCTAGACCTTGGGAATTATCTGCATGCAGGCACAAGTGTAAGGGTTTGTGCCAAGTCCAGACTTTCGCCATGATTTCGCCACGATTCAAGACCACATCTGGAGTACGTCAAGGATGCATGCTTGCACCGGCGCTGTTTTGTCAGGTAATCGACTGGATCATGTAAACATGACCCATGACCTTGGAGTCAAGATTGGCCGGCACCACTTCACTGACCTCGACTACGCTGATGATGCAGCCTTGTTTGTTGAGAAGCATCACACTTTCACACCAGTCCTCCAATATTTCCACAACAATGCAATAAAAATGGGACTAACTGTTTCATGGCAGAAAACAAAAGTCCAGAAGTTTAACACGTAGGCTTTCGCGACCAATATTATTCATAATAAAGGTTTTTGGGTTAGATCGGGTTATTTATAAATGTGTCGAAACCGTCCACCACCCGACACGGCCAATCAGCAAAATAAAGTGTCACGTTGACAAAAGACAATTAGTTCAATACTTTAGCCCACCGGTGTGTTGAAGAGTGAATCCACAACATTTACAGTTTGAATATGACGTTTCGCTGGTAATTACATCCAGCATAATCGGGCAATTCGCCAGAATGGTAAAGCCCTCACTTGCTCTCGGTCTTAAATAGAGCAGCAGGGTGACTTCATCATTTAACTCATTTCAGGTGCAGTGAATTGAGGCGGAGGGGGGGGGGGGTATTGTAATTATATAATCGATTGGCAATCAGTCAATGGTTATGATTAGTAATGAGTTGTAGATTGGTAATTAGTTGTAAGGTGTGTTATTGTGATTATATGCTACATTAGTAATCCGTTAATGTGTTTCCCTTATAAGGAATTGTAATATGTATTATTTAATAATACGCTTCCAAGCCGCACTAAGCCTATAGCTATCAGAACGATTAAAGTTATTTCTGTTTCTCTCAATTTCAAAGGATTCTCTAATTAGTCTTTGCCAGTAATAATTAGTTTTACACAATACTTCAACGTTATCAAAATCAATTGAGTGTCCTTGTTGACAAGCATGTTTTGCCACTGCCGACAGCTGTGTTTGAGATAATTTAATATTTCTTTGGTGTTCTTTTAGTCTTATGCTGATGTTACGTCCCGTCTGTCCAATATAGCATCTGCCACATGAATAATTAATCCGAAATACACCTTCTGTTGATAATTTAGGTAATTCGTCTTTTGTGCAAGATACTAGTTTTTAAATTTTGTGTACTTTACCAAATCTTACTGTAATGTTTTGCTTTTGCAAAACACGGGCTAATTTGTCAGTTACTCCTGAGATATATGGAATTTTAATTGTTTTAAGAATCTGATCGCTTTCAGCAGTGTTGCTTTGCGATCGTGTTTTGGCATTCAGTGCTCTGTTAATTCGAGTATTATTGTAGCCATTCTGTCGTAATGCTTCTTTAACGTGTTTGATCTCGATTTAAAGCTTTCGTGACTGCAGTAATTCATATTCTTAGTTCTTTCGGTAAAGTCACGTTGAAGGGAAACAACAAAATAATAAAATATATATAAAACAATACAAATTCTCACGACGTTTCGACCATAACACAAACGGTCGTCTTCAGGTGTGTTGGTTTGCATAAATTTATTTTTAAACGGTGTATTTATTTATTTATAAAAAACGTTAGCGCCACGCGCAGCGATTTGGCAGTTTATTTAGGACTAGTCCATCTATATTCTGAAAAGAGTAGGGGGGAGACGAATTTTTTTTTAATGTATGCTGTCTGAAAGCCACTGTAAGCGTGAACAATCAATTAAGACCTGAAATGGTTTATCAAATCTTTCCAATGATTGCTAAGATAGAATCCATCTTCTCGGTTGAAATTGTCTCTGTGCTTGTATATGTGGATAGCCTCATGAACGAATCTCTCATGGTAGCCAGATGGTTTACAAAGAACCTCTGTCTTGGAAAAGTCAATGGCATGTGAGCCTACAGAATTATAACAATGATCTGCCACGGCCGAGGTGTTGGTCCTACCGTGTTTAAGGTCTGCTTTGTGTTCACGAATGCGGTCCGAGACATGGCGTTTGGTTTCTCCAATGTAACTACTACCACAGAGGCAACTTAGTTTGTAGACACCAGGGTATTGTATGTCCGGAATCACATCTTTTACAGACGGAACCAGATCACGGATTTTATGTAATGTGTTGAAACGGACCTGGATCTTGTGTTTATTCAAGATTTTGGAGATCTTTTTTTTAAATAAATTAATAAATACACCGTTTAAAAATAAATTTATGCAAACCAACACACCTGAAGACGACCTTTTGTGTTATGGTCGAAACGTCGTGAGAATTTTTATTGTTTTATATGTATTTTATTATTTTGTTGTTTCCCTTCAACGTGACTTTACCGAAAGAACTAAGAATATGAATTACTGCAGTCACGAAAGCTTTAAATCAAAAGTTTACAAAATATTGAGGGAACACAGTTCTTTTGCAATTAAGGTCATGGGTAAAATGCAGATCAATAGACGTCTAGCTACACATGTGCAGCCCTCTTGTAAATCCACTGTTGGATGATAGCTACACCACACTGGAGGTTACCTGACCATACTTCATCATGCTGTTGGAGCATAGCATCACAGTAAACAATAGATGCCCTCTGCTGACCACCACATAGCCCCGGACTTGCCTACGACTATATACGTGACTTTACCGAAAGAACCAAGAATATATTTGCCTATGACAATCCGGTATACGTGGTGGTCAATCACCTCAGCACTATCCAGGCTCAACCCTATTTAGCTTCCAAGTTCTGATGAAATCTGGTTCATTCTGGGAAATGTATGACCTTTACTTAAAATACAATCTCACATCACTTGATGCAAGACGAAATCTACATTGGGCTCTGCCATCCATAAAATCTCTTATTGTTAAATCTGTGCTATACTTAATATATTAACCCCATTATTAAACCCAAGAAACATAAGACGCCCATCGAATTTACTTTTAAATCTCCAAAGAACAAGGAATAGGTGACAAAGCATTTGCCATTGCAGCTCCAACGTTTCGGAGCAACCTTGTTTCCACCATTAATATCGTAAATTTTCCTTCAAATAATATTATCAAGCAGAAGCTTAGTTCTGGATACCACTGCATTTCTAAATGTGATTCGTAACTTTCATCCTTCCCATGTATTCTTTGTGACATTTTCACGTACAATTTTATTGAGGGACTTTGTGTTGTCTGGGACTGTTTTTGCTGTCGTTTTGCTGCCTTGCCCAAGCTTGGAAATTGGGCAAGGGCATCCTTATTTTTGCGAGAATTCGTTATAATGAGCAATTTTAATTTGAACCCAGTTTGTTCGCAAAACGAGCAATTGTTTGTGAAACGAGCGGAGACCGATTGATGAAATGCGTGCTGTGGCGCCAGGGCCGCAGTTTGTTGTTTGCATCGCGCGCTTTCAGATGCGCTTCTGCGGCCATCTGGAACGTTGGTGAAGGGAGGGTAGCGCTAATTATTTGCAGATGCTGAGGACAGGCACCTGCATTCACTGTAGTTCTTCATGTGTGGTAAATGTGACATTTGATTTTATATTGTTCAAGAGTGGGAAATGTTGGGGCTGAAAAGTAACGTCTTTTAACATGGAAGTCAATGGCGAAACTGTGATCGTTTAACGAATTTTTACTTAACGAGCAATTTCCGTGGAAAGTTTCTCGCTTTTAAGCGAGACACGCCTGTACTTGATCTATTTTAGTTTTATTTTTAGTGATTTGCTTAATTTTCCTATACGTTGTCATCCTATCGTTTTTTTTGTATTGTAAATTTCTGACCCATCCCGACTGGACCTCTGTAAAAAAAAGTTTCATAGCTCATCGGATTTTTTTCCAGGATATAAATTCTGATTCTGATTTGGTCAAAGGCTATGAACCCACCCTTCACAGTGCCACCACAAGGCAATTACACGTTACTAGTTTTACTACCCGGCTTCGCCCGGGACTTGGATTCTTGTCTTGGACGAATACACGGCCTACGCGGAGGGTGGGGGGGATGCGTGACGTCGGCAGGCACACTGCGTGACGCTACGGCATACTTTTTGCATTGTGAAAGTCTGGAAGCTGCCCATATGCCAAATTTCAAGTTTGTTGCATGTCGGGAAGTATGCTAAACATTTCGAACAGACACGCATTCACAAATTTCCCTTTTATATGTAAGTATATTCTACAAAATTAAAGTCCTTACGTCCGTGTGGAATCCAGTGTCGTCAAGCCCTTGCTCCGGCTTAGTGCACGGCGTTCCTTGAGCCAAGAACTCCACCTTGACCCGTGTGCCCTCATGGTCATCTTTGGTGCCGTCCATCGGTGTTTGCTTGACGGGGACTTGGCCAAATTCAGGAGCGCTTGTGGAGTTCTCCTCAGGGTTGAAGGTTGTTTTTTTCTCCCAAGCACTCGGTGGAGTAATGCGAACATGTTGCCATATTATCGCCGACGTCACCATCAAGGTAATGAGCTTAGACATTTTCGAGGAGTGAGCTGGAAAAGCCGCCTCTCCAGATCGCCAGCGATGTGCGCTTCACTCCCGAGACGTCCCTCACGAATGCCGCGAAGAGCGGCCACGTGACCAAATCGCTATGGCTACAATATGGATGTGACGTCACCGGAAGACCGCGCTTATTTGGGCATTTTCGATTTAAAGTTTATTTCGCACAGGTAAATATTCGCGATTCTTTTTTGCATCGTCGTGCTTGGTTGATATTCGAGGGGTCGCATTTTAAACGGCTTGACACGAAATACTGTACGTGACTGTAGCGTGCCCAGACCAAGGATCTGTACCATCCTCGCACAACCCAGTTTAGTTAAACCCAGGGGTTGGGTCGTTGGCAACCCAGCCTGAATGTTTTAAACTCTCACAAGTGCTCAGGTTTCCTCCTACGTCTAACCACTCGTCGATTGCCCAGTAACACCTTCATATATCGAGGACCACACGAGCTGTGTCATTTATGGACGGCCCCTTAGTGCTTGATACCTGCGTGTGCCGAGGGTAGAAATACTCGCCCGATCTTCGGGTTACAGGATGAGGATGACTTCACGAGGAAAGTTCGAAAGAGACAGTGATGTCGTCGGGGATGTCAAGACAAGATTGAAACGAGAGTAAATTCCACGTTTGCAGTACTGGTATGGATTTCTTTTTATTGAACAGACATTTGCTGAGGAAGATGCATGCATTTAAAAAAAAAAGTTATTTTCACCTCAAGAAACCTCCCAGGATATCTCAATTTTGCTGAATTGAATATTGTCTGGGGTGGTGCTAAAAGTAAAATGAAATGTTCCTGGTAAAGTGTAAAAAAAACGCGAATGAGTTTTTCTTTTCACGTTCAACCCTTCGCAAATTGAAGTGCTGCAATAAAACAGCACTTAGCGAATACCAGCAAATAATTAGTAGCTATTTACATGTTTGGCCGTTTTAACCTTTCTAGCTACGCATCCTAAACTTGCAAAAAATAACTTGTTGTGAAAACACAATTGATGTTTTAATCAAATCGCAATCATAAATATCACCATACTAAATTGTTGAATATTTTATTCGAAAGCTCATTGCATGTTGTTTAATTTATGTACATATGGCCTCACGTGGTATACTGTATATATGTACCGTTCATTGTGCATTCAACAGTTCCACTATAATGGTGTAATGGAGATGCCTGATATGAAACGACCATGAAGTGGCAAAATAGCAAAATACTGTCATTTAGCTATTCCCCTTCTCTTGCTATTCCTCCTCTGTTGAACGAGCTCCATTTACATTGGTTTACTATATGGTCCATAGTTTTGGTTACATGCCCACAATCGCAATGTGGCATGTGTCTTTACTATTCCATTCATGATGAAGATGTGTGCGTCAAAATAACTTGTTGTGAAAACACAATTGATGTTTTAATCAAATCGCAATCACAAATATCACCATACTAAATTGTTTAATATTTTATTCGAAAGCTCATTGCATGTTTCATTTATGTACATATGGCCTCACGTGGTATACTGTATATATGTACCGTTCATTGTGCATTGAACAGTTCCACTATATTGGTGTAATGGAGATGCCTGATATGAAACGACCATGAAGTGGCAAAATAGCAAAATACTGTAATTTAGCTATTCCCCTTCTCTTGCTATTCCTCCTCTGTTGAACGAGCTCCATTTACATTGGTTTACTATATGGTCCATAGTTTTGGTTACATGCCCACAATCGCAATGTGGCATGTGTCTTTACTATTCCATTCATGATGAAGATGTGTGCGTCAACCTAATGATGTTCTTGTACGGTTGATGGTTCCACCGTGTCTTCGAGGAATGTCAAAGCTAGGGGGTTTGATATTTGGGTCTAGGATAAGGTGTTTATTATGGATGCTAGCGTTATTTCCGAGCTGGATGCTATTCTAGGATGGTGCCAACCAGAGCTGAACGTTGAGCTCTTGGTTGGTGAAGGGTTGGTGCTTGTCGCTGGCAAGAACACGTGTGACACCTCTGAGGATATTTGGAGGCAAAATGTTCTCCAGAACAGGGAGCCAGAGGGTTGGTGTCTGTTTTAGTGTTCCAGTTATGATGCACATTACATTGTTTGTGTATATAGCAGTTTTGTGTATCAGCTCCCAGGCCAGGCTGGAGCACAACATATTGCCACTGAGTAGAACGATGAGAGGGTAGCAGTTCGCAGCACATAAGCTGAGAGCACCCTAGGTTGTTCCTGTACGTTTATGCAGCAGGGCCATTCTTGATTTGGTCTTTTCACGGATCTGGCTCATGTGGGGCTTGAAGGAGAGGCTTCTGTCCTTGATAACCCCTTTAGAGTAGGGTCACAGCACGCTGGGCTATCACATGACACATCAATGGTGGCATCTGCTGCTTGATTTTTGAGGTGGAAAGCACAAGTGATTTTGGAGGGATTTCTTAGGCGTCTGCATGCAGTAACAAATATATTCCCAATGAAGTTTGATCAGCTGCTGAAGTATTAGCAATGTTTTGGGGGTTTGTGCCCTGCGCATAAAGGACTATGTCACCTGCACAGGAACTTTCGAGATGATGTACATGGCAGGGCACTTAAAGGTATGTTAAATCATTTCCGGTGTGAGGACTAACTTGTTCCAGTGCTAGTGAGGGAGGCTATTGTTCGTAATTATCTTGCAGCTGTATTTACCAGCGAGAGGTGTACCCTCAAAGTACTGTCGCTGAGCTCCACGTCGACTATTTGTGGAGTAAACCAGCATCGGATGATATTGGGTATCTTCAGCAGGCGGCCATGAGGCCCAAACGGTGTCAACGGCAGCAGCAGAGAGGTCAATCATGGCTGTGCCGGTTCTCTGTTGGTGCTGGAAATCATCTTCTAATGGGGTGCGGTGAAGACAATGATGTATTTACAGGAGCTGCTACGGCCAGTTTGAAATCCAGTTTGTTCGGGAGCTAAATTGCTTATTGACACCATTTCTGGTGTAATGGCCTCGATTTGAAGGAGCTCGAGGGAGCCCTAGAACGTATTTTGGTCTAATCCCACACTGGCCAGCAGTATAGAACGAGCAAACCGTGGAGAACATTCAGAGGTAGTTGTAATGTTTCTTTTTACTTAATTAGTGGTTTCAATAACAGCATTCAAGTACATACAAGTGTGTATATGAGTGTGTGTGTTTGTGTATCAGTGTGTGTGTGTGCACGGGTGGGTGGGGGGGCATTGGTGTAGTAGTTGATGCACTGCACGATGAACCCTGCCACCAGAGTTCATTTCCAGTTCAAGGCCACCAACACCAGTGATGATATCTGAACTGGTCCTGGACTTCCCCTCGGTGGACTTGGCCTCAAATGAGTTCCTGGTGTTGTGCGTAAATGTTAGTGCAGGAGAGAGAGGGCATGGTGTTGGCCACCCACCCCCTTGTGTTCCATGCCAGCCTTCCACAGCACTTTTCCCCAATAGTCCATATAGCTGCGTGTGTGAGTGTTTGCGTGTGCGTAGGTCTCCGTGTGTGTGAGTGTATATAGTTTAATCCCAAAGCTGGATGTTTTGGGCATGAAGAAGCCGTAAACTTTGGTTGTTTCTTGTCCATTTGAGGAAGGTTGCAGGTCAATGTCTTCATGAGCAACGTTTACAATGGTGACCAAAGATTTCGGAATTCTTTTCTTCATTTTACTTTGGGCTTTTTCGAGTTCATATTGAAATGTATTCACGTTGCGACACACAGTCCTGATCTTTTTGCAGGTGGGCGGTGACAGGTCCTTTGAAAAAAAAAACAAAAGCAAGATTTTTTTTTTTAGGAAAAGTAGCTGTGTTCTATCTACAGCTGGATGAAAACTCCAACATGCTGTCTCCATCCCACAGGATTCCATGCTACCACAATCCATGAATACAATTACATTTCATGATCTATGCTTGCTGCCACTAGATAAAGCTCTAGAGGATAATTTGTCTATTCTGACTAGATGTATTGAAAGAGTTTGGAGGTACCAACACTTTACCCCACCACAAGTAAACTTTGCTTACTTGAAAAATGGGCAAACCACAGATTAGTTCATTGAAGGATTGCTCCATTATTTTAATAAATATTTTTTTTTATCCTGCTGGACCTTGTGAATGATCTGCATGCAGGCACAAGTGTAAGGGTTCGTGTCGAGTCTGGACTTTCCCCACGATTCAAGACCACATCTTAAGTACGTCAATGATGCATGCTTGCACCCATACTCTTCTGTCAGACGATCGACCGGATCTTGAAAACATGACCCTTGACCTTGGAGGCAAGATTGGCTGGCACCACTTCACTGACATGGACTACGTTGCTGATCCAGCCTTGTTTTTTGAGACGCATGAAACTTTCACAACAGTTCTCCAATATTTTCACTTCAATGTAAGACAAATGGGACTAACTGTTTCATGGCAGAAAACAAAAGTCCAGAAGTTTAACACGTAGGCTTTCGCGACCAATATTATTCATAATAAAGGTTTTTGGGTTAGATCGGGTTATTTATAAATGTGTCGAAACCCTCCACCACCCGACACGGCCAATCAGCAAAATAAAGTGTCACGTTGACAAAAGACAATTAGTTCACTACTTTAGCCCACCGGTGTGTTGAAGAGTGAATCCACAACATTTACAGTTTGAATACGACGTTTCGCTGGTAATTACATCCAGCATAATCGGGCAATTCGCCAGAATGGTAAAGCCCTCACTTGCTCTCGGTCTTAAATAGAGCAGCAGGGTGACTTCATCATTTAACTCATTTCAGGTGCAGTGAATTGAGGCGGAGGGGGGGGGGTATTGTAATTATATAATCGATTGGCAATCAGTCAATGGTTATGATTAGTAATGAGTTGTAGATTGGTAATTAGTTGTAAGGTGTGTTATTGTGATTATATGCTACATTAGTAATCCGTTAATGTGTTTCCCTTATAAGGAATTGTAATATGTATGATTTAATAATACGCTTCCAAGCCGCACTAAGCCTATAGCTATCAGAACGATTAAAGTTATTTCTGTTTCTCTCAATTTCAAAGGATTCTCTAATTAGTCTTTGCCAGTAATAATTAGTTTTACACAACACTTCAACGTTATCAAAATCAATTGAATGTCCTTGTTGACAAGCATGTTTTGCCACTGCCGACAGCTGTGTTTGAGATAATTTAATATTTCTTTGGTGTTCTTTTAGTCTTATGCTGATGTTACGTCCCGTCTGTCCAATATAGCATCTGCCACATAAATAATTAATCCGAAATACACCTTCTGTTGATAATTTAGGTAATTCGTCTTTCGTGCAAGATACTAGTTTTTGAATTTTGTGTACTTTACCAAATCTTACTGTAATGTTTTGCTTTTGAAAAACACGGGCTAATTTGTCAGTTACTCCTGAGATATATGGAATTTTAATTGTTTTAAGAATCTGATCGCTTTCAGCAGTGTTGCTTTGCGATCGTGATTTGTCATTCAGTGCTCTGTTAATTTGAGTATTATTGTAGCCATTCTGTCGTAATGCTTCTTTAACATGTTTGATCTCGATTTAAAGCTTTTGTGACTGCAGTAATTCATATTCTTAGTTATTTCGGTAAAGTCACGTTGAAGGGAAACAACAAAATAATAAAATATATATAAAACAATAAAAATTCTCACGACGTTTCGACCATAACACAAACGGTCGTCTTCAGGTGTGTTGGTTTGCATGAATTTATTTTTAAACAGTGTATTTATTTATTTACTTATAAAAAAACGTTAGCGCCACGCGCAGCGATTTGGCAGTTTATTTAGGACTAGTCCATCTATATTCTGAAAAGAGGAGGGGGGAGACGAATTTTTTTTTTAATGTATGCTGTCTGAAAGCCACTGTAAGCGTGAACAATCAATTAAGACCTGAAATGGTTTATCAAATCTTTCCAATGATTGCTAAGATAGAATCCATCTTCTCGGTTAAAATTGTCTCTGTGCTTGTATATGTGGATAGCCTCATGAACGAATCTCTCATGGTAGCCAGATGGCTTACAAAGAACCTCTGTCTTGGAAAAGTCAATAGCATGTGAGCCTACTGAATTATAACAATAATCTGCCACGGCCGAGGTGTTGGTCCTACCGTGTTTAAGGTCTGCTTTGTGTTCACGAATGCGGTCCGAGACATGGCGTTTGGTTTCTCCAATGTAACTACTACCACAGAGGCAACTTAGTTTGTAGACACCAGGGTATTGTATGTCCGGAATCACATCTTTTACAGACGGAACCAGATCACAGATTTTATGTAATGTGTTGAAACGGACCTGGATCTTGTGTTTATTCAAGATTTTGGAGATCTTTTTTTATAAATAAATACACCGTTTAAATTAAATTTATGCAAACCAACACACCTGAAGACGACCGTTTGTGTTATGGTCGAAACGTCGTGAGAATTTTATTGTTTTATATATATTTTATTATTTTGTTGTTTCCCTTCAACGTTACTTTACCGAAAGAACTAAGAATATGAATTACTGCAGTCACAAAAGCTTTAAATCAAAAGTTTACAAGATATTGAGGGAACACAGTTCTTTTGCAATTAAGGTCATGGGTAAAATGCAGATCAATAGACGTCTAGCTACACATGTGCAGCCCTTTTGTAAATCCACTGTTGGATGATAGCTACACCACACTGGAGGTTACCTGACCATACTTCATCATGCTGTTGGAGCATAGCATCACAGTAAACAATAGATGCCCTCTGCTGACCACCACATAGCCCCGGACTTGCCTACGACTATATACGTGACTTTACCGAAAGAACCAAGAATATATTTGCCTATGACAATCCGGTATACGTGGTGGTCAATCACCTCAGCACTATCCAGGCTCAACCCTATTTAGCTTCCAAGTTCTGATGAAATCTGGTTCATTCTGGGAAATGTATGACCTTTACTTAAAATACAATCTCACATCACTTGATGCAAGACGAAATCTACATTGGGCTCTGCCATCCATAAAATCTCTTATTGTTAAATCTGTGCTATACTTAATATATTAACCCCATTCTTAAACCCAAGAAACATAAGACGCCCATCGAATTTACTTTTAAATCTCCCAAGAACAAGAAAAGGAATAGGTGACAAAGCATTTGCCATTGCAGCACCAACGTTTCGGAGCAACCTTGTTTCCACCATTAATATCGTAAATTTTCCTTCAACTAATATTATCAAGCAGAAGCTTAGTTCTGGATACTACTGCATTTCTAAATGTGATTCGTAACTTTCATCCTTCCCATGTATTCTTTGTGACATTTTCACGTACAATTTTATTGAGGGACTTTGTGTTGTCTGGGACTGTTTTTGCTGTCGTTTTGCTGCCTTGCCCAAGCTTGGAAATTGGGCAAGGGCATCCTTATTTTTGCGAGAATTCGTTATAATGAGCAATTTTAATTTCAACCCAGTTTGTTCGCAAAACGAGCAATTGTTTGTGAAACGAGCGGAAACCGATTGATGAAATGCGTGCTGTGGCGCCAGGGCCGCAGTTTGTGGTTTGCATCGCGCGCTTTCAGATGCGCTTCTGCGGCCATCTGGAACGTTGGTGAAGGGAGGGTGGCGCTAATTATTTGCAGATGCTGAGGACAGGCACCTGCATTCACTGTAGTTCTTCATGTGTGGTAAATGTGACATTTGATTTTATATTGTTCAAGAGTGGGAAATGTTGGGGCTGAAAAGTAACGTCATTTAACATGGAAGTCAATGGCGAAACTGTGATCGTTTAACGAATTTTTACTTAACGAGCAATTTCCGTGGAAAGTTTCTCGCTTTTAAGCGAGACACGCCTGTACTTGATCTATTTTAGTTTTATTTTTAGTGATTTGCTTAATTTTCCTATACGTTGTCATCCTATCGTTTTTTTTGTATTGTAAATTTCTGACCCATCCCGACTGGACCTCTGTAAAAAAAAGTTTCATAGCTCATCGGATTTTTTTCCAGGATATAAATCCTGATTCTGATTTGGTCAAAGGCTATCAACCCACCCTTCACAGTGCCACCACAAGGCAATTACACGTTACTAGTTTTACTACCCGGCTTCGCCCGGGACTTGGATTCTTGTCTTGGACGAATACACGGCCTACGCGGAGGGTGGGGGGGATGCGTGACGTCGGCAGGCACACTGCGTGACGCTACGGCATACTTTTTGCATTGTGAAAGTCTGGAAGCTGCCCATATGCCAAATTTCAAGTTTGTTGCATGTCGGGAAGTATGCTAAACATTTCGAACAGACACGCATTCACAAATTTCCCTTTTATATATAAGTATATTCTACAAAATTAAAGTCCTTACGTCCGTGTGGAATCCAGTGTCGTCAAGCCCTTGCTCCGGCTTAGCAGTGCACGGCGTTCCTTGAGCCAAGAACTCCACCTTGACCCGTGTGCCCTCATGGTCATCTTTGGTGCCGTCCATCGGTGTTTGCTTGACGGGGACTTGGCCAAATTCAGGAGCGCTTGTGGAGTTCTCCTCAGGGTTGAAGGTTGTTTTTTTCTCCCAAGCACTCGGTGGAGTAATGCGAACATGTTGCCATATTATCGCCGACGTCACCATCAAGGTAATGAGCTTAGACATTTTCGAGGAGTGAGCTGGAAAAGCCGCCTCTCCAGATCGCCAGCGATGTGCGCTTCACTCCCGAGACGTCCCTCACGAATGCCGCGAAGAGCGGCCACGTGACCAAATCGCTATGGCTACAATATGGATGTGACGTCACCGGAAGACCGCGCTTATTTGGGCATTTTCGATTTAAAGTTTATTTCGCACAGGTAAATATTCGCGATTCTTTTTTGCATCGTCGTGCTTGGTTGATATTCGAGGGGTCGCATTTTAAACGGCTTGACACGAAATACTGTACGTGACTGTAGCGTGCCCAGACCAAGGATCTGTACCATCCTCGCACAACCCAGTTTAGTTAAACCCAGGGGTTGGGTCGTTGGCAACCCAGCCTGAATGTTTTAAACTCTCACAAGTGCTCAGGTTTCCTCCTACGTCTAACCACTCGTCGATTGCCCAGTAACACCTTCATATATCGAGGACCACACGAGCTGTGTCATTTATGGACGGCCCCTTAGTGCTTGATACCTGCGTGTGCCGAGGGTAGAAATACTCGCCCGATCTTCGGGTTACAGGATGAGGATGACTTCACGAGGAGGTCTCATAATGTTAATGCTCACCCCGAGCCCTCAATACTCTGATAGTGCGAGACTAGGCTCTAAGAAAAGCTGTCTCGGGTGTGGACCAATCAAATTCAAGGACAGTGCATATTATTATCAGAGTTGTCTTTTTTGTTCTGCATTTTGACTGCTTGTGTTGTGGTTATTGCAAACATGATGCCTTGAATAAAGGTGTCAGTCTTTGTGCCAGTTAAAAGGGTAAAACCTATTTCTATATTCACGAGGAAAGTTCGAGAGAGAGAGACAGTGATGTCGTCGGGGATGTCAAGACAAGATTGAAACGAGAGTAAATTCCACGTTTGCAGTACTGGTATGGTATGGATTTATTTTTATTGAACAGACATTTGCTGAGGAAGATGCATGCATTTAAAAAAAAGTTATTTTCACCTCAAGAAACCTCCCAGGATATCTCAATTTTGCTGAATTGAATATTGTCTGGGGTGGTGCTAAAAGTAATATGAAATTTTCCTGGTAAAGTGTAAAAAAAAACGCGAATGAGTTTTTCTTTTCACGTTCAACCCTTCGCAAATTGAAGTGCTGCAATAAAACAGCACTTAGCGAATACCAGGAAATAATTAGTAGCTATTTACATTCTAGATTTAAAGCTTTCGTGACTGCTAGGATCCATACTCTTTGGTTCTATTGGGTAAAGTCACGTAGGTGAAAATAAAATAACAAAAAATCACGACGTTTCGGCCACAACACAAGCGGCCTTCATCAGGTGAAGGGACGAGACTGTCTGGAGGACAGCGCTGGAGTGAGAGAAGCCACGCTTAGATCACGACCTTTAAGCTGTCAAGGCGCTTTGTTTTCTTCTCACACAGCTTAAAGGTCGTGATCTAAGCGTGGCTTCTCTCACTCCAGCGCTGTCCTCCAGACAGTCTCGTCCCTTCACCTGATGAAGGCCGCTTGTGTTGTGGCCGAAACGTCGTGATTTTTTGTTATTTTATTTTCACCTACGTGATTTTACCCAATAGAACCAAAGAGTATAGCTATTTACATGTTTGGCCGTTTCAACCTTTCTAGCTACGCATCCTAAACTTGCAAAAAATAACTTGTTGTGAAAACACAATTGATGTTTTAATCAAATCGCAATCACAAATATCACCATACTAAATTGTTGAATATTTTATTCGAAAGCTCATTGCATGTTGTTTAATTTATGTACATATGACCTCACGTGGTATACTGTATATATGTACCGTTCATTGTGCATTGAACAGTTCCACTATATTGGTGTAATGGAGATGCCTGATATGAAACGACCATGAAGTGGCAAAATAGCAAAATACTGTTATTTAGCTATTCCCCTTCTCTTGCTATTCCTCCTCTGTTGAACGAGCTCCATTTACATTGGTTTACTATATGGTCCATAGTTTTGGTTACATGCCCACAATCGCAATGTGGCATGTGTCTTTACTATTCTATTCATGATGAAGATGTGTGCGTCAACCTAATGATGTTCTAGTACGGTTGATGGTTCCACCGTGTCTTCGAGGAATGTCAAAGCTAGGGGGTTTGATATTTGGGTCTAGGATAAGGTGTTTATTAGGGATGCTAGCGTTATTTCCGAGCTGGTTGCTATTCTAGGATGGTGCCAACCAGAGCTGAACGTTGAGCTCTTGGTTGGTGAAGGGTTGGTGCTTGTCGCTGGCAAGAACACGTGTGACACCTCTGAGGATATTTGGTGGCAAAATGTTCTCCAGAACAGGGAGCCAGAGGGTTGGTGTCTGTTTTAGTGTTCCAGTTATGATGCACATTACATTGTTTGTGTATATAGCAGTTTTGTGTATCAGCTCCCAGGCCAGGCTGGAGCACAACATATTGCCACTGAGTAGAACGATGAGAGGGTAGCAGTTCGCAGCACATAAGCTGAGAGCACCCTAGGTTGTTCCTGTACGTTTATGCAGCAGGGCCATTCTTGATTTGGTCTTTTCACGGATCTGGCTCATGTGGGGCTTGAAGGAGAGGCTTCTGTCCTTGATAACCCCTTTAGAGTAGGGTCACAGCACGCTGGGCTATCACATGACACATCAATGGTGGCATCTGCTGCTTGATTTTTGAGGTGGAAAGCACAAGTGATTTTGGAGGGATTTCTTAGGCGTCTGCAAGCAGTAACAAATATATTCCCAATGAAGTTTGATCAGCTGCTGAAGTATTAGCAATGTTTTGGGGGTGTGTGCCCTGCGCATAAAGGACTATGTCACCTGCACAGGAACTTTCGAGATGATGTACACGGCAGGGCACTTAAAGGTATGTTAAATCATTTCCGGTGTGAGGACTAAATTGTTCTAGTGCTAGTGAGGGAGGCTATTGTTCGTAATTATCTTGCAGCTGTATTTACCAGCGAGAGGTGTACCCTCAAAGTACTGTCGCTGAGCTCCACGTCGACTATTTGTGGAGTAAACCAGCATCGGATGATATTGGGTATCTTCAGCAGGCGGCCATGAGGCCCAAACGGTGTCAACGGCAGCAGAAGAGAGGTCAATCATGGCTGTGCCGCTTCTCTGTTGGCGCAGGAAACCATCTTCTAATGGGGGCGGTGAAGACAATGATCTGTTTACAGTAGCTGCTACAGCTATAAGAGATTTTTTATTTAGATCGCGTAAATATAAAAATGTGTCGTTAAACCCGCCACCACCCGACACAGACAACTAGTAAGGGTTGTAATGTAAACAGAACATGCCAATTCGTCACTCGTACAGCACACCAGTGTGTTTGAGAGCCAAGCCACAACATTTACAATCTGAGTACGACATTTTGCCAGTAATTACAACTAGCTTCATCAGGCGACAGCCAGATTTGCTATGGCCAGTTCGAAATCCAGCTTGTTCGGGAGCTAAATATCAACAATAAGGTAAAAGTGCAGCCCTGCAATTGCTTACTGACACCATTGCTGGTTGAAGGGCCTCGATTAGGAGATCTAGAGAGCCCTAGAAGATATTTTGGTCCAGTTCCACACTGGCCAGCAGTATAGAATGAGTAAATGTGAACAACATTCAGAGGTAGTCGAATTTTTTTTTATTTTTACAACTCCATTAGGGGTTCCAATAACAACATACAAGTGTGTATACGAGTGTGTGTGTTTGTGTATCAGTGTGTGCATGGGGGGCGGTGGTGTAGTAGTTGGTGCACTTCGTGATGAACCCTGCCACCAGAGTTCATTTCCAGTTCAAGGCCACCAACACCAGTGATCATATCTGAACTGGTCCTGGACCTCCCCTCGGTCGACTTGGCCCGAAATGAGTTCCTGGTGTTGTGTGTAAATATCCGTGCTGGAGAGAGAGGGCATGGTGTTGGCCACCCACCCCCTTGTGTTCCATGCCAGCCTTCCACAACACTTTTCCCCAACAGTCCGTATAGCTGCGTGTGTGAGTGTTTGCGTGTGCGTAGGTCTTCGTGTGTGTGAGTGTATGTAGTTTCATCTAACGGCTGGAGGTTTTGGGCATGGAGAAGACGTACACATTGGTTGTTTGTTGCCTGTTTTGTGCTTTGGTGATGTGAACCGTGCATCTGTTCATGGCGGAGTTCTGCTCAATGAAGCAAATGTCCTGTCGGCCTTTCATCTTGCGGGTGAAGGTGTGGTAAGTAACGGGGGTGTTGCGGGGTTGAATCTTTTTGTAGTATTCAAGTTTGTTGGCATATTTGCGAACGTATGCCCATTGGTCCACTTGGGTGTTTTCGTTGTGGCGGGAAAAGTGTATCTCCTTGTAGGGTTTCTGGAATCGTTGTCCAGTCGGATCGATGGCCTCGTAGACTTCAGGCTCCGGGTCTGGCTTGTATTCCTGCCGCTGCCAAATCGCCACCCGATTTATTTCAGAAGGTTGCAGGTCAATATCTTCATGAGCAACGTTTTCAATGGTGGCTGGAGATTTCGGAAGTCTTTTCTTCATTTTCCTTCGGACTTTTTTTAGTTTGTTTTTCAACGTATTCATGTTGCGACACACAGTCCTGATCTTCTTGCTGATGGGCGGTGACAGGTCCTTAGAAAAAAACAAACGCAAAGAAATGTTTTAGGAAAGGTATCATCAGTAGCAATGTTCTATCTCTAGCTGAATGGAAACTTCCAACATGCTATCTCCATCTCACAGGATCCCATGATACCACAAAACATGAATATATTTACATTTTATAATTATATGCTTGCTGTCACCAGAGGAAGCTCTAGAGCAGGGGTGGGTAACGTCCGGCCCGCAGGCCGTATGAGGCCCGCAAATGCATATGGTCTGGCCCTGCCAAGGCAACCGCAGGTGGGACTCGAAATTCAATAAATCTAGGAGCAAACCTGGAAAAGCAGTTGCGAGTAGCAACATCATCAATACCAGCAAACATCATCACACGCCTCACCACAGAGAAGCAGACTCATGCCATCACATTAGAGGTGATTTAATTCAATGTTTGACACAATATAACAGGCTAATTTTTAAGTTGATAATTTTGTATGGCCTGCGAATGATGTTATAAATATCCAAATGGCCCTTGGCAGAAAAAAGGTTCCCCACCCCCGGCCTAGAGTGTAAGTGGACTCTTCTTCCACACTGACTAGATGTGTTTAAAGAGTTGGGAGGTACCAACACTAAACCCCACCACATACGACCTTCCAGTCGACTGTGGTTTACACATTCATCGTATGAATTTGCATTTCATCCATAATAGAGGTTTGTTTGGGTTATATCGCGTAAATATAAAAATGTGTCGTTAAACCCTCCACCACCCGACACAGACAACTAGTAAGGGTTGTAATGTAAACAGAACATGCCAATTCGTCACTCGTACAGCACACCAGTGTGTTTGAGAGCCAAGCCACAACATTTACAATCTGAGTATGACATTTCGCCAGTAATTACAACTAGCTTCATCAGGCGACAGCCAGATTTGCTACGGCCAGTTCGAAATCCAGCTTGTTCGGGAGCTAAATATCAACAATAAGGTAAAAGTGCAGCCCTGCAATTGCTTACTGACACCATTGCTGATTGAAGGGCCTCGATTAGGAGATCTAGAGAGCCCTAGAAGATATTTTGGTCCAGTTCCGCACTGGCCAGCAGTATAGAATGAGTAAATGTGGACAACATTCAGAGGTAGTCGAATTTTTTTTTATTTTTACAACTCCATTAGGGGTTCCAATAACAACATACAAGTGTGTATACGAGTGTGTGTGTTTGTGTATCAGTGTGTGCATGGGGGGCGGTGGTGTAGTAGTTGGTGCACTTCGTGATGAACCCTGCCACCAGAGTTCATTTCCAGTTCAAGGCCACCAACACCAGTGATCATATCTGAACTGGTCCTGGACCTCCCCTCGGTCGACTTGGCCCGAAATGAGTTCCTGGTGTTGTGTGTAAATATCCGTGCTGGAGAGAGAGGGCATGGTGTTGGCCACCCACCCCCTTGTGTTCCATGCCAGCCTTCCACAGCACTTTTCCCCAACAGTCCGTATAGCTGCGTGTGTGAGTGTTTGCGTGTGCGTAGGTCTCCGTGTGTGTGAGTGTATGTAGTTTCATCTAACGGCTGGAGGTTTTGGGCATGGAGAAGACGTACACATTGGTTGTTTGTTGCCTGTTTTGTGCTTTGGTGATGTGAACCGTGCATCTGTTCATGGCGGAGTTCTGCTCAATGAAGCAAATGTCCTGTCGGCCTTTCATCTTGCGGTTGAAGGTGTGGTAAGTAAAGGGGGTGTTGCGGGGTTGAATCTTTTTGTAGTATTCAAGTTTGTTGGCATATTTGCGAACGTATGCCCATTGGTCCACTTGGGTGTTTTCGTTGTGGCGGGAAAAGTGTATCTCCTTGTAGGGTTTCTGGAATCGTTGTCCAGTCGGATCGATGGCCTCGTAGACTTCAGGCTCCGGGTCTGGCTTGTATTCCTGCCGCTGCCAAATCGCCACCCGATTTATTTCAGAAGGTTGCAGGTCAATATCTTCATGAGCAACGTTTTCAATGGTGGCTGGAGATTTCGGAAGTCTTTTCTTCATTTTCCTTCGGACTTTTTTTAGTTTGTTTTTCAACGTATTCATGTTGCAACACACAGTCCTGATCTTCTTGCTGATGGGCGGTGACAGGTCCTTAGAAAAAAACAAAAGCAAAGAAATGTTTTAGGAAAGGTATCATCAGTAGCAATGTTCTATCTCTAGCTGAATGGAAACTTCCAACACGCTATCTCCATCTCACAGGATCCCATGATACCACAATACATGAATATATTTACATTTTATAATTATATGCTTGCTGTCACCAGAGGAAGCTCTAGAGCAGGGGTGGGTAACGTCCGGCCCGCAGGCCGTATGACGCCCGCAAATTCATATGGTCTGGCCCTGCCAAGGCAACCGCAGGTGGGACTCGAAATTCTATAAATCTAGGAGCAAACCTGGAAAAGCAGTTGCGAGTAGCAACATCATCAATACCAGCAAACATCATCACACGCCTCACCAAAGAGAAGCAGACTCATGCCATCACATTAGAGGTGATTTAATTCAATGTTTGACACAATATAACAGGCTTATTTTTAAGTTGATAATTTTGTATGGCCTGTGAATGATGTTATAAATATCCAAATGGCCCTTGGCAGAAAAAAGGTTCCCCACCCCCGGCCTAGAGTGTAAGTGAACTCTTCTTCCACACTGACTAGATGTGTTTAAAGAGTTGGGAGGTACCAACACTAAACCCCACCACATACGACCTTCCAGTCGACTGTGGTTTACACATTCATCGTATGAATTTGCATTTCATCCATAATAGAGGTTTGTTTGGGTTATATCGCGTAAATATATAAATGTGTCATTAAACCCGCCACCACCCGACACAGCCAATTAGTAAGGTTTGTCACGTAAACAGAACATGCCAATTCGTTACTAGTACAGCACAACGGTGTGTTGGAGAGCCAAGCCACAACATTTACAATCTGAGTATGACTCTTCGCCAGTAATTACAACTAGTTGCATCAGGTGACAGCCAGATTCGTGGATGGGGGGGATTAATGAATACATATTAAAGACTATGCATTCAATACCCTGTTGATTTGTGCATCATTGTAACTTTTCAATTGCAGCACTTCTTTAACATGTTTAATTTCACTTCTCAGACTATCAACTTTTTTAGCCCAATGTACAGTGAGGGAAAAAAGTATTTGATCCCCTGCTGATTTTGTACGTTTGCCCACTGACAAAGAAATGATCAGTCTATAATTTTAATGGTAGGTTTATTTGAACAGTGAGAGACAGAATAACAACAAAAAAAATACAGAAAAACGCATGTCAAAAATGTTATAAATTGATTTGCATTTTAATGAGGGAAATAAGTATTTGACCCCTCTGCAAAACATGACTTAGTACTTGGTGGCAAAACCCTTGTTGGCAATTACAGAGGTCAGACTTTTCGTGTAGTTGGCCACCAGGTTTGCACACATCTCAGGAGGGATTTTGTCCCACTCCTCTTTGCAGATCTCCAAGTAATTAAGGTTTCGAGGCTGACGTTTGGCAACTCGAACCTTCAGCTCCCTCCACAGATTAAGGTCTGGAGACCGGCTAGGCCACTCCAGGACCTAAATGTGCTTCTTCTTGAGCCACTCCTTTGTTGCCTTGGCCGTGTGTTTTGGGTCATTGTCATGCTGGAATCCCCATCCACGACCCATTTTCAATGCCCTGGCTGAGGGAAGGAGGTTCTCACCCAAGATTTAAAGGTACATGGCCCCGTCCATCGTCCTTTTGATGCGGTGAAGTTGTCCTGTCCCCTTAGCAGAAAAACACCCCCAAAGCTTAATGTTTCCACCTCCATGTTTGACGGTGGGGATGGTGTTCTTGGGGTAATAGGCAGCATTCCTCCTCCTCCAAACACGGCGAGTTGAGTTGATGCCAAAGAGCTCTATTTTGGTCTCATCTGACCACAACACTTTCACCCAGTTGTCCTCTGAATCATTCAGATGTTCATTGGCAAACTTCAAACGGGCATGTATATGTGCTTTCTTGAGCAGGGGAACCTTGCGGGCGCTGCAGGATTTCAGTCCTTCACGGCGTAGTGTGTTACCAATTGTTTTCTTGGTGACTATGGTCCCAGCCGCCTTGAGATCATTGACAAGATCCTCCCGTATTGTTCTGGGCTGATTCCTCACCGTTCTCATAATCATTGCAACTCCATGAGGTGAGATCTTGCATGGAGCCCCAGGCCGAGGAAGATTGATAGTTCTTTTGTGTTTCTTCCATTTGCGAATAATCGCACCAACTGTTGTCACCTTCTCACCAAGCTGCTTGGCAATCGTCTTGTAGTCCATTCCAGCCTTGTGTAGGTCTACAGTCTTATCTCTGACATCCTTGGAGAGCTCTTTGGTCTTGGTCATGGTGGAGAGTTTGGAATCCGATTGATTAATTGCTTCTGTGGACAGGTGTCTTTTATACAGGTAGCAAGCTGAGATTAGGAGCACTTCCTTTAAGAGTGTGCTCCTAATCTCAGCTCGTTACCTGTATAAAAGACACCTGGGAGCCAGAAATCTTTCTGATTGAGAGGGGGTCAAATACTTATTTCCCTCATTAAAATGCAAATAAATGTATAACATTTTTGACATGCGTTTTTCTGGATTTTTGTTGTTGTTATTCTGCCTCTCACTGTTGAAATAAACCTACCATTAAAATTATAGACTGATCATTTCTATGTCAGTGGGCAAAGGTACAAAATCAGCAGGGGAGCAAATACTTTTTCCCTCACTGTATGAGCGTCTTGATGAGAGCAGATTTCTGCGCGGGGTGATGGTGTGACTGCATTCAGATAGGAGTCAATGTGCATTTGTTTTTTTTGGTAAACGCTGTGTGTTATTTTACCATTTCGACCACGTCCGAGCAGAATATTCAGAAATGGTAGAGTTCTACCAGCTTCCACTTCCATGATGAACTGCATTTCATGAGCAGTGTGCTAACCATTACAAAATGGCAGCGGGTCATCATAGCAGGTCATGTCAAACGCCAGTGGATATCCTGCTCAAATGAGCATTAAAGCAGAGATAGCAATTACACATTCCTATAGGATGTACTTGTTTGTTCATAGAGCAACCACTGTTGATTTCCCCACAAAGTGGTACTTATTTCATCAGACCCCGAGGGATTGAGTCATTCACGCTAAGCCTCCGAGCTGGTCTAAAAATCAAAAGCCAGGATTTGTTTTATTCAAACTATTTGCATTGGTGATGATGAGCTGTCCCCCTTACCTTTCGGGATTGCAGCCACAGCCAGACTTGCACGAAAAGCAAGATGCTGTTGACGATGTCATCGGGGTGGATGATCTTGGCATAATCGGATGCGGTCTGAAAACAAGACATTGACATTTCAGAGATTAGTTCATTGAAGGATTGGTCCATTATTTTAATTAACACGTTTTTTTCCTGCTAGACCTTGGGAATTATCTGCATGCAGGCACAAGTGTAAGGGTTTGTGCCAAGTCCAGACTTTCGCCATGATTTCGCCACGATTCAAGACCACATCTGGAGTACGTCAAGGATGCATGCTTGCACCGGCGCTGTTTTGTCAGGTAATCGACTGGATCATGTAAACATGACCCATGACCTTGGAGTCAAGATTGGCTGGCACCACTTCACTGACCTCGACTACGCTGATGATGCAGCCTTGTTTGTTGAGAAGCATCACACTTTCACACCAGTCCTCCAATATTTCCACAACAATGCAATAAAAATGGGACTAACTGTTTCATGGCAGAAAACAAAAGTCCAGAAGTTTAACACGTAGGCTTTTCGCAACCAATATTATTCATAATAAAGGTTTTTGGGTTAGATCGGGTTATTTATAAATGTGTCGAAACCCTCCACCACCCGACACGGCCAATCAGCAAAATAAAGTGTCACGTTGACAAAAGACAATTAGTTCACTACTTTAGCCCACCGGTGTGTTGAAGAGTGAATCCACAACATTTACAGTTTGAATACGACGTTTCGCTGGTAATTACATCCAGCATAATCGGGCAATTCGCCAGAATGGTAAAGCCCTCACTTGCTCTCGGTCTTAAATAGAGCAGCAGGGTGACTTCATCATTTAACTCATTTCAGGTGCAGTGAATTGAGGCGGAGGGGGGGGTATTGTAATTATATTATCGATTAGCAATCAGTCAATGGTTATGATTAGTAGTGTTAGGGGCCGTCCATAAATGACGTCACGCGATTTTGGACGATTTTTTACATACCCCCCCCCATCGTCACACGGCGCACTTAATCTGCCGCTGTACACTGTTGTAGGACCAAACATTTAATAAAAAGACGATTTAATTAAGTAGAACGTGTTGTCTATATTTATTTAAAGTTGCGCATTTTGATGTGACGTCACATTTCTCACCCCCCCCCCGTCACACATCGTCACAAATGTCTGACCCCCCCCCCCCCCCAGGTGCGTGACGTCATCTATGGACGGCCCCTTAGTGCTTGATACCTGCGTGTGCCGAGGGTAGAAATACTCGCCCGATCTTCGGGTTACAGGATGAGGATGACTTCACGAGGAAAGTTCGAGAGAGAGACACAGTGATGTCGTCAGGGATGTCAAGACAAGATTGAAACGAGAGTAAATTCCACGTTTGCAGTACTGGTATGGTATGGATTTCTTTTTATTGAACAGACATTTGCTGAGGAAGATGCATGCATTTAAAAAAAAGTTATTTTCACCTCAAGAAACCTCCCAGGATATCTCAATTTTGCTGAATTGAATATTGTCTGGGGTGGTGCTAAAAGTAATATGAAATGTTCCTGGTAAAGTGTAAAAAAAAAACGCGACTGAGTTTTTCTTTTCACGTTCAACCCTTCGCAAATTGAAGTGCTGCAATAAAACAGCACTTAGCGAATACCAGCAAATAATTAGTAGCTATTTACATTCTAGATTTAAAGCTTTCGTGACTGCTAGGATCCATACTCTTTGGTTCTATTGGGTAAAGTCACGTAGGTGAAAATAAAATAACAAAAAATCACGACGTTTCGGCCACAACACAAGCGGCCTTCATCAGGTGAAGGGACGAGACTGTCTGGAGGACAGCGCTGGAGTGAGAGAAGCCACGCTTAGATCACGACCTTTAAGCTGTCAAGGCGCTTTGTTTTCTTGTCACACAGCTTAAAGGTCGTGATCTAAGCGTGGCTTCTCTCACTCCAGCGCTGTCCTCCAGACAGTCTCGTCCCTTCACCTGATGAAGGCCGCTTGTGTTGTGGCCGAAACGTCGTGATTTTTTGTTATTTTATTTTCACCTACGTGACTTTACCCAATAGAACCAAAGAGTATAGCTATTTACATGTTTGGCCGTTTCAACCTTTCTAGCTACGCATCCTAAACTTGCAAAAAATAACTTGTTGTGAAAACACAATTGATGTTTTAATCAAATCGCAATCACAAATATCACCATACTAAATTGTTGAATATTTTATTCGAAAGCTCATTGCATGTTGTTTAATTTATGTACATATGGCCTCACGTGGTATACTGTATATGTGTACCGTTCATTGTGCATTGAACAGTTCCACTATATTGGTGTAATGGAGATGCCTGATATGAAACGACCATGAAGTGGCAAAATACCAAAATGCTGTCATTTAGCTATTCCCCTTCTCTTGCTATTCCTCCTCTGTTGAAGGAGCTCCATTTACATTGGTTTACTATATGGTCCATAGTTTTGGTTACATGCCCAAAATCGCAATGTGGCATGTGTCTTTACTATTCCATTCATGATGAAGATGTGTGCGTCAACCTAATGATGTTCTAGTACGGTTGATGGTTCCACCGTGTCTTCGAGGAATGTCAAAGCTAGGAGGTTTGATATTTGGGTCTAGCATAAGGTGTTTATTATGGATGCTAGCGTTATTTCGGAGCTGGATTGTATTCTAGGATGGTGCCAACCAAGAGCTGAACGTTGAGCTCTTGGTTGGTGAAGGGTTGGTGCTTGTCGTTGGCAAGAACACGTGTGACACCTCTGAGGATATTTGGTGGCAAAATGTTCTCCAGAACAGGGAGCCAGAGGGTTGGTGTCTGTTTTAGTGTTCCAGTTATGATGCACATTACATTGTTTGTGTATATAGCAGTTTTGTGTATCAGCTCCCAGGCCAGGCTGGAGCACAACATATTGCCACTGAGTAGAACGATGAGAGGGTAGCAGTTCGCAGCACATAAGCTGAGAGCACCCTAGGTTGTTCCTGTACGTTTATGCAGCAGGGCCATTCTTGATTTGGTCTTTTCACGGATCTGGCTCATGTGGGGCTTGAAGGAGAGGCTTCTGTCCTTGATAACCCCTTTAGAGTAGGGTCACAGCACGCTGGGCTATCACATGACACATCAATGGTGGCATCTGCTGCTTGATTTTTGAGGTGGAAAGCACAAGTGATTTTGGAGGGATTTCTTAGGCGTCTGCATGCAGTAACAAATATATTCCCAATGAAGTTTGATCAGCTGCTGAAGTATTAGCAATGTTTTGGGGGTGTGTGCCCTGCGCATAAAGGACTATGTCACCTGCACAGGGACTTTCGAGATGATGTACACGGCAGGGCACTTAAAGGTATGTTAAATCATTTCCGGTGTGAGGACTAAATTGTTCCAGTGCTAGTGAGGGAGGCTATTGTTCGTAATTATCTTGCAGCTGTATTTACCAGCGAGAGGTGTACCCTCAAAGTACTGTCGCTGAGCTCCACGTCGACTATTTGTGGAGTAAACCAGCATCGGATGATATTGGGTATCTTCAGCAGGCGGCCATGAGGCCCAAACGGTGTCAACGGCAGCAGCAGAGAGGTCAATCATGGCTGTGCCGCTTCTCTGTTGGCGCTGGAAACCATCTTCTAATGGGGCGGTGAAGACAATGATCTGTTTACAGTAGCTGCTACAGCTATAAGAGATTTTTTATTTAGATCGCGTAAATATAAAAATGTGTCGTTAAACCCGCCACCACCCGACACAGACAACTAGTAAGGGTTGTAATGTAAACAGAACATGCCAATTCGTCACTCGTACAGCACACCAGTGTGTTTGAGAGCCAAGCCACAACATTAACAATCTGAGTACGACATTTCGCCAGTAATTACAACTAGCTTCATCAGGCGACAGCCAGATTTGCTACGGCCAGTTCGAAATCCAGCTTGTTCGGGAGCTAAATATCAACAATAAGGTAAAAGTGCAGCCCTGCAATTGCTTACTGACACCATTGCTGGTTGAAGGGCCTCGATTAGGAGATCTAGAGAGCCCTAGAAGATATTTTGGTCCAGTTCCACACTGGCCAGCAGTATAGAATGAGTAAATGTGGACAACATTCAGAGGTAGTCGAATTTTTTTTTATTTTTACAACTCCATTAGGGGTTCCAATAACAACATACAAGTGTGTATACGAGTGTGTGTGTTTGTGTATCAGTGTGTGCACGGGGGGCGGTGGTGTAGTAGTTGGTGCAGTTCAAGGCCACCAACACCAGTGATGATATCTGAACTGGTCCTGGACCTCCCCTCGGTCGACTTGGCCCGAAATGAGTTCCTGGAGTTGTGTGTAAATGTCCGTGCTGGAGAGAGAGGGCATGGTGTTGGCCACCCATCCCCTTGTGTTCCATGCCAGCCTTCCACAGCACTTTTCCCCAACAGTCCGTATAGCTGCGTGTGTGAGTGTTTGCGTGTGCGTAGGTCTCCGTGTGTGTGAGTGTATGTAGTTTCATCTAACGGCTGGAGGTTTTGGGCATGGAGAAAACGTACACATTGGTTGTTTGTTGCCCGTTTCGTGCTTTGGTGATGTGAACCGTGCATATGTTCATGGCGGAGTTCTCCTCAATGAAGCAAATGTCCTGTCGGTCTTTCATCTTGCGGTTGAAGGTGTGGTAAGTAACGGGGGTGTTGCGGGGTTGAATCTTTTTGTAGTATTCAAGTTTGTTGGCATATTTGCGAATGTATGCCCATTGGTCCACTTGGGTGTTTTCGTTGTGGCGAGAAAAGTGTATCTCCTTGTAGGGTTTCTGGAATCGTTGTCCAGTCGGATCGATGGCCTCGTAGACTTCAGGCTCCGGGTCTGGCTTGTATTCCTGCCGCTGCCAAATCGCCACCCGATTTATTTCAGAAGGTTGCAGGTCAATATCTTCATGAGCAACGTTTTCAATGGTGGCTGGAGATTTCGGAAGTCTTTTCTTCATTTTCCTTCGGACTTTTTTTAGTTTGTTTTTCAACGTATTCATGTTGCGACACACAGTCCTGATCTTCTTGCTGATGGGCGGTGACAGGTCCTTAGAAAAAAACAAAAGCAAAGAAATGTTTTAGGAAAGGTATCATCAGTAGCAATGTTCTATCTCTAGCTGAATGGAAACATCCAACATGCTATCTCCATCTCACAGGATCCCATGATACCACAATACATGAATATATTTACATTTTATAATTATATGCTTGCTGTCACCAGAGGAAGCTCTAGAGCAGGGGTGGGTAACGTCCGGCCCGCAGGCCGTATGAGGCCCGCAAATTCATATGGTCTGGCCCTGCCAAGGCAACCGCAGGTGGGACTCGAAATTCAATAAATCTAGGAGCAAACCTGGAAAAGCAGTTGCGAGTAGCAACATCATCAATACCAGCAAACATCATCACACGCCCCACCAAAGAGAGGCAGACTCATGCCATCACATTAGAGGTGATTTAATTCAATGTTTTACACAATATAACAGGCTAATTTTTAAGTTGATAATTTTGTATGGCCTGCGAATGATGTTATAAATATCCAAATGGCCCTTGGCAGAAAAAAGGTTCCCCACCCCCGGCCTAGAGTGTAAGTGAACTCTTCTTCCACACTGACTAGATGTGTTTAAAGAGTTGGGAGGTACCAACACTAAACCCCACCACATACGACCTTCCAGTCGACTGTGGTTTACACATTCATCGTATGAATTTGCATTTCATCCATAATAGAGGTTTGTTTGGGTTATATCGCGTAAATATATAAATGTGTCATTAAACCCGCCACCACCCGACACAGCCAATTAGTAAGGTTTGTCACGTAAACAGAACATGCCAATTCGTTACTAGTACAGCACAACGGTGTGTTGGAGAGCCAAGCCACAACATTTACAATCTGAGTATGACTCTTCGCCAGTAATTACAACTAGTTGCATCAGGTGACAGCCAGATTCGTGGATGGGGGGGATTAATGAATACATATTAAAGACTATGCATTCAATACCCTGTTGATTTGTGCATCATTGTAACTTTTCAATTGCAGCACTTCTTTAACATGTTTAATTTCACTTCTCAGACTATCAACTTTTTTAGCCCAATGTACAGTGAGGGAAAAAAGTATTTGATCCCCTGCTGATTTTGTACGTTTGCCCACTGACAAAGAAATGATCAGTCTATAATTTTAATGGTAGGTTTATTTGAACAGTGAGAGACAGAATAACAACAAAAAAAATACAGAAAAACGCATGTCAAAAATGTTATAAATTGATTTGCATTTTAATGAGGGAAATAAGTATTTGACCCCTCTGCAAAACATGACTTAGTACTTGGTGGCAAAACCCTTGTTGGCAATTACAGAGGTCAGACTTTTCGTGTAGTTGGCCACCAGGTTTGCACACATCTCAGGAGGGATTTTGTCCCACTCCTCTTTGCAGATCTCCAAGTAATTAAGGTTTCGAGGCTGACGTTTGGCAACTCGAACCTTCAGCTCCCTCCACAGATTAAGGTCTGGAGACCGGCTAGGCCACTCCAGGACCTAAATGTGCTTCTTCTTGAGCCACTCCTTTGTTGCCTTGGCCGTGTGTTTTGGGTCATTGTCATGCTGGAATCCCCATCCACGACCCATTTTCAATGCCCTGGCTGAGGGAAGGAGGTTCTCACCCAAGATTTAAAGGTACATGGCCCCGTCCATCGTCCTTTTGATGCGGTGAAGTTGTCCTGTCCCCTTAGCAGAAAAACACCCCCAAAGCTTAATGTTTCCACCTCCATGTTTGACGGTGGGGATGGTGTTCTTGGGGTAATAGGCAGCATTCCTCCTCCTCCAAACACGGCGAGTTGAGTTGATGCCAAAGAGCTCTATTTTGGTCTCATCTGACCACAACACTTTCACCCAGTTGTCCTCTGAATCATTCAGATGTTCATTGGCAAACTTCAAACGGGCATGTATATGTGCTTTCTTGAGCAGGGGAACCTTGCGGGCGCTGCAGGATTTCAGTCCTTCACGGCGTAGTGTGTTACCAATTGTTTTCTTGGTGACTATGGTCCCAGCTGCCTTGAGATCATTGACAAGATCCTCCCGTATAGTTCTGGGCTGATTCCTCACCGTTCTCATAATCATTGCAACTCCATGAGGTGAGATCTTGCATGGAGCCCCAGGCCGAGGAAGATTGATAGTGTTTCTTCCATTTGCGAATAATCGCACCAACTGTTGTCACCTTCTCACCAAGCTGCTTGGCAATCGTCTTGTAGTCCATTCCAGCTTTGTGTAGGTCTACAATCTTATCTCTGACATCCTTGGAGAGCTCTTTGGTCTTGGTCATAGTGGAGAGTTTGGAATCCGATTGATTAATTGCTTCTGTGGACAGGTGTCTTTTATACAGGTAACAAGCTGAGATTAGGAGCACTCCCTTTAAGAGTGTGCTCCTAATCTCAGCTCGTTACCTGTATAAAAGACACCTGGGAGCCAGAAATCTTTCTGATTGAGAGGGGGTCAAATACTTATTTCCCTCATTAAAATGCAAATAAATGTATAACATTTTTGACATGCGTTTTTCTGGATTTTTGTTGTTGTTATTCTGCCTCTCACTGTTGAAATAAACCTACCATTAAAATTATAGACTGATCATTTCTATGTCAGTGGGCAAAGGTACAAAATCAGCAGGGGAGCAAATACTTTTTCCCTCACTGTATGAGCGTCTTGATGAGAGCAGATTTCTGCGCGGGGTGATGGTGTGACTGCATTCAGATAGGAGTCAATGTGCATTTGTTTTTTTTGGTAAACGCTGTGTGTTATTTTACCATTTCGACCACGTCCGAGCAGAATATTCAGAAATGGTAGAGTTCTACCAGCTTCCACTTCCATGATGAACTGCATTTCATGAGCAGTGTGCTAACCATTACAAAATGGCAGCGGGTCATCATAGCAGGTCATGTCAAACGCCAGTGGATATCCTGCTCAAATGAGCATTAAAGCAGAGATAGCAATTACACATTCCTATTGGATGTACTTGTTTGTTCATAGAGCAACCACTGTTGATTTCCCCACAAAGTGGTACTTATTTCATCAGACCCCGAGGGATTGAGTCATTCACGCTAAGCCCCCGAGCTGGTCTAAAAATCAAAAGCCAGGATTTGTTTTATTCAAACTAATTGCATTGGTGATGATGAGCTGTCCCCCTTACCTTTCGGGATTGCAGCCACAGCCAGACTTGCACGAAAAGCAAGATGCTGTTGACGATGTCATCGGGGTGGATGATCTTGGCATAATCGGATGCGGTCTGAAAACAAGACATTGACATTTCAGAGATTAGTTCATTGAAGGATTGGTCCATTATTTTAATTAACACGTTTTTTTCCTGCTAGACCTTGGGAATTATCTGCATGCAGGCACAAGTGTAAGGGTTTGTGCCAAGTCCAGACTTTCTCCATGATTTCGCCACGATTCAAGACCACATCTGGAGTACGTCAAGGATGCATGCTTGCACCGGCGCTGTTTTGTCAGGTAATCGACTGGATCATGTAAACATGACCCATGACCTTGGAGTCAAGATTGGCCAGCACCACTTCACTGACCTCGACTACGCTGATGATGCAGCCTTGTTTGTTGAGAAGCATCACACTTTCACGCCAGTCCTCCAATATTTCCACAACAATGCAATAAAAATGGGACTAACTGTTTCATGGCAGAAAACAAAAGTCCAGAAGTTTAACACGTAGGCTTTCGCGACCAATATTATTCAGAATAAAGGTTTTTGGGTTAGATCGGGTTATTTATAAATGTGTCGAAACCCTCCACCACCCGACACGGCCAATCAGCAAAATATAGTGTCACGTTGACAAAAGACAATTAGTTCACTACTTTAGCCCACCGGTGTGTTGAAGAGTGAATCCACAACATTTACAGTTTGAATACGACGTTTCGCTGGTAATTACATCCAGCATAATCGGGCAATTCGCCAGAATGGTAAAGCCCTCACTTGCTCTCGGTCTTAAATAGAGCAGCAGGGTGACTTCATCATTTAACTCATTTCAGGTGCAGTGAATTGAGGCGGAGGGGGGGGGTATTGTAATTATATAATCGATTGGCAATCAGTCAATGGTTATGATTAGTAGTGTTAGGGGCCGTCCATAAATGACGTCACGCGATTTTGGACGATTTTTTACATACCCCCCCCCCCCATCGTCACACGGCGCACTTAATCTGCCGCTGTACACTGTTGTAGGACCAAACATTTAATAAAAAGACGATTTAATTAAGTAGAACGTGTTGTCTATATTTATTTAAAGTTGCGCATTTTGATGTGACGTCACATTTCTCACCCCCCCCCCCCCGTCACACATCGTCACAAATGTCTGACCCCCCCCCCCCAGGTGCGTGACGTCATCTATGGACGGCCCCTTAGTGCTTGATACCTGCGTGTGCCGAGGGTAGAAATACTCGCCCGATCTTCGGGTTACAGGATGAGGATGACTTCACGAGGAAAGTTCGAGAGAGAGACACAGTGATGTCGTCAGGGATGTCAAGACAAGATTGAAACGAGAGTAAATTCCACGTTTGCAGTACTGGTATGGTATGGATTTATTTTTATTGAACAGACATTTGCTGAGGAAGATGCATTTATTAAAAAAAAGTTATTTTCACATCAAGAAACCTCCCAGGATATCTCAATTTTGCAGAATTGAATATTGTCTGGGGTGGTGCTAAAAGTAATACGAAATGTTCCTGGTAAAGTGTAAAAAAAAACGCGAATGAGTTTTTCTTTTCACGTTCAACCCTTCGCAAATTGAAGTGCTGCAATAAAACAGCACTTAGCGAATACCAGCAAATAATTAGTAGCTGTTTACATTCTAGATTTAAAGCTTTCGTGACTGCTAGGATCCATACTCTTTGGTTCTATTGGGTAAAGTCACGTAGGTGAAAATAAAATAACAAAAAATCACGACGTTTCGGCCACAACACAAGCGGCCTTCATCAGGTGAAGGGACGAGACTGTCTGGAGGACAGCGCTGGAGTGAGAGAAGCCACGCTTAGATCACGACCTTTAAGCTGTCAAGGCGCTTTGTTTTCTTCTCACACAGCTTAAAGGTCGTGATCTAAGCGTGGCTTCTCTCACTCCAGCGCTGTCCTCCAGACAGTCTCGTCCCTTCACCTGATGAAGGCCGCTTGTGTTGTGGCCGAAACGTCGTGATTTTTTGTTATTTTATTTTCACCTACGTGACTTTACCCAATAGAACCAAAGAGTATAGCTATTTACATGTTTGGCCGTTTTAACCTTTCTAGATACGCATCCTAAACTTGCAAAAAATAACTTGTTGTGAAAACACAATTGATGTTTTAATCAAATCGCAATCACAAATATCACCATACTAAATTGTTGAATATTTTATTCGAAAGCTCATTGCATGTTGTTTAATTTATGTACATATGGCCTCACGTGGTATACTGTATATATGTACCGTTCATTGTGCATTGAACAGTTCCACTATATTGGTCTAATGGAGATGCCTGATATGAAACGACCATGAAGTGGCAAAATACCAAAATGCTGTCATTTAGCTATTCCCCTTCTCTTGCTATTCCTCCTTTGTTGAAGGTGCTCCATTTACATTGGTTTACTATATGGTCCATAGTTTTGGTTACATGCCCACAATTGCAATGTGGCATGTGTCTTTACTATTCCATTCATGATGAAGATGTGTGCGTCAACCTAATGATGTTCTAGTACGGTTGATGGTTCCACCGTGTCTTCGAGGAATGTCAAAGCTAGGAGGTTTGATATTTGGGTCTAGGATAAGGTGTTTATTATGGATGCTAGCGTTATTTCGGAGCTGGATGCTATTCTAGGATGGTGCCAACCAAGAGCTGAACGTTGAGCTTTTGGTTGGTGAAGGGTTGGTGCTTGTCGCTGGCAAGAACACGTGTGACACCTCTGAGGATATTTGGTGGCAAAATGTTCTCCAGAACAGGGAGCCAGAGGGTTGGTGTCTGTTTTAGTGTTCCAGTTATGATGCACATTACATTGTTTGTGTATATAGAAGTTTTGTGTATCAGCTCCCAGGCCAGGCTGGAGCACAACATATTGCCACTGAGTAGAACGATGAGAGGGTAGCAGTTCGCAGCACATAAGCTGAGAGCACCCTAGGTTGTTCCTGTACGTTTATGCAGCAGGGCCATTCTTGATTTGGTCTTTTCACGGATCTGGCTCATGTGGGGCTTGAAGGAGAGGCTTCTGTCCTTGATAACCCCTTTAGAGTAGGGTCACAGCACGCTGGGCTATCGCATGACACATCAATGGTGGCATCTGCTGCTTGATTTTTGAGGTGGAAAGCACAAGTGATTTTGGAGGGATTTCTTAGGCGTCTGCATGCAGTAACAAATATATTCCCAATGAAGTTTGATCAGCTGCTGAAGTATTAGCAATGTTTTGGGGGTTTGTGCCCTGCGCATAAAGGACTATGTCACCTGCACAGGAACTTTCGAGATGATGTACACGGCAGGGCACTTAAAGGTATGTTAAATCATTTCCGGTGTGAGGACTAAATTGTTCCAGTGCTAGTGAGGGAGGCTATTGTTCGTAATTATCTTGCAGCTGTATTTACCAGCGAGAGGTGTACCCTCAAAGTACTGTCGCTGAGCTCCACTTTGACTATTTGTGGAGTAAACCAGCATCGGATGATATTGGGTATCTTCAGCAGGCGGCCATGAGGCCCAAACGGTGTCAACGGCAGCAGCAGAGAGGTCAATCATGGCTGTGCCGCTTCTCTGTTGGTGCTGGAAACCATCTTCTCATGGGGGCGGTGAAGACAATGATCTGTTTACAGTAGCTGCTACAGCTATAAGATATTTTTTTATTTAGATCTCGTAAATATAAAAATGTGTCGTTAAACCCGCCACCACCCGACACAGACAACTAGTAAGGGTTGTAATGTAAACAGAACATGCCAATTCGTCACTCGTACAGCACACCAGTGTGTTTGAGAGCCAAGCCACAACATTTACAATCTGAGTACGACATTTCGCCAGTAATTACAACTAGCTTCATCAGGCGACAGCCAGATTTGCTACGGCCAGTTCGAAATCCAGCTTGTTCGGGAGCTAAATATCAACAATAAGGTAAAAGTGCAGCCCTGCAATTGCTTACTGACACCATTGCTGGTTGAAGGGCCTCGATTAGGAGATCTAGAGAGCCCTAGAAGATATTTTGGTCCAGTTCCACACTGGCCAGCAGTATAGAATGAGTAAATGTGGACAACATTCAGAGGTAGTCGAATTTTTTTTTATTTTTACAACTCCATTAGGGGTTCCAATAACAACATACAAGTGTGTATACGAGTGTGTGTGTTTGTGTATCAGTGTGTGCACGGGGGGCGGTGGTGTAGTAGTTGGTGCACTTCGCGATGAACCCTGCCACCAGAGTTAATTTCCAGTTCAAGGCCACCAACACCAGTGATGATATCTGAACTGGTCCTGGACCTCCCCTCGGTCGACTTGGCCCGAAATGAGTTCCTGGAGTTGTGTGTAAATGTCCGTGCTGGAGAGAGAGGGCATGGTGTTGGCCACCCACCCCCTTGTGTTCCATGCCAGCCTTCCACAGCACTTTTCCCCAACAGTCCGTATAGCTGCGTGTGTGAGTGTTTGCGTGTGCGTAGGTCTCCGTGTGTGTGAGTGTATGTAGTTTCATCTAACGGCTGGAGGTTTTGGGCATGGAGAAGACGTACACATTGGTTGTTTGTTGCCCGTTTCGTGCTTTGGTGATGTGAACTGTGCATCTGTTCATGGCGGAGTTCTCCTCAATGAAGCAAATGTCCTGTCGGTCTTTCATCTTGCGGTTGAAGGTGTGGTAAGTAACGGGGGTGTTGCGGGGTTGAATCTTTTTGTAGTATTCAAGTTTGTTGGCATATTTGCGAATGTATGCCCATTGGTCCACTTGGGTGTTTTCGTTGTGGCGGGAATAGTGTATCTCCTTGTAGGGTTTCTGGAATCGTTGTCCAGTCGGATCGATGGCCTCGTAGACTTCAGGCTCCGGGTCTGGCTTGTATTCCTGCCGCTGCCAAATCGCCACCCGATTTATTTCAGAAGGTTGCAGGTCAATATCTTCATGAGCAACGTTTTCAATGGTGGCTGGAGATTTCGGAAGTCTTTTCTTCATTTTCCTTCGGACTTTTTTTAGTTTGTTTTTCAACGTATTCATGTTGCGACACACAGTCCTGATCTTCTTGCTGATGGGCGGTGACAGGTCCTTAGAAAAAAACAAAAGCAAAGAAATGTTTTAGGAAAGGTATCATCAGTAGCAATGTTCTATCTCTAGCTGAATGGAAACATCCAACATGCTATCTCCATCTCACAGGATCCCATGATACCACAATACATGAATATATTTACATTTTATAATTATATGCTTGCTGTCACCAGAGGAAGCTCTAGAGCAGGGGTGGGTAACGTCCGGCCCGCAGGCCGTATGAGGCCCGCAAATTCATATGGTCTGGCCCTGCCAAGGCTACCGCAGGTGGGACTCGAAATTCAATAAATCTAGGAGCAAACCTGGAAAAGCAGTTGCGAGTAGCAACATCATCAATACCAGCAAACATCATCACACGCCCCACCAAAGAGAGGCAGACTCATGCCATCACATTAGAGGTGATTTAATTCAATGTTTGACACAATATAACAGGCTAATTTTTAAGTTGATAATTTTGTATGGCCTGCGAATGATGTTATAAATATCCAAATGGCCCTTGGCAGAAAAAAGGTTCCCCACCCCCGGCCTAGAGTGTAAGTGGACTCTTATTCCACACTGACTAGATGTGTTTAAAGAGTTGGGAGGTACCAACACTAAACCCCACCACATACGACCTTCCAGTCGATTGTGGTTTACACATTCATCGTATGAACTTTGCATTTCATCCATAATAGAGGTTTGTTTGGGTTATATCGCGTAAATATATAAATGTGTCATTAAACCCGCCACCACCCCGACACAGCCAATTAGTAAGGTTTGTCACGTAAACAGAAGATGCCAATTCGTTACTAGTACAGCACAACGGTGTGTTGGAGAGCCAAGCCACAACATTTACAATCTGAGTATGACTCTTCGCCAGTAATTACAACTAGTTTCATCAGGTGACAGCCAGATTCGTGGATGGGGGGGATTAATGAATACATATTAAAGACTATGCATTCAATACCCTGTTGATTTGTGCATCATTGTAACTTTTCAATTGCAGCACTTCTTTAACATGTTTAATTTCACTTCTCAGACTATCAACTTTCTTAGCCCGATGTACAGTGAGGGAAAAAAGTATTTGATCCCCTGCTGATTTTGTATGTTTGCCCACTGACAAAGAAATGATCAGTCTATAATTTTAATGGTAGGTTTATTTGAACAGTGAGAGACAGAATAACAACAAAAAAATCCAGAAAAACGCATGTCAAAAATGTTATAAATTGATTTGCATTTTAATGAGGGAAATAAGTATTTGACCCCTCTGCAAAACATGACTTAGTACTTGGTGGCAAAACCCTTGTTGGCAATTACAGAGGTCAGACGTTTCTTGTAGTTGGCCACCAGGTTTGCACACATCTCAGGAGGGATTTTGTCCCACTCCTCTTTGCAGATCTCCAAGTCATTAAGGTTTCGAGGCTGACGTTTGGCAACTCGAACCTTCAGCTCCCTCCACAGATTAAGGTCTGGAGACCGGCTAGGCCACTCCAGGACCTAAATGTGCTTCTTCTTGAGCCACTCCTTTGTTGCCTTGGCCGTGTGTTTTGGGTCATTGTCATGCTGGAATCCCCATCCACGACCCATTTTCAATGCCCTGGCTGAGGGAAGGAGGTTCTCACCCAAGATTTGAAGGTACATGGCCCCGTCCATCGTCCCTTTGATGCGGTGAAGTTGTCCTGTCCCCTTAGCAGAAAAACACCCCCAAAGCTTAATGTTTCCACCTCCATGTTTGACGGTGGGGATGGTGTTCTTGGGGTAATAGGCAGCATTCCTCCTCCTCCAAACACGGCGAGTTGAGTTGATGCCAAAGAGCTCTATTTTGGTCTCATCTGACCACAACACTTTCACCCAGTTGTCCTCTGAATCATTCAGATGTTCATTGGCAAACTTCAAACGGGCATGTATATGTGCTTTCTTGAGCAGGGGGACCTTGCGGGCGCTGCAGGATTTCAGTCCTTCACGGCGTAGTGTGTTACCAATTGTTTTCTTGGTGACTATGGTCCCAGCTGCCTTGACATCATTGACAAGATCCTCCCGTGTAGTTCTGGGCTGATTCCTCACCGTTCTCATAATCATTGCAACTCCATGAGGTGAGATCTTGCATGGAGCCCCAGGCCGAGGAAGATTTACAGTTCTTTTGTGTTTCTTCCATTTGCGAATAATCGCACCAACTGTTGTCACCTTCTCACCAAGCTGCTTGGCAATCGTCTTGTAGTCCATTCCAGCCTTGTGTAGGTCTATAGTCTTATCTCTGACATCCTTGGAGAGCTCTTTGGTCTTGGTCATGGTGGAGAGTTTGGAATCCGATTGATTAATTGCTTCTGTGGACAGGTGTCTTTTATACAGGTAGCAAGCTGAGATTAGGAGCACTCCCTTTAAGAGTGTGCTCCTAATCTCAGCTCGTTACCTGTATAAAAGACACCTGGGAGCCAGAAATCTTTCTGATTGAGAGGGGGTCAAATACTTATTTCCCTCATTAAAATGCAAATAAATTTATAACATTTTTGACATGCGTTTTTCTGGATTTTTGTTGTTGTTATTCTGCCTCTCACTGTTGAAATAAACCTACCATTAAAATTATAGACTGATCATTTCTTTGTCAGTGGGCAAAGGTACAAAATCAGCAGGGGAGCAAATACTTTTTCCCTCACTGTATGAGCGTCTTGATGAGAGCAGATTTCTACGCGGGGTGATGGTGTGACTGCATTCAGATAGGAGTCAATGTGCATTTGTTTTTTTTGGTAAACGCTGTGTGTTATTTTACCATTTCGACCACGTCCGAGCAGAATATTCAGAAATGGTAGAGTTCTACCAGCTTCCACTTCCATGATGAACTGCATTTCATGAGCAGTGTGCTAACCATTACAAAATGGCAGCGGGTCATCATAGCAGGTCATGTCAAACGCCAGTGGATATCCTGCTCAAATGAGCATTAAAGCAGAGATAGCAATTACACATTCCTATAGGATGTACTTGTTTGTTCATAGAGCAACCACTGTTGATTTCCCCACAAAGTGGTACTTATTTCATCAGACCCCGAGGGATTGAGTCATTCACGCTAAGCCTCCGAGCTGGTCTAAAAATCAAAAGCCAGGATTTGTTTTATTCAGACTAATTGCATTGGTGATGATGAGCTGTCCCCCTTACCTTTCGGGATTGCAGCCACAGCCAGACTTGCACGAAAAGCAAGATGCTGTTGACGATGTCATCGGGGTGGATGATCTTGGCATAATCGGATGCGGTCTGAAAACAAGACATTGACATTTCAGAGATTAGTTCATTGAAGGATTGGTCCATTATTTTAATTAACACGTTTTTTCCTGCTAGACCTTGGGAATTATCTGCATGCAGGCACAAGTGTAAGGGTTTGTGCCAAGTCCAGACTTTCTCCATGATTTCGCCACGATTCAAGACCACATCTGGAGTACGTCAAGGATGCATGCTTGCACCGGCGCTGTTTTGTCAGGTAATCGACTGGATCATGTAAACATGACCCATGACCTTGGAGTCAAGATTGGCCGGCACCACTTCACTGACCTCGACTACGCTGATGATGCAGCCTTGTTTGTTGAGAAGCATCACACTTTCACACCAGTCCTCCAATATTTCCACAACAATGCAATAAAAATGGGACTAACTGTTTCATGGCAGAAAACAAAAGTCCAGAAGTTTAACACGTAGGCTTTCGCGACCAATATTATTCATAATAAAGGTTTTTGGGTTAGATCGGGTTATTTATAAATGTGTCGAAACCCTCCACCACCCGACACGGCCAATCAGCAAAATAAAGTGTCACGTTGACAAAAGACAATTAAATTTTGATTTAAAGCTTTCGTGACTGCAGTAATTCATATTCTTAGTTTTTTCGGTAAAGTCACGTTGAAGAGAAACAACAAAATAACAAAATATATATAAAACAATAAAAAATTCTCACGACGTTTCGACCATAACTCAAACGGTCATCATCAGGTGTGTCGGTTTGCATAAATTTATTTTGAAAACGGCATATTTATTTATATATATAACGTTTGCGTCACGCGCAACGATGGCAGTTTGCCAGGACTAGTCCATCTATTTTTTGAAAAGAGGAGGGGGGAGACGAAATTTGTATTTATGTATGCTGTCTGAAAGGCACTGTAAGCGTGAACAATCAATCAAGAACTGAAATGATTTATCAAATCTTTCCAATGATTGCTAAGATAGAATCCATCTTCTCGGTTGAAATTGTCTCTGTGTTTGTATATGTGGATAGCCTCATGAACGAATCTCTCATGGAAGCCAGATGGCTTACAAAGAACCTCCGTCTTGGAAAAGTCAATGGCATGTGAGCCTACTGAATTAGAACAATGATCTGCTACGGCCGAGGTGTTGGTCCTACCGTGTTTAAGGTCTGCTTTATGTTCACGAATGCGGTCCGAGATATGGCGTTTGGTTTCTCCAATGTAACTACTACCACAGAGGCAACTTAGTTTGTAGACACCAGGGTATTGTATGTCCGGAATCACATCTTTTACAGACGGAACCAGATCACGGATTTTATGTAATGTGTTGAAACGGACCTGGATCTTGTGTTTATTCAAGATTTTGGAGATCTTTTTTGTAATCCCAGCAATGTAGGGTAAAGTGATGGTTTTGAAAGGCTCCTCAAGAGGGTTCTTCTTCATGGTTTGAGTGACGCAAACGTTATTTATATATAAATAAATAAATATGCCGTTTTCAAAATACATTTATGCAAACCGACACACCTGATGATGACCGTTTGAGTTATGGTCGAAACGTCGTGAGAATTTTTTATTGTTTTATATATATTGTTATTTTGTTGTTTCTCTTCAACGTGACTTTACCGAAAAAACTAAGAATATAAAAGACAATTAGTTCACTACTTTAGCCCACCGGTGTGTTGAAGAGTGAATCCACAACATTTACAGTTTGAATATGACGTTTCGCTGGTAATTACATCCAGCATAATCGGGCAATTCGCCAGAATGGTAAAGCCCTCACTTGCTCTCGGTCTTAAATAGAGCAGCAGGGTGACTTCATCATTTAACTCATTTCAGGTGCAGTGAATTGAGGCGGAGGGGGGGGTATTGTAATTATATAATCGATTGGCAATCAGTCAATGGTTATGATTAGTAATGAGTTGTAGATTGGTAATTAGTTGTAAGGTGTGTTATTGTGATTATATGCTACATTAGTAATCCGTTAATGTGTTTCCCTTATAAGGAATTGTAATATGTATTATTTAATAATACGCTTCCAAGCCGCACTAAGCCTATAGCTATCAGAACGATTAAAGTTATTTCTGTTTCTCTCAATTTCAAAGGATTCTCTAATTAGTCTTTGCCAGTAATAATTAGTTTTACACAATACTTCAACGTTATCAAAATCAATTGAGTGTCCTTGTTGACAAGCATGTTTTGCCACTGCCGACAGCTGTGTTTGAGATAATTTAATATTTCTTTGGCGTTCTTTTAGTCTTATGCTGATGTTACGTCCCGTCTGTCCAATATAGCATCTGCCACATGAATAATTAATCCGAAATACACCTTCTGTTGATAATTTAGGTAATTCGTCTTTTGTGCAAGATACTAGTTTTTAAATTTTGTGTACTTTACCAAATCTTACTGTAATGTTTTGCTTTTGCAAAACACGGGCTAATTTGTCAGTTACTCCTGAGATATATGGAATTTTAATTGTTTTAAGAATCTGATCGCTTTCAGCAGTGTTGCTTTGCGATCGTGTTTTGGCATTCAGTGCTCTGTTAATTTGAGTATTATTGTAGCCATTCTGTCGTAATGCTTCTTTAACGTGTTTGATCTCGATTTAAAGCTTTCGTGACTGCAGTAATTTATGCAAACCAACACACCTGAAGACGACCTTTTGTGTTATGGTCGAAACGTCGTGAGAATTTTTATTGTTTTATATGTATTTTATTATTTTGTTGTTTCCCTTCAACGTGACTTTACCGAAAGAACTAAGAATATGAATTACTGCAGTCACGAAAGCTTTAAATCAAAAGTTTACAAAATATTGAGGGAACACAGTTCTTTTGCAATTAAGGTCATGGGTAAAATGCAGATCAATAGACGTCTAGCTACACATGTGCAGCCCTCTTGTAAATCCACTGTTGGATGATAGCTACACCACACTGGAGGTTACCTGACCATACTTCATCATGCTGTTGGAGCATAGCATCACAGTAAACAATAGATGCCCTCTGCTGACCACCACATAGCCCCGGACTTGCCTACGACTATATACGTGACTTTACCGAAAGAACCAAGAATATATTTGCCTATGACAATCCGGTATACGTGGTGGTCAATCACCTCAGCACTATCCAGGCTCAACCCTATTTAGCTTCCAAGTTCTGATGAAATCTGGTTCATTCTGGGAAATGTATGACCTTTACTTAAAATACAATCTCACATCACTTGATGCAAGACGAAATCTACATTGGGCTCTGCCATCCATAAAATCTCTTATTGTTAAATCTGTGCTATACTTAATATATTAACCCCATTATTAAACCCAAGAAACATAAGACGCCCATCGAATTTACTTTTAAATCTCCAAAGAACAAGAAAAGGAATAGGTGACAAAGCATTTGCCATTGCAGCTCCAACGTTTCGGAGCAACCTTGTTTCCACCATTAATATCGTAAATTTTCCTTCAAATAATATTATCAAGCAGAAGCTTAGTTCTGGATACCACTGCATTTCTAAATGTGATTCGTAACTTTCATCCTTCCCATGTATTGTTTGTGACATTTTCACGTACAATTTTATTGAGGGACTTTGTGTTGTCTGGGACTGTTTTTGCTGTCGTTTTGCTGCCTTGCCCAAGCTTGGAAATTGGGCAAGGGCATCCTTATTTTTGCGAGAATTCGTTATAATGAGCAATTTTAATTTGAACCCAGTTTGTTCGCAAAACGAGCAATTGTTTGTGAAACGAGCGGAGACCGATTGATGAAATGCGTGCTGTGGCGCCAGGGCCGCAGTTTGTTGTTTGCATCGCGCGCTTTCAGATGCGCTTCTGCGGCCATCTGGAACGTTGGTGAAGGGAGGGTAGCGCTAATTATTTGCAGATGCTGAGGACAGGCACCTGCATTCACTGTAGTTCTTCATGTGTGGTAAATGTGACATTTGATTTTATATTGTTCAAGAGTGGGAAATGTTGGGGCTGAAAAGTAACGTCTTTTAACATGGAAGTCAATGGCGAAACTGTGATCGTTTAACGAATTTTTACTTAACGAGCAATTTCCGTGGAAAGTTTCTCGCTTTTAAGCGAGACACGCCTGTACTTGATCTATTTTAGTTTTATTTTTAGTGATTTGCTTAATTTTCCTATACGTTGTCATCCTATCGTTTTTTTTGTATTGTAAATTTCTGACCCATCCCGACTGGACCTCTGTAAAAAAAAGTTTCATAGCTCATCGGATTTTTTTCCAGGATATAAATCCTGATTCTGATTTGGTCAAAGGCTATGAACCCACCCTTCACAGTGCCACCACAAGGCAATTACACGTTACTAGTTTTACTACCCGGCTTCGCCCGGGACTTGGATTCTTGTCTTGGACGAATACACGGCCTACGCGGAGGGTGGGGGGGATGCGTGACGTCGGCAGGCACACTGCGTGACGCTACGGCATACTTTTTGCATTGTGAAAGTCTGGAAGCTGCCCATATGCCAAATTTCAAGTTTGTTGCATGTCGGGAAGTATGCTAAACATTTCGAACAGACACGCATTCACAAATTTCCCTTTTATATGTAAGTATATTCTACAAAATTAAAGTCCTTACGTCCGTGTGGAATCCAGTGTCGTCAAGCCCTTGCTCCGGCTTAGTGCACGGCGTTCCTTGAGCCAAGAACTCCACCTTGACCCGTGTGCCCTCATGGTCATCTTTGGTGCCGTCCATCGGTGTTTGCTTGACGGGGACTTGGCCAAATTCAGGAGCGCTTGTGGAGTTCTCCTCAGGGTTGAAGGTTGTTTTTTTCTCCCAAGCACTCGGTGGAGTAATGCGAACATGTTGCCATATTATCGCCGACGTCACCATCAAGGTAATGAGCTTAGACATTTTCGAGGAGTGAGCTGGAAAAGCCGCCTCTCCAGATCGCCAGCGATGTGCGCTTCACTCCCGAGACGTCCCTCACGAATGCCGCGAAGAGCGGCCACGTGACCAAATCGCTATGGCTACAATATGGATGTGACGTCACCGGAAGACCGCGCTTATTTGGGCATTTTCGATTTAAAGTTTATTTCGCACAGGTAAATATTCGCGATTCTTTTTTGCATCGTCGTGCTTGGTTGATATTCGAGGGGTCGCATTTTAAACGGCTTGACACGAAATACTGTACGTGACTGTAGCGTGCCCAGACCAAGGATCTGTACCATCCTCGCACAACCCAGTTTAGTTAAACCCAGGGGTTGGGTCGTTGGCAACCTAGCCTGAATGTTTTAAACTCTCACAAGTGCTCAGGTTTCCTCCTACGTCTAACCACTCGTCGATTGCCCAGTAACACCTTCATATATCGAGAACCACACGAGCTGTGTCATTTATGGACGGCCCCTTAGTGCTTGATACCTGCGTGTGCCGAGGGTAGAAATACTCGCCCGATCTTCGGGTTACAGGATGAGGATGACTTCACGAGGAAAGTTCGAGAGAGAGAGAGACAGTGATGTCGTCGGGGATGTCAAGACAAGATTGAAACGAGAGTAAATTCCACGTTTGCAGTACTGGTATGGTATGGATTTATTTTTATTTAACAGACATTTGTTGAGGAAGATGCATGCATTTTAAAAAAAAGTTATTTTCACCTCAAGAAACCTCCCAGGATATTTCAATGTTGCTGAATTGAATATTGTCTGGGGTGGTGCTAAAAGTAATATGAATTTTCCTGGTGAAGTGTAAAAAAAAACGCGAATGAGTTTTTATTTTCACGTTCAACCCTTCGCAAATTGAAGTGCTGCAATAAAACAGCACTTAGCGAATACCAGCAAATAATTAGTAGCTATTTACATTCTAGATTTAAAGCTTTCGTGTTTCTAGGATCCATACTCTTTGGTTCTATTGGGTAAAGTCACGTAGGTGAAAATAAAATAACAAAAAATCACGACGTTTCGGCCACAACACAAGCGGCCTTCATCAGATGAAGGGACGAGACTGTCTGGAGGACAGCGCTGGAGTGAGAGAAGCCACGCTTAGATCACGACCTTTAAGCTGTCAAGGCGCTTTGTTTTCTTCTCACACAGCTTAAAGGTCGTGATCTAAGCGTGGCTTCTCTCACTCCAGCGCTGTCCTCCAGACAGTCTCGTCCCTTCACCTGATGAAGGCCGCTTGTGTTGTGGCCGAAACGTCGTGATTTTTTGTTATTTTATTTTCACCTACGTGACTTTACCCAATAGAACCAAAGAGTATAGCTATTTACATGTTTGGCCGTTTCAACCTTTCTAGCTACGCATCCTAAACTTGCAAAAAATAACTTGTTGTGAAAACACAATTGATGTTTTAATCAAATCGCAATCACAAATATCACCATACTAAATTGTTGAATATTTTATTCGAAAGCTCATTGCATGTTGTTTAATTTATGTACATATGGCCTCACGTGGTATACTGTATATATGTAGCGTTCATTGTGCATTGAACAGTTCCACTATATTGGTGTAATGGAGATGCCTGATATGAAACGACCATGAAGTGGCAAAATACCAAAATGCTGTCATTTAGCTATTCCCCTTCTCTTGCTATTCCTCCTTTGTTGAAGGTGCTCCATTTACATTGGTTTACTATATGGTCCATAGTTTTGGTTACATGCCCACAATCGCAATGTGGCATGTGTCTTTACTATTCCATTCATGATGAAGATGTGTGCGTCAACCTAATGATGTTCTAGTACGGTTGATGGTTCCACCGTGTCTTCTAGGAATGTCAAAGCTAGGAGGTTTGATATTTGGGTCTAGGATAAGGTGTTTATTATGGATGCTAGCGTTATTTCGGAGCTGGATGCTATTCTAGGATGGTGCCAACCAAGAGCTGAACGTTGAGCTCTTGGTTGGTGAAGGGTTGGTGCTTGTCGTTGGCAAGAACACGTGTGACACCTCTGAGGATATTTGGTGGCAAAATGTTCTCCAGAACAGGGAGCCAGAGGGTTGGTGTCTGTTTTAGTGTTCCAGTTATGATGCACATTACATTGTTTGTGTATATAGCAGTTTTGTGTATCAGCTCCCAGGCCAGGCTGGAGCACAACATATTGCCACTGAGTAGAACGATGAGAGGGTAGCAGTTCGCAGCACATAAGCTGAGAGCACCCTAGGTTGTTCCTGTAAGTTTATGCAGCAGGGCCATTCTTGATTTGGTCTTTTCACGGATCTGGCTCATGTGGGGCTTGAAGGAGAGGCTTCTGTCCTTGATAACCCCTTTAGAGTAGGGTCACAGCACGCTGGGCTATCACATGACACATCAATGGTGGCATCTGCTGCTTGATTTTTGAGGTGGAAAGCACAAGTGATTTTGGAGGGATTTCTTAGGCGTCTGCATGCAGTAACAAATATATTCCCAATGAAGTTTGATCAGCTGCTGAAGTATTAGCAATGTTTTGGGGGTTTGTGCCCTGCGCATAAAGGACTATGTCACCTGCACAGGAACTTTCGAGATGATGTACACGGCAGGGCACTTAAAGGTATGTTAAATCATTTCCGGTGTGAGGACTAAATTGTTCCAGTGCTAGTGAGGGAGGCTATTGTTCGTAATTATCTTGCAGCTGTATTTACCAGCGAGAGGTGTACCCTCAAAGTACTGTCGCTGAGCTCCACGTCGACTATTTGTGGAGTAAACCAGCATCGGATGATATTGGGTATCTTCAGCAGGCGGCCATGAGGCCCAAACGGTGTCAACGGCAGCAGCAGAGAGGTCAATCATGGCTGTGCCGGTTCTCTGTTGGCGCTGGAAACCATCTTCTAATGGGGGCGGTGAAGACAATGATCTGTTTACAGTAGCTGCTACAGCTATAAGAGATTTTTTATTTAGATCGCGTAAATATAAAAATGTGTCGTTAAACCCGCCACCACCCGACACAGACAACTAGTAAGGGTTGTAATGTAAACAGAACATGCCAATTCGTCACTCGTACAGCACACCAGTGTGTTTGAGAGCCAAGCCACAACATTTACAATCTGAGTACGACATTTCGCCAGTAATTACAACTAGCTTCATCAGGCGACAGCCAGATTTGCTACGGCCAGTTCGAAATCCAGCTTGTTCGGGAGCTAAATATCAACAATAAGGTAAAAGTGCAGCCCTGCAATTGCTTACTGACACCATTGCTGGTTGAAGGGCCTCGATTAGGAAATCTAGAGAGCCCTAGAAGATATTTTGGTCCAGTTCCACACTGGCCAGCAGTATAGAATGAGTAAATGTGGACAACATTCAGAGGTAGTCGAATTTTTTTTTATTTTTACAACTCCATTAGGGGTTCCAATAACAACATACAAGTGTGTATACGAGTGTGTGTGTTTGTGTATCAGTGTGTGCACGGGGGGCGGTGGTGTAGTAGTTGGTGCACTTCGCGATGAACCCTGCCACCAGAGTTAATTTCCAGTTCAAGGCCACCAACACCAGTGATGATATCTGAACTGGTCCTGGACCTCCCCTCGGTCGACTTGGCCCGAAATGAGTTCCTGGAGTTGTGTGTAAATGTCCGTGCTGGAGAGAGAGGGCATGGTGTTGGCCACCCACCCCCTTGTGTTCCATGCCAGCCTTCCACAGCACTTTTCCACAACAGTCCGTATAGCTGCGTGTGTGAGTGTTTGCGTGTGCGTAGGTCTCCGTGTGTGTGAGTGTATGTAGTTTCATCTAACGGCTGGAGGTTTTGGGCATGGAGAAGACGTACACATTGGTTGTTTGTTGCCCGTTCCGTGCTTTGGTGATGTGAACCGTGCATCTGTTCATGGCGGAGTTCTCCTCAATGAAGCAAATGTCCTGTCGGTCTTTCATCTTGCGGTTGAAGGTGTGGTAAGTAACGGGGGTGTTGCGGGGTTGAATCTTTTTGTAGTATTCAAGTTTGTTGGCATATTTGCGAATGTATGCCCATTGGTCCACTTGGGTGTTTTCGTTGTGGCGGGAATAGTGTATCTCCTTGTAGGGTTTCTGGAATCGTTGTCCAGTCGGATCAATGGCCTCGTAGACTTCAGGCTCCGGGTCTGGCTTGTATTCCTGCCGCTGCCAAATCGCCACCCGATTTATTTCAGAAGGTTGCAGGTCAATATCTTCATGAGCAACGTTTTCAATGGTGGCTGGAGATTTCGGAAGTCTTTTCTTCATTTTCCTTCGGACTTTTTTTAGTTTGTTTTTCAACGTATTCATGTTGCGACACACAGTCCTGATCTTCTTGCTGATGGGCGGTGACAGGTCCTTAGAAAAAAACAAAAGCAAAGAAATGTTTTAGGAAAGGTATCATCAGTAGCAATGTTCTATCTCTAGCTGAATGGAAACATCCAACATGCTATCTCCATCTCACAGGATCCCATGATACCACAATACATGAATATATTTACATTTTATAATTATATGCTTGCTGTCACCAGAGGAAGCTCTAGAGCAGGGGTGGGTAACGTCCGGCCCGCAGGCCGTATGAGGCCCGCAAATTCATATGGTCTGGCCCTGCCAAGGCAACCGCAGGTGGGACTCGAAGTTGGGAGGTACCAACACTAAACCCCACCACATACGACCTTCCAGTCGATTGTGGTTTACACATTCATCGTATCAACTTTGCATTTCATCCATAATAGAGGTTTGTTTGGGTTATATCGCGTAAATATATAAATGTGTCATTAAACCCGCCACCACCCCGACACAGCCAATTAGTAAGGTTTGTCACGTAAACAGAAGATGCCAATTCGTTACTAGTACAGCACAACGGTGTGTTGGAGAGCCAAGCCACAACATTTACAATCTGAGTATGACTCTTCGCCAGTAATTACAACTAGTTTCATCAGGTGACAGCCAGATTCGTGGATGGGGGGGATTAATGAATACATATTAAAGACTATGCATTCAATACCCTGTTGATTTGTGCATCATTGTAACTTTTCAATTGCAGCACTTCTTTAACATGTTTAATTTCACTTCTCAGATTATCAACTTTCTTAGCCCGATGTACAGTGAGGGAAAAAAGTATTTGATCCCCTGCTGATTTTGTACGTTTGCCCACTGACAAAGAAATGATCAGTCTATAATTTTAATGGTAGGTTTATTTGAACAGTGAGAGACAGAATAACAACAACAAAAATCCAGAAAAACGCATGTCAAAAATGTTATAAATTGATTTGCATTTTAATGAGGGAAATAAGTATTTGACCCCTCTGCAAAACATAACTTAGTACTTGGTGGCAAAACCCTTGTTGGCAATTACAGAGGTCAGACGTTTCTTGTAGTTGGCCACCAGGTTTGCACACATCTCAGGAGGGATTTTGTCCCACTCCTCTTTGCAGATCTCCAAGTCATTAAGGTTTCGAGGCTGACGTTTGGCAACTCGAACCTTCAGCTCCCTCCACAGATTAAGGTCTGGAGACCGGCTAGGCCACTCTAGGACCTAAATGTGCTTCTTCTTGAGCCACTCCTTTGTTGCCTTGGCCGTGTGTTTTGGGTCATTGTCATGCTGGAATCCCCATCCACGACCCATTTTCAATGCCCTGGCTGAGGGAAGGAGGTTCTCACCCAAGATTTGAAGGTACATGGCCCCGTCCATCGTCCCTTTGATGCGGTGAAGTTGTCCTGTCCCCTTAGCAGAAAAACACCCCCAAAGCTTAATGTTTCCACCTCCATGTTTGACGGTGGGGATGGTGTTCTTGGGGTAATAGGCAGCATTCCTCCTCCTCCAAACACGGCGAGTTGAGTTGATGCCAAAGAGCTCTATTTTGGTCTCATCTGACCACAACACTTTCACCCAGTTGTCCTCTGAATCATTCAGATGTTCATTGGCAAACTTCAAACGGGCATGTATATGTGCTTTCTTGAGCAGGGGGACCTTGCGGGCGCTGCAGGATTTCAGTCCTTCACGGCGTAGTGTGTTACCAATTGTTTTCTTGGTGACTATGGTCCCAGCTGCCTTGAGATCATTGACAAGATCCTCCCGTGTAGTTCTGGGCTGATTCCTCACCGTTCTCATAATCATTGCAACTCCATGAGGTGAGATCTTGCATGGAGCCCCAGGCCGAGGAAGATTTACAGTTCTTTTGTGTTTCTTCCATTTGCAAATAATCGCACCAACTGTTGTCACCTTCTCACCAAGCTGCTTGGCAATCGTCTTGTAGTCCATTCCAGCCTTGTGTAGGTCTACAGTCTTATCTCTGACATCCTTGGAGAGCTCTTTGGTCTTGGTCATGGTGGAGAGTTTGGAATCCGATTGATTAATTGCTTCTGTGGACAGGTGTCTTTTATACAGGTAGCAAGCTGAGATTAGGAGCACTCCCTTTAAGAGTGTGCTCCTAATCTCAGCTCGTTACCTGTATAAAAGACACCTGGGAGCCAGAAATCTTTCTGATTGAGAGGGGGTCAAATACTTATTTCCCTCATTAAAATGCAAATAAATTTATAACATTTTTGACATGCGTTTTTCTGGATTTTTGTTGTTGTTATTCTGCCTCTCACTGTTGAAATAAACCTACCATTAAAATTATATACTGATCATTTCTTTGTCAGTGGGCAAAGGTACAAAATCAGCAGGGGAGCAAATACTTTTTCCCTCACTGTATGAGCGTCTTGATGAGAGCAGATTTCTGCGTGGGGTGATGGTGTGACTGCATTCAGATAGGAGTCAATGTGCATTTGTTTTTTTTGGTAAACGCTGTGTGTTATTTTACCATTTCGACCACGTCCGAGCAGAATATTCAGAAATGGTAGAGTTCTACCAGCTTCCACTTCCATGATGAACTGCATTTCATGAGCAGTGTGCTAACCATTACAAAATGGCAGCGGGTCATCATAGCAGGTCATGTCAAACGCCAGTGGATATCCTGCTCAAATGAGCATTAAAGCAGAGATAGCAATTACACATTCCTATAGGATGTACTTGTTTGTTCATAGAGCAACCACTGTTGATTTCCCCACAAAGTGGTACTTATTTCATCAGACCCCGAGGGATTGAGTCATTCACGCTAAGCCTCCGAGCTGGTCTAAAAATCAAAAGCCAGGATTTGTTTTATTCAGACTAATTGCATTGGTGATGATGAGCTGTCCCCCTTACCTTTCGGGATTGCAGCCACAGCCAGACTTGCACGAAAAGCAAGATGCTGTTGACGATGTCATCGGGGTGGATGATCTTGGCATAATCGGATGTGGTCTGAAAACAAGACATTGACATTTCAGAGATTAGTTCATTGAAGGATTGGTCCATTATTTTAATTAACACGTTTTTTCCTGCTAGACCTTGGGAATTATCTGCATGCAGGCACAAGTGTAAGGGTTTGTGCCAAGTCCAGACTTTCGCCATGATTTCGCCACGATTCAAGACCACATCTGGAGTACGTCAAGGATGCATGCTTGCACCGGCGCTGTTTTGTCAGGTAATCGACTGGATCATGTAAACATGACCCATGACCTTGGAGTCAAGATTGGCCGGCACCACTTCACTGACCTCGACTACGCTGATGATGCAGCCTTGTTTGTTGAGAAGCATCACACTTTCACACCAGTCCTCCAATATTTCCACAACAATGCAATAAAAATGGGACTAACTGTTTCATGGCAGAAAACAAAAGTCCAGAAGTTTAACACGTAGGCTTTCGCGACCAATATTATTCATAATAAAGGTTTTTGGGTTAGATCGGGTTATTTATAAATGTGTCGAAACCCTCCACCACCCGACACGGCCAATCAGCAAAATAAAGTGTCACGTTGACAAAAGACAATTAGTTCACTACTTTAGCCCACCGGTGTGTTGAAGAGTGAATCCACAACATTTACAGTTTAAATACAACGTTTCGCTGGTAATTACATGCAGCATAATCGGGCAATTCGCCAGAATGGTAAAGCCCTCACTTGCTCTCGGTCTTAAATAGAGCAGCAGGGTGACTTCATCATTTAACTCATTTCAGGTGCAGTGAATTGAGGCGGAGGGGGGGGTATTGTAATTATATAATCGATTGGCAATCAGTCAATGGTTATGATTAGTAATGAGTTGTAGATTGGTAATTAGTTGTAAGGTGTGTTATTGTGATTATATGCTACATTAGTAATCCGTTAATGTGTTTCCCTTATAGGGAATTGTAATATGTATTATTTAATAATACGCTTCCAAGCCGCACTAAGCCTATAGCTATCAGAACGATTAAAGTTATTTCTGTTTCTCTCAATTTCAAAGGATTCTCTAATTAGTCTTTGCCAGTAATAATTAGTTTTACACAACACTTCAACGTTATCAAAATCAATTGAGTGTCCTTGTTGACAAGCATGTTCTGCCACTGCCGACAGCTGTGTTTGAGATAATTTAATATTTCTTTGGTGTTCTTTTAGTCTTATGCTGATGTTACGTCCCGTCTGTCCAATATAGCATCTGCCACATAAATAATTAATCCGAAATACACCTTCTGTTGATAATTTAGGTAATTCGTCTTTCGTGCAAGATACTAGTTTTTAAATTTTGTGTACTTTACCAAATCTTACTGTAATGTTTTGCTTTTGCAAAACACGGGCTAATTTGTCAGTTACTCCTGAGATATATGGAATTTTAATTGTTTTAAGAATCTGATCGCTTTCAGCAGTGTTGCTTTGCGATCGTGTTTTGGCATTCAGTGCTCTGTTAATTTGAGTATTATTGTAGCCATTCTGTCGTAATGCTTCTTTAACGTGTTTGATCTCGATTTAAAGCTTTCGTGACTGCAGTAATTCATATTCTTAGTTCTTTCGGTAAAGTCACGTTGAAGGGAAACAACAAAATAATAAAATATATATAAAACAATACAAATTCTCACGACGTTTCGACCATAACACAAACGGTCGTCTTCAGGTGTGTTGGTTTGCATAAATTTATTTTTAAACGGTGTATTTATTTATTTATAAAAAAACGTTAGAGCCACGCGCAGCGATTTGGCAGTTTATTTAGGACTAGTCCATCTATATTCTGAAAAGAGTAGGGGGGAGACGAATTTTTTTTAATGTATGCTGTCTGAAAGCCACTGTAAGCGTGAACAATCAATTAAGACCTGAAATGGTTTATCAAATCTTTCCAATGATTGCTAAGATAGAATCCATCTTCTCGGTTGAAATTGTCTCTGTGCTTGTATATGTGGATAGCCTCATGAACGAATCTCATGGTAGCCAGATGGTTTACAAAGAACCTCTGTCTTGGAAAAGTCAATGGCATGTGAGCCTACAGAATTATAACAATGATCTGCCACAGCCGAGGTGGTGGTCCTAACGTGTTTAAGGTCTGCTTTGTGTTCACGAATGCGGTCCGAGACATGGCGTTTGGTTTCTCCAATGTAACTACTACCACAGAGGCAACTTAGTTTGTAGACACCAGGGTATTGTATGTCCGGAATCACATCTATTACAGACGGAACCAGATCACGGATTTTATGTAATGTGTTGAAACGGACCTGGATCTTGTGTTTATTCAAGATTTTGGAGATGTTTTTTTTAAATAAATAAATACACCGTTTAAAAATAAATTTATGCAAACCAACAAACCTGAAGACGACCGTTTGTGTTATGGTCGAAACGTCGTGAGAATTTTTATTGTTTTATATGTATTTTATTATTTTGTTGTTTCCCTTCAACGTGACTTTACCGAAAGAACTAAGAATATGAATTACTGCAGTCACGAAAGCTTTAAATCAAAAGTTTACAAAATATTGAGGGAACACAGTTCTTTTGCAATTAAGGTCATGGGTAAAATGCAGATCAATAGACGTCTAGCTACACATGTGCAGCCCTTTTGTAAATCCACTGTTGGATGATAGCTACACCACACTGGAGGTTACCTGACCATACTTCATCATGCTGTTGGAGCATAGCATCACAGTAAACAATAGATGCCCTCTGCTGACCACCACATAGCCCCGGACTTGCCTACGACTATATACGTGACTTTACCGAAAGAACCAAGAATATATTTGCCTATGACAATCCGGTATACGTGGTGGTCAATCACCTCAGCACTATCCAGGCTCAACCCTATTTAGCTTCCAAGTTCTGATGAAATCTGGTTTATTCTGGGAAATGTATGACCTTTACTTAAAATACAATCTCACATCACTTGATGCAAGACGAAATCTACATTGGGCTCTGCCATCCATAAAATCTCTTATTGTTAAATCTGTGCTATACTTAATATATTAACCCCATTATTAAACCCAAGAAACATAAGACGCCCATCGAATTTACTTTTAAATCTCCAAAGAACAAGAAAAGGAATAGGTGACAAAGCATTTGCCATTGCAGCTCCAACGTTTCGGAGCAACCTTGTTTCCACCATTAATATCGTAAATTTTCCTTCAAAGAATATTATCAAGCAGAAGCTTAGTTCTGGATACCACTGCATTTCTAAATGTGATTCGTAACTTTCATCCTTCCCATGTATTGTTTGTGACATTTTCACGTACAATTTTATTGAGGGACTTTGTGTTGTCTGGGACTGTTTTTGCTGTCGTTTTGCTGCCTTGCCCAAGCTTGGAAATTGGGCAAGGGCATCCTTATTTTTGCGAGAATTCGTTATAATGAGCAATTTTAATTTGAACCCAGTTTGTTCGCAAAACGAGCAATTGTTTGTGAAACGAGCGGAGACCGATTGATGAAATGCGTGCTGTGGCGCCAGGGCCGCAGTTTGTTGTTTGCATCGCGCGCTTTCAGATGCGCTTCTGCGGCCATCTGGAACGTTGGTGAAGGGAGGGTAGCGCTAATTATTTGCAGATGCTGAGGACAGGCACCTGCATTCACTGTAGTTCTTCATGTGTGGTAAATGTGACATTTGATTTTATATTGTTCAAGAGTGGGAAATGTTGGGGCTGAAAAGTAACGTCTTTTAACATGGAAGTCAATGGCGAAACTGTGATCGTTTAACGAATTTTTACTTAACGAGCTATTTCCGTGGAAAGTTTCTCGCTTTCAAGCGAGACACGCCTGTACATGATCTATTTTATTGTTTTATTTTTAGTGATTTGCTTAATTTTCCTATACGTTGTCATCCTATCGTTTTTTTTGTATTGTAAATTTCTGACCCATCCCGACTGGACCTCTGTAAAAAAAAAGTTTCATAGCTCATCGGATTTTTTTCCAGGATATAAATCCTGATTCTGATTTGGTCAAAGGCTATCAACCCACCCTTCACAGTGCCACCACAAGGCAATTACACGTTACTAGTTTTACTACCCGGCTTCGCCCGGGACTTGGATTCTTGTCTTGGACGAATACACGGCCTACGCGGAGGGTGGGGGGGATGCGTGACGTCGGCAGGCACACTGCGTGACGCTACGGCATACTTTTTGCATTGTGAAAGTCTGGAAGCTGCCCATATGCCAAATTTCAAGTTTGTTGCATGTCGGGAAGTATGCTAAACATTTCGAACAGACACGCATTCACAAATTTCCCTTTTATATATAAGTATATTCTACAAAATTAAAGTCCTTACGTCCGTGTGGAATCCAGTGTCGTCAAGCCCTTGCTCCGGCTTAGTGCACGGCGTTCCTTGAGCCAAGAACTCCACCTTGACCCGTGTGCCCTCATGGTCATCTTTGGTGCCGTCCATCGGTGTTTGCTTGACGGGGACTTGGCCAAATTCAGGAGCGCTTGTGGAGTTCTCCTCAGGGTTGAAGGTTGTTTTTTTCTCCCAAGCACTCGGTGGAGTAATGCGAACATGTTGCCATATTATCGCCGACGTCACCATCAAGGTAATGAGCTTAGACATTTTCGAGGAGTGAGCTGGAAAAGCCGCCTCTCCAGATCGCCAGCGATGTGCGCTTCACTCCCGAGACGTCCCTCACGAATGCCGCGAAGAGCGGCCACGTGACCAAATCGCTATGGCTACAATATGGATGTGACGTCACCGGAAGACCGCGCTTATTTGGGCATTTTCGATTTAAAGTTTATTTCGCACAGGTAAATATTCGCGATTCTTTTTTGCATCGTCGTGCTTGGTTGATATTCGAGGGGTCGCATTTTAAACGGCTTGACACGAAATACTGTACGTGACTGTAGCGTGCCCAGACCAAGGATCTGTACCATCCTCGCACAACCCAGTTTAGTTAAACCCAGGGGTTGGGTCGTTGGCAACCCAGCCTGAATGTTTTAAACTCTCACAAGTGCTCAGGTTTCCTCCTACGTCTAACCACTCGTCGATTGCCCAGTAACACCTTCATATATCGAGGACCACACGAGCTGTGTCATTTATGGACGGCCCCTTAGTGCTTGATACCTGCGTGTGCCGAGGGTAGAAATACTCGCCCGATCTTCGGGTTACAGGATGAGGATGACTTCACGAGGAAAGTTCGAAAGAGACAGTGATGTCGTCGGGGATGTCAAGACAAGATTGAAACGAGAGTAAATTCCACGTTTGCAGTACTGGTATGGATTTCTTTTTATTGAACAGACATTTGCTGAGGAAGATGCATTTATTAAAAAAAAAGTTATTTTCACCTCAAGAAACCTCCCAGGATATCTCAATTTTGCTGAATTGAATATTGTCTGGGGTGGTGCTAAAAGTAAAATGAAATGTTCCTGGTAAAGTGTAAAAAAAACGCGAATGAGTTTTTCTTTTCACGTTCAACCCTTCGCAAATTGAAGTGCTGCAATAAAACAGCACTTAGCGAATACCAGCAAATAATTAGTAGCTATTTACATGTTTGGCCGTTTTAACCTTTCTAGCTACGCATCCTAAACTTGCAAAAAATAACTTGTTGTGAAAACACAATTGATGTTTTAATCAAAGCGCAATCATAAATATCACCATACTAAATTGTTGAATATTTTATTCGAAAGCTCATTGCATGTTGTTTAATTTATGTACATATGGCCTCACGTGGTATACTGTATATATGTACCGTTCATTGTGCATTCAACAGTTCCACTATAATGGTGTAATGGAGATGCCTGATATGAAACGACCATGAAGTGGCAAAATAGCAAAATACTGTAATTTAGCTATTCCCCTTCTCTTGCTATTCCTCCTCTGTTGAACGAGCTCCATTTACATTGGTTTACTATATGGTCCATAGTTTTGGTTACATGCCCACAATCGCAATGTGGCATGTGTCTTTACTATTCCATTCATGATGAAGATGTGTGCGTCAACCTAATGATGTTCTAGTACGGTTGATGGTTCCACCGTGTCTTCGAGGAATGTCAAAGCTAGGGGGTTTGATATTTGGGTCTAGGATAAGGTGTTTATTATGGATGCTAGCGTTATTTCCGAGCTGGATGCTATTCTAGGATGGTGCCAACCAGAGCTGAACGTTGAGCTCTTGGTTGGTGAAGGGTTGGTGCTTGTCGCTGGCAAGAACACGTGTGACACCTCTGAGGATATTTGGTGGCAAAATGTTCTCCAGAACAGGGAGCCAGAGGGTTGGTGTCTGTTTTAGTGTTCCAGTTATGATGCACATTACATTGTTTGTGTATATAGCAGTTTTGTGTATCAGCTCCCAGGCCAGGCTGGAGCACAACATATTGCCACTGAGTAGAACGATGAGAGGGTAGCAGTTCGCAGCACATAAGCTGAGAGCACCCTAGGTTGTTCCTGTACGCTTATGCAGCAGGGCCATTCTTGATTTGGTCTTTTCACGGATCTGGCTCATGTGGGGCTTGAAGGAGAGGCTTCTGTCCTTGATAACCCCTTTAGAGTAGGGTCACAGCACGCTGGGCTATCACATGACACATCAATGGTGGCATCTGCTGCTTGATTTTTGAGGTGGAAAGCACAAGTGATTTTGGAGGGATTTCTTAGGCGTCTGCATGCAGTAACAAATATATTCCCAATGAAGTTTGATCAGCTGCTGAAGTATTAGCAATGTTTTGGGGGTGTGTGCCCTGCGCATAAAGGACTATGTCACCTGCACAGGAACTTTCGAGATGATGTACACGGCAGGGCACTTAAAGGTATGTTAAATCATTTCCGGTGTGAGGACTAAATTGTTCCAGTGCTAGTGAGGGAGGCTATTGTTCGTAATTATCTTGCAGCTGTATTTACCAGCGAGAGGTGTACCCTCAAAGTACTGTCGCTAAGCTCCACGTCGACTATTTGTGGAGTAAACCAGCATCGGATGATATTGGGTATCTTGAGCAGGCGGCCATGAGGCCCAAACGGTGTCAACGGCAGCAGCAGAGAGGTCAATCATGGCTGTGCCGCTTCTCTGTTGGCGCTGGAAACCATCTTCTAATGGGGGCGGTGAAGACAATGATCTGTTTACAGTAGCTGCTACAGCTATAAGAGATTTTTTATTTAGATCGCGTAAATATAAAAATGTGTCGTTAAACCCGCCACCACCCGACACAGACAACTAGTAAGGGTTGTAATGTAAACAGAACATGCCAAGTCGTCACTCGTACAGCACACCAGTGTGTTTGAGAGCCAAGCCACAACATTTACAATCTGAGTACGACATTTCGCCAGTAATTACAACTAGCTTCATCAGGCGACAGCCAAATTTGCTACGGCCAGTTCGAAATCCAGCTTGTTCGGGAGCTAAATATCAACAATAAGGTAAAAGTGCAGCCCTGCAATTGCTTACTGACACCATTGCTGGTTGAAGGGCCTCGATTAGGAGATCTAGAGAGCCCTAGAAGATATTTTGGTCCAGTTCCACACTGGCCAGCAGTATAGAATGAGTAAATGTGGACAACATTCAGAGGTAGTCGAATTTTTTTTGTATTTTTACAACTCCATTAGGGGTTCCAATAACAACATACAAGTGTGTATACGAGTGTGTGTGTTTGTGTATCAGTGTGTGCATGGGGGGCGGTGGTGTAGTAGTTGGTGCACTTCGTGATGAACCCTGCCACCAGAGTTCATTTCCAGTTCAAGGCCACCAACACCAGTGATGATATCTGAACTGGTCCTGGACCTCCCCTCGGTCGACTTGGCCCGAAATGAGTTCCTGGTGTTGTGTGTAAATATCCGTGCTGGAGAGAGAGGGCATGGTGTTGGCCACCCACCCCCTTGTGTTCCATGCCAGCCTTCCACAGCACTTTTCCCCAACAGTCCGTATAGCTGCGTGTGTGAGTGTTTGCGTGTGCGTAGGTCTTCGTGTGTGTGAGTGTATGTAGTTTCATCTATCGGCTGGAGGTTTTGGGCATGGAGAAGACGTACACATTGGTTGTTTGTTGCCTGTTTTGTGCTTTGGTGATGTGAACCGTGCATCTGTTCATGGCGGAGTTCTGCTCAATGAAGCAAATGTCCTGTCGGCCTTTCATCTTGCGGTTGAAGGTGTGGTAAGTAACGGGGGTGTTGCGGGGTTGAATCTTTTTGTAGTATTCAAGTTTGTTGGCATATTTGCGAATGTATGCCCATTGGTCCACTTGGGTGTTTTCGTTGTGGCGGGAAAAGTGTATCTCCTTGTAGGGTTTCTGGAATCGTTGTCTAGTCGGATCGATGGCCTCGTAGACTTCAGGCTCCGGGTCTGGCTTGTATTCCTGCCGCTGCCAAATCGCCACCCGATTTATTTCAGAAGGTTGCAGGTCAATATCTTCATGAGCAACGTTTTCAATGGTGGCTGGAGATTTCGGAAGTCTTTTCTTCATTTTCCTTCGGACTTTTTTTAGTTTGTTTTTCAACGTATTCATGTTGCGACACACAGTCCTGATCTTCTTGCTGATGGGCGGTGACAGGTCCTTAGAAAAAAACAAACGCAAAGAAATGTTTTAGGAAAGGTATCATCAGTAGCAATGTTCTATCTCTAGCTGAATGGAAACTTCCAACATGCTATCTCCATCTCACAGGATCCCATGATACCACAATACATGAATATATTTACATTTTATAATTATATGCTTGCTGTCACCAGAGGAAGCTCTAGAGCAGGGGTGGGTAACGTCCGGCCCGCAGGCCGTATGAGGCCCGCAAATTCATATGGTCTGGCCCTGCCAAGGCAACTGCAGGTGGGACTCGAAATTCAATAAATCTAGGAGCAAACCTGGAAAAGCAGTTGCGAGTAGCAACATCATCAATACCAGCAAACATCATCACACGCCTCACCACAGAGAAGCAGACTCATGCCATCACATTAGAGGTGATTTAATTCAATGTTTGACACAATATAACAGGCTAATTTTTAAGTTGATAATTTTGTATAGCCTGCGAATGATGTTATAAATATCCAAATGGCCCTTGGCAGAAAAAAGGTTCCCCACCCCCGGCCTAGAGTGTAAGTGGACTCTTCTTCCACACTGACTAGATGTGTTTAAAGAGTTGGGAGGTACCAACACTAAACCCCACTACATACGACCTTCCAGTCGACTGTGGTTTACACATTCATCATATGAATTTGCATTTCATCCATAATAGAGGTTTGTTTGGGTTATATCGCGTAAATATAAAAATGTGTCGTTAAACCCTCCACCACCCGACACAGACAACTAGTAAGGGTTGTAATGTAAACAGAACATGCCAATTCGTCACTCGTACAGCACACCAGTGTGTTTGAGAGCCAAGCCACAACATTTACAATCTGAGTATGACATTTCGCCAGTAATTACAACTAGCTTCATCAGGCGACAGCCAGATTTGCTACGGCCAGTTCGAAATCCAGCTTGTTCGGGAGCTAAATATCAACAATAAGGTAAAAGTGCAGCCCTGCAATTGCTTACTGACACCATTGCTGATTGAAGGGCCTCGATTAGGAGATCTAGAGAGCCCTAGAAGATAATTTGGTCCAGTTCCACACTGGCCAGCAGTATAGAATGAGTAAATGTGGACAACATTCAGAGGTAGTCGAATTTTTTTTTATTTTTACAACTCCATTAGGGGTTCCAATAACAACATACAAGTGTGTATACGAGTGTGTGTGTTTGTGTATCAGTGTGTGCATGGGGGGCGGTGGTGTAGTAGTTGATGCACTTCGTGATGAACCCTGCCACCAGAGTTCATTTCCAGTTCAAGGCCACCAACACCAGTGATCATATCTGAACTGGTCCTGGACCTCCCCTCGGTCGACTTGGCCCGAAATGAGTTCCTGGTGTTGTGTGTAAATATCCGTGCTGGAGAGAGAGGGCATGGTGTTGGCCACCCACCCCCTTGTGTTCCATGCCAGCCTTCCACAGCACTTTTCCCCAACAGTCCGTATAGCTGCGTGTGTGAGTGTTTGCGTGTGCGTAGGTCTCCGTGTGTGTGAGTGTATGTAGTTTCATCTAACGGCTGGAGGTTTTGGGCATGGAGAAGACGTACACATTGGTTGTTTGTTGCCTGTTTTGTGCTTTGGTGATGTGAACCGTGCATCTGTTCATGGCGGAGTTCTGCTCAATGAGGCAAAAGACCTGTCGGCCTTTCATCTTGCGTATGAAGGTGTGGTAAGTAAAGGGGGTGTTGCGGGGTTGAATATTTTTGTAGTATTCAAGTTTGTTGGCATATTTGCGAACGTATGCCCATTGGTCCACTTGGGTGTTTTCGTTGTGGCGGGAATAGTGTATCTCCTTGTAGGGTTTCTGGAATCGTTGTCCAGTCGGATCGATGGCCTCGTAGACTTCAGGCTCCGGGTCTGGCTTGTATTCCTGCCGCTGCCAAATCGCCACCCGATTTATTTCAGAAGGTTGCAGGTCAATATCTTCATGAGCAACGTTTTCAATGGAGGCTGGAGATTTCAGAAGTCTTTTCTTCATTTTCCTTCGGACTTTTTTTAGTTTGTTTTTCAACGTATTCATGTTGCGACACACAGTCCTGATCTTCTTGCTGATGGGTGGTGACAGGTCCTTAGAAAAAAACAAAAGCAAGAAATGTTTTAGGAAAGGTATCATCAGTAGCAATGTTCTATCTCTAGCTGAATGGAAACATCCAACATGCTATCTCCATCTCACAGGATCCCATGATACCACAATACATGAATATATTTACATTTTATAATTATATGCTTGCTGTCACCAGAGGAAGCTCTAGAGCAGGGGTGGGTAACGTCCGGCCCGCAGGCCGTATGACGCCCGCAAATTCATATGGTCTGGCCCTGCCAAGGCAACCGCACGTGGTACTCGAAATTCTATAAATCTAGGAGCACACCTGGAAAAGCAGTTGCGAGTAGCAACATCATCAATACCAGCAAACATCATCACACGCCTCACCAAAGAGAAGCAGACTCATGCCATCACATTAGAGGTGATTTAATTCAATGTTTGACACAATATAACAGGCTTATTTTTAAGTTGATAATTTTGTATGGCCTGCGAATGATGTTATAAATATCCAAATGGCCCTTGGCAGAAAAAAGGTTCCCCACCCCCGGCCTAGAGTGTAAGTGGACTCTTCTTCCACACTGACTAGATGTGTTTAAAGAGTTGGGAGGTACCAACACTAAACCCCACCACATACGACCTTCCAGTCGATTGTGGTTTACACATTCATCGTATAAACTTTGCATTTCATCCATAATAGAGGTTTGTTTGGGTTATATCACGTAAATATATAAATGTGTCATTAAACCCGCCACCACCCGACACAGCCAATTAGTAAGGTTTGTCACGTAAACAGAACATGCCAATTCGTTACTAGTACAGCACAACGGTGTGTTGGAGAGCCAAGCCACAACATTTACAATCTGAGTATGACTCTTCGCCAGTAATTACAACTAGTTGCATCAGGTGACAGCCAGATTCGTGGATGGGGGGGATTAATGAATACATATTAAAGACTATGCATTCAATACCCTGTTGATTTGTGCATCATTGTAACTTTTCAATTGCAGCACTTCTTTAACATGTTTAATTTCACTTCTCAGACTATCAACTTTTTTAGCCCAATGTACAGTGAGGGAAAAAAGTATTTGATCCCCTGCTGATTTTGTACGTTTGCCCACTGACAAAGAAATGATCAGTCTATAATTTTAATGGTAGGTTTATTTGAACAGTGAGAGACAGAATAACAACAAAAAAAATACAGAAAAACGCATGTCAAAAATGTTATACATTGATTTGCATTTTAATGAGGGAAATAAGTATTTGACCCCTCTGCAAAACATGACTTAGTACTTGGTGGCAAAACCCTTGTTGGCAATTACAGAGGTCAGACTTTTCGTGTAGTTGGCCACCAGGTTTGCACACATCTCAGGAGGGATTTTGTCCCACTCCTCTTTGCAGATCTCCAAGTAATTAAGGTTTCGAGGCTGACGTTTGGCAACTCGAACCTTCAGCTCCCTCCACAGATTAAGGTCTGGAGACCGGCTAGGCCACTCCAGGACCTAAATGTGCTTCTTCTTGAGCCACTCCTTTGTTGCCTTGGCCGTGTGTTTTGGGTCATTGTCATGCTGGAATCCCCATCCACGACCCATTTTCAATGCCCTGGCTGAGGGAAGGAGGTTCTCACCCAAGATTTAAAGGTACATGGCCCCGTCCATCGTCCCTTTGATGCGGTGAAGTTGTCCTGTCCCCTTAGCAGAAAAACACCCCCAAAGCTTAATGTTTCCACCTCCATGTTTGACGGTGGGGATGGTGTTCTTGGGGTAATAGGCAGCATTCCTCCTCCTCCAAACACGGCGAGTTGAGTTGATGCCAAAGAGCTCTATTTTGGTCTCATCTGACCACAACACTTTCACCCAGTTGTCCTCTGAATCATTCAGATGTTCATTGGCAAACTTCAAACGGGCATGTATATGTGCTTTCTTGAGCAGGGGAACCTTGCGGGCGCTGCAGGATTTCAGTCCTTCACGGCGTAGTGTGTTACCAATTGTTTTCTTGGTGACTATGGTCCCAGCTGCCTTGAGATCATTGACAAGATCCTCCCGTATAGTTCTGGGCTGATTCCTCACCGTTCTCATAATCATTGCAACTCCATGAGGTGAGATCTTGCATGGAGCCCCAGGCCGAGGAAGATTGATAGTTCTTTTGTGTTTCTTCCATTTGCGAATAATCGCACCAACTGTTGTCACCTTCTCACCAAGCTGCTTGGCAATCGTCTTGTAGTCCATTCCAGCTTTGTGTAGGTCTACAATCTTATCTCTGACATCCTTGGAGAGCTCTTTGGTCTTGGTCATAGTGGAGAGTTTGGAATCCGATTGATTAATTGCTTCTGTGGACAGGTGTCTTTTATACAGGTAACAAGCTGAGATTAGGAGCACTCCCTTTAAGAGTGTGCTCCTAATCTCAGCTCGTTACCTGTATAAAAGACACCTGGGAGCCAGAAATCTTTCTGATTGAGAGGGGGTCAAATACTTATTTCCCTCATTAAAATGCAAATAAATGTATAACATTTTTGACATGCGTTTTTCTGGATTTTTGTTGTTGTTATTCTGCCTCTCACTGTTGAAATAAACCTACCATTAAAATTATAGTGATCATTTCTATGTCAGTGGGCAAAGGTACAAAATCAGCAGGGGAGCAAATACTTTTTCCCTCACTGTATGAGCGTCTTGATGAGAGCAGATTTCTGCGCGGGGTGATGGTGTGACTGCATTCAGATAGGAGTCAATGTGCATTTGTTTTTTTTGGTAAACGCTGTGTGTTATTTTACCATTTCGACCACGTCCGAGCAGAATATTCAGAAATGGTAGAGTTCTACCAGCTTCCACTTCCATGATGAACTGCATTTCATGAGCAGTGTGCTAACCATTACAAAATGGCAGCGGGTCATCATAGCAGGTCATGTCAAACGCCAGTGGATATCCTGCTCAAATGAGCATTAAAGCAGAGATAGCAATTACACATTCCTATTGGATGTACTTGTTTGTTCATAGAGCAACCACTGTTGATTTCCCCACAAAGTGGTACTTATTTCATCAGACCCCGAGGGATTGAGTCATTCACGCTAAGCCCCCGAGCTGGTCTAAAAATCAAAAGCCAGGATTTGTTTTATTCAAACTAATTGCATTGGTGATGATGAGCTGCCCCCCTTACCTTTCGGGATTGCAGCCACTGCCAGACTTGCACGAAAAGCAAGATGCTGTTGACGATGTCATTGGGGTGGATGATCTTGGCATAATCGGATGCGGTCTGAAAACAAGACATTGACATTTCAGAGATTAGTTCATTGAAGGATTGGTCCATTATTTTAATTAACACGTTTTTTTCCTGCTAGACCTTGGGAATTATCTGCATGCAGGCACAAGTGTAAGGGTTTGTGCCAAGTCCAGACTTTCGCCATGATTTCGCCACGATTCAAGACCACATCTGGAGTACGTCAAGGATGCATGCTTGCACCGGCGCTGTTTTGTCAGGTAATCGACTGGATCATGTAAACATGACCCATGACCTTGGAGTCAAGATTGGCCGGCACCACTTCACTGACCTCGACTACGCTGCTGATGCAGCCTTGTTTGTTGAGAAGCATCACACTTTCACGCCAGTCCTCCAATATTTCCACAACAATGCAATAAAAATGGGACTAACTGTTTCATGGCAGAAAACAAAAGTCCAGAAGTTTAACACGTAGGCTTTCGCGACCAATATTATTCATAATAAAGGTTTTTGGGTTAGATCGGGTTATTTATAAATGTGTCGAAACCCTCCACCACCCGACACGGCCAATCAGCAAAATATAGTGTCACGTTGACAAAAGACAATTAGTTCACTACTTTAGCCCACCGGTGTGTTGAAGAGTGAATCCACAACATTTACAGTTTGAATACGACGTTTCGCTGGTAAGTACATCCAGCATAATCGGGCAATTCGCCAGAATGGTAAAGCCCTCACTTGCTCTCGGTCTTAAATAGAGCAGCAGGGTGACTTCATCATTTAACTCATTTCAGGTGCAGTGAATTGAGGCGGAGGGGGGGGGTATTGTAATTATATAATCGATTGGCAATCAGTCAATGGTTATGATTAGTAGTGTTAGGGGCCGTCCATAAATGACGTCACGCGATTTTGGACGATTTTTTACATACCCCCCCCCCCCATCGTCACACGGCGTACTTAATCTGCCGCTGTACACTGTTGTAGGACCAAACATTTAATAAAAAGACGATTTAATTAAGTAGAACGTGTTGTCTATATTTATTTAAAGTTGCGCATTTTGATGTGACGTCACATTTCTCACCCCCCCCCCCGTCACACATCGTCACAAATGTCTGACCCCCCCCCCCCAGGTGCGTGACGTCATCTATGGACGGCCCCTTAGTGCTTGATACCTGCGTGTGCCGAGGGTAGAAATACTCGCCCGATCTTCGGGTTACAGGATCAGGATGACTTCACGAGGAAAGTTCGAGAGAGAGACACAGTGATGTCGTCAGGGATGTCAAGACAAGATTGAAACGAGAGTAAATTCCACGTTTGCAGTACTGGTATGGTATGGATTTATTTTTATTGAACAGACATTTGCTGAGGAAGATGCATGCATTTAAAAAAAAGTTATTTTCACCTCAAGAAACCTCCCAGGATATCTCAATTTTGCTGAATTGAATATTGTCTGGGGTGGTGCTAAAAGTAATACGAAATGTTCCTGGTAAAGTGTAAAAAAAAACGCGAATGAGTTTTTCTTTTCACGTTCAACCCTTCGCAAATTGAAGTGCTGCAATAAAACAGCACTTAGCGAATACCAGGAAATAATTAGTAGCTATTTACATTCTAGATTTAAAGCTTTCGTGACTGCTAGGATCCATACTCTTTGGTTCTATTGGGTAAAGTCACGTAGGTGAAAATAAAATAACAAAAAATCACGACGTTTCGGCCACAACACAAGCGGCCTTCATCAGGTGAAGGGACGAGACTATCTGGAGGACAGCGCTGGAGTGAGAGAAGCCACGCTTAGATCACGACCTTTAAGCTGTCAAGGCGCTTTGTTTTCTTCTCACACAGCTTAAAGGTCGTGATCTAAGCGTGGCTTCTCTCACTCCAGCGCTGTCCTCCAGACAGTCTCGTCCCTTCACCTGATGAAGGCCGCTTGTGTTGTGGCCGAAACGTCGTGATTTTTTGTTATTTTATTTTCACCTACGTGACTTTACCCAATAGAACCAAAGAGTATAGCTATTTACATGTTTGGCCGTTTCAACCTTTCTAGCTACGCATCCTAAACTTGCAAAAAATAACTTGTTGTGAAAACACAATTGATGTTTTAATCAAATCGCAATCACAAATATCACCATACTAAATTATTGAATATTTTTTTCGAAAGCTCATTGCATGTTGTTTAATTTATCTACATATGGCCTCACGTGGTATACTGTATATGTGTACCGTTCATTGTGCATTGAACAGTTCCACTATATTGGTGTAATGGAGATGCCTGATATGAAACGACCATGAAGTGGCAAAATACCAAAATTCTGTCATTTAGCTATTCCCCTTCTCTTGCTATTCCTCCTTTGTTGAAGGAGCTCCATTTACATTGGTTTACTATATGGTCCATAGTTTTGGTTACATGCCCACAATCGCAATGTGGCATGTGTCTTTACTATTCCATTCATGATGAAGATGTGTGCGTCAACCTAATGATGTTCTAGTACGGTTGATGGTTCCACCGTGTCTTCGAGGAATGTCAAAGCTAGGTTTGATATTTGGGTCTAGGATAAGGTGTTTATTATGGATGCTAGCGTTATTTCGGAGCTGGATTGTATTCTAGGATGGTGCCAACCAAGAGCTGAACGTTGAGCTCTTGGTTGGTGAAGGGTTGGTGCTTGTCGCTGGCAAGAACACATGTGACACCTCTGAGGATATTTGGTGACAAAATGTTCTCCAGAACAGGGAGCCAGAGGGTTGGTGTCTGTTTTAGTGTTCCAGTTATGATGCACATTACATTGTTTGTGTATATTGCAGTTTTGTGTATCAGCTGCCAGGCCACGCTGGAGCAGAACATATTGCCACTGAGTAGAACGATGAGAGGGTAGCAGTTCGCAGCACATAAGCTGAGAGCACCCTAGGTTGTTCCTGTACGTTTATGCAGCAGGGCCATTTTTGATTTGGTCTTTTCACGGATCTGGCTCATGTGGGGCTTGAAGGAGAGGCTTCTGTCCTTGATAACCCCTTTAGAGTAGGGTCACAGCACGCTGGGCTATCACATGACACATCAATGGTGGCATCTGCTGCTTGATTTTTGAGGTGGAAAGCACAAGTGATTTTGGAGGGATTTCTTAGGCGTCTGCATGCAGTAACAAATATATTCCCAATGAAGTTTGATCAGCTGCTGAAGTATTAGCAATGTTTTGGGGGTTTGTGCCCTGCGCATGAAGGACTATGTCACCTGCACAGGAACTTTCGAGATGATGTACATGGCAGGGCACTTAAAGGTATGTTAAATCATTTCCGGTGTGAGGACTAAATTGTTCCAGTGCTAGTGAGGGAGGCTATTGTTCGTAATTATCTTGCAGCTGTATTTACCAGCGAGAGGTGTACCCTCAAAGTACTGTCGCTGAGCTCCACGTCGACTATTTGTGGAGTAAACCAGCATCGGATGATATTGGGTATCTTCAGCAGGCGGCCATGAGGCCCAAACGGTGTCAACGGCAGCAGCAGAGAGGTCAATCATGGCTGTGCCGGTTCTCTGTTGGCGCTGGAAACCATCTTCTAATGGGGGCGGTGAAGACAATGATCTGTTTACAGTAGCTGCTACAGCTATAAGAGATTTTTTATGTAGATCGCGTAAATATAAAAATGTGTCGTTAAACTCGCCACCACCCGACACAGACAACTAGTAAGGGTTGTAATGTAAACAGAACATGCCAATTCGTCACTCGTACAGCACACCAGTGTGTTTGAGAGCCAAGCCACAACATTTACAATCTGAGTACGACATTTCGCCAGTAATTACAACTAGCTTCATCAGGCGACAGCCAGATTTGCTACGGCCAGTTCGAAATCCAGCTTGTTCGGGAGCTAAATATCAACAATAAGGTAAAAGTGCAGCCCTGCAATTGCTTACTGACACCATTGCTGGTTGAAGGGCCTCGATTAGGAGATCCAGAGAGCCCTAGAAGATATTTTGGTCCAGTTCCACACTGGCCAGCAGTATAGAATGAGTAAATGTGGACAACATTCAGAGGTAGTCGAATTTTTTTTTATTTTTACAACTCCATTAGGGGTTCCAATAACAACATACAAGTGTGTATACGAGTGTGTGTGTTTGTGTATCAGTGTGTGCACGGGGGGCGGTGGTGTAGTTGTTGGTGCACTTCGCGATGAACCCTGCCACCAGAGTTAATTTCCAGTTCAAGGCCACCAACACCAGTGATGATATCTGAACTGGTCCTGGACCTCCCCTCGGTCGACTTGGCCCGAAATGAGTTCCTGGTGTTGTGTGTAAATGTCCGTGCTGGAGAGAGAGGGCATGGTGTTGGCCACCCACCCCCTTGTGTTCCATGCCAGCCTTCCACAGCACTTTTCCCCAACAGTCCGTATAGCTGCGTGTGTGAGTGTTTGCGTGTGCGTAGGTCTCCGTGTGTGTGAGTGTATGTAGTTTCATCTAACGGCTGGAGGTTTTGGGCATGGAGAAGACGTACACATTGGTTGTTTGTTGCCCGTTTCGTGCTTTGGTGATGTGAACCGTGCATCTGTTCATGGCGGAGTTCTCCTCAATGAAGCAAATGTCCTGTCGGTCTTTCATCTTGCGGTTGAAGGTGTGGTAAGTAACGGGGGTGTTGCGGGGTTGAATCTTTTTGTAGTATTCAATTTTGTTGGCATATTTGCGAATGTATGCCCATTGGTCCACTTGGGTGTTTTCGTTGTGGCGGGAATAGTGTATCTCCTTGTAGGGTTTCTGGAATCGTTGTCCAGTCGGATCGATGGCCTCGTAGACTTCAGGCTCCGGGTCTGGCTTGTATTCCTGCCGCTGCCAAATCGCCACCCGATTTATTTCAGAAGGTTGCAGGTCAATATCTTCATGAGCAACGTTTTCAATGGTGGCTGGAGATTTCGGAAGTCTTTTCTTCATTTTCCTTCGGACTTTTTTTAGTTTGTTTTTCAACGTATTCATGTTGCGACACACAGTCCTGATCTTCTTGCTGATGGGCGGTGACAGGTCCTTAGAAAAAAACAAAAGCAAAGAAATGTTTTAGGAAAGGTATCATCAGTAGCAATGTTCTATCTCTAGCTGAATGGAAACATCCAACATGCTATCTCCATCTCACAGGATCCCATGATACCACAATACATGAATATATTTACATTTTATAATTATATGCTTGCTGTCACCAGAGGAAGCTCTAGAGCAGGGGTGGGTAACGTCCGGCCCGCAGGCCGTATGAGGCCCGCAAATTCATATGGTCTGGCCCTGCCAAGGCAACCGCAGGTGGGACTCGAAGTTGGGAGGTACCAACACTAAACCCCACCACATACGACCTTCCAGTCGATTGTGGTTTACACATTCATCGTATGAACTTTGCATTTCATCCATAATAGAGGTGTGTTTGGGTTATATCGCGTAAATATATAAATGTGTCATTAAACCCGCCACCACCCCGACACAGCCAATTAGTAAGGTTTGTCACGTAAACAGAAGATGCCAATTCGTTACTAGTACAGCACAACGGTGTGTTGGAGAGCCAAGCCACAACATTTACAATCTGAGTATGACTCTTCGCCAGTAATTACAACTAGTTTCATCAGGTGACAGCCAGATTCGTGGATGGGGGGGATTAATGAATACATATTAAAGACTATGCATTCAATACCCTGTTGATTTGTGCATCATTGTAACTTTTCAATTGCAGCACTTCTTTAACATGTTTAATTTCACTTCTCAGACTATCAACTTTCTTAGCCCGATGTACAGTGAGGGAAAAAAGTATTTGATCCCCTGCTGATTTTGTACGTTTGCCCACTGATAAAGAAATGATCAGTCTATAATTTTAATGGTAGGTTTATTTGAACAGTGAGAGACAGAATAACAACAAAAAAATCCAGAAAAACGCATGTCAAAAATGTTATAAATTGATTTGCATTTTAATGAGGGAAATAAGTATTTGACCCCTCTGCAAAACATAACTTAGTACTTGGTGGCAAAACCCTTGTTGGCAATTACAGAGGTCAGACGTTTCTTGTAGTTGGCCACCAGGTTTGCACACATCTCAGGAGGGATTTTGTCCCACTCCTCTTTGCAGATCTCCAAGTCATTAAGGTTTCGAGGCTGACGTTTGGCAACTCGAACCTTCAGCTCCCTCCACAGATTAAGGTCTGGAGACCGGCTAGGCCACTCCAGGACCTAAATGTGCTTCTTCTTGAGCCACTCCTTTGTTGCCTTGGCCGTGTGTTTTGGGTCATTGTCATGCTGGAATCCCCATCCACGACCCATTTTCAATGCCCTGGCTGAGGGAAGGAGGTTCTCACCCAAGATTTGAAGGTACATGGCCCCGTCCATCGTCCCTTTGATGCGGTGAAGTTGTCCTGTCCCCTTATCAGAAAAACACCCCCAAAGCTTAATGTTTCCACCTCCATGTTTGACGGTGGGGATGGTGTTCTTGGGGTAATAGGCAGCATTCCTCCTCCTCCAAACACGGCGAGTTGAGTTGATGCCAAAGAGCTCTATTTTGGTCTCATCTGACCACAACTTTCACCCAGTTGTCCTCTGAATCATTCAGATGTTCATTGGCAAACTTCAAACGGGCATGTATATGTGCTTTCTTGAGCAGGGGGACCTTGCGGGCGCTGCAGGATTTCAGTCCTTCACGGCGTAGTGTGTTACCAATTGTTTTCTTGGTGACTATGGTCCCAGCTGCCTTAAGATCATTGACAAGATCCTCCCGTGTAGTTCTGGGCTGATTCCTCACCGTTCTCATAATCATTGCAACTCCATGAGGTGAGATCTTGCATGGAGCCCCAGGCCGAGGAAGATTTACAGTTCTTTTGTGTTTCTTCCATTTGCGAATAATCGCACCAACTGTTGTCACCTTCTCACCAAGCTGCTTGGCAATCGTCTTGTAGTCCATTCCAGCCTTGTGTAGGTCTACAGTCTTATCTCTGACATCCTTGGAGAGCTCTTTGGTCTTGGTCATGGTGGAGAGTTTGGAATCCGATTGATTAATTGCTTCTGTGGACAGGTGTCTTTTATACAGGTAGCAAGCTGAGATTAGGAGCACTTCCTTTAAGAGTGTGCTCCTAATCTCAGCTCGTTACCTGTATAAAAGACACCTGGGAGCCAGAAATCTTTCTGATTGAGAGGGGGTCAAATACTTATTTCCCTCATTAAAATGCAAATAAATTTATAACATTTTTGACATGCGTTTTTCTGGATTTTTGTTGTTGTTATTCTGCCTCTCACTGTTGAAATAAACCTACCATTAAAATTATAGACTGATCATTTCTTTGTCAGTGGGCAAAGGTACAACATCCGCAGGGGAGCAAATACTTTTTCCCTCACTGTATGAGCGTCTTGATGAGAGCAGATTTCTGCGCGGGGTGATGGTGTGACTGCATTCAGATAGGAGTCAATGTGCATTTGTTTTTTTTGGTAAACGCTGTGTGTTATTTTACCATTTCGACCACGTCCGAGCAGAATATTCAGAAATGGTAGAGTTCTACCAGCTTCCACTTCCATGATGAACTGCATTTCATGAGCAGTGTGCTAACCATTACAAAATGGCAGCGGGTCATCATAGCAGGTCATGTCAAACGCCAGTGGATATCCTGCTCAAATGAGCATTAAAGCAGAGATAGCAATTACACATTCCTATAGGATGTACTTGTTTGTTCATAGAGCAACCACTGTTGATTTCCCCACAAAGTGGTACTTATTTCATCAGACCCCGAGGGATTGAGTCATTCACGCTAAGCCTCCGAGCTGGTCTAAAAATCAAAAGCCAGGATTTGTTTTATTCAGACTAATTGCATTGGTGATGATGAGCTGTCCCCCTTACCTTTCGGGATTGCAGCCACAGCCAGACTTGCACGAAAAGCAAGATGCTGTTGACGATGTCATCGGGGTGGATGATCTTGGCATAATCGGATGCGGTCTGAAAACAAGACATTGACATTTCAGAGATTAGTTCATTGAAGGATTGGTCCATTATTTTAATTAACACGTTTTTTCCTGCTAGACCTTGGGAATTATCTGCATGCAGGCACAAGTGTAAGGGTTTGTGCCAAGTCCAGACTTTCGCCATGATTTCGCCACGATTCAAGACCACATCTGGAGTACGTCAAGGATGCATGCTTGCACCGGCGCTGTTTTGTCAGGTAATCGACTGGATCATGTAAACATGACCCATGACCTTGGAGTCAAGATTGGCCGGCACCACTTCACTGACCTCGACTACGCTGATGATGCAGCCTTGTTTGTTGAGAAGCATCACACTTTCACACCAGTCCTCCAATATTTCCACAACAATGCAATAAAAATGGGACTAACTGTTTCATGGCAGAAAACAAAAGTCCAGAAGTTTAACACGTAGGCTTTCGCGACCAATATTATTCATAATAAAGGTTTTTGGGTTAGATCGGGTTATTTATAAATGTGTCGAAACCCTCCACCACCCGACACGGCCAATCAGCAAAATAAAGTGTCACGTTGACAAAAGACAATTAGTTCACTACTTTAGCCCACCGGTGTGTTGAAGAGTGAATCCACAACATTTACAGTTTAAATACGACGTTTCGCTGGTAATTACATGCAGCATAATCGGGCAATTCGCCAGAATGGTAAAGCCCTCACTTGCTCTCGGTCTTAAATAGAGCAGCAGGGTGACTTCATCATTTAACTCATTTCAGGTGCAGTGAATTGAGGCGGAGGGGGGGGGGGTATTGTAATTATATAATCGATTGGCAATCAGTCAATGGTTATGATTAGTAATGAGTTGTAGATTGGTAATTAGTTGTAAGGTGTGTTATTGTGATTATATGCTACATTAGTAATCCATTAATGTGTTTCCCTTATAAGGAATTGTAATATGTATTATTTAATAATACGCTTCCAAGCCGCACTAAGCCTATAGCTATCAGAACGATTAAAGTTATTTCTGTTTCTCTCAATTTCAAAGGATTCTCTAATTAGTCTTTGCCAGTAATAATTAGTTTTACACAACACTTCAACGTTATCAAAATCAATTGAGTGTCCTTGTTGACAAGCATGTTCTGCCACTGCCGACAGCTGTGTTTGAGATAATTTAATATTTCTTTGGTGTTCTTTTAGTCTTATGCTGATGTTACGTCCCGTCTGTCCAATATAGCATCTGCCACATAAATAATTAATCCGAAATACACCTTCTGTTGATAATTTAGGTAATTCGTCTTTCGTGCAAGATACTAGTTTTTGAATTTTGTGTACTTTACCAAATCTTACTGTAATGTTTTGCTTTTGCAAAACACGGGCTAATTTGTCAGTTACTCCTGAGATATATGGAATTTTAATTGTTTTAAGAATCTGATCGCTTTCAGCAGTGTTGCTTTGCGATCGTGATTTGGCATTCAGTGCTCTGTTAATTTGAGTATTATTGTAGCCATTCTGTCGTAATGCTTCGTTAACGTGTTTGATCTCGATTTAAAGCTTTCGTGACTGCAGTAATTCATATTCTTAGTTCTTTCGGTAAAGTCACGTTGAAGGGAAACAACAAAATAATAAAATATATATAAAACAATACAAATTCTCACGACGTTTCGACCATAACACAAACGGTCGTCTTCAGGTGTGTTGGTTTGTATGAATTTATTTTTAAACGGTGTATTTATTTATTTATAAAAAACGTTAGCGCCACGCGCAGCGATTTGGCAGTTTCTTTAGGACTAGTCCATCTATATTCTGAAAAGAGGAGGGGGGAGACAAATTTTTTTTTTAATGTATGCTGTCTGAAAGCCACTGTAAGCGTGAACAATCAATTAAGACCTGAAATGGTTTATCAAATCTTTCCAATGATTGCTAAGATAGAATCCATCTTCTCGGTTAAAATTGTCTCTGTGCTTGTATATGTGGATAGCTTCATGAACGAATCTCTCATGGTAGCCAGATGGTTTACAAAGAACCTCTTTCTTGGAAAAGTCAATGGCATGTGAGCCTACAGAATTATAACAATGATCTGCCACGGCCGAGGTGGTGGTCCTAACGTGTTTAAGGTCTGCTTTGTGTTCACGAATGCGGTCCGAGACATGGCGTTTGGTTTCTCCAATGTAACTACTACCACAGAGGCAACTTAGTTTGTAGACACCAGGGTATTGTATGTCCGGAATCACATCTTTTACAGACGGAACCAGATCACGGATTTTATGTAATGTGTTGAAACGGACCTGGATCTTGTGTTTATTCAAGATTTTGGAGATCTTTTTTTAAATAAATAAATACACCGTTTAAAAGTAAATTTATGCAAACCAACACACCTGAAGACGACCGTTTGTGTTATCGTCGAAACGTCGTGAGAATTTTTATTGTTTTATATGTATTTTATTATTTTGTTGTTTCCCTTCAACGTGACTTTACCGAAAGAACTAAGAATATGAATTACTGCAGTCACGAAAGCTTTAAATCAAAAGTTTACAAAATATTGAGGGAACACAGTTCTTTTGCAATTAAGGTCATGGGTAAAATGCAGATCAATAGACGTCTAGCTACACATGTGCAGCCCTTTTGTAAATCCACTGTTGGATGATAGCTACACCACACTGGAAGTTACCTGACCATACTTCATCATGCTGTTGCAGCATAGCATCACAGTAAACAATAGATGCCCTCTGCTGACCACCACATAGCCCCGGACTTGCCTACGACTATATACGTGACTTTACCGAAAGAACCAAGAATATATTTGCCTATGACAATCCGGTATACGTGGTGGTCAATCACCTCAGCACTATCCAGGCTCAACCCTATTTAGCTTCCAAGTTCTGATGAAATCTGGTTTATTCTGGGAAATGTATGACCTTTACTTAAAATACAATCTCACATCACTTGATGCAAGATGAAATCTACATTGGGCTCTGCCATCCATAAAATCTCTTATTGTTAAATCTGTGCTATACTTAATATATTAACCCCATTATTAAACCCAAGAAACATAAGACGCCCATCGAATTTACTTTTAAATCTCCAAAGAACAAGAAAAGGAATAGGTGACAAAGCATTTGCCATTGCAGCTCCAACGTTTCGGAGCAACCTTGTTTCCACCATTAATATCGTAAATTTTCCTTCAAATAATATTATCAAGCAGAAGCTTAGTTCTGGATACCACTGCATTTCTAAATGTGATTCGTAACTTTCATCCTTCCCATGTATTGTTTGTGACATTTTCACGTACAATTTTATTGAGGGACTTTGTGTTGTCTGGGACTGTTTTTGCTGTCGTTTTGCTGCCTTGCCCAAGCTTGGAAATTGGGCAAGGGCATCCTTATTTTTGCGAGAATTCGTTATAATGAGCAATTTTAATTTGAACCCAGTTTGTTCGCAAAACGAGCAATTGTTTGTGAAACGAGCGGAGACCGATTGATGAAATGCGTGCTGTGGCGCCAGGGCCGCAGTTTGTTGTTTGCATCGTGCGCTTTCAGATGCGCTTCTGCAGGCCATCTGGAACGTTGGTGAAGGGAGGGTAGCGCTAATTATTTGCAGATGCTGAGGACAGGCACCTGCATTCACTGTAGTTCTTCATGTGTGGTAAATGTGACATTTGATTTTATATTGTTCAAGAGTGGGAAATGTTGGGGCTGAAAAGTAACGTCTTTTAACATGGAAGTCAATGGCGAAACTGTGATCGTTTAACGAATTTTTACTTAACGAGCAATTTCCGTGGAAAGTTTCTCGCTTTTAAGCGAGACACGCCTGTACTTGATCTATTTTATTTTTATTTTTAGTGATTTGCTTAATTTTCCTATACGTTGTCATCCTATCGTTTTTTTTGTATTGTAAATTTCTGACCCATCCCGACTGGACCTCTGTAAAAAAAGTTTCATAGCTCATCGGATTTTTTTCCAGGATATAAATCCTGATTTATATCCTGGAATCCAAGTCCCGGCTTCGCCCGGGACTTGGATTCTTGTCTTGGACGAATACACGGCCTACGCGGAGGGTGGGGGGGATGCGTGACGTCGGCAGGCACACTGCGTGACGCTACGGCATACTTTTTGCATTGTGAAAGTCTGGAAGCTGCCCATATGCCAAATTTCAAGTTTGTTGCATGTCGGGAAGTATGCTAAACATTTCGAACAGACACGCATTCACAAATTTCCCTTTTATATGTAAGTATATTCTACAAAATTAAAGTCCTTACGTCCGTGTGGAATCCAGTGTCGTCAAGCCCTTGCTCCGGCTTAGCAGTGCACGGCGTTCCTTGAGCCAAGAACTCCACCTTGACCCGTGTGCCCTCATGGTCATCTTTGGTGCCGTCCATCGGTGTTTGCTTGACGGGGACTTGGCCAAATTCAGGAGCGCTTGTGGAGTTCTCCTCAGGGTTGAAGGTTGTTTTTTTCTCCCAAGCACTCGGTGGAGTAATGCGAACATGTTGCCATATTATCGCCGACGTCACCATCAAGGTAATGAGCTTAGACATTTTCGAGGAGTGAGCTGGAAAAGCCGCCTCTCCAGATCGCCAGCGATGTGCGCTTCACTCCCGAGACGTCCCTCACGAATGCCGCGAAGAGCGGCCACGTGACCAAATCGCTATGGCTACAATATGGATGTGACGTCACCGGAAGACCGCGCTTATTTGGGCATTTTCGATTTAAAGTTTATTTCGCACAGGTAAATATTCGCGATTCTTTTTTGCATCGTCGTGCTTGGTTGATATTCGAGGGGTCGCATTTTAAACGGCTTGACACGAAATACTGTACGTGACTGTAGCGTGCCCAGACCAAGGATCTGTACCATCCTCGCACAACCCAGTTTAGTTAAACCCAGGGGTTGGGTCGTTGGCAACCCAGCCTGAATGTTTTAAACTCTCACAAGTGCTCAGGTTTCCTCCTACGTCTAACCACTCGTCGATTGCCCAGTAACACCTTCATATATCGAGAACCACACGAGCTGTGTCATTTATGGACGGCCACTTAGTGCTTGATACCTGCGTGTGCCGAGGGTAGAAATACTCGCCCGATCTTCGGGTTACAGGATGAGGATGACTTCACGAGGAAAGTTCGAAAGAGACAGTGATGTCGTCGGGGATGTCAAGACAAGATTGAAACGAGAGTAAATTCCACGTTTGCAGTACTGGTATGGATTTCTTTTTATTGAACAGACATTTGCTGAGGAAGATGCATGCATTTAAAAAAAAAGTTATTTTCACCTCAAGAAACCTCCCAGGATATCTCAATTTTGCTGAATTGAATATTGTCTGGGGTGGTGCTAAAAGTAAAATGAAATGTTCCTGGTAAAGTGTAAAAAAAACGCGAATGAGTTTTTCTTTTCACGTTCAACCCTTCGCAAATTGAAGTGCTGCAATAAAACAGCACTTAGCGAATACCAGCAAATAATTAGTAGCTATTTACATGTTTGGCCGTTTTAACCTTTCTAGCTACGCATCCTAAACTTGCAAAAAATAACTTGTTGTGAAAACACAATTGATGTTTTAATCAAATCGCAATCATAAATATCACCATACTAAATTGTTGAATATTTTATTCGAAAGCTCATTGCATGTTGTTTAATTTATGTACATATGGCCTCACGTGGTATACTGTATATATGTACCGTTCATTGTGCATTCAACAGTTCCACTATAATGGTGTAATGGAGATGCCTGATATGAAACGACCATGAAGTGGCAAAATAGCAAAATACTGTCATTTAGCTATTCCCCTTCTCTTGCTATTCCTCCTCTGTTGAACGAGCTCCATTTACATTGGTTTACTATATGGTCCATAGTTTTGGTTACATGCCCACAATCGCAATGTGGCATGTGTCTTTACTATTCCATTCATGATGAAGATGTGTGCGTCAAAATAACTGGTTGTGAAAACACAATTGATGTTTTAATCAAATCGCAATCACAAATATCACCATACTAAATTGTTTAATATTTTATTCGAAAGCTCATTGCATGTTTCATTTATGTACATATGGCCTCACGTGGTATACTGTATATATGTACCGTTCATTGTGCATTGAACAGTTCCACTATATTGGTGTAATGGAGATGCCTGATATGAAACGACCATGAAGTGGCAAAATAGCAAAATACTGTAATTTAGCTATTCCCCTTCTCTTGCTATTCCTCCTCTGTTGAACGAGCTCCATTTACATTGGTTTACTATATGGTCCATAGTTTTGGTTACATGCCCACAATCGCAATGTGGCATGTGTCTTTACTATTCCATTCATGATGAAGATGTGTGCGTCAACCTAATGATGTTCTTGTACGGTTGATGGTTCCACCGTGTCTTCGAGGAATGTCAAAGCTAGGGGGTTTGATATTTGGGTCTAGGATAAGGTGTTTATTATGGATGCTAGCGTTATTTCCGAGCTGGATGCTATTCTAGGATGGTGCCAACCAGAGCTGAACGTTGAGCTCTTGGTTGGTGAAGGGTTGGTGCTTGTCGCTGGCAAGAACACGTGTGACACCTCTGAGGATATTTGGAGGCAAAATGTTCTCCAGAACAGGGAGCCAGAGGGTTGGTGTCTGTTTTAGTGTTCCAGTTATGATGCACATTACATTGTTTGTGTATATAGCAGTTTTGTGTATCAGCTCCCAGGCCAGGCTGGAGCACAACATATTGCCACTGAGTAGAACGATGAGAGGGTAGCAGTTCGCAGCACATAAGCTGAGAGCACCCTAGGTTGTTCCTGTACGTTTATGCAGCAGGGCCATTCTTGATTTGGTCTTTTCACGGATCTGGCTCATGTGGGGCTTGAAGGAGAGGCTTCTGTCCTTGATAACCCCTTTAGAGTAGGGTCACAGCACGCTGGGCTATCACATGACACATCAATGGTGGCATCTGCTGCTTGATTTTTGAGGTGGAAAGCACAAGTGATTTTGGAGGGATTTCTTAGGCGTCTGCATGCAGTAACAAATATATTCCCAATGAAGTTTGATCAGCTGCTGAAGTATTAGCAATGTTTTGGGGGTTTGTGCCCTGCGCATAAAGGACTATGTCACCTGCACAGGAACTTTCGAGATGATGTACACGGCAGGGCACTTAAAGGTATGTTAAATCATTTCCGGTGTGAGGACTAACTTGTTCCAGTGCTAGTGAGGGAGGCTATTGTTCGTAATTATCTTGCAGCTGTATTTACCAGCGAGAGGTGTACCCTCAAAGTACTGTCGCTGAGCTCCACGTCGACTATTTGTGGAGTAAACCAGCATCGGATGATATTGGGTATCTTCAGCAGGCGGCCATGAGGCCCAAACGGTGTCAACGGCAGCAGCAGAGAGGTCAATCATGGCTGTGCCGGTTCTCTGTTGGTGCTGGAAATCATCTTCTAATGGGGTGCGGTGAAGACAATGATGTATTTACAGGAGCTGCTACGGCCAGTTTGAAATCCAGTTTGTTCGGGAGCTAAATTGCTTATTGACACCATTTCTGGTGTAATGGCCTCGATTTGAAGGAGCTCGAGGGAGCCCTAGAACGTATTTTGGTCTAATCCCACTCTGGCCAGCAGTATAGAACGAGCAAACCGTGGAGAACATTCAGAGGTAGTTGTAATGTTTCTTTTTACTTAATTAGTGGTTTCAATAACAGCATTCAAGTACATACAAGTGTGTATATGAGTGTGTGTGTTTGTGTATCAGTGTGTGTGTGTGCACGGGTGGGTGGGGGGGCATTGGTGTAGTAGTTGATGCACTGCACGATGAACCCTGCCACCAGAGTTCATTTCCAGTTCAAGGCCACCAACACCAGTGATGATATCTGAACTGGTCCTGGACTTCCCCTCGGTGGACTTGGCCTCAAATGAGTTCCTGGTGTTGTGCGTAAATGTTAGTGCAGGAGAGAGAGGGCATGGTGTTGGCCACCCACCCCCTTGTGTTCCATGCCAGCCTTCCACAGCACTTTTCCCCAATAGTCCATATAGCTGCGTGTGTGAGTGTTTGCGTGTGCGTAGGTCTCCGTGTGTGTGAGTGTATATAGTTTAATCCCAAAGCTGGATGTTTTGGGCATGAAGAAGCCGTAAACTTTGGTTGTTTCTTGTCCATTTGAGGAAGGTTGCAGGTCAATGTCTTCATGAGCAACGTTTACAATGGTGACCAAAGATTTCGGAATTCTTTTCTTCATTTTACTTTGGGCTTTTTCGAGTTCATATTGAAATGTATTCACGTTGCGACACACAGTCCTGATCTTTTTGCAGGTGGGCGGTGACAGGTCCTTTGAAAAAAAAAACAAAAGCAAGATTTTTTTTTTTAGGAAAAGTAGCTGTGTTCTATCTACAGCTGGATGAAAACTCCAACATGCTGTCTCCATCCCACAGGATTCCATGCTACCACAATCCATGAATACAATTACATTTCATGATCTATGCTTGCTGCCACTAGATAAAGCTCTAGAGGATAATTTGTCTATTCTGACTAGATGTATTGAAAGAGTTTGGAGGTACCAACACTTTACCCCACCACAAGTAAACTTTGCTTACTTGAAAAATGGGCAAACCACAGATTAGTTCATTGAAGGATTGCTCCATTATTTTAATAAAAAAAAATTTTTATCCTGCTGGACCTTGTGAATGATCTGCATGCAGGCACAAGTGTAAGGGTTCGTGTCGAGTCTGGACTTTCCCCACGATTCAAGACCACATCTTAAGTACGTCAATGATGCATGCTTGCACCCATACTCTTCTGTCAGACGATCGACCGGATCTTGAAAACATGACCCTTGACCTTGGAGGCAAGATTGGCTGGCACCACTTGACTGACATGGACTACGTTGCTGATCCAGCCTTGTTTTTTGAGACGCATGAAACTTTCACAACAGTTCTCCAATATTTTCACTTCAATGTAAGACAAATGGGACTAACTGTTTCATGGCAGAAAACAAAAGTCCAGAAGTTTAACACGTAGGCTTTCGCGACCAATATTATTCATAATAAAGGTTTTTGGGTTAGATCGGGTTATTTATAAATGTGTCAAAACCCTCCACCACCCGACACGGCCAATCAGCAAAATAAAGTGTCACGTTGACAAAAGACAATTAGTTCACTACTTTAGCCCACCGGTGTGTTGAAGAGTGAATCCACAACATTTACAGTTTGAATACGACGTTTCGCTGGTAATTACATCCAGCATAATCGGGCAATTCGCCAGAATGGTAAAGCCCTCACTTGCTCTCGGTCTTAAATAGAGCAGCAGGGTGACTTCATCATTTAACTCATTTCAGGTGCAGTGAATTGAGGCGGAGGGGGGGGAGTATTGTAATTATATAATCGATTGGCAATCAGTCAATGGTTATGATTAGTAATGAGTTGTAGATTGGTAATTAGTTGTAAGGTGTGTTATTGTGATTATATGCTACATTAGTAATCCGTTAATGTGTTTCCCTTATAAGGAATTGTAATATGTATGATTTAATAATACGCTTCCAAGCCGCACTAAGCCTATAGCTATCAGAACGATTAAAGTTATTTCTGTTTCTCTCAATTTCAAAGGATTCTCTAATTAGTCTTTGCCAGTAATAATTAGTTTTACACAACACTTCAACGTTATCAAAATCAATTGAATGTCCTTGTTGACAAGCATGTTTTGCCACTGCCGACAGCTGTGTTTGAGATAATTTAATATTTCTTTGGTGTTCTTTTAGTCTTATGCTGATGTTACGTCCCGTCTGTCCAATATAGCATCTGCCACATAAATAATTAATCCGAAATACACCTTCTGTTGATAATTTAGGTAATTCGTCTTTCGTGCAAGATACTAGTTTTTGAATTTTGTGTACTTTACCAAATCTTACTGTAATGTTTTGCTTTTGAAAAACACGGGCTAATTTGTCAGTTACTCCTGAGATATATGGAATTTTAATTGTTTTAAGAATCTGATCGCTTTCAGCAGTGTTGCTTTGCGATCGTGATTTGTCATTCAGTGCTCTGTTAATTTGAGTATTATTGTAGCCATTCTGTCGTAATGCTTCTTTAACGTGTTTGATCTCGATTTAAAGCTTTTGTGACTGCAGTAATTCATATTCTTAGTTATTTCGGTAAAGTCACGTTGAAGGGAAACAACAAAATAATAAAATATATATAAAACAATAAAAATTCTCACGACGTTTCGACCATAACACAAACGGTCGTCTTCAGGTGTGTTGGTTTGCATGAATTTATTTTTAAACAGTGTATTTATTTATTTACTTATAAAAAAACGTTAGCGCCACGCGCAGCGATTTGGCAGTTTATTTAGGACTAGTCCATCTATATTCTGAAAAGAGGAGGGGGGAGACGAATTTTTTTTTTAATGTATGCTGTCTGAAAGCCACTGTAAGCGTGAACAATCAATTAAGACCTGAAATGGTTTATCAAATCTTTCCAATGATTGCTAAGATAGAATCCATCTTCTCGGTTAAAATTGTCTCTGTGCTTGTATATGTGGATAGCCTCATGAACGAATCTCTCATGGTAGCCAGATGGCTTACAAAGAACCTCTGTCTTGGAAAAGTCAATAGCATGTGAGCCTACTGAATTATAACAATAATCTGCCACGGCCGAGGTGTTGGTCCTACCGTGTTTAAGGTCTGCTTTGTGTTCACGAATGCGGTCCGAGACATGGCGTTTGGTTTCTCCAATGTAACTACTACCACAGAGGCAACTTAGTTTGTAGACAACAGGGTATTGTATGTCCGGAATCACATCTTTTACAGACGGAACCAGATCACGGATTTTATGTAATGTGTTGAAACGGACCTGGATCTTGTGTTTATTCAAGATTTTGGAGATCTTTTTTTATAAATAAATACACCGTTTAAATTAAATTTATGCAAACCAACACACCTGAAGACGACCGTTTGTGTTATGGTCGAAACGTCGTGAGAATTTTATTGTTTTATATATATTTTATTATTTTGTTGTTTCCCTTCAACGTTACTTTACCGAAAGAACTAAGAATATGAATTACTGCAGTCACGAAAGCTTTAAATCAAAAGTTTACAAGATATTGAGGGAACACAGTTCTTTTGCAATTAAGGTCATGGGTAAAATGCAGATCAATAGACGTCTAGCTACACATGTGCAGCCCTTTTGTAAATCCACTGTTGGATGATAGCTACACCACACTGGAGGTTACCTGACCATACTTCATCATGCTGTTGGAGCATAGCATCACAGTAAACAATAGATGCCCTCTGCTGACCACCACATAGCCCCGGACTTGCCTTCGACTATATACGTGACTTTACCGAAAGAACCAAGAATATATTTGCCTATGACAATCCGGTATACGTGGTGGTCAATCACCTCAGCACTATCCAGGCTCAACCCTATTTAGCTTCCAAGTTCTGATGAAATCTGGTTCATTCTGGGAAATGTATGACCTTTACTTAAAATACAATCTCACATCACTTGATGCAAGACGAAATCTACATTGGGCTCTGCCATCCATAAAATCTCTTATTGTTAAATCTGTGCTATACTTAATATATTAACCCCATTCTTAAACCCAAGAAACATAAGACGCCCATCGAATTTACTTTTAAATCTCCCAAGAACAAGAAAAGGAATAGGTGACAAAGCATTTGCCATTGCAGCACCAACGTTTCGGAGCAACCTTGTTTCCACCATTAATATCGTAAATTTTCCTTCAACTAATATTATCAAGCAGAAGCTTAGTTCTGGATACCACTGCATTTCTAAATGTGATTCGTAACTTTCATCCTTCCCATGTATTCTTTGTGACATTTTCACGTACAATTTTATTGAGGGACTTTGTGTTGTCTGGGACTGTTTTTGCTGTCGTTTTGCTGCCTTGCCCAAGCTTGGAAATTGGGCAAGGGCATCCTTATTTTTGCGAGAATTCGTTATAATGAGCAATTTTAATTTCAACCCAGTTTGTTCGCAAAACGAGCAATTGTTTGTGAAACGAGCGGAAACCGATTGATGAAATGCGTGCTGTGGCGCCAGGGCCGCAGTTTGTGGTTTGCATCGCGCGCTTTCAGATGCGCTTCTGCGGCCATCTGGAACGTTGGTGAAGGGAGGGTGGCGCTAATTATTTGCAGATGCTGAGGACAGGCACCTGCATTCACTGTAGTTCTTCATGTGTGGTAAATGTGACATTTGATTTTATATTGTTCAAGAGTGGGAAATGTTGGGGCTGAAAAGTAACGTCATTTAACATGGAAGTCAATGGCGAAACTGTGATCGTTTAACGAATTTTTACTTAACGAGCAATTTCCGTGGAAAGTTTCTCGCTTTTAAGCGAGACACGCCTGTACTCGATCTATTTTAGTTTTACTTTTAGTGATTTGCTTAATTTTCCTATACGTTGTCATCCTATCGTTTTTTTTGTATTGTAAATTTCTGACCCATCCCGACTGGACCTCTGTAAAAAAAAGTTTCATAGCTCATCGGATTTTTTTCCAGGATATAAATCCTGATTCTGATTTGGTCAAAGGCTATCAACCCACCCTTCACAGTGCCACCACAAGGCAATTACACGTTACTAGTTTTACTACCCGGCTTCGCCCGGGACTTGGATTCTTGTCTTGGACGAATACACGGCCTACGCGGAGGGTGGGGGGGATGCGTGACGTCGGCAGGCACACTGCGTGACGCTACGGCATACTTTTTGCATTGTGAAAGTCTGGAAGCTGCCCATATGCCAAATTTCAAGTTTGTTGCATGTCGGGAAGTATGCTAAACATTTCGAACAGACACGCATTCACAAATTTCCCTTTTATATATAAGTATATTCTACAAAATTAAAGTCCTTACGTCCGTGTGGAATCCAGTGTCGTCAAGCCCTTGCTCCGGCTTAGCAGTGCACGGCGTTCCTTGAGCCAAGAACTCCACCTTGACCCGTGTGCCCTCAGGGTCATCTTTGGTGCCGTCCATCGGTGGTTGCTTGACCGGGACTTGGCCAAATTCAGGAGCGCTTGTGGAGTTCTCCTCAGGGTTGAAGGTTGTTTTTTTCTCCCAAGCACTCGGTGGAGTAATGCGAACATGTTGCCATATTATCGCCGACATCACCATCAAGGTAATGAGCTTAGACATTTTCGAGGAGTGAGCTGGAAAAGCCGCCTCTCCAGATCGCCAGCGAAGCGCGCTTCACTCCCGAGACGTCCCTCACGAATGCCGCGAGGAGCGGCCACGTGACCAAATCGCTATGGCTACAATCTGGATGTGACGTCACCGGAAGAGCGCGCTTATTTGGGCATTTTCGATTTAAAGTTTATTTCGCACAGGTAAATATTCGCGATTCTTTTTTGCATCGTCGTGCTTGGTTGATATTCGAGGGGTCGCATTTTAAACGGCTTGACACGAAATACTGTACGTGACTGTAGCGTGCCCAGACCAAGGATCTGTACCATCCTCGCACAACCCAGTTTAGTTAAACCCAGGGGTTGGGTCGTTGGCAACCCAGCCTGAATGTTTTAAACTCTCACAAGTGCTCAGGTTTCCTCCTACGTCTAACCACTCGTCGATTGCCCAGTAACACCTTCATATATCGAGGACCACACGAGCTGTGTCATTCATGGACGGCCCCTTAGTGCTTGATACCTGCGTGTGCCGAGGGTAGAAATACTCACCCGATCTTCGGGTTACAGGATGAGGATGACTTCACGAGGAAAGTTCGAGAGAGAGAGACAGTGATGTCGTCGGGGATGTCAAGACAAGATTGAAACGAGAGTAAATTCCACGTTTGCAGTACTGGTATGGTATGGATTTATTTTTATTGAACAGACATTTGCTGAGGAAGATGCATGCATTTAAAAAAAAAGTTATTTTCACCTCAAGAAACCTCCCAGGATATGTCAATGTTGCTGAATTGAATATTGTCTGGGGTGGTGCTAAAAGTAATATGAAATTTTCCTGGTGAAGTGTAAAAAAAAACGCGAATGAGTTTTTATTTTCACGTTCAACCCTTCGCAAATTGAAGTGCTGCAATAAAACAGCACTTAGCGAATACCAGCAAATAATTAGTAGCTATTTACATTCTAGATTTAAAGCTTTCGTGTTTCTAGGATCCATACTCTTTGGTTCTATTGGGTAAAGTCACGTAGGTGAAAATAAAATAACAAAAAATCACGACGTTTCGGCCACAACACAAGCGGCCTTCATCAGATGAAGGGACGAGACTGTCTGGAGGACAGCGCTGGAGTGAGAGAAGCCACGCTTAGATCACGACCTTTAAGCTGTCAAGGCGCTTTGTTTTCTTGTCACACAGCTTAAAGGTCGTGATCTAAGCGTGGCTTCTCTTACTCCAGCGCTGTCCTCCAGACAGTCTCGTCCCTTCACCTGATGAAGGCCGCTTGTGTTGTGGCCGAAACGTCGTGATTTTTTGTTATTTTATTTTCACCTATGTGACTTTACCCAATAGAACCAAAGAGTATAGCTATTTACATGTTTGGCCGTTTCAACCTTTCTAGCTACGCATCCTAAACTTGCAAAAAATAACTTGTTGTGAAAACACAATTGATGTTTTAATCAAATCGCAATCACAAATATCACCATACTAAATTGTTGGATATTTTATTCGAAAGCTCATTGCATGTTGTTTAATTTATGTACATATGGCCTCACGTGGTATACTGTATATATGTACCGTTCATTGTGCATTGAACAGTTCCACTATATTGGTGTAATGGAGATGCCTGATATGAAACGACCATGAAGTGGCAAAATACCAAAATGCTGTCATTTAGCTATTCCCCTTCTCTTGCTATTCCTCCTTTGTTGAAGGTGCTCCATTTACATTGGTTTACTATATGGTCCATAGTTTTGGTTACATGCCCACAATCGCAATGTGGCATGTGTCTTTACTATTCCATTCATGATGAAGATGTGTGCGTCAACCTAATGATGTTCTAGTACGGTTGATGGTTCCACCGTGTCTTCGAGGAATGTCAAAGCTAGGAGGTTTGATATTTGGGTCTAGGATAAGGTGTTTATTATGGATGCTAGCGTTATTTCGGAGCTGGATGCTATTCTAGGATGGTGCCAACCAAGAGCTGAACGTTGAGCTCTTGGTTGGTGAAGGGTTGGTGCTTGTCGCTGGCAAGAACACGTGTGACACCTCTGAGGATATTTGGTGGCAAAATGTTCTCCAGAACAGGGAGCCAGCGGGTTGGTGTCTGTTTTAGTGTTCCAGTTATGATGCACATTACATTGTTTGTGTATATAGCAGTTTTGTGTATCAGCTCCCAGGCCAGGCTGGAGCACAACATATTGCCACTGAGTAGAACGATGAGAGGGTAGCAGTTCGCAGCACATAAGCTGAGAGCACCCTAGGTTGTTCCTGTACGCTTATGCAGCAGGGCCATTCTTGATTTGGTCTTTTCACGGATCTGGCTCATGTGGGGCTTGAAGGAGAGGCTTCTGTCCTTGATAACCCCTTTAGAGTAGGGTCACAGCACGCTGGGCTATCACATGACACATCAATGGTGGCATCTGCTGCTTGATTTTTGAGGTGGAAAGCACAAGTGATTTTGGAGGGATTTCTTAGGCGTCTGCATGCAGTAACAAATATATTCCCAATGAAGTTTGATCAGCTGCTGAAGTATTAGCAATGTTTTGGGGGTGTGTGCCCTGCGCATAAAGGACTATGTCACCTGCACAGGAACTTTCGAGATGATGTACACGGCAGGGCACTTAAAGGTATGTTAAATCATTTCCGGTGTGAGGACTAAATTGTTCCAGTGCTAGTGAGGGAGGCTATTGTTCGTAATTATCTTGCAGCTGTATTTACCAGCGAGAGGTGTACCCTCAAAGTACTGTCGCTGAGCTCCACGTCGACTATTTGTGGAGTAAACCAGCATCGGATGATATTGGGTATCTTGAGCAGGCGGCCATGAGGCCCAAACGGTGTCAACGGCAGCAGCAGAGAGGTCAATCATGGCTGTGCCGCTTCTCTGTTGGCGCTGGAAACCATCTTCTAATGGGGGCGGTGAAGACAATGATCTGTTTACAGTAGCTGCTACAGCTATAAGAGATTTTTTATTTAGATCGCGTAAATATAAAAATGTGTCGTTAAACCCGCCACCACCCGACACAGACAACTAGTAAGGGTTGTAATGTAAACAGAACATGCCAATTCGTCACTCGTACAGCACACCAGTGTGTTTGAGAGCCAAGCCACAACATTTACAATCTGAGTACGACATTTCGCCAGTAATTACAACTAGCTTCATCAGGCGACAGCCAGATTTGCTACGGCCAGTTCGAAATCCAGCTTGTTCGGGAGCTAAATATCAACAATAAGGTAAAAGTGCAGCCCTGCAATTGCTTACTGACACCATTGCTGGTTGAAGGGCCTCGATTAGGAGATCTAGAGAGCCCTAGAAGATATTTTGGTCCAGTTCCACACTGGCCAGCAGTATAGAATGAGTAAATGTGGACAACATTCAGAGGTAGTCGAATTTTTTTTGTATTTTTACAACTCCATTAGGGGTTCCAATAACAACATACAAGTGTGTATACGAGTGTGTGTGTTTGTGTATCAGTGTGTGCATGGGGGGCGGTGGTGTAGTAGTTGGTGCACTTCGTGATGAACCCTGCCACCAGAGTTCATTTCCAGTTCAAGGCCACCAACACCAGTGATGATATCTGAACTGGTCCTGGACCTCCCCTCGGTCGACTTGGCCCGAAATGAGTTCCTGGTGTTGTGTGTAAATATCCGTGCTGGAGAGAGAGGGCATGGTGTTGGCCACCCACCCCCTTGTGTTCCATGCCAGCCTTCCACAGCACTTTTCCCCAACAGTCCGTATAGCTGCGTGTGTGAGTGTTTGCGTGTGCGTAGGTCTTCGTGTGTGTGAGTGTATGTAGTTTCATCTATCGGCTGGAGGTTTTGGGCATGGAGAAGACGTACACATTGGTTGTTTGTTGCCTGTTTTGTGCTTTGGTGATGTGAACCGTGCATCTGTTCATGGCGGAGTTCTGCTCAATGAAGCAAATGTCCTGTCGGCCTTTCATCTTGCGGTTGAAGGTGTGGTAAGTAACGGGGGTGTTGCGGGGTTGAATCTTTTTGTAGTATTCAAGTTTGTTGGCATATTTGCGAACGTATGCCCATTGGTCCACTTGGGTGTTTTCGTTGTGGCGGGAAAAGTGTATCTCCTTGTAGGGTTTCTGGAATCGTTGTCTAGTCGGATCGATGGCCTCGTAGACTTCAGGCTCCGGGTCTGGCTTGTATTCCTGCCGCTGCCAAATCGCCACCCGATTTATTTCAGAAGGTTGCAGGTCAATATCTTCATGAGCAACGTTTTCAATGGTGGCTGGAGATTTCGGAAGTCTTTTCTTCATTTTCCTTCGGACTTTTTTTAGTTTGTTTTTCAACGTATTCATGTTGCGACACACAGTCCTGATCTTCTTGCTGATGGGCGGTGACAGGTCCTTAGAAAAAAACAAACGCAAAGAAATGTTTTAGGAAAGGTATCATCAGTAGCAATGTTCTATCTCTAGCTGAATGGAAACTTCCAACATGCTATCTCCATCTCACAGGATCCCATGATACCACAATACATGAATATATTTACATTTTATAATTATATGCTTGCTGTCACCAGAGGAAGCTCTAGAGCAGGGGTGGGTAACGTCCGGCCCGCAGGCCGTATGAGGCCCGCAAATTCATATGGTCTGGCCCTGCCAAGGCAACCGCAGGTGGGACTCGAAATTCAATAAATCTAGGAGCAAACCTGGAAAAGCAGTTGCGAGTAGCAACATCATCAATACCAGCAAACATCATCACACGCCTCACCACAGAGAAGCAGACTCATCACATTAGAGGTGATTTAATTCAATGTTTGACACAATATAACAGGCTAATTTTTAAGTTGATAATTTTGTATGGCCTGCGAATGATGTTATAAATATCCAAATGGCCCTTGGCAGAAAAAAGGTTCCCCACCCCCGGCCTAGAGAGTAAGTGGACTCTTCTTCCACACTGACTAGATGTGTTTAAAGAGTTGGGAGGTACCAACACTAAACCCCACCACATACGACCTTCCAGTCGACTGTGGTTTACACATTCATCGTATGAATTTGCATTTCATCCATAATAGAGGTTTGTTTGGGTTATATCGCGTAAATATATAAATGTGTCATTAAACCCGCCACCACCCGACACAGCCAATTAGTAAGGTTTGTCACGTAAACAGAACATGCCAATTCGTTACTAGTACAGCACAACGGTGTGTTGGAGAGCCAAGCCACAACATTTACAATCTGAGTATGACTCTTCGCCAGTAATTACAACTAGTTGCATCAGGTGACAGCCAGATTCGTGGATGGGGGGGATTAATGAATACATATTAAAGACTATGCATTCAATACCCTGTTGATTTGTGCATCATTGTAACTTTTCAATGGCAGCACTTCTTTAACATGTTTAATTTCACTTCTCAGACTATCAACTTTTTTAGCCCAATGTACAGTGAGGGAAAAAAATATTTGATCCCCTGCTGATTTTGTACGTTTGCCCACTGACAAAGAAATGATCAGTCTATAATTTTAATGGTAGGTTTATTTGAACAGTGAGAGACAGAATAACAACAAAAAAAATACAGAAAAACGCATGTCAAAAATGTTATAAATTGATTTGCATTTTAATGAGGGAAATAAGTATTTGACCCCTCTGCAAAACATGACTTAGTACTTGGTGGCAAAACCCTTGTTGGCAATTACAGAGGTCAGACTTTTCGTGTAGTTGGCCACCAGGTTTGCACACATCTCAGGAGGGATTTTGTCCCACTCCTCTTTGCAGATCTCCAAGTAATTAAGGTTTCGAGGCTGACGTTTGGCAACTCGAACCTTCAGCTCCCTCCACAGATTAAGGTCTGGAGACCGGCTAGGCCACTCCAGGACCTAAATGTGCTTCTTCTTGAGCCACTCCTTTGTTGCCTTGGCCGTGTGTTTTGGGTCATTGTCATGCTGGAATCCCCATCCACGACCCATTTTCAATGCCCTGGCTGAGGGAAGGAGGTTCTCACCCAAGATTTAAAGGTACATGGCCCCGTCCATCGTCCTTTTGATGCGGTGAAGTTGTCCTGTCCCCTTAGCAGAAAAACACCCCCAAAGCTTAATGTTTCCACCTCCATGTTTGACGGTGGGGATGGTGTTCTTGGGGTAATAGGCAGCATTCCTCCTCCTCCAAACACGGCGAGTTGAGTTGATGCCAAAGAGCTCTATTTTGGTCTCATCTGACCACAACACTTTCACCCAGTTGTCCTCTGAATCATTCAGATGTTCATTGGCAAACTTCAAACGGGCATGTATATGTGCTTTCTTGAGCAGGGGAACCTTGCGGGCGCTGCAGGATTTCAGTCCTTCACGGCGTAGTGTGTTACCAATTGTTTTCTTGGTGACTATGGTCCCAGCTGCCTTGAGATCATTGACAAGATCCTCCCGTATAGTTCTGGGCTGATTCCTCACCGTTGTCATAATCATTGCAACTCCATGAGGTGAGATCTTGCATGGAGCCCCAGGCCGAGGAAGATTGATAGTTCTTTTGTGTTTCTTCCATTTGCGAATAATCGCACCAACTGTTGTCACCTTCTCACCAAGCTGCTTGGCAATCGTCTTGTAGTCCATTCCAGCTTTGTGTAGGTCTACAATCTTATCTCTGACATCCTTGGAGAGCTCTTTGGTCTTGGTCATAGTGGAGAGTTTGGAATCCGATTGATTAATTGCTTCTGTGGACAGGTGTCTTTTATACAGGTAACAAGCTGAGATTAGGAGCACTCCCTTTAAGAGTGTGCTCCTAATCTCAGCTCGTTACCTGTATAAAAGACACCTGGGAGCCAGAAATCTTTCTGATTGAGAGGGGGTCAAATACTTATTTCCCTCATTAAAATGCAAATAAATGTATAACATTTTTGACATGCGTTTTTCTGGATTTTTGTTGTTGTTATTCTGCCTCTCACTGTTGAAATAAACCTACCATTAAAATTATAGTGATCATTTCTATGTCAGTGGGCAAAGGTACAAAATCAGCAGGGGAGCAAATACTTTTTCCCTCACTGTATGAGCGTCTTGATGAGAGCAGATTTCTGCGCGGGGTGATGGTGTGACTGCATTCAGATAGGAGTCAATGTGCATTTGTTTTTTTTGGTAAACGCTGTGTGTTATTTTACCATTTCGACCACGTCCGAGCAGAATATTCAGAAATGGTAGAGTTCTACCAGCTTCCACTTCCATGATGAACTGCATTTCATGAGCAGTGTGCTAACCATTACAAAATGGCAGCGGGTCATCATAGCAGGTCATGTCAAACGCCAGTGGATATCCTGCTCAAATGAGCATTAAAGCAGAGATAGCAATTACACATTCCTATTGGATGTACTTGTTTGTTCATAGAGCAACCACTGTTGATTTCCCCACAAAGTGGTACTTATTTCATCAGACCCCGAGGGATTGAGTCATTCACGCTAAGCCCCCGAGCTGGTCTAAAAATCAAAAGCCAGGATTTGTTTTATTCAAACTAATTGCATTGGTGATGATGAGCTGTCCCCCTTACCTTTCGGGATTGCAGCCACAGCCAGACTTGCACGAAAAGCAAGATGCTGTTGACGATGTCATCGGGGTGGATGATCTTGGCATAATCGGATGCGGTCTGAAAACAAGACATTGACATTTCAGAGATTAGTTCATTGAAGGATTGGTCCATTATTTTAATTAACACGTTTTTTTCCTGCTAGACCTTGGGAATTATCTGCATGCAGGCACAAGTGTAAGGGTTTGTGCCAAGTCCAGACTTTCTCCATGATTTCGCCACGATTCAAGACCACATCTGGAGTACGTCAAGGATGCATGCTTGCACCGGCGCTGTTTTGTCAGGTAATCGACTGGATCATGTAAACATGACCCATGACCTTGGAGTCAAGATTGGCCAGCACCACTTCACTGACCTCGACTACGCTGATGATGCAGCCTTGTTTGTTGAGAAGCATCACACTTTCACGCCAGTCCTCCAATATTTCCACAACAATGCAATAAAAATGGGACTATCTGTTTCATGGCAGAAAACAAAAGTCCAGAAGTTTAACACGTAGGCTTTCGCGACCAATATTATTCAGAATAAAGGTTTTTGGGTTAGATCGGGTTATTTATAAATGTGTCGAAACCCTCCACCACCCGACACGGCCAATCAGCAAAATATAGTGTCACGTTGACAAAAGACAATTAGTTCACTACTTTAGCCCACCGGTGTGTTGAAGAGTGAATCCACAACATTTACAGTTTGAATACGACGTTTCGCTGGTAATTACATCCAGCATAATCGGGCAATTCGCCAGAATGGTAAAGCCCTCACTTGCTCTCGGTCTTAAATAGAGCAGCAGGGTGACTTCATCATTTAACTCATTTCAGGTGCAGTGAATTGAGGCGGAGGGGGGGGGGTATTGTAATTATATAATCGATTGGCAATCAGTCAATGGTTATGATTAGTAGTGTTAGGGGCCGTCCATAAATGACGTCACGCGATTTTGGACGATTTTTTACATACCCCCCCCCCCCCATCGTCACACGGCGCACTTAATCTGCCGCTGTACACTGTTGTAGGACCAAACATTTAATAAAAAGACGATTTAATTAAGTAGAACGTGTTGTCTATATTTATTTAAAGTTGCGCATTTTGATGTGACGTCACATTTCTCACCCCCCCCCCCGTCACACATCGTCACAAATGTCTGACCCCCCCCCCCCCAGGTGCGTGACGTCATCTATGGACGGCCCCTTAGTGCTTGATACCTGCGTGTGCCGAGGGTAGAAATACTCGCCCGATCTTCGGGTTACAGGATGAGGATGACTTCACGAGGAAAGTTCGAGAGAGAGACACAGTGATGTCGTCAGGGATGTCAAGACAAGATTGAAACGAGAGTAAATTCCACGTTTGCAGTACTGGTATGGTATGGATTTATTTTTATTGAACAGACATTTGCTGAGGAAGATGCATTTATTAAAAAAAAGTTATTTTCACCTCAAGAAACCTCCCAGGATATCTCAATTTTGCTGAATTGAATATTGTCTGGGGTGGTGCTAAAAGTAATACGAAATGTTCCTGGTAAAGTGTAAAAAAAAACGCGAATGAGTTTTTCTTTTCACGTTCAACTCTTCGCAAATTGAAGTGCTGCAATAAAACAGCACTTAGCGAATACCAGCAAATAATTAGTAGCTGTTTACATTCTAGATTTAAAGCTTTCGTGACTGCTAGGATCCATACTCTTTGGTTCTATTGGGTAAAGTCACGTAGGTGAAAATAAAATAACAAAAAATCACGACGTTTCGGCCACAACACAAGCGGCCTTCATCAGGTGAAGGGACGAGACTGTCTGGAGGACAGCGCTGGAGTGAGAGAAGCCACGCTTAGATCACGACCTTTAAGCTGTCAAGGCGCTTTGTTTTCTTGTCACACAGCTTAAAGGTCGTGATCTAAGCGTGGCTTCTCTCACTCCAGCGCTGTCCTCCAGACAGTCTCGTCCCTTCACCTGATGAAGGCCGCTTGTGTTGTGGCCGAAACGTCGTGATTTTTTGTTATTTTATTTTCACCTACGTGACTTTACCCAATAGAACCAAAGAGTATAGCTATTTACATGTTTGGCCGTTTTAACCTTTCTAGCTACGCATCCTAAACTTGCAAAAAATAACTTGTTGTGAAAACACAATTAATGTTTTAATCAAATCGCAATCACAAATATCACCATACTAAATTGTTGAATATTTTATTCGAAAGCTCATTGCATGTTGTTTAATTTATGTACATATGGCCTCACGTGGTATACTGTATATATGTACCGTTCATTGTGCATTGAACAGTTCCACTATATTGGTCTAATGGAGATGCCTGATATGAAACGACCATGAAGTGGCAAAATACCAAAATGCTGTCATTTAGCTATTCCCCTTCTCTTGCTATTCCTCCTTTGTTGAAGGTGCTCCATTTACATTGGTTTACTATATGGTCCATAGTTTTGGTTACATGCCCACAATCGCAATGTGGCATGTGTCTTTACTATTCCATTCATGATGAAGATGTGTGCGTCAACCTAATGATGTTCTAGTACGGTTGATGGTTCCACCGTGTCTTCGAGGAATGTCAAAGCTAGGAGGTTTGATATTTGGGTCTAGGATAAGGTGTTTATTATGGATGCTAGCGTTATTTCGGAGCTGGATGCTATTCTAGGATGGTGCCAACCAAGAGCTGAACGTTGAGCTCTTGGTTGGTGAAGGGTTGGTGCTTGTCGTTGGCAAGAACACGTGTGACACCTCTGAGGATATTTGGTGGCAAAATGTTCTCCAGAACAGGGAGCCAGAGGGTTGGTGTCTGTTTTAGTGTTCCAGTTATGATGCACATTACATTGTTTGTGTATATAGAAGTTTTGTGTATCAGCTCCCAGGCCAGGCTGGAGCACAACATATTGCCACTGAGTAGAACGATGAGAGGGTAGCAGTTCGCAGCACATAAGCTGAGAGCACCCTAGGTTGTTCCTGTACGTTTATGCAGCAGGGCCATTCTTGATTTGGTCTTTTCACGGATCTGGCTCATGTGGGGCTTGAAGGAGAGGCTTCTGTCCTTGATAACCCCTTTAGAGTAGGGTCACAGCATGCTGGGCTATCGCATGACACATCAATGGTGGCATCTGCTGCTTGATTTTTGAGGTGGAAAGCACAAGTGATTTTGGAGGGATTTCTTAGGCGTCTGCATGCAGTAACAAATATATTCCCAATGAAGTTTGATCAGCTGCTGAAGTATTAGCAATGTTTTGGGGGTTTGTGCCCTGCGCATAAAGGACTATGTCACCTGCACAGGAACTTTCGAGATGATGTACACGGCAGGGCACTTAAAGGTATGTTAAATCATTTCCGGTGTGAGGACTAAATTGTTCCAGTGCTAGTGAGGGAGGCTATTGTTCGTAATTATCTTGCAGCTGTATTTACCAGCGAGAGGTGTACCCTCAAAGTACTGTCGCTGAGCTCCACTTTGACTATTTGTGGAGTAAACCAGCATCGGATGATATTGGGTATCTTCAGCAGGCGGCCATGAGGCCCAAACGGTGTCAACGGCAGCAGCAGAGAGGTCAATCATGGCTGTGCCGCTTCTCTGTTGGCGCTGGAAACCATCTTCTCATGGGGGCGGTGAAGACAATGATCTGTTTACAGTAGCTGCTACAGCTATAAGAGATTTTTTTATTTAGATCGCGTAAATATAAAAATGTGTCGTTAAACCCGCCACCACCCGACACAGACAACTAGTAAGGGTTGTAATGTAAACAGAACATGCCAATTCGTCACTCGTACAGCACACCAGTGTGTTTGAGAGCCAAGCCACAACATTTACAATCTGAGTACGACATTTCGCCAGTAATTACAACTAGCTTCATCAGGCGACAGCCAGATTTGCTACGGCCAGTTCGAAATCCAGCTTGTTCGGGAGCTAAATATCAACAATAAGGTAAAAGTGCAGCCCTGCAATTGCTTACTGACACCATTGCTGGTTGAAGGGCCTCGATTAGGAGATCTAGAGAGCCCTAGAAGATATTTTGGTCCAGTTCCACACTGGCCAGCAGTATAGAATGAGTAAATGTGGACAACATTCAGAGGTAGTCGAATTTTTTTTTATTTTTACAACTCCATTAGGGGTTCCAATAACAACATACAAGTGTGTATACGAGTGTGTGTGTTTGTGTATCAGTGTGTGCACGGGGGGCGGTGGTGTAGTAGTTGGTGCACTTCGCGATGAACCCTGCCACCAGAGTTAATTTCCAGTTCAAGGCCACCAACACCAGTGATGATATCTGAACTGGTCCTGGACCTCCCCTCGGTCGACTTGGCCCGAAATGAGTTCCTGGAGTTATGTGTAAATGTCCGTGCTGGAGAGAGAGGGCATGGTGTTGGCCACCCACCCCCTTGTGTTCCATGCCAGCCTTCCACAGCACTTTTCCCCAACAGTCCGTATAGCTGCGTGTGTGAGTGTTTGCGTGTGCGTAGGTCTCCGTGTGTGTGAGTGTATGTAGTTTCATCTAACGGCTGGAGGTTTTGGGCATGGAGAAGACGTACACATTGGTTGTTTGTTGCCCGTTTCGTGCTTTGGTGATGTGAACCGTGCATCTGTTCATGGCGGAGTTCTCCTCAATGAAGCAAATGTCCTGTCGGTCTTTCATCTTGCGGTTGAAGGTGTGGTAAGTAACGGGGGTGTTGCGGGGTTGAATCTTTTTGTAGTATTCAAGTTTGTTGGCATATTTGCGAATGTATGCCCATTGGTCCACTTGGGTGTTTTCGTTGTGGCGGGAATAGTGTATCTCCTTGTAGGGTTTCTGGAATCGTTGTCCAGTCGGATCGATGGCCTCGTAGACTTCAGGCTCCGGGTCTGGCTTGTATTCCTGCCGCTGCCAAATCGCCACCCGATTTATTTCAGAAGGTTGCAGGTCAATATCTTCATGAGCAACGTTTTCAATGGTGGCTGGAGATTTCGGAAGTCTTTTCTTCATTTTCCTTCGGACTTTTTTTAGTTTGTTTTTCAACGTATTCATGTTGCGACACACAGTCCTGATCTTCTTGCTGATGGGCGGTGACAGGTCCTTAGAAAAAAACAAAAGCAAAGAAATGTTTTAGGAAAGGTATCATCAGTAGCAATGTTCTATCTCTAGCTGAATGGAAACATCCAACATGCTATCTCCATCTCACAGGATCCCATGATACCACAATACATGAATATATTTACATTTTATAATTATATGCTTGCTGTCACCAGAGGAAGCTCTAGAGCAGGGGTGGGTAACGTCCGGCCCGCAGGCCGTATGAGGCCTGCAAATTCATATGGTCTGGCCCTGCCAAGGCTACCGCAGGTGGGACTCGAAATTCAATAAATCTAGGAGCAAACCTGGAAAAGCAGTTGCGAGTAGCAACATCAATACCAGCAAACATCATCACACGCCCCACCAAAGAGAGGCAGACTCATGCCATCACATTAGAGGTGATTTAATTCAATGTTTGACACAATATAACAGGCTAATTTTTAAGTTGATAATTTTGTATGGCCTGCGAATGATGTTATAAATATCCAAATGGCCCTTGGCAGAAAAAAGGTTCCCCACCCCCGGCCTAGAGTGTAAGTGGACTCTTATTCCACACTGACTAGATGTGTTTAAAGAGTTGGGAGGTACCAACACTAAACCCCACCACATACGACCTTCCAGTCGATTGTGGTTTACACATTCATCGTATGAACTTTGCATTTCATCCATAATAGAGGTTTGTTTGGGTTATATCGCGTAAATATATAAATGTGTCATTAAACCCGCCACCACCCCGACACAGCCAATTAGTAAGGTTTGTCACGTAAACAGAAGATGCCAATTCGTTACTAGTACAGCACAACGGTGTGTTGGAGAGCCAAGCCACAACATTTACAATCTGAGTATGATTCTTCGCCAGTAATTACAACTAGTTTCATCAGGTGACAGCCAGATTCGTGGATGGGGGGGATTAATGAATACATATTAAAGACTATGCATTCAATACCCTGTTGATTTGTGCATCATTGTAACTTTTCAATTGCAGCACTTCTTTAACATGTTTAATTTCACTTCTCAGACTATCAACTTTCTTAGCCCGATGTACAGTGAGGGAAAAAAGTATTTGATCCCCTGCTGATTTTGTATGTTTGCCCACTGACAAAGAAATGATCAGTCTATAATTTTAATGGTAGGTTTATTTGAACAGTGAGAGACAGAATAACAACAAAAAAATCCAGAAAAACGCATATCAAAAATGTTATAAATTGATTTGCATTTTAATGAGGGAAATAAGTATTTGACCCCTCTGCAAAACATGACTTAGTACTTGGTGGCAAAACCCTTGTTGGCAATTACAGAGGTCAGACGTTTCTTGTAGTTGGCCACCAGGTTTGCACACATCTCAGGAGGGATTTTGTCCCACTCCTCTTTGCAGATCTCCAAGTCATTAAGGTTTCGAGGCTGACGTTTGGCAACTCGAACCTTCAGCTCCCTCCACAGATTAAGGTCTGGAGACCGGCTAGGCCACTCCAGGACCTAAATGTGCTTCTTCTTGAGCCACTCCTTTGTTGCCTTGGCCGTGTGTTTTGGGTCATTATCATGCTGGAATCCCCATCCACGACCCATTTTCAATGCCCTGGCTGAGGGAAGGAGGTTCTCACCCAAGATTTGAAGGTACATGGCCCCGTCCATCGTCCCTTTGATGCGGTGAAGTTGTCCTGTCCCCTTAGCAGAAAAACACCCCCAAAGCTTAATGTTTCCACCTCCATGTTTGACAGTGGGGATGGTGTTCTTGGGGTAATAGGCAGCATTCCTCCTCCTCCAAACACGGCGAGTTGAGTTGATGCCAAAGAGCTCTATTTTGGTCTCATCTGACCACAACACTTTCACCCAGTTGTCCTCTGAATCATTCAGATGTTCATTGGCAAACTTCAAACGGGCATGTATATGTGCTTTCTTGAGCAGGGGGACCTTGCGGGCGCTGCAGGATTTCAGTCCTTCACGGCGTAGTGTGTTACCAATTGTTTTCTTGGTGACTATGGTCCCAGCTGCCTTGACATCATTGACAAGATCCTCCCGTGTAGTTCTGGGCTGATTCCTCACCGTTCTCATAATCATTGCAACTCCATGAGGTGAGATCTTGCATGGAGCCCCAGGCCGAGGAAGATTTACAGTTCTTTTGTGTTTCTTCCATTTGCGAATAATCGCACCAACTGTTGTCACCTTCTCACCAAGCTGCTTGGCAATCGTCTTGTAGTCCATTCCAGCCTTGTGTAGGTCTACAGTCTTATCTCTGACATCCTTGGAGAGCTCTTTGGTCTTGGTCATGGTGGAGAGTTTGGAATCCGATTGATTAATTGCTTCTGTGGACAGGTGTCTTTTATACAGGTAGCAAGCTGAGATTAGGAGCACTCCCTTTAAGAGTGTGCTCCTAATCTCAGCTCGTTACCTGTATAAAAGACACCTGGGAGCCAGAAATCTTTCTGATTGAGAGGGGGTCAAATACTTATTTCCCTCATTAAAATGCAAATAAATTTATAACATTTTTGACATGCGTTTTTCTGGATTTTTGTTGTTGTTATTCTGCCTCTCACTGTTGAAATAAACCTACCATTAAAATTATAGACTGATCATTTCTTTGTCAGTGGGCAAAGGTACAAAATCAGCAGGGGAGCAAATACTTTTTCCCTCACTGTATGAGCGTCTTGATGAGAGCAGATTTCTACGTGGGGTGATGGTGTGACTGCATTCAGATAGGAGTCAATGTGCATTTGTTTTTTTTGGTAAACGCTGTGTGTTATTTTACCATTTCGACCACGTCCGAGCAGAATATTCAGAAATGGTAGAGTTCTACCAGCTTCCACTTCCATGATGAACTGCATTTCATGAGCAGTGTGCTAACCATTACAAAATGGCAGCGGGTCATCATAGCAGGTCATGTCAAACGCCAGTGGATATCCTGCTCAAATGAGCATTAAAGCAGAGATAGCAATTACACATTCCTATAGGATGTACTTGTTTGTTCATAGAGCAACCACTGTTGATTTCCCCACAAAGTGGTACTTATTTCATCAGACCCCGAGGGATTGAGTCATTCACGCTAAGCCTCCGAGCTGGTCTAAAAATCAAAAGCCAGGATTTGTTTTATTCAGACTAATTGCATTGGTGATGATGAGCTGTCCCCCTTACCTTTCGGGATTGCAGCCACAGCCAGACTTGCACGAAAAGCAAGATGCTGTTGACGATGTCATCGGGGTGGATGATCTTGGCATAATCGGATGCGGTCTGAAAACAAGACATTGACATTTCAGAGATTAGTTCATTGAAGGATTGGTCCATTATTTTAATTAACACGTTTTTTCCTGCTAGACCTTGGGAATTATCTGCATGCAGGCACAAGTGTAAGGGTTTGTGCCAAGTCCAGACTTTCGCCATGATTTCGCCACGATTCAAGACCACATCTGGAGTACGTCAAGGATGCATGCTTGCACCGGCGCTGTTTTGTCAGGTAATCGACTGGATCATGTAAACATGACCCATGACCTTGGAGTCAAGATTGGCCGGCACCACTTCACTGACCTCGACTACGCTGATGATGCAGCCTTGTTTGTTGAGAAGCATCACACTTTCACACCAGTCCTCCAATATTTCCACAACAATGCAATAAAAATGGGACTAACTGTTTCATGGCAGAAAACAAAAGTCCAGAAGTTTAACACGTAGGCTTTCGCGACCAATATTATTCATAATAAAGGTTTTTGGGTTAGATCGGGTTATTTATAAATGTGTCGAAACCGTCCACCACCCGACACGGCCAATCAGCAAAATAAAGTGTCACGTTGACAAAAGACAATTAGTTCACTACTTTAGCCCACCGGTGTGTTGAAGAGTGAATCCACAACATTTACAGTTTGAATATGACGTTTCGCTGGTAATTACATCCAGCATAATCGGGCAATTCGCCAGAATGGTAAAGCCCTCACTTGCTCTCGGTCTTAAATAGAGCAGCAGGGTGACTTCATCATTTAACTCATTTCAGGTGCAGTGAATTGAGGCGGAGGGGTGGGGGGTATTGTAATTATATAATCGATTGGCAATCAGTCAATGGTTATGATTAGTAATGAGTTGTAGATTGGTAATTAGTTGTAAGGTGTGTTATTGTGATTATATGCTACATTAGTAATCCGTTAATGTGTTTCCCTTATAAGGAATTGTAATATGTATTATTTAATAATACGCTTCCAAGCCGCACTAAGCCTATAGCTATCAGAATGATTAAAGTTATTTCTGTTTCTCTCAATTTCAAAGGATTCTCTAATTAGTCTTTGCCAGTAATAATTAGTTTTACACAATACTTCAACGTTATCAAAATCAATTGAGTGTCCTTGTTGACAAGCATGTTTTGCCACTGCCGACAGCTGTGTTTGAGATAATTTAATATTTCTTTGGTGTTCTTTTAGTCTTATGCTGATGTTACGTCCCGTCTGTCCAATATAGCATCTGCCACATGAATAATTAATCCGAAATACACCTTCTGTTGATAATTTAGGTAATTCGTCTTTTGTGCAAGATACTAGTTTTTAAATTTTGTGTACTTTACCAAATCTTACTGTAATGTTTTGCTTTTGCAAAACACGGGCTAATTTGTCAGTTACTCCTGAGATATATGGAATTTTAATTGTTTTAAGAATCTGATCGCTTTCAGCAGTGTTGCTTTGCGATTGTGTTTTGGCATTCAGTGCTCTGTTAATTCGAGTATTATTGTAGCCATTCTGTCGTAATGCTTCTTTAACGTGTTTGATCTCGATTTAAAGCTTTCGTGACTGCAGTAATTCATATTCTTAGTTCTTTCGGTAAAGTCACGTTGAAGGGAAACAACAAAATAATAAAATATATAAAACAATACAAATTCTCACGACGTTTCGACCATAACACAAACGGTCGTCTTCAGGTGTGTTGGTTTGCATAAATTTATTTTTAAACGGTGTATTTATTTATTTATAAAAAACGTTAGCGCCACGCGCAGCGATTTGGCAGTTTATTTAGGACTAGTCCATCTATATTCTGAAAAGAGTAGGGGGGAGACGAATTTTTTTAATGTATGCTGTCTGAAAGCCACTGTAAGCGTGAACAATCAATTAAGACCTGAAATGGTTTATCAAATCTTTCCAATGATTGCTAAGATAGAATCCATCTTCTCAGTTGAAATTGTCTCTGTGCTTGTATATGTGGATAGCCTCATGAACGAATCTCTCATGGTAGCCAGATGGTTTACAAAGAACCTCTGTCTTGGAAAAGTCAATGGCATGTGAGCCTACAGAATTATAACAATGATCTGCCACGGCCGAGGTGTTGGTCCTACCGTGTTTAAGGTCTGCTTTGTGTTCACGAATGCGGTCCGAGACATGGCGTTTGGTTTCTCCAATGTAACTACTACCACAGAGGCAACTTAGTTTGTAGACACCAGGGTATTGTATGTCCGGAATCACATCTTTTACAGACGGAACCAGATCACGGATTTTATGTAATGTGTTGAAACGGACCTGGATCTTGTGTTTATTCAAGATTTTGGAGATCTTTTTTTTAAAATAAATTAATAAATACACCGTTTAAAAATAAATTTATGCAAACCAACACACCTGAAGACGACCTTTTGTGTTATGGTCGAAACGTCGTGAGAATTTTTATTGTTTTATATGTATTTTATTATTTTGTTGTTTCCCTTCAACGTGACTTTACCGAAAGAACTAAGAATATGAATTACTGCAGTCACGAAAGCTTTAAATCAAAAGTTTACAAAATATTGAGGGAACACAGTTCTTTTGCAATTAAGGTCATGGGTAAAATGCAGATCAATAGACGTCTAGCTACACATGTGCAGCCCTCTTGTAAATCCACTGTTGGATGATAGCTACACCACACTGGAGGTTACCTGACCATACTTCATCATGCTGTTGGAGCATAGCATCACAGTAAACAATAGATGCCCTCTGCTGACCACCACATAGCCCCGGACTTGCCTACGACTATATACGTGACTTTACCGAAAGAACCAAGAATATATTTGCCTATGACAATCCGGTATACGTGGTGGTCAATCACCTCAGCACTATCCAGGCTCAACCCTATTTAGCTTCCAAGTTCTGATGAAATCTGGTTCATTCTGGGAAATGTATGACCTTTACTTAAAATACAATCTCACATCACTTGATGCAAGACGAAATCTACATTGGGCTCTGCCATCCATAAAATCTCTTATTGTTAAATCTGTGCTATACTTAATATATTAACCCCATTATTAAACCCAAGAAACATAAGACGCCCATCGAATTTACTTTTAAATCTCCAAAGAACAAGAAAAGGAATAGGTGACAAAGCATTTGCCATTGCAGCTCCAACGTTTCGGAGCAACCTTGTTTCCACCATTAATATCGTAAATTTTCCTTCAAATAATATTATCAAGCAGAAGCTTAGTTCTGGATACCACTGCATTTCTAAATGTGATTCGTAACTTTCATCCTTCCCATGTATTGTTTGTGACATTTTCACGTACAATTTTATTGAGGGACTTTGTGTTGTCTGGGACTGTTTTTGCTGTCGTTTTGCTGCCTTGCCCAAGCTTGGAAATTGGGCAAGGGCATCCTTATTTTTGCGAGAATTCGTTATAATGAGCAATTTTAATTTGAACCCAGTTTGTTCGCAAAACGAGCAATTGTTTGTGAAACGAGCGGAGACCGATTGATGAAATGCGTGCTGTGGCGCCAGGGCCGCAGTTTGTGGTTTGCATCGCGCGCTTTCAGATGCGCTTCTGCGGCCATCTGGAACGTTGGTGAAGGGAGGGTGGCGCTAATTATTTGCAGATGCTGAGGACAGGCACCTGCATTCACTGTAGTTCTTCATGTGTGGTAAATGTGACATTTGATTTTATATTGTTCAAGAGTGGGAAATGTTGGGGCTGAAAAGTAACGTCTTTTAACATGGAAGTCAATGGCGAAACTGTGATCGTTTAACGAATTTTTACTTAACGAGCAATTTCCGTGGAAAGTTTCTCGCTTTTAAGCGAGACACGCCTGTACTTGATCTATTTTAGTTTTATTTTTAGTGATTTGCTTAATTTTCCTATACGTTGTCATCCTATCGTTTTTTTTATTGTAAATTTCTGACCCATCCCGACTGGACCTCTGTAAAAAAAAGTTTCATAGCTCATCGGATTTTTTTCCAGGATATAAATCCTGATTCTGATTTGGTCAAAGGCTATGAACCCACCCTTCACAGTGCCACCACAAGGCAATTACACGTTACTAGTTTTACTACCCGGCTTCGCCCGGGACTTGGATTCTTGTCTTGGACGAATACACGGCCTACGCGGAGGGTGGGGGGGATGCGTGACGTCGGCAGGCACACTGCGTGACGCTACGGCATACTTTTTGCATTGTGAAAGTCTGGAAGCTGCCCATATGCCAAATTTCAAGTTTGTTGCATGTCGGGAAGTATGCTAAACATTTCGAACAGACACGCATTCACAAATTTCCCTTTTATATGTAAGTATATTCTACAAAATTAAAGTCCTTACGTCCGTGTGGAATCCAGTGTCGTCAAGCCCTTGCTCCGGCTTAGTGCACGGCGTTCCTTGAGCCAAGAACTCCACCTTGACCCGTGTGCCCTCATGGTCATCTTTGGTGCCGTCCATCGGTGTTTGCTTGACGGGGACTTGGCCAAATTCAGGAGCGCTTGTGGAGTTCTCCTCAGGGTTGAAGGTTGTTTTTTTCTCCCAAGCACTCGGTGGAGTAATGCGAACATGTTGCCATATTATCGCCGACGTCACCATCAAGGTAATGAGCTTAGACATTTTCGAGGAGTGAGCTGGAAAAGCCGCCTCTCCAGATCGCCAGCGATGTGCGCTTCACTCCCGAGACGTCCCTCACGAATGCCGCGAAGAGCGGCCACGTGACCAAATCGCTATGGCTACAATATGGATGTGACGTCACCGGAAGAGCGCGCTTATTTGGGCATTTTCGATTTAAAGTTTATTTCGCACAGGTAAATATTCGCGATTCTTTTTTGCATCGTCGTGCTTGGTTGATATTCGAGGGGTCGCATTTTAAACGGCTTGACACGAAATACTGTACGTGACTGTAGCGTGCCCAGACCAAGGATCTGTACCATCCTCGCACAACCCAGTTTAGTTAAACCCAGGGGTTGGGTCGTTGGCAACCCAGCCTGAATGTTTTAAACTCTCACAAGTGCTCAGGTTTCCTCCTACGTCTAACCACTCGTCGATTGCCCAGTAACACCTTCATATATCGAGAACCACACGAGCTGTGTCATTTATGGACGGCCACTTAGTGCTTGATACCTGCGTGTGCCGAGGGTAGAAATACTCGCCCGATCTTCGGGTTACAGGATGAGGATGACTTCACGAGGAAAGTTCGAAAGAGACAGTGATGTCGTCGGGGATGTCAAGACAAGATTGAAACGAGAGTAAATTCCACGTTTGCAGTACTGGTATGGATTTCTTTTTATTGAACAGACATTTGCTGAGGAAGATGCATGCATTTAAAAAAAAAGTTATTTTCACCTCAAGAAACCTCCCAGGATATCTCAATTTTGCTGAATTGAATATTGTCTGGGGTGGTGCTAAAAGTAAAATGAAATGTTCCTGGTAAAGTGTAAAAAAAACGCGAATGAGTTTTTCTTTTCACGTTCAACCCTTCGCAAATTGAAGTGCTGCAATAAAACAGCACTTAGCGAATACCAGCAAATAATTAGTAGCTATTTACATGTTTGGCCGTTTTAACCTTTCTAGCTACGCATCCTAAACTTGCAAAAAATAACTTGTGAAAACACAATTGATGTTTTAATCAAATCGCAATCACAAATATCACCATACTAAATTGTTTAATATTTTATTCGAAAGCTCATTGCATGTTTCATTTAGGTACATATGGCCTCACGTGGTATACTGTATATATGTACCGTTCATTGTGCATTGAACAGTTCCACTATATTGGTGTAATGGAGATGCCTGATATGAAACGACCATGAAGTGGCAAAATAGCAAAATACTGTCATTTAGCTATTCCCCTTCTCTTGCTATTCCTCCTCTGTTGAACGAGCTCCATTTACATTGGTTTACTATATGGTCCATAGTTTTGGTTACATGCCCACAATCGCAATGTGGCATGTGTCTTTACTATTCCATTCATGATGAAGATGTGTGCGTCAACCTAATGATGTTCTTGTACGGTTGATGGTTCCACCGTGTCTTCGAGGAATGTCAAAGCTAGGGGGTTTGATATTTGGGTCTAGGATAAGGTGTTTATTATGGATGCTAGCGTTATTTCCGAGCTGGATGCTATTCTAGGATGGTGCCAACCAGAGCTGAACGTTGAGCTCTTGGTTGGTGAAGGGTTGGTGCTTGTCGCTGGCAAGAACACATGTGACACCTCTGAGGATATTTGGAGGCAAAATGTTCTCCAGAACAGGGAGCCAGAGGGTTGGTGTCTGTTTTAGTGTTCCAGTTATGATGCACATTACATTGTTTGTGTATATAGCAGTTTTGTGTATCAGCTCCCAGGCCAGGCTGGAGCACAACATATTGCCACTGAGTAGAACGATGAGAGGGTAGCAGTTCGCAGCACATAAGCTGAGAGCACCCTAGGTTGTTCCTGTACTTTTATGCATCAGGGCCATTCTTGATTTGGTCTTTTCACGGATCTGGCTCATGTGGGGCTTGAAGGAGAGGCTTCTGTCCTTGATAACCCCTTTAGAGTAGGGTCACAGCACGCTGCGCTATCACATGACACATCAATGGTGGCATCTGCTGCTTGATTTTTGAGGTGGAAAGCACAAGTGATTTTGGAGGGATTTCTTAGGCGTCTGCATGCAGTAACAAATATATTCCCAATGAAGTTTGATCAGCTGCTGAAGTATTAGCAATGTTTTGGGGGTTTGTGCCCTGCGCATAAAGGACTATGTCACCTGCACAGGAACTTTCGAGATGATGTACATGGCAGGGCACTTAAAGGTATGTTAAATCATTTCCGGTGTGAGGACTAACTTGTTCCAGTGCTAGTGAGGGAGGCTATTGTTCGTAATTATCTTGCAGCTGTATTTACCAGCGAGAGGTGTACCCTCAAAGTACTGTCGCTGAGCTCCACGTCGACTATTTGTGGAGTAAACCAGCATCGGATGATATTGGGTATCTTCAGCAGGTGGCCATGAGGCCCAAACGGTGTCAACGGCAGCAGCAGAGAGGTCAATCATGGCTGTGCCGGTTCTCTGTTGGTGCTGGAAATCATCTTCTAATGGGGTGCGGTGAAGACAATGATGTATTTACAGGAGCTGCTACGGCCAGTTTGAAATCCAGTTTGTTCGGGAGCTAAATTGCTTATTGACACCATTTCTGGTGGAATGGCCTCGATTTGAAGGAGCTCGAGGGAGCCCTAGAACGTATTTTGGTCTAATCCCACACTGGCCAGCAGTATAGAACGAGCAAACCGTGGAGAACATTCAGAGGTAGTTAGTCCATATAGCTGCGTGTGTGAGTGTTTGCGTGTGCGTAGGTCTCCGTGTGTGTGAGTGTATATAGTTTAATCCCAAAGCTGGATGTTTTGGGCATGAAGAAGCCGTAAACTTTGGTTGTTTCTTGTCCATTTGAGGAAGGTTGCAGGTCAATGTCTTCATGAGCAACGTTTACAATGGTGACCAAAGATTTCGGAATTCTTTTCTTCATTTTACTTTGGGCTTTTTCGAGTTCATATTGAAATGTATTCACGTTGCGACACACAGTCCTGATCTTTTTGCAGGTGGGCGGTGACAGGTCCTTTGAAAAAAAAAAACAAAAGCAAGATTTTTTTTTTTAGGAAAAGTAGCTGTGTTCTATCTACAGCTGGATGAAAACTCCAACATGCTGTCTCCATCCCACAGGATTCCATGCTACCACAATCCATGAATACAATTACATTTCATGATCTATGCTTGCTGCCACTAGATAAAGCTCTAGAGGATAATTTGTCTATTCTGACTAGATGTATTGAAAGAGTTTGGAGGTACCAACACTTTACCCCACCACAAGTAAACTTTGCTTACTTGAAAAATGGGCAAACCACAGATTAGTTCATTGAAGGATTGCTCCGTTATTTTAATAAATATTTTTTTTTATCCTGCTGGACCTTGTGAATGATCTGCATGCAGGCACAAGTGTAAGGGTTCGTGTCGAGTCTGGACTTTCCCCACGATTCAAGACCACATCTTAAGTACGTCAATGATGCATGCTTGCACCCATACTCTTCTGTCAGACGATCGACCGGATCTTGAAAACATGACCCTTGACCTTGGAGGCAAGATTGGCTGGCACCACTTGACTGACATGGACTACGTTGCTGATCCAGCCTTGTTTTTTGAGACGCATGAAACTTTCACAACAGTTCTCCAATATTTTCACAACAATGTAAGACAAATGGGACTAACTGTTTCATGGCAGAAAACAAAAGTCCAGAAGTTTAACACGTAGGCTTTCGCGACCAATATTATTCATAATAAAGGTTTTTGGGTTAGATCGGGTTATTTATAAATGTGTCGAAACCCTCCACCACCCGACACGGCCAATCAGCAAAATAAAGTGTCACGTTGACAAAAGACAATTAGTTCACTACTTTAGCCCACCGGTGTGTTGAAGAGTGAATCCACAACATTTACAGTTTGAATACGACGTTTCGCTGGTAATTACATCCAGCATAATCGGGCAATTCGCCAGAATGGTAAAGCCCTCACTTGCTCTCGGTCTTAAATAGAGCAGCAGGGTGACTTCATCATTTAACTCATTTCAGGTGCAGTGAATTGAGGCGGAGGGGAGGGGGGGTATTGTAATTATATAATCGATTGGCAATCAGTCAATGGTTATGATTAGTAATGAGTTGTAGATTGGTAATTAGTTGTAAGGTGTGTTATTGTGATTATATGCTACATTAGTAATCCGTTAATGTGTTTCCCTTATAAGGAATTGTAATATGTATGATTTAATAATACACTTCCAAGCCGCACTAAGCCTATAGCTATCAGAACGATTAAAGTTATTTCTGTTTCTCTCAATTTCAAAGGATTCTCTAATTAGTCTTTGCCAGTAATAATTAGTTTTACACAACACTTCAACGTTATCAAAATCAATTGAATGTCCTTGTTGACAAGCATGTTCTGCCACTGCCGACAGCTGTGTTTGAGATAATTTAATATTTCTTTGGTGTTCTTTTAGTCTTATGCTGATGTTACGTCCCGTCTGTCCAATATAGCATCTGCCACATAAATAATTAATCCGAAATACACCTTCTGTTGATAATTTAGGTAATTCGTCTTTCGTGCAAGATACTAGTTTTTGAATTTTGTGTACTTTACCAAATCTTACTGTAATGTTTTGCTTTTGCAAAACACGGGCTAATTTGTCAGTTACTCCTGAGATATATGGAATTTTAATTGTTTTAAGAATCTGATCGCTTTCAGCAGTGTTGCTTTGCGATCGTGATTTGGCATTCAGTGCTCTGTTAATTTGAGTATTATTGTAGCCATTCTGTCGTAATGCTTCGTTAACGTGTTTGATCTCGATTTAAAGCTTTTGTGACTGCAGTAATTCATATTCTTAGTTCTTTCGGTAAAGTCACGTTGAAGGGAAACAAAAAAATAATAAAATATATATAAAACAATAAAAATTCTCACGACGTTTCGACCATAACACAAACGGTCGTCTTCAGGTGTGTTGGTTTGTATGAATTTATTTTTAAACGGTGTATTTATTTATTTATAAAAAAAACGTTAGCGCCACGCGCAGCGATTTGGCAGTTTATTTAGGACTAGTCCATCTATATTCTGAAAAGAGGAGGGGGGAGACGAATTTTTTTTTTAATGTATGCTGTCTGAAAGCCACTGTAAGCGTGAACAATCAATTAAGACCTGAAATGGTTTATCAAATCTTTCCAATGATTGCTAAGATAGAATCCATCTTCTCGGTTAAAATTGTCTCTGTGCTTGTATATGTGGATAGCCTCATGAACGAATCTCTCATGGTAGCCAGATGGCTTACAAAGAACCTCTGTCTTGGAAAAGTCAATAGCATGTGAGCCTACTGAATTATAACAATAATCTGCCACGGCCGAGGTGTTGGTCCTACCGTGTTTAAGGTCTGCTTTGTGTTCACGAATGCGGTCCGAGACATGGCGTTTGGTTTCTCCAATGTAACTACTACCACAGAGGCAACTTAGTTTGTAGACACCAGGGTATTGTATGTCCGGAATCACATCTTTTACAGACGGAACCAGATCACGGATTTTATGTAATGTGTTGAAACGGACCTGGATCTTGTGTTTATTCAAGATTTTGGAGATATTTTTTTAATAAATAAATAAATACACCGTTTAAATTAAATTTATGCAAACCAACACACCTGAAGACGACAGTTTGTGTTATGGTCGAAACGTCGTGAGAATTTGTATTGTTTTATATATTTTATTATTTTGTTGTTTCCCTTCAACGTGACTTTACCGAAAGAACTAAGAATATGAATTACTGCAGTCACGAAAGCTTTAAATCAAAAGTTTACAAGATATTGAGGGAACACAGTTCTTTTGCAATTAAGGTCATGGGTAAAATGCAGATCAATAGACGTCTAGCTACACATGTGCAGCCCTTTTGTAAATCCACTGTTGGATGATAGCTACACCACACTGGAGGTTACCTGACCATACTTCATCATGCTGTTGGAGCATAGCATCACAGTAAACAATAGATGCCCTCTGCTGACCACCACATAGCCCCGGACTTGCCTACGACTATATACGTGACTTTACCGAAAGAACCAAGAATATATTTGCCTATGACAATCCGGTATACGTGGTGGTCAATCACCTCAGCACTATCCAGGCTCAACCCTATTTAGCTTCCAAGTTCTGATGAAATCTGGTTCATTCTGGGAAATGTATGACCTTTACTTAAAATACAATCTCACATCACTTGATGCAAGACGAAATCTACATTGGACTCAGACGCCCATCGAATTTACTTTTAAATCTCCCAAGAACAAGAAAAGGAATAGGTGACAAAGCATTTGCCATTGCAGCAACAACGTTTCGGAGCAACCTTGTTTCCACCATTAATATCGTAAATTTTCCTTCAAATAATATCAAGCAGAAGCTTAGTTCTGGATACCACTGCATTTCTAAATGTGATTCGTAACTTTCATCCTTCCCATGTATTGTTTGTGACATTTTCACGTACAAGGAGCAACCTTGTTTCCACCATTAATATCGTAAATTTTCCTTCAAATAATATCAAGCAGAAGCTTAGTTCTGGATACCACTGCATTTCTAAATGTGATTCGTAACTTTCATCCTTCCCATGTATTGTTTGTGACATTTTCACGTACAATTTTATTGAGGGACTTTGTGTTGTCTGGGACTGTTTTTGCTGTCGTTTTGCTGCCTTGCCCAAGCTTGGAAATTGGGCAAGGGCATCCTTATTTTTGCGAGAATTCGTTATAATGAGCAATTTTAATTTGAACCCAGTTTGTTCGCAAAACGAGCAATTGTTTGTGAAACGAGCGGAAACCGATTGATGAAATGCGTGCTGTGGCGCCAGGGCCGCAGTTTGTGGTTTGCATCGCGCGCTTTCAGATGCGCTTCTGCGGCCATCTGGAACGTTGGTGAAGGGAGGGTGGCGCTAATTATTTGCAGATGTTGAGGACAGGCACCTGCATTCACTGTAGTTCTTCATGTGTGGTAAATGTGACATTTGATTTTATATTGTTCAAGAGTGGGAAATGTTGGGGCTGAAAAGTAACGTCATTTAACATGGAAGTCAATGGCGAAACTGTGATCGTTTAACGAATTTTTACTTAACGAGCAATTTCCGTGGAAAGTTTCTCGCTTTTAAGCGAGACACGCCTGTACTTGATCTATTTTATTGTTTTATTTTTAGTGATTTGCTTAATTTTCCTATACGTTGTCATCCTATCGTTTTTTTTGTATTGTAAATTTCTGACCCATCCCGACTGGACCTCTGTAAAAAAAAGTTTCATAGCTCATCGGATTTTTTTCCAGGATATAAATCCTGATTCTGATTTGGTCAAAGGCTATCAACCCACCCTTCACAGTGCCACCACAAGGCAATTACACGTTACTAGTTTTACTACCCGGCTTCGCCCGGGACTTGGATTCTTGTCTTGGACGAATACACGGCCTACGCGGAGGGTGGGGGGGATGCGTGACGTCGGCAGGCACACTGCGTGACGCTACGGCATACTTTTTGCATTGTGAAAGTCTGGAAGCTGCCCATATGCCAAATTTCAAGTTTGTTGCATGTCGGGAAGTATGCTAAACATTTTGAACAGACACGCATTCACAAATTTCCCTTTTATATGTAAGTATATTCTACAAAATTAAAGTCCTTACGTCCGTGTGGAATCCAGTGTCGTCAAGCCCTTGCTCCGGCTTAGCAGTGCACGGCGTTCCTTGAGCCAAGAACTCCACCTTGACCCGTGTGCCCTCAGGGTCATCTTTGGTGCCGTCCATCGGTGGTTGCTTGACAGGGACTTGGCCAAATTCAGGAGCGCTTGTGGAGTTCTCCTCAGGGTTGAAGGTTGTTTTTTTCTCCCAAGCACTCGGTGGAGTAATGCGAACATGTTGCCATATTATCGCCGACGTCACCATCAAGGTAATGAGCTTAGACATTTTCGAGGAGTGAGCTGGAAAAGCCGCCTCTCCAGATCGCCAGCGATGTGCGCTTCACTCCCGAGACGTCCCTCACGAATGCCGCGAGGAGCGGCCACGTGACCAAATCGCTATGGCTACAATCTGGATGTGACGTCACCGGAAGAGCGCGCTTATTTGGGCATTACTTTTTGATTTAAAGCTTATTTCGCACAGGTAAATATTCGCGATTCTTTTTTGCATCGTCGTGCTTGGTTGATATTCGAGGGGTCGCATTTTAAACGGCTTGACACGAAATACTGTACGTGACTGTAGCGTGCCCAGACCAAGGATCTGTACCATCCTCGCACAACCCAGTTTAGTTAAACCCAGGGGTTGGGTCGTTGGCAACCCAGCCTGAATGTTTTAAACTCTCACAAGTGCTCAGGTTTCCTCCTACGTCTAACCACTCGTCGATTGCCCAGTAACACCTTCATATATCGAGGACCACACGAGCTGTGTCATTTATGGACGGCCCCTTAGTGCTTGATACCTGCGTGTGCCGAGGGTAGAAATACTCGCCCGATCTTCGGGTTACAGGATGAGGATGACTTCACGAGGAGGTCTCATAATGTTAATGCTCACCCCGAGCCCTCAATACTCTGATAGTGCGCTGTTTTTGAGTTGTATGCCTTTTGGTGTCTTCTGGTCCAACACCAATGGAGACTAGGCTCTAAGAAAAGCTGTCTCGGGTGTGGACCAATCAAATTCAAGGACAGTGCATATTATTATCAGAGTTGTCTTTTTTGTTTTGCATTTTGACTGCTTGTGTTGTGGTTATTGCAAACATGATGCCTTGAATAAAGGTGTCAGTCTTTGTGCCAGTTAAAAGGGTAAAACCTATTTCTATATCTTGTTTCTGGCAAAGGAGGTCTCATAATGTTAATGCTCACCCCGAGCCCTCAATACTCTGATAGTGCGCTGTTTTTGAGTTGCACGCCTTTTGGCGTCTTCTGGTCCAACACCCCTTAGTGCTTGATACCTGCGTGTGCCGAGGGTAGAAATACTCGCCCGATCTTCGGGTTACAGGATGAGGATGACTTCACGAGGAAAGTTCGAGAGAGAGAGACAGTGATGTCGTCGGGGATGTCAAGACAAGATTGAAACGAGAGTAAATTCCACGTTTGCAGTACTGGTATGGTATGGATTTCTTTTTATTGAACAGACATTTGCTGAGGAAGATGCATGCATTTAAAAAAAGTTATTTTCACCTCAAGAAACCTCCCAGGATATTTCAATTTTGCTGAATTGAATATTGTCTGGGGTGGTGCTAAAAGTAATATGAAATTTTCCTGGTAAAGTGTAAAAAAAAACGCGAATGAGTTTTTCTTTTCACGTTCAACCCTTCGCAAATTGAAGTGCTGCAATAAAACAGCACTTAGCGAATACCAGCAAATAATTAGTAGCTATTTACATTCTAGATTTAAAGCTTTCGTGTTTCTAGGATCCATACTCTTTGGTTCTATTGGGTAAAGTCACGTAGGTGAAAATAAAATAACAAAAAATCACGACGTTTCGGCCACAACACAAGCGGCCTTCATCAGGTGTTTTCTTGTCACACAGCTTAAAGGTCGTGATCTAAGCGTGGCTTATCTCACTCCAGCGCTGTCCTCCAGACAGTCTCGTCCCTTCACCTGATGAAGGCCGCTTGTGTTGTGGCCGAAACGTCGTGATTTTTTGTTATTTTATTTTCACCTACGTGACTTTACCCAATAGAACCAAAGAGTATAGCTATTTACATGTTTGGCCGTTTTAACCTTTCTAGCTACGCATCCTAAACTTGCAAAAAATAACTTGTTGTGAAAACACAATTGATGTTTTAATCAAATCGCAATCACAAATATCACCATACTAAATTGTTGAATATTTTATTCGAAAGCTCATTGCATGTTGTTTAATTTATGTACATATGGCCTCACGTGGTATACTGTATATATGTACCGTTCATTGTGCATTGAACAGTTCCACTATATTGGTCTAATGGAGATGCCTGATATGAAACGACCATGAAGTGGCAAAATACCAAAATGCTGTCATTTAGCTATTCCCCTTCTCTTGCTATTCCTCCTTTGTTGAAGGTGCTCCATTTACATTGGTTTACTATATGGTCCATAGTTTTGGTTACATGCCCACAATCGCAATGTGGCATGTGTCTTTACTATTCCATTCATGATGAAGATGTGTGCGTCAACCTAATGATGTTCTAGTACGGTTGATGGTTCCACCGTGTCTTCGAGGAATGTCAAAGCTAGGAGGTTTGATATTTGGGTCTAGGATAAGGTGTTTATTATGGATGCTAGCGTTATTTCGGAGCTGGATGCTATTCTAGGATGGTGCCAACCAAGAGCTGAACGTTGAGCTCTTGGTTGGTGAAGGGTTGGTGCTTGTCGTTGGCAAGAACACGTGTGACACCTCTGAGGATATTTGGTGGCAAAATGTTCTCCAGAACAGGGAGCCAGAGGGTTGGTGTCTGTTTTAGTGTTCCAGTTATGATGCACATTACATTGTTTGTGTATATAGAAGTTTTGTGTATCAGCTCCCAGGCCAGGCTGGAGCACAACATATTGCCACTGAGTAGAACGATGAGAGGGTAGCAGTTCGCAGCACATAAGCTGAGAGCACCCTAGGTTGTTCCTGTACGTTTATGCAGCAGGGCCATTCTTGATTTGGTCTTTTCACGGATCTGGCTCATGTGGGGCTTGAAGGAGAGGCTTCTGTCCTTGATAACCCCTTTAGAGTAGGGTCACAGCACGCTGGGCTATCGCATGACACATCAATGGTGGCATCTGCTACTTGATTTTTGAGGTGGAAATCACAAGTGATTTTGGAGGGATTTCTTAGGCGTCTGCATGCAGTAACAAATATATTCCCAATGAAGTTTGATCAGCTGCTGAAGTATTAGCAATGTTTTGGGGGTTTGTGCCCTGCGCATAAAGGACTATGTCACCTGCACAGGAACTTTCGAGATGATGTACACGGCAGGGCACTTAAAGGTATGTTAAATCATTTCCGGTGTGAGGACTAAATTGTTCCAGTGCTAGTGAGGGAGGCTATTGTTCGTAATTATCTTGCAGCTGTATTTACCAGCGAGAGGTGTACCCTCAAAGTACTGTCGCTGAGCTCCACTTTGACTATTTGTGGAGTAAACCAGCATCAGATGATATTGGGTATCTTCAGCAGGCGGCCATGAGGCCCAAACGGTGTCAACGGCAGCAGCAGAGAGGTCAATCATGGCTGTGCCGCTTCTCTGTTGGCGCTGGAAACCATCTTCTCATGGGGGCGGTGAAGACAATGATCTGTTTACAGTAGCTGCTACAGCTATAAGAGATTTTTTTATTTAGATCGCGTAAATATAAAAATGTGTCGTTAAACCCGCCACCACCCGACACAGACAACTAGTAAGGGTTGTAATGTAAACAGAACATGCCAATTCGTCACTCGTACAGCACACCAGTGTGTTTGAGAGCCAAGCCACAACATTTACAATCTGAGTACGACATTTCGCCAGTAATTACAACTAGCTTCATCAGGCGACAGCCAGATTTGCTACGGCCAGTTCGAAATCCAGCTTGTTCGGGAGCTAAATATCAACAATAAGGTAAAAGTGCAGCCCTGCAATTGCTTACTGACACCATTGCTGGTTGAAGGGCCTCGATTAGGAGATCTAGAGAGCCCTAGAAGATATTTTGGTCCAGTTCCACACTGGCCAGCAGTATAGAATGAGTAAATGTGGACAACATTCAGAGGTAGTCGAATTTTTTTTAATTTTTACAACTCCATTAGGAGTTCCAATAACAACATACAAGTGTGTATACGAGTGTGTGTGTTTGTGTATCAGTGTGTGCACGGGGGGCGGTGGTGTAGTAGTTGGTGCACTTCGCGATGAACCCTGCCACCAGAGTTAATTTCCAGTTCAAGGCCACCAACACCAGTGATGATATCTGAACTGGTCCTGGACCTCCCCTCGGTCGACTTGGCCCGAAATGAGTTCCTGGAGTTGTGTGTAAATGTCCGTGCTGGAGAGAGAGGGCATGGTGTTGGCCACCCACCCCCTTGTGTTCCATGCCAGCCTTCCACAGCACTTTTCCCCAACAGTCCGTATAGCTGCGTGTGTGAGTGTTTGCGTGTGCGTAGGTCTCCGTGTGTGTGAGTGTATGTAGTTTCATCTAACGGCTGGAGGTTTTGGGCATGGAGAAGACGTACACATTGGTTGTTTGTTGCCCGTTTCGTGCTTTGGTGATGTGAACCGTGCATCTGTTCATGGCGGAGTTCTCCTCAATGAAGCAAATGTCCTGTCGGTCTTTCATCTTGCGGTTGAAGGTGTGGTAAGTAACGGGGGTGTTGCGGGGTTGAATCTTTTTGTAGTATTCAATTTTGTTGGCATATTTGCGAATGTATGCCCATTGGTCCACTTGGGTGTTTTCGTTGTGGCGGGAAAAGTGTATCTCCTTGTAGGGTTTCTGGAATCGTTGTCCAGTCGGATCGATGGCCTCGTAGACTTCAGGCTCCGGGTCTGGCTTGTATTCCTGCCGCTGCCAAATCGCCACCCGATTTATTTCAGAAGGTTGCAGGTCAATATCTTCATGAGCAACGTTTTCAATGGTGGCTGGAGATTTCGGAAGTCTTTTCTTCATTTTCCTTCGGACTTTTTTTAGTTTGTTTTTCAACGTATTCATGTTGCGACACACAGTCCTGATCTTCTTGCTGATGGGCGGTGACAGGTCCTTAGAAAAAAACAAAAGCAAAGAAATGTTTTAGGAAAGGTATCATCAGTAGCAATGTTCTATCTCTAGCTGAATGGAAACATCCAACATGCTATCTCCATCTCACAGGATCCCATGATACCACAATACATGAATATATTTACATTTTATAATTATATGCTTGCTGTCACCAGAGGAAGCTCTAGAGCAGGGGTGGGTAACGTCCGGCCCGCAGGCCGTATGAGGCCCGCAAATTCATATGGTCTGGCCCTGCCAAGGCAACCGCAGGTGGGACTCGAAATTCAATAAATCTAGGAGCAAACCTGGAAAAGCAGTTGCGAGTAGCAACATCATCAATACCAGCAAACATCATCACACGCCCCACCAAAGAGAGGCAGACTCATGCCATCACATTAGAGGTGATTTAATTCAATGTTTGACACAATATAACAGGCTAATTTTTAAGTTGATAATTTTGTATGGCCTGCGAATGATGTTATAAATATCCAAATGGCCCTTGGCAGAAAAAAGGTTCCCCACCCCCGGCCTAGAGTGTAAGTGGACTCTTCTTCCACACTGACTAGATGTGTTTAAAGAGTTGGGAGGTACCAACACTAAACCCCACCACATACGACCTTCCAGTCGATTGTGGTTTACACATTCATCGTATGAACTTTGCATTTCATCCATAATAGAGGTTTGTTTGGGTTATATCGCGTAAATATATAAATGTGTCATTAAACCCGCCACCACCCCGACACAGCCAATTAGTAAGGTTTGTCACGTAAACAGAACATGCCAATTCGTTACTAGTACAGCACAACGGTGTGTTGGAGAGCCAAGCCACAACATTTACAATCTGAGTATGATTCTTCGCCAGTAATTACAACTAGTTTCATCAGGTGACAGCCAGATTCGTGGATGGGGGGGATTAATGAATACATATTAAAGACTATGCATTCAATACCCTGTTGATTTGTGCATCATTGTAACTTTTCAATTGCAGCACTTCTTTAACATGTTTAATTTCACTTCTCAGACTATCAACTTTCTTAGCCCGATGTACAGTGAGGGAAAAAAGTATTTGATCCCCTGCTGATTTTGTACGTTTGCCCACTGACAAAGAAATGATCAGTCTATAATTTTAATGGTAGGTTTATTTGAACAGTGAGAGACAGAATAACAACAAAAACATCCAGAAAAACGCATGTCAAAAATGTTATAAATTGATTTGCATTTTAATGAGGGAAATAAGTATTTGACCCCTCTGCAAAACATGACTTAGTACTTGGTGGCAAAACCCTTGTTGGCAATTACAGAGGTCAGACGTTTCTTGTAGTTGGCCACCAGGTTTGCACACATCTCAGGAGGGATTTTGTCCCACTCCTCTTTGCAGATCTCCAAGTCATTAAGGTTTCGAGGCTGACGTTTGGCAACTCGAACCTTCAGCTCCCTCCACAGATTAAGGTCTGGAGACCGGCTAGGCCACTCCAGGACCTAAATGTGCTTCTTCTTGAGCCACTCCTTTGTTGCCTTGGCCGTGTGTTTTGGGTCATTGTCATGCTGGAATCCCCATCCACGACCCATTTTCAATGCCCTGGCTGAGGGAAGGAGGTTCTCACCCAAGATTTGAAGGTACATGGCCCCGTCCATCGTCCCTTTGATGCGGTGAAGTTGTCCTGTCCCCTTAGCAGAAAAACACCCCCAAAGCTTAATGTTTCCACCTCCATGTTTAACGGTGGGGATGGTGTTCTTGGGGTAATAGGCAGCATTCCTCCTCCTCCAAACACGGCGAGTTGAGTTGATGCCAAAGAGCTCTATTTTGGTCTCATCTGACCACAACACTTTCACCCAGTTGTCCTCTGAATCATTCAGATGTTCATTGGCAAACTTCAAACGGGCATGTATATGTGCTTTCTTGAGCAGGGGGACCTTGCGGGCGCTGCAGGATTTCAGTCCTTCACGGCGTAGTGTGTTACCAATTGTTTTCTTGGTGACTATGGTCCCAGCTGCCTTGAGATCATTGACAAGATCCTCCCGTGTAGTTCTGGGCTGATTCCTCACCGTTCTCATAATCATTGCAACTCCATGAGGTGAGATCTTGCATGGAGCCCCAGGCCGAGGAAGATTTACAGTTCTTTTGTGTTTCTTCCATTTGCGAATAATCGCACCAACTGTTGTCACCTTCTCACCAAGCTGCTTGGCAATCGTCTTGTAGTCCATTCCAGCCTTGTGTAGGTCTACAGTCTTATCTCTGACATCCTTGGAGAGCTCTTTGGTCTTGGTCATGGTGGAGAGTTTGGAATCCGATTGATTAATTGCTTCTGTGGACAGGTGTCTTTTATACAGGTAGCAAGCTGAGATTAGGAGCACTTCCTTTAAGAGTGTGCTCCTAATCTCAGCTCGTTACCTGTATAAAAGACACCTGGGAGCCAGAAATCTTTCTGATTGAGAGGGGGTCAAATACTTATTTCCCTCATTAAAATGCAAATAAATTTATAACATTTTTGACATGCGTTTTTCTGGATTTTTGTTGTTGTTATTCTGCCTCTCACTGTTGAAATAAACCTACCATTAAAATTATAGACTGATCATTTCTTTGTCAGTGGGCAAAGGTACAACATCAGCAGGGGAGCAAATACTTTTTCCCTCACTGTATGAGCATCTTGATGAGAGCAGATTTCTGCGCGGGGTGATGGTGTGACTGCATTCAGATAGGAGTCAATGTGCATTTGTTTTTTTTGGTAAACGCTGTGTGTTATTTTACCATTTCGACCACGTCCGAGCAGAATATTCAGAAATGGTAGAGTTCTACCAGCTTCCACTTCCATGATGAACTGCATTTCATGAGCAGTGTGCTAACCATTACAAAATGGCAGCGGGTCATCATAGCAGGTCATGTCAAACGCCAGTGGATATCCTGCTCAAATGAGCATTAAAGCAGAGATAGCAATTACACATTCCTATAGGATGTACTTGTTTGTTCATAGAGCAACCACTGTTGATTTCCCCACAAAGTGGTACTTATTTCATCAGACCCCGAGGGATTGAGTCATTCACGCTAAGCCTCCGAGCTGGTCTAAAAATCAAAAGCCAGGATTTGTTTTATTCAGACTAATTGCATTGGTGATGATGAGCTGTCCCCCTTACCTTTCGGGATTGCAGCCACAGCCAGACTTGCACGAAAAGCAAGATGCTGTTGACGATGTCATCGGGGTGGATGATCTTGGCATAATCGGATGCGGTCTGAAAACAAGACATTGACATTTCAGAGATTAGTTCATTGAAGGATTGGTACATTATTTTAATTAACACGTTTTTTCCTGCTAGACCTTGGGAATTATCTGCATGCAGGCACAAGTGTAAGGGTTTGTGCCAAGTCCAGACTTTCGCCATGATTTCGCCACGATTCAAGACCACATCTGGAGTACGTCAAGGATGCATGCTTGCACCGGCGCTGTTTTGTCAGGTAATCGACTGGATCATGTAAACATGACCCATGACCTTGGAGTCAAGATTGGCCGGCACCACTTCACTGACCTCGACTATGCTGATGATGCAGCCTTGTTTGTTGAGAAGCATCACACTTTCACACCAGTCCTCCAATATTTCCACAACAATGCAATAAAAATGGGACTAACTGTTTCATGGCAGAAAACAAAAGTCCAGAAGTTTAACACGTAGGCTTTCGCGACCAATATTATTCATAATAAAGGTTTTTGGGTTAGATCGGGTTATTTATAAATGTGTCGAAACCCTCCACCACCCGACACGGCCAATCAGCAAAATAAAGTGTCACGTTGACAAAAGACAATTAGTTCACTACTTTAGCCCACCGGTGTGTTGAAGAGTGAATCCACAACATTTACAGTTTGAATACGACGTTTCGCTGGTAATTACATCCAGCATAATCGGGCAATTCGCCAGAATGGTAAAGCCCTCACTTGCTCTCGGTCTTAAATAGAGCAGCAGGGTGACTTCATCATTTAACTCATTTCAGGTGCAGGGAATTGAGGCGGAGGGGGGGGGGTATTGTAATTATATAATCGATTGGCAATCAGTCAATGGTTATGATTAGTAATGAGTTGTAGATTGGTAATTAGTTGTAAGGTGTGTTATTGTGATTATATGCTACATTAGTAATCCGTTAATGTGTTTCCCTTATAAGGAATTGTAATATGTATTATTTAATAATACGCTTCCAAGCCGCACTAAGCCTATAGCTATCAGAACGATTAAAGTTATTTCTGTTTCTCTCAATTTCAAAGGATTCTCTAATTAGTCTTTGCCAGTAATAATTAGTTTTACACAACACTTCAACGTTATCAAAATCAATTGAGTGTCCTTGTTGACAAGCATGTTCTGCCACTGCCGACAGCTGTGTTTGAGATAATTTAATATTTCTTTGGTGTTCTTTTAGTCTTATGCTGATGTTACGTCCCGTCTGTCCAATATAGCATCTGCCACATAAATAATTAATCCGAAATACACCTTCTGTTGATCATTTAGGTAATTCGTCTTTCGTGCAAGATACTAGTTTTTAAATTTTGTGTACTTTACCAAATTTTACTGCAATGTTTTGCTTTTGCAAAACACGGGCTAATTTGTCAGTTACTCCTGAGATATATGGAATTTTAATTGTTTTAAGAATCTGATCGCTTTCAGCAGTGTTGCTTTGCGATCGTGTTTTGGCATTCAGTGCTCTGTTAATTTGAGTATTATTGTAGCCATTCTGTCGTAATGCTTCTTTAACGTGTTTGATCTCGATTTAAAGCTTTCGTGACTGCAGTAATTCATATTCTTAGTTCTTTCGGTAAAGTCACGTTGAAGGGAAACAACAAAATAATAAAATATATATATAAAACAATACAAATTCTCACGACGTTTCGACCATAACACAAACGGTCGTCTTCAGGTGTGTTGGTTTGCATGAATTTATTTTTAAACGGTGTATTTATTTATTTATAAAAAAACGTTAGAGCCATGCGCAGCGATTTGGCAGTTTATTTAGGACTAGTCCATCTATATTCTGAAAAGAGTAGGGGGGAGACGAATTTTTTTTTTAATGTATGCTGTCTGAAAGCCACTGTAAGCGTGAACAATCAATTAAGACCTGAAATGGTTTATCAAATCTTTCCAATGATTGCTAAGATAGAATCCATCTTCTCGGTTGAAATTGTCTCTGTGCTTGTATATGTGGATAGCCTCATGAACAAATCTCTCATGGTAGCCAGATGGTTTACAAAGAACCTCTGTCTTGGAAAAGTCAATGGCATGTGAGCCTACAGAATTATAACAATGATCTGCCACGGCCGAGGTGTTGGTCCTAACGTGTTTAAGGTCTGCTTTGTGTTCACGAATGCGGTCCGAGACATGGCGTTTGGTTTCTCCAATGTAACTACTACCACAGAGGCAACTTAGTTTGTAGACACCAGGGTATTGTATGTCCGGAATCACATCTTTTACAGACGGAACCAGATCACGGATTTTATGTAATGTGTTGAAACGGACCTGGATCTTGTGTTTATTCAAGATTTTGGAGATCTTTTTTCTAAATAAATAAATACACCGTTTAAAAATACATTTATGCAAACCAACACACCTGAAGACGACCGTTTGTGTTATGGTCGAAACGTCGTGAGAATGTTTATTGTTTTATATATTTTATTATTTTGTTGTTTCCCTTCAACGTGACTTTACCGAAAGAACTAAGAATATGAATTACTGCAGTCACGAAAGCTTTAAATCAAAAGTTTACAAAATATTGAGGGAACACAGTTCTTTTGCAATTAAGGTCATGGGTAAAATGCAGATCAATAGACGTCTAGCTACACATGTGCAGCCCTTTTGTAAATCCACTGTTGGATGATAGCTACACCACACTGGAGGTTACCTGACCATACTTCATCATGCTGTTGGAGCATAGCATCACAGTAAACAATAGATGCCCTCTGCTGACCACCACATAGCCCCGGACTTGCCTACGACTATATACGTGACTTTACCGAAAGAACCAAGAATATATTTGCCTATGACAATCCGGTATACGTGGTGGTCAATCACCTCAGCACTATCCAGGCTCAACCCTATTTAGCTTCCAAGTTCTGATGAAATCTGGTTTATTCTGGGAAATGTATGACCTTTACTTAAAATACAATCTCACATCACTTGATGCAAGACGAAATCTACATTGGGCTCTGCCATCCATAAAATCTCTTATTGTTAAATCTGTGCTATACTTAATATATTAACCCCATTATTAAACCCAAGAAACATAAGACGCCCATCGAATTTACTTTTAAATCTCCAAAGAACAAGAAAAGGAATAGGTGACAAAGCATTTGCCATTGCAGCTCCAACGTTTCGGAGCAACCTTGTTTCCACCATTAATATCGTAAATTTTCCTTCAAATAATATTATCAAGCAGAAGCTTAGTTCTGGATACCACTGCATTTCTAAATGTGATTCGTAACTTTCATCCTTCCCATGTATTGTTTGTGACATTTTCACGTACAATTTTATTGAGGGACTTTGTGTTGTCTGGGACTGTTTTTGCTGTCGTTTTGCTGCCTTGCCCAAGCTTGGAAATTGGGCAAGGGCATCCTTATTTTTGCGAGAATTCGTTATAATGAGCAATTTTAATTTGAACCCAGTTTGTTCGCAAAACGAGCAATTGTTTGTGAAACGAGCGGAGACCGATTGATGAAATGCGTGCTGTGGCGCCAGGGCCGCAGTTTGTTGTTTGCATCGCGCGCTTTCAGATGCGCTTCTGCGGCCATCTGGAACGTTGGTGAAGGGAGGGTAGCGCTAATTATTTGCAGATGCTGAGGACAGGCACCTGCATTCACTGTAGTTCTTCATGTGTGGTAAATGTGACATTTGATTTTATATTGTTCAAGAGTGGGAAATGTTGGGGCTGAAAAGTAACGTCTTTTAACATGGAAGTCAATGGCGAAACTGTGATCGTTTAACGAATTTTTACTTAACGAGCAATTTCCGTGGAAAGTTTCTCGCTTTTAAGCGAGACACGCCTGTACTTGATCTATTTTAGTTTTATTTTTAGTGATTTGCTTAATTTTCCTATACGTTGTCATCCTATCGTTTTTTTTGTATTGTAAATTTCTGACCCATCCCGACTGGACCTCTGTAAAAAAAAGTTTCATAGCTCATCGGATTTTTTTCCAGGATATAAATCCTGATTCTGATTTGGTCAAAGGCTATCAACCCACCCTTCACAGTGCCACCACAAGGCAATTACACGTTACTAGTTTTACTACCCGGCTTCGCCCGGGACTTGGATTCTTGTCTTGGACGAATACACGGCCTACGCGGAGGGTGGGGGGGATGCGTGACGTCGGCAGGCACACTGCGTGACGCTACGGCATACTTTTTGCATTGTGAAAGTCTGGAAGCTGCCCATATGCCAAATTTCAAGTTTGTTGCATGTCGGGAAGTATGCTAAACATTTCGAACAGACACGCATTCACAAATTTCCCTTTTATATGTAAGTATATTCTACAAAATTAAAGTCCTTACGTCCGTGTGGAATCCAGTGTCGTCAAGCCCTTGCTCCGGCTTAGTGCACGGCGTTCCTTGAGCCAAGAACTCCACCTTGACCCGTGTGCCCTCATGGTCATCTTTGGTGCCGTCCATCGGTGTTTGCTTGACGGGGACTTGGCCAAATTCAGGAGCGCTTGTGGAGTTCTCCTCAGGGTTGAAGGTTGTTTTTTTCTCCCAAGCACTCGGTGGAGTAATGCGAACATGTTGCCATATTATCGCCGACGTCACCATCAAGGTAATGAGCTTAGACATTTTCGAGGAGTGAGCTGGAAAAGCCGCCTCTCCAGATCGCCAGCGATGTGCGCTTCACTCCCGAGACGTCCCTCACGAATGCCGCGAAGAGCGGCCACGTGACCAAATCGCTATGGCTACAATATGGATGTGACGTCACCGGAAGACCGCGCTTATTTGGGCATTTTCGATTTAAAGTTTATTTCGCACAGGTAAATATTCGCGATTCTTTTTTGCATCGTCGTGCTTCGTTGATATTCGAGGGGTCGCATTTTAAACGGCTTGACACGAAATACTGTACGTGACTGTAGCGTGCCCAGACCAAGGATCTGTACCATCCTCGCACAACCCAGTTTAGTTAAACCCAGGGGTTGGGTCGTTGGCAACCCAGCCTGAATGTTTTAAACTCTCACAAGTGCTCAGGTTTCCTCCTACGTCTAACCACTCGTCGATTGCCCAGTAACACCTTCATATATCGAGGACCACACGAGCTGTGTCATTTATGGACGGCCCCTTAGTGCTTGATACCTGCGTGTGCCGAGGGTAGAAATACTCGCCCGATCTTCGGGTTACAGGATGAGGATGACTTCACGAGGAAAGTTCTAAAGAGACAGTGATGTCGTCGGGGATGTCAAGACAAGATTGAAACGAGAGTAAATTCCACGTTTGCAGTACTGGTATGGATTTCTTTTTATTGAACAGACATTTGCTGAGGAAGATGCATTTATTAAAAAAAGTTATTTTCACCTCAAGAAACCTCCCAGGATATCTCAATTTTGCTGAATTGAATATTGTCTGGGGTGGTGCTAAAAGTAAAATGAAATGTTCCTGGTAAAGTGTAAAAAAAACGCGAATGAGTTTTTCTTTTCACGTTCAACCCTTCGCAAATTGAAGTGCTGCAATAAAACAGCACTTAGCGAATACCAGCAAATAATTAGTAGCTATTTACATGTTTGGCCGTTTTAACCTTTCTAGCTACGCATCCTAAACTTGCAAAAAATAACTTGTTGTGAAAACACAATTGATGTTTTAATCAAAGCGCAATCATAAATATCACCATACTAAATTGTTGAATATTTTATTCGAAAGCTCATTGCATGTTGTTTAATTTATGTACATATGGCCTCACGTGGTATACTGTATATATGTACCGTTCATTGTGCATTCAACAGTTCCACTATAATGGTGTAATGGAGATGCCTGATATGAAACGACCATGAAGTGGCAAAATAGCAAAATACTGTAATTTAGCTATTCCCCTTCTCTTGCTATTCCTCCTCTGTTGAACGAGCTCCATTTACATTGGTTTACTATATGGTCCATAGTTTTGGTTACATGCCCACAATCGCAATGTGGCATGTGTCTTTACTATTCCATTCATGATGAAGATGTGTGCGTCAACCTAATGATGTTCTAGTACGGTTGATGGTTCCACCGTGTCTTCGAGGAATGTCAAAGCTAGGGGGTTTGATATTTGGGTCTAGGATAAGGTGTTTATTATGGATGCTAGCGTTATTTCCGAGCTGGATGCTATTCTAGGATGGTGCCAACCAGAGCTGAACGTTGAGCTCTTGGTTGGTGAAGGGTTGGTGCTTGTCGCTGGCAAGAACACGTGTGACACCTCTGAGGATATTTGGTGGCAAAATGTTCTCCAGAACAGGGAGCCAGAGGGTTGGTGTCTGTTTTAGTGTTCCAGTTATGATGCACATTACATTCTTTGTGTATATAGCAGTTTTGTGTATCAGCTCCCAGGCCAGGCTGGAGCACAACATATTGCCACTGAGTAGAACGATGAGAGGGTAGCAGTTCGCAGCACATAAGCTGAGAGCACCCTAGGTTGTTCCTGTACGCTTATGCAGCAGGGCCATTCTTGATTTGGTCTTTTCACGGATCTGGCTCATGTGGGGCTTGAAGGAGAGGCTTCTGTCCTTGATAACCCCTTTAGAGTAGGGTCACAGCACGCTGGGCTATCACATGACACATCAATGGTGGCATCTGCTGCTTGATTTTTGAGGTGGAAAGCACAAGTGATTTTGGAGGGATTTCTTAGGCGTCTGCATGCAGTAACAAATATATTCCCAATGAAGTTTGATCAGCTGCTGAAGTATTAGCAATGTTTTGGGGGTGTGTGCCCTGCGCATAAAGGACTATGTCACCTGCACAGGAACTTTCGAGATGATGTACACGGCAGGGCACTTAAAGGTATGTTAAATCATTTCCGGTGTGAGGACTAAATTGTTCCAGTGCTAGTGAGGGAGGCTATTGTTCGTAATTATCTTGCAGCTGTATTTACCAGCGAGAGGTGTACCCTCAAAGTACTGTCGCTAAGCTCCACGTCGACTATTTGTGGAGTAAACCAGCATCGGATGATATTGGGTATCTTGAGCAGGCGGCCATGAGGCCCAAACGGTGTCAACGGCAGCAGCAGAGAGGTCAATCATGGCTGTGCCGCTTCTCTGTTGGCGCTGGAAACCATCTTCTAATGGGGGCGGTGAAGACAATGATCTGTTTACAGTAGCTGCTACAGCTATAAGAGATTTTTTATTTAGATCGCGTAAATATAAAAATGTGTCGTTAAACCCGCCACCACCCGACACAGACAACTAGTAAGGGTTGTGATGTAAACAGAACATGCCAAGTCGTCACTCGTACAGCACACCAGTGTGTTTGAGAGCCAAGCCACAACATTTACAATCTGAGTACGACATTTCGCCAGTAATTACAACTAGCTTCATCAGGCGACAGCCAAATTTGCTACGGCCAGTTCGAAATCCAGCTTGTTCGGGAGCTAAATATCAACAATAAGGTAAAAGTGCAGCCCTGCAATTGCTTACTGACACCATTGCTGGTTGAAGGGCCTCGATTAGGAGATCTAGAGAGCCCTAGAAGATAGTTTGGTCCAGTTCCACACTGGCCAGCAGTATAGAATGAGTAAATGTGGACAACATTCAGAGGTAGTCGAATTTTTTTTGTATTTTTACAACTCCATTAGGGGTTCCAATAACAACATACAAGTGTGTATACGAGTGTGTGTGTTTGTGTATCAGTGTGTGCATGGGGGGCGGTGGTGTAGTAGTTGGTGCACTTCGTGATGAACCCTGCCACCAGAGTTCATTTCCAGTTCAAGGCCACCAACACCAGTGATGATATCTGAACTGGTCCTGGACCTCCCCTCGGTCGACTTGGCCCGAAATGAGTTCCTGGTGTTGTGTGTAAATATCCGTGCTGGAGAGAGAGGGCATGGTGTTGGCCACCCACCCCCTTGTGTTCCATGCCAGCCTTCCACAGCACTTTTCCCCAACAGTCCGTATAGCTGCGTGTGTGAGTGTTTGCGTGTGCGTAGGTCTTCGTGTGTGTGAGTGTATGTAGTTTCATCTATCGGCTGGAGGTTTTGGGCATGGAGAAGACGTACACATTGGTTGTTTGTTGCCTGTTTTGTGCTTTGGTGATGTGAACCGTGCATCTGTTCATGGCGGAGTTCTGCTCAATGAAGCAAATGTCCTGTCGGCCTTTCATCTTGCGGTTGAAGGTGTGGTAAGTAACGGGGGTGTTGCGGGGTTGAATCTTTTTGTAGTATTCAAGTTTGTTGGCATATTTGCGAACGTATGCCCATTGGTCCACTTGGGTGTTTTCGTTGTGGCGGGAAAAGTGTATCTCCTTGTAGGGTTTCTGGAATCGTTGTCTAGTCGGATCGATGGCCTCGTAGACTTCAGGCTCCGGGTCTGGCTTGTATTCCTGCCGCTGCCAAATCGCCACCCGATTTATTTCAGAAGGTTGCAGGTCAATATCTTCATGAGCAACGTTTTCAATGGTGGCTGGAGATTTCGGAAGTCTTTTCTTCATTTTCCTTCGGACTTTTTTTAGTTTGTTTTTCAACGTATTCATGTTGCGACACACAGTCCTGATCTTCTTGCTGATGGGCGGTGACAGGTCCTTAGAAAAAAACAAACGCAAAGAAATGTTTTAGGAAAGGTATCATCAGTAGCAATGTTCTATCTCTAGCTGAATGGAAACTTCCAACATGCTATCTCCATCTCACAGGATCCCATGATACCACAATACATGAATATATTTACATTTTATAATTATATGCTTGCTGTCACCAGAGGAAGCTCTAGAGCAGGGGTGGGTAACGTCCGGCCCGCAGGCCGTATGAGGCCCGCAAATTCATATGGTCTGGCCCTGCCAAGGCAACTGCAGGTGGGACTCGAAATTCAATAAATCTAGGAGCAAACCTGGAAAAGCAGTTGCGAGTAGCAACATCATCAATACCAGCAAACATCATCACACGCCTCACCACAGAGAAGCAGACTCATGCCATCACATTAGAGGTGATTTAATTCAATGTTTGACACAATATAACAGGCTAATTTTTAAGTTGATAATTTTGTATGGCCTGCGAATGATGTTATAAATATCCAAATGGCCCTTGGCAGAAAAAAGGTTCCCCACCCCCGGCCTAGAGTGTAAGTGGACTCTTCTTCCACACTGACTAGATGTGTTTAAAGAATTGGGAGGTACCAACACTAAACCCCACTACATACGACCTTCCAGTCGACTGTGGTTTACACATTCATCATATGAATTTGCATTTAATCCATAATAGAGGTTTGTTTGGGTTATATCGCGTAAATATAAAAATGTGTCGTTAAACCCTCCACCACCCGACACAGACAACTAGTAAGGGTTGTAATGTAAACAGAACATGCCAATTCGTCACTCGTACAGCACACCAGTGTGTTTGAGAGCCAAGCCACAACATTTACAATCTGAGTATGACATTTCGCCAGTAATTACAACTAGCTTCATCAGGCGACAGCCAGATTTGCTACGGCCAGTTCGAAATCCAGCTTGTTCGGGAGCTAAATATCAACAATAAGGTAAAAGTGCAGCCCTGCAATTGCTTACTGACACCATTGCTGATTGAAGGGCCTCGATTAGGAGATCTAGAGAGCCCTAGAAGATAATTTGGTCCAGTTCCACACTGGCCAGCAGTATAGAATGAGTAAATGTGGACAACATTCAGAGGTAGTCGAATTTTTTTTTATTTTTACAACTCCATTAGGGGTTCCAATAACAACATACAAGTGTGTATACGAGTGTGTGTGTTTGTGTATCAGTGTGTGCATGGGGGGCGGTGGTGTAGTAGTTGATGCACTTCGTGATGAACCCTGCCACCAGAGTTCATTTCCAGTTCAAGGCCACCAACACCAGTGATCATATCTGAACTGGTCCTGGACCTCCCCTCGGTCGACTTGGCCCGAAATGAGTTCCTGGTGTTGTGTGTAAATATCCGTGCTGGAGAGAGAGGGCATGGTGTTGGCCACCCACCCCCTTGTGTTCCATGCCAGCCTTCCACAGCACTTTTCCCCAACAGTCCGTATAGCTGCGTGTGTGAGTGTTTGCGTGTGCGTAGGTCTCCGTGTGTGTGAGTGTATGTAGTTTCATCTAACGGCTGGAGGTTTTGGGCATGGAGAAGACGTACACATTGGTTGTTTGTTGCCTGTTTTGTGCTTTGGTGATGTGAACCGTGCATCTGTTCATGGCGGAGTTCTGCTCAATGAAGCAAAAGACCTGTCGGCCTTTCATCTTGCGGTTGAAGGTGTGGTAAGTAAAGGGGGTGTTGCGGGGTTGAATCTTTTTGTAGTATTCAAGTTTGTTGGCATATTTGCGAACGTATGCCCATTGGTCCACTTGGGTGTTTTCGTTGTGGCGGGAATAGTGTATCTCCTTGTAGGGTTTCTGGAATCGTTGTCCAGTCGGATCGATGGCCTCGTAGACTTCAGGCTCCGGGTCTGGCTTGTATTCCTGCCGCTGCCAAATCGCCACCCGATTTATTTCAGAATGTTGCAGGTCAATATCTTCATGAGCAACGTTTTCAATGGTGGCTGGAGATTTCGGAAGTCTTTTCTTCATTTTCCTTCGGACTTTTTTTAGTTTGTTTTTCAACGTATTCATGTTGCGACACACAGTCCTGATCTTCTTGCTGATGGGCGGTGACAGGTCCTTAGAAAAAAACAAAAGCAAAGAAATGTTTTAGGAAAGGTATCATCAGTAGCAATGTTCTATCTCTAGCTGAATGGAAACATCCAACATGCTATCTCCATCTCACAGGATCCCATGATACCACAATACATGAATATATTTACATTTTATAATTATATGCTTGCTGTCACCAGAGGAAGCTCTAGAGCAGGGGTGGGTAACGTCCGGCCCGCAGGCCGTATGACGCCCGCAAATTCATATGGTCTGGCCCTGCCAAGGCAACCGCAGGTGGTACTCGAAATTCTATAAATCTAGGAGCACACCTGGAAAAGCAGTTGCGAGTAGCAACATCATCAATACCAGCAAACATCATCACACGCCTCACCAAAGAGAAGCAGACTCATGCCATCACATTAGAGGTGATTTAATTCAATGTTTGACACAATATAACAGGCTTATTTTTAAGTTGATAATTTTGTATGGCCTGCAAATGATGTTATAAATATCCAAATGGCCCTTGGCAGAAAAAAGGTTCCCCACCCCCGGCCTAGAGTGTAAGTGGACTCTTCTTCCACACTGACTAGATGTGTTTAAAGAGTTGGGAGGTACCAACACTAAACCCCACCACATACGACCTTCCAGTCGATTGTGGTTTACACATTCATCGTATAAACTTTGCATTTCATCCATAATAGAGGTTTGTTTGGGTTATATCACGTAAATATATAAATGTGTCATTAAACCCGCCACCACCCGACACAGCCAATTAGTAAGGTTTGTCACGTAAACAGAACATGCCAATTCGTTACTAGTACAGCACAACGGTGTGTTGGAGAGCCAAGCCACAACATTTACAATCTGAGTATGACTCTTCGCCAGTAATTACAACTAGTTGCATCAGGTGACACCCAGATTCGTGGATGGGGGGGATTAATGAATACATATTAAAGACTATGCATTCAATACCCTGTTGATTTGTGCATCATTGTAACTTTTCAATTGCAGCACTTCTTTAACATGTTTAATTTCACTTCTCAGACTATCAACTTTTTTAGCCCAATGTACAGTGAGGGAAAAAAGTATTTGATCCCCTGCTGATTTTGTACGTTTGCCCACTGGCAAAGAAATGATCAGTCTATAATTTTAATGGTAGGTTTATTTGAACAGTGAGAGACAGAATAACAACAAAAAAAATACAGAAAAACGCATGTCAAAAATGTTATACATTGATTTGCATTTTAATGAGGGAAATAAGTATTTGACCCCTCTGCAAAACATGACTTAGTACTTGGTGGCAAAACCCTTGTTGGCAATTACAGAGGTCAGACTTTTCGTGTAGTTGGCCACCAGGTTTGCACACATCTCAGGAGGGATTTTGTCCCACTCCTCTTTGCAGATCTCCAAGTAATTAAGGTTTCGAGGCTGACGTTTGGCAACTCGAACCTTCAGCTCCCTCCACAGATTAAGGTCTGGAGACCGGCTAGGCCACTCCAGGACCTAAATGTGCTTCTTCTTGAGCCACTCCTTTGTTGCCTTGGCCGTGTGTTTTGGGTCATTGTCATGCTGGAATCCCCATCCACGACCCATTTTCAATGCCCTGGCTGAGGGAAGGAGGTTCTCACCCAAGATTTAAAGGTACATGGCCCCGTCCATCGTCCCTTTGATGCGGTGAAGTTGTCCTGTCCCCTTAGCAGAAAAACACCCCCAAAGCTTAATGTTTCCACCTCCATGTTTGACGGTGGGGATGGTGTTCTTGGGGTAATAGGCAGCATTCCTCCTCCTCCAAACACGGCGAGTTGAGTTGATGCCAAAGAGCTCTATTTTGGTCTCATCTGACCACAACACTTTCACCCAGTTGTCCTCTGAATCATTCAGATGTTCATTGGCAAACTTCAAACGGGCATGTATATGTGCTTTCTTGAGCAGGGGAACCTTGCGGGCGCTGCAGGATTTCAGTCCTTCACGGCGTAGTGTGTTACCAATTGTTTTCTTGGTGACTATGGTCCCAGCTGCCTTGAGATCATTGACAAGATCCTCCCGTATAGTTCTGGGCTGATTCCTCACCGTTCTCATAATCATTGCAACTCCATGAGGTGAGATCTTGCATGGAGCCCCAGGCCGAGGAAGATTGATAGTTCTTTTGTGTTTCTTCCATTTGCGAATAATCGCACCAACTGTTGTCACCTTCTCACCAAGCTGCTTGGCAATCGTCTTGTAGTCCATTCCAGCTTTGTGTAGGTCTACAATCTTATCTCTGACATCCTTGGAGAGCTCTTTGGTCTTGGTCATAGTGGAGAGTTTGGAATCCGATTGATTAATTGCTTCTGTGGACAGGTGTCTTTTATACAGGTAACAAGCTGAGATTAGGAGCACTCCCTTTAAGAGTGTGCTCCTAATCTCAGCTCGTTACCTGTATAAAAGACACCTGGGAGCCAGAAATCTTTCTGATTGAGAGGGGGTCAAATACTTATTTCCCTCATTAAAATGCAAATAAATGTATAACATTTTTGACATGCGTTTTTCTGGATTTTTGTTGTTGTTATTCTGCCTCTCACTGTTGAAATAAACCTACCATTAAAATTATAGACTGATCATTTCTATGTCAGTGGGCAAAGGTACAAAATCAGCAGGGGAGCAAATACTTTTTCCCTCACTGTATGAGCGTCTTGATGAGAGCAGATTTCTGCGCGGGGTGATGGTGTGACTGCATTCAGATAGGAGTCAATGTGCATTTGTTTTTTTTGGTAAACGCTGTGTGTTATTTTACCATTTCGACCACGTCCGAGCAGAATATTCAGAAATGGTAGAGTTCTACCAGCTTCCACTTCCATGATGAACTGCATTTCATGAGCAGTGTGCTAACCATTACAAAATGGCAGCGGGTCATCATAGCAGGTCATGTCAAACGCCAGTGGATATCCTGCTCAAATGAGCATTAAAGCAGAGATAGCAATTACACATTCCTATTGGATGTACTTGTTTGTTCATAGAGCAACCACTGTTGATTTCCCCACAAAGTGGTACTTATTTCATCAGACCCCGAGGGATTGAGTCATTCACGCTAAACCCCCGAGCTGGTCTAAAAATCAAAAGCCAGGATTTGTTTTATTCAAACTAATTGCATTGGTGATGATGAGCTGTCCCCCTTACCTTTCGGGATTGCAGCCACTGCCAGACTTGCACGAAAAGCAAGATGCTGTTGACGATGTCATCGGGGTGGATGATCTTGGCATAATCGGATGCGGTCTGAAAACAAGACATTGACATTTCAGAGATTAGTTCATTGAAGGATTGGTCCATTATTTTAATTAACACGTTTTTTTCCTGCTAGACCTTGGGAATTATCTGCATGCAGGCACAAGTGTAAGGGTTTGTGCCAAGTCCAGACTTTCGCCATGATTTCGCCACGATTCAAGACCACATCTGGAGTACGTCAAGGATGCATGCTTGCACCGGCGCTGTTTTGTCAGGTAATCGACTGGATCATGTAAACATGACCCATGACCTTGGAGTCAAGATTGGCCGGCACCACTTCACTGACCTCGACTACGCTGATGATGCAGCCTTGTTTGTTGAGAAGCATCACACTTTCACGCCAGTCCTCCAATATTTCCACAACAATGCAATAAAAATGGGACTAACTGTTTCATGGCAGAAAACAAAAGTCCAGAAGTTTAACACGTAGGCTTTCGCGACCAATATTATTCATAATAAAGGTTTTTGGGTTAGATCGGGTTATTTATAAATGTGTCGAAACCCTCCACCACCCGACACGGCCAATCAGCAAAATATAGTGTCACGTTGACAAAAGACAATTAGTTCACTACTTTAGCCCACCGGTGTGTTGAAGAGTGAATCCACAACATTTACAGTTTGAATACGACGTTTCGCTGGTAATTACATCCAGCATAATCGGGCAATTCGCCAGAATGGTAAAGCCCTCACTTGCTGTCGGTCTTAAATAGAGCAGCAGGGTGACTTCATCATTTAACTCATTTCAGGTGCAGTGAATTGAGGCGGAGGGGGGGGGGGTATTGTAATTATATAATCGATTGGCAATCAGTCAATGGTTATGATTAGTAGTGTTAGGGGCCGTCCATAAATGACGTCACGCGATTTTGGACGATTTTTTACATACCCCCCCCCCCCCCATCGTCACACGGCGTACTTAATCTGCCGCTGTACACTGTTGTAGGACCAAACATTTAATAAAAAGACGATTTAATTAAGTAGAACGTGTTGTCTATATTTATTTAAAGTTGCGCATTTTGATGTGACGTCACATTTCTCACCCCCCCCCCCCCGTCACACATCGTCACAAATGTCTGACCCCCCCCCCCCAGGTGCGTGACGTCATCTATGGACGGCCCCTTAGTGCTTGATACCTGCGTGTGCCGAGGGTAGAAATACTCGCCCGATCTTCGGGTTACAGGATGAGGATGACTTCACGAGGAAAGTTCGAGAGAGAGACACAGTGATGTCGTCAGGGATGTCAAGACAAGATTGAAACGAGAGTAAATTCCACGTTTGCAGTACTGGTATGGTATGGATTTATTTTTATTGAACAGACATTTGCTGAGGAAGATGCATGCATTTAAAAAAAAGTTATTTTCACCTCAAGAAACCTCCCAGGATATCTCAATTTTGCTGAATTGAATATTGTCTGGGGTGGTGCTAAAAGTAATACGAAATGTTCCTGGTAAAGTGTAAAAAAAAACGCGATTGAGTTTTTCTTTTCACGTTCAACCCTTCGCAAATTGAAGTGCTGCAATAAAACAGCACTTAGCGAATACCAGGAAATAATTAGTAGCTATTTACATTCTAGATTTAAAGCTTTCGTGACTGCTAGGATCCATACTCTTTGGTTCTATTGGGTAAAGTCACGTAGGTGAAAATAAAATAACAAAAAATCACGACGTTTCGGCCACAACACAAGCGGCCTTCATCAGGTGAAGGGACGAGACTATCTGGAGGACAGCGCTGGAGTGAGAGAAGCCACGCTTAGATCACGACCTTTAAGCTGTCAAGGCGCTTTTTTTTCTTCTCACACAGCTTAAAGGTCGTGATCTAAGCGTGGCTTCTCTCACTCCAGCGCTGTCCTCCAGACAGTCTCGTCCCTTCACCTGATGAAGGCCGCTTGTGTTGTGGCCGAAACGTCGTGATTTTTTGTTATTTTATTTTCACCTACGTGACTTTACCCAATAGAACCAAAGAGTATAGCTATTTACATGTTTGGCCGTTTCAACCTTTCTAGCTACGCATCCTAAACTTGCAAAAAATAACTTGTTGTGAAAACACAATTGATGTTTTAATCAAATCGCAATCACAAATATCACCATACTAAATTATTGAATATTTTTTTCGAAAGCTCATTGCATGTTGTTTAATTTATCTACATATGGCCTCACGTGGTATACTGTATATGTGTACCGTTCATTGTGCATTGAACAGTTCCACTATATTGGTGTAATGGAGATGCCTGATATGAAACGACCATGAAGTGGCAAAATACCAAAATTCTGTCATTTAGCTATTCCCCTTCTCTTGCTATTCCTCCTCTGTTGAAGGAGCTCCATTTACATTGGTTTACTATATGGTCCATAGTTTTGGTTACATGCCCACAATCGCAATGTGGCATGTGTCTTTACTATTCCATTCATGATGAAGATGTGTGCGTCAACCTAATGATGTTCTAGTACGGTTGATGGTTCCACCGTGTCTTCGAGGAATGTCAAAGCTAGGTTTGATATTTGGGTCTAGGATAAGGTGTTTATTATGGATGCTAGCGTTATTTCGGAGCTGGATTGTATTCTAGGATGGTGCCAACCAAGAGCTGAACGTTGAGCTCTTGGTTGGTGAAGGGTTGGTGCTTGTCGCTGGCAAGAACACATGTGACACCTCTGAGGATATTTGGTGACAAAATGTTCTCCAGAACAGGGAGCCAGAGGGTTGGTGTCTGTTTTAGTGTTCCAGTTATGATGCACATTACATTGTTTGTGTATATTGCAGTTTTGTGTATCAGCTGCCAGGCCACGCTGGAGCAGAACATATTGCCACTGAGTAGAACGATGAGAGGGTAGCAGTTCGCAGCACATAAGCTGAGAGCACCCTAGGTTGTTCCTGTACGTTTATGCAGCAGGGCCATTTTTGATTTGGTCTTTTCACGGATCTGGCTCATGTGGGGCTTGAAGGAGAGGCTTCTGTCCTTGATAACCCCTTTAGAGTAGGGTCACAGCACGCTGGGCTATCACATGACACATCAATGGTGGCATCTGCTGCTTGATTTTTGAGGTGGAAAGCACAAGTGATTTTGGAGGGATTTCTTAGGCGTCTGCATGCAGTAACAAATATATTCCCAATGAAGTTTGATCAGCTGCTGAAGTATTAGCAATGTTTTGGGGGTTTGTGCCCTGCGCATAAAGGATTATGTCACCTGCACAGGAACTTTCGAGATGATGTACATGGCAGGGCACTTAAAGGTATGTTAAATCATTTCCGGTGTGAGGACTAAATTGTTCCAGTGCTAGTGAGGGAGACTATTGTTCGTAATTATCTTGCAGCTGTATTTACCAGCGAGAGGTGTACCCTCAAAGTACTGTCGCTGAGCTCCACGTCGACTATTTGTGGAGTAAACCAGCATCGGATGATATTGGGTATCTTCAGCAGGCGGCCATGAGGCCCAAACGGTGTCAACGGCAGCAGCAGAGAGGTCAATCATGGCTGTGCCGGTTCTCTGTTGGCGCTGGAAACCATCTTCTAATGGGGGCGGTGAAGACAATGATCTGTTTACAGTAGCTGCTACAGCTATAAGAGATTTTTTATGTAGATCGCGTAAATATAAAAATGTGTCGTTAAACTCGCCACCACCCGACACAGACAACTAGTAAGGGTTGTAATGTAAACAGAACATGCCAATTCGTCACTCGTACAGCACACCAGTGTGTTTGAGAGCCAAGCCACAACATTTACAATCTGAGTACGACATTTCGCCAGTAATTACAACTAGCTTCATCAGGCGACAGCCAGATTTGCTACGGCCAGTTCGAAATCCAGCTTGTTCGGGAGCTAAATATCAACAATAAGGTAAAAGTGCAGCCCTGCAATTGCTTACTGACACCATTGCTGGTTGAAGGGCCTCGATTAGGAGATCCAGAGAGCCCTAGAAGATATTTTGGTCCAGTTCCACACTGGCCAGCAGTATAGAATGAGTAAATGTGGACAACATTCAGAGGTAGTCGAATTTTTTTTTATTTTTACAACTCCATTAGGGGTTCCAATAACAACATACAAGTGTGTATACGAGTGTGTGTGTTTGTGTATCAGTGTGTGCACGGGGGGCGGTGGTGTAGTTGTTGGTGCACTTCGCGATGAACCCTGCCACCAGAGTTAATTTCCAGTTCAAGGCCACCAACACCAGTGATGATATCTGAACTGGTCCTGGACCTCCCCTCGGTCGACTTGGCCCGAAATGAGTTCCTGGTGTTGTGTGTAAATGTCCGTGCTGGAGAGAGAGGGCATGGTGTTGGCCACCCACCCCCTTGTGTTCCATGCCAGCCTTCCACAGCACTTTTCCCCAACAGTCCGTATAGCTGCGTGTGTGAGTGTTTGCGTGTGCGTAGGTCTCCGTGTGTGTGAGTGTATGTAGTTTCATCTAACGGCTGGAGGTTTTGGGCATGGAGAAGACGTACACATTGGTTGTTTGTTGCCCGTTTCGTGCTTTGGTGATGTGAACCGTGCATCTGTTCATGGCGGAGTTCTCCTCAATGAAGCAAATGTCCTGTCGGTCTTTCATCTTGCGGTTGAAGGTGTGGTAAGTAACGGGGGTGTTGCGGGGTTGAATCTTTTTGTAGTATTCAATTTTGTTGGCATATTTGCGAATGTATGCCCATTGGTCCACTTGGGTGTTTTCGTTGTGGCGGGAATAGTGTATCTCCTTGTAGGGTTTCTGGAATCGTTGTCCAGTCGGATCGATGGCCTCGTAGACTTCAGGCTCCGGGTCTGGCTTGTATTCCTGCCGCTGCCAAATCGCCACCCGATTTATTTCAGAAGGTTGCAGGTCAATATCTTCATGAGCAACGTTTTCAATGGTGGCTGGAGATTTCGGAAGTCTTTTCTTCATTTTCCTTCGGACTTTTTTTAGTTTGTTTTTCAACGTATTCATGTTGCGACACACAGTCCTGATCTTCTTGCTGATGGGCGGTGACAGGTCCTTAGAAAAAAACAAAAGCAAAGAAATGTTTTAGGAAAGGTATCATCAGTAGCAATGTTCTATCTCTAGCTGAATGGAAACATCCAACATGCTATCTCCATCTCACAGGATCCCATGATACCACAATACATGAATATATTTACATTTTATAATTATATGCTTGCTGTCACCAGAGGAAGCTCTAGAGCAGGGGTGGGTAACGTCCGGCCCGCAGGCCGTATGAGGCCCGCAAATTCATATGGTCTGGCCCTGCCAAGGCAACCGCAGGTGGGACTCGAAGTTGGGAGGTACCAACACTAAACCCCACCACATACGACCTTCCAGTCGATTGTGGTTTACACATTCATCGTATGAACTTTGCATTTCATCCATAATAGAGGTTTGTTTGGGTTATATCGCGTAAATATATAAATGTGTCATTAAACCCGCCACCACCCCGACACAGCCAATTAGTAAGGTTTGTCACGTAAACAGAAGATGCCAATTCGTTACTAGTACAGCACAACGGTGTGTTGGAGAGCCAAGCCACAACATTTACAATCTGAGTATGACTCTTCGCCAGTAATTACAACTAGTTTCATCAGGTGACAGCCAGATTCGTGGATGGGGGGGATTAATGAATACATATTAAAGACTATGCATTCAATACCCTGTTGATTTGTGCATCATTGTAACTTTTCAATTGCAGCACTTCTTTAACATGTTTAATTTCACTTCTCAGACTATCAACTTTCTTAGCCCGATGTACAGTGAGGGAAAAAAGTATTTGATCCCCTGCTGATTTTGTACGTTTGCCCACTGACAAAGAAATGATCAGTCTATAATTTTAATGGTAGGTTTATTTGAACAGTGAGAGACAGAATAACAACAAAAAAATCCAGAAAAACGCATGTCAAAAATGTTATAAATTGATTTGCATTTTAATGAGGGAAATAAGTATTTGACCCCTCTGCAAAACATAACTTAGTACTTGGTGGCAAAACCCTTGTTGGCAATTACAGAGGTCAGACGTTTCTTGTAGTTGGCCACCAGGTTTGCACACATCTCAGGAGGGATTTTGTCCCACTCCTCTTTGCAGATCTTCAAGTCATTAAGGTTTCGAGGCTGACGTTTGGCAACTCGAACCTTCAGCTCCCTCCACAGATTAAGGTCTGGAGACCGGCTAGGCCACTCCAGGACCTAAATGTGCTTCTTCTTGAGCCACTCCTTTGTTGCCTTGGCCGTGTGTTTTGGGTCATTGTCATGCTGGAATCCCCATCCACGACCCATTTTCAATGCCCTGGCTGAGGGAAGGAGGTTCTCACCCAAGATTTGAAGGTACATGGCCCCGTCCATCGTCCCTTTGATGCGGTGAAGTTGTCCTGTCCCCTTATCAGAAAAACACCCCCAAAGCTTAATGTTTCCACCTCCATGTTTGACGGTGGGGATGGTGTTCTTGGGGTAATAGGCAGCATTCCTCCTCCTCCAAACACGGCGAGTTGAGTTGATGCCAAAGAGCTCTATTTTGGTCTCATCTGACCACAACTTTCACCCAGTTGTCCTCTGAATCATTCAGATGTTCATTGGCAAACTTCAAACGGGCATGTATATGTGCTTTCTTGAGCAGGGGGACCTTGCGGGCGCTGCAGGATTTCAGTCCTTCACGGCGTAGTGTGTTACCAATTGTTTTCTTGGTGACTATGGTCCCAGCTGCCTTGAGATCATTGACAAGATCCTCCCGTGTAGTTCTGGGCTGATTCCTCACCGTTCTCATAATCATTGCAACTCCATGAGGTGAGATCTTGCATGGAGCCCCAGGCCGAGGAAGATTTACAGTTCTTTTGTGTTTCTTCCATTTGCGAATAATCGCACCAACTGTTGTCACCTTCTCACCAAGCTGCTTGGCAATCGTCTTGTAGTCCATTCCAGCCTTGTGTAGGTCTACAGTCTTATCTCTGACATCCTTGGAGAGCTCTTTGGTCTTGGTCATGGTGGAGAGTTTGGAATCCGATTGATTAATTGCTTCTGTGGACAGGTGTCTTTTATACAGGTAGCAAGCTGAGATTAGGAGCACTTCCTTTAAGAGTGTGCTCCTAATCTCAGCTCGTTACCTGTATAAAAGACACCTGGGAGCCAGAAATCTTTCTGATTGAGAGGGGGTCAAATACTTATTTCCCTCATTAAAATGCAAATAAATTTATAACATTTTTGACATGCGTTTTTCTGGATTTTTGTTGTTGTTATTCTGCCTCTCACTGTTGAAATAAACCTACCATTAAAATTATAGACTGATCATTTCTTTGTCAGTGGGCAAAGGTACAACATCCGCAGGGGAGCAAATACTTTTTCCCTCACTGTATGAGCGTCTTGATGAGAGCAGATTTCTGCGCGGAGTGATGGTGTGACTGCATTCAGATAGGAGTCAATGTGCATTTGTTTTTTTTGGTAAACGCTGTGTGTTATTTTACCATTTCGACCACGTCCGAGCAGAATATTCAGAAATGGTAGAGTTCTACCAGCTTCCACTTCCATGATGAACTGCATTTCATGAGCAGTGTGCTAACCATTACAAAATGGCAGCGGGTCATCATAGCAGGTCATGTCAAACGCCAGTGGATATCCTGCTCAAATGAGCATTAAAGCAGAGATAGCAATTACACATTCCTATAGGATGTACTTGTTTGTTCATAGAGCAACCACTGTTGATTTCCCCACAAAGTGGTACTTATTTCATCAGACCCCGAGGGATTGAGTCATTCACGCTAAGCCTCCGAGCTGGTCTAAAAATCAAAAGCCAGGATTTGTTTTATTCAGACTAATTGCATTGGTGATGATGAGCTGTCCCCCTTACCTTTCGGGATTGCAGCCACAGCCAGACTTGCACGAAAAGCAAGATGCTGTTGACGATGTCATCGGGGTGGATGATCTTGGCATAATCAGATGCGGTCTGAAAACAAGACATTGACATTTCAGAGATTAGTTCATTGAAGGATTGGTCCATTATTTTAATTAACACGTTTTTTCCTGCTAGACCTTGGGAATTATCTGCATGCAGGCACAAGTGTAAGGGTTTGTGCCAAGTCCAGACTTTCGCCATGATTTCGCCACGATTCAAGACCACATCTGGAGTACGTCAAGGATGCATGCTTGCACCGGCGCTGTTTTGTCAGGTAATCGACTGGATCATGTAAACATGACCCATGACCTTGGAGTCAAGATTGGCCGGCACCACTTCACTGACCTCGACTACGCTGATGATGCAGCCTTGTTTGTTGAGAAGCATCACACTTTCACACCAGTCCTCCAATATTTCCACAACAATGCAATAAAAATGGGACTAACTGTTTCATGGCAGAAAACAAAAGTCCAGAAGTTTAACACGTAGGCTTTCGCGACCAATATTATTCATAATAAAGGTTTTTGGGTTAGATCGGGTTATTTATAAATGTGTCGAAACCCTCCACCACCCGACATGGCCAATCAGCAAAATAAAGTGTCACGTTGACAAAAGACAATTAGTTCACTACTTTAGCCCACCGGTGTGTTGAAGAGTGAATCCACAACATTTACAGTTTAAATACGACGTTTCGCTGGTAATTACATGCAGCATAATCGGGCAATTCGCCAGAATGGTAAAGCCCTCACTTGCTCTCGGTCTTAAATAGAGCAGCAGGGTGACTTCATCATTTAACTCATTTCAGGTGCAGTGAATTGAGGCGGAGGGGGGGGGGTATTGTAATTATATAATCGATTGGCAATCAGTCAATGGTTATGATTAGTAATGAGTTGTAGATTGGTAATTAGTTGTAAGGTGTGTTATTGTGATTATATGCTACATTAGTAATCCATTAATGTGTTTCCCTTATAAGGAATTGTAATATGTATTATTTAATAATACGCTTCCAAGCCGCACTAAGCCTATAGCTATCAGAACGATTAAAGTTATTTCTGTTTCTCTCAATTTCAAAGGATTCTCTAATTAGTCTTTGCCAGTAATAATTAGTTTTACACAACACTTCAACGTTATCAAAATCAATTGAGTGTCCTTGTTGACAAGCATGTTCTGCCACTGCCGACAGCTGTGTTTGAGATAATTTAATATTTCTTTGGTGTTCTTTTAGTCTTATGCTGATGTTACGTCCCGTCTGTCCAATATAGCATCTGCCACATAAATAATTAATCCGAAATACACCTTCTGTTGATAATTTAGGTAATTCGTCTTTCGTGCAAGATACTAGTTTTTGAATTTTGTGTACTTTACCAAATCTTACTGTAATGTTTTGCTTTTGCAAAACACGGGCTAATTTGTCAGTTACTCCTGAGATATATGGAATTTTAATTGTTTTAAGAATCTGATCGCTTTCAGCAGTGTTGCTTTGCGATCGTGATTTGGCATTCAGTGCTCTGTTAATTTGAGTATTATTGTAGCCATTCTGTCGTAATGCTTCGTTAACGTGTTTGATCTCGATTTAAAGCTTTCGTGACTGCAGTAATTCATATTCTTAGTTCTTTCGGTAAAGTCACGTTGAAGGGAAACAACAAAATAATAAAATATATATAAAACAATACAAATTCTCACGACGTTTCGACCATAACACAAACGGTCGTCTTCAGGTGTGTTGGTTTGTATGAATTTATTTTTAAACGGTGTATTTATTTATTTATAAAAAAAAACGTTAGCGCCACGCGCAGCGATTTGGCAGTTTATTTAGGACTAGTCCATCTATATTCTGAAAAGAGGAGGGGGGAGACAATTTTTTTTTAATGTATGCTGTCTGAAAGCCACTGTAAGCGTGAACAATCAATTAAGACCTGAAATGGTTTATCAAATCTTTCCAATGATTGCTAAGATAGAATCCATCTTCTCGGTTAAAATTGTCTCTGTGCTTGTATATGTGGATAGCCTCATGAACGAATCTCTCATGGTAGCCAGATGGTTTACAAAGAACCTCTTTCTTGGAAAAGTCAATGGCATGTGAGCCTACAGAATTATAACAATGATCTGCCACGGCCGAGGTGGTGGTCCTAACGTGTTTAAGGTCTGCTTTGTGTTCACGAATGCGGTCCGAGACATGGCGTTTGGTTTCTCCAATGTAACTACTACCACAGAGGCAACTTAGTTTGTAGACACCAGGGTATTGTATGTCCGGAATCACATCTTTTACAGACGGAACCAGATCACGGATTTTATGTAATGTGTTGAAACGGACCTGGATCTTGTGTTTATTCAAGATTTTGGAGATCTTTTTTTTAAATAAATAAATACACCGTTTAAAAGTAAATTTATGCAAACCAACACACCTGAAGACGACCGTTTGTGTTATCGTCAAAACGTCGTGAGAATTTTTATTGTTTTATATGTATTTTATTATTTTGTTGTTTCCCTTCAACGTGACTTTACCGAAAGAACTAAGAATATGAATTACTGCAGTCACGAAAGCTTTAAATCAAAAGTTTACAAAATATTGAGGGAACACAGTTCTTTTGCAATTAAGGTCATGGGTAAAATGCAGATCAATAGACGTCTAGCTACACATGTGCAGCCCTTTTGTAAATCCACTGTTGGATGATAGCTACACCACACTGGAAGTTACCTGACCATACTTCATCATGCTGTTGGAGCATAGCATCACAGTAAACAATAGATGCCCTCTGCTGACCACCACATAGCCCCGGACTTGCCTACGACTATATACGTGACTTTACCGAAAGAACCAAGAATATATTTGCCTATGACAATCCGGTATACGTGGTGGTCAATCACCTCAGCACTATCCAGGCTCAACCCTATTTAGCTTCCAAGTTCTGATGAAATCTGGTTTATTCTGGGAAATGTATGACCTTTACTTAAAATACAATCTCACATCACTTGATGCAAGATGAAATCTACATTGGGCTCTGCCATCCATAAAATCTCTTATTGTTAAATCTGTGCTATACTTAATATATTAACCCCATTATTAAACCCAAGAAACATAAGACGCCCATCGAATTTACTTTTAAATCTCCAAAGAACAAGAAAAGGAATAGGTGACAAAGCATTTGCCATTGCAGCTCCAACGTTTCGGAGCAACCTTGTTTCCACCATTAATATCGTAAATTTTCCTTCAAATAATATTATCAAGCAGAAGCTTAGTTCTGGATACCACTGCATTTCTAAATGTGATTCGTAACTTTCATCCTTCCCATGTATTGTTTGTGACATTTTCACGTACAATTTTATTGAGGGACTTTGTGTTGTCTGGGACTGTTTTTGCTGTCGTTTTGCTGCCTTGCCCAAGCTTGGAAATTGGGCAAGGGCATCCTTATTTTTGCGAGAATTCGTTATAATGAGCAATTTTAATTTGAACCCAGTTTGTTCGCAAAACGAGCAATTGTTTGTGAAACGAGCGGAGACCGATTGATGAAATGCGTGCTGTGGCGCCAGGGCCGCAGTTTGTTGTTTGCATCGTGCGCTTTCAGATGCGCTTCTGCGGCCATCTGGAACGTTGGTGAAGGGAGGGTAGCGCTAATTATTTGCAGATGCTGAGGACAGGCACCTGCATTCACTGTAGTTCTTCATGTGTGGTAAATGTGACATTTGATTTTATATTGTTCAAGAGTGGGAAATGTTGGGGCTGAAAAGTAACGTCTTTTAACATGGAAGTCAATGGCGAAACTGTGATCGTTTAACGAATTTTTACTTAACGAGCAATTTCCGTGGAAAGTTTCTCGCTTTTAAGCGAGACACGCCTGTACTTGATCTATTTTATTTTTATTTTTAGTGATTTGCTTAATTTTCCTATACGTTGTCATCCTATCGTTTTTTTTGTATTGTAAATTTCTGACCCATCCCGACTGGACCTCTGTAAAAAAAGTTTCATAGCTCATCGGATTTTTTTCCAGGATATAAATCCTGATTTATATCCTGGAATCCAAGTCCCGGCTTCGCCCGGGACTTGGATTCTTGTCTTGGACGAATACACGGCCTACGCGGAGGGTGGGGGGGATGCGTGACGTCGGCAGGCACACTGCGTGACGCTACGGCATACTTTTTGCATTGTGAAAGTCTGGAAGCTGCCCATATGCCAAATTTCAAGTTTGTTGCATGTCGGGAAGTATGCTAAACATTTCGAACAGACACGCATTCACAAATTTCCCTTTTATATATAAGTATATTCTACAAAATTAAAGTCCTTACGTCCGTGTGGAATCCAGTGTCGTCAAGCCCTTGCTCCGGCTTAGTGCACGGCGTTCCTTGAGCCAAGAACTCCACCTTGACCCGTGTGCCCTCATGGTCATCTTTGGTGCCGTCCATCGGTGTTTGCTTGACGGGGACTTGGCCAAATTCAGGAGCGCTTGTGGAGTTCTCCTCAGGGTTGAAGGTTGTGTTTTTCTCCCAAGCACTCGGTGGAGTAATGCGAACATGTTGCCATATTATCGCCGACGTCACCATCAAGGTAATGAGCTTAGACATTTTCGAGGAGTGAGCTGGAAAAGCCGCCTCTCCAGATCGCCAGCGATGTGCGCTTCACTCCCGAGACGTCCCTCACGAATGCCGCGAAGAGCGGCCACGTGACCAAATCGCTATGGCTACAATATGGATGTGACGTCACCGGAAGACCGCGCTTATTTGGGCATTTTCGATTTAAAGTTTATTTCGCACAGGTAAATATTCGCGATTCTTTTTTGCATCGTCGTGCTTCGTTGATATTCAAGGGGTCGCATTTTAAACGGCTTGACACGAAATACTGTACGTGACTGTAGCGTGCCCAGACCAAGGATCTGTACCATCCTCGCACAACCCAGTTTAGTTAAACCCAGGGGTTGGGTCGTTGGCAACCCAGCCTGAATGTTTTAAACTCTCACAAGTGCTCAGGTTTCCTCCTACGTCTAACCACTCGTCGATTGCCCAGTAACACCTTCATATATCGAGGACCACACGAGCTGTGTCATTTATGGACGGCCCCTTAGTGCTTGATACCTGCGTGTGCCGAGGGTAGAAATACTCGCCCGATCTTCGGGTTACAGGATGAGGATGACTTCACGAGGAAAGTTCGAAAGAGACAGTGATGTCGTCGGGGATGTCAAGACAAGATTGAAACGAGAGTAAATTCCACGTTTGCAGTACTGGTATGGTATGGATTTCTTTTTATTGAACAGACATTTGCTGAGGAAGATGCATGCATTTAAAAAAAAAGTTATTTTCACCTCAAGAAACCTCCCAGGATATCTCAATTTTGCTGAATTGAATATTGTCTGGGGTGGTGCTAAAAGTAAAATGAAATGTTCCTGGTAAAGTGTAAAAAAAAACGCGAATGAGTTTTTCTTTTCACGTTCAACCCTTCGCAAATTGAAGTGCTGCAATAAAACAGCACTTAGCGAATACCAGCAAATAATTAGTAGCTATTTACATGTTTGGCCGTTTTAACCTTTCTAGCTACGCATCCTAAACTTGCAAAAAATAACTTGTTGTGAAAACACAATTGATGTTTTAATCAAATCGCAATAATAAATATCACCATACTAAATTGTTGAATATTTTATTCGAAAGCTCATTGCATGTTGTTTAATTTATGTACATATGGCCTCACGTGGTATACTGTATATATGTACCGTTCATTGTGCATTCAACAGTTCCACTATAATGGTGTAATGGAGATGCCTGATATGAAACGACCATGAAGTGGCAAAATAGCAAAATACTGTCATTTAGCTATTCCCCTTCTCTTGCTATTCCTCCTCTGTTGAACGAGCTCCATTTACATTGGTTTACTATATGGTCCATAGTTTTGGTTACATGCCCACAATCGCAATGTGGCATGTGTCTTTACTATTCCATTCATGATGAAGATGTGTGCGTCAAAATAACTTGTTGTGAAAACACAATTGATGTTTTAATCAAATCGCAATCACAAATATCACCATACTAAATTGTTTAATATTTTATTCGAAAGCTCATTGCATGTTTCATTTATGTACATATGGCCTCACGTGGTATACTGTATATATGTACCGTTCATTGTGCATTGAACAGTTCCACTATATTGGTGTAATGGAGATGCCTGATATGAAACGACCATGAAGTGGCAAAATAGCAAAATACTGTAATTTAGCTATTCCCCTTCTCTTGCTATTCCTCCTCTGTTGAACGAGCTCCATTTACATTGGTTTACTATATGGTCCATAGTTTTGGTTACATGCCCACAATCGCAATGTGGCATGTGTCTTTACTATTCCAGTCATGATGAAGATGTGTGCGTCAACCTAATGATGTTCTTGTACGGTTGATGGTTCCACCGTGTCTTCGAGGAATGTCAAAGCTAGGGGGTTTGATATTTGGGTCTAGGATAAGGTGTTTATTATGGATGCTAGCGTTATTTCCGAGCTGGATGCTATTCTAGGATGGTGCCAACCAGAGCTGAACGTTGAGCTCTTGGTTGGTGAAGGGTTGGTGCTTGTCGCTGGCAAGAACACGTGTGACACCTCTGAGGATATTTGGAGGCAAAATGTTCTCCAGAACAGGGAGCCAGAGGGTTGGTGTCTGTTTTAGTGTTCCAGTTATGATGCACATTACATTGTTTGTGTATATAGCAGTTTTGTGTATCAGCTCCCAGGCCAGGCTGGAGCACAACATATTGCCACTGAGTAGAACGATGAGAGGGTAGCAGTTCGCAGCACATAAGCTGAGAGCACCCTAGGTTGTTCCTGTACGTTTATGCAGCAGGGCCATTCTTGATTTGGTCTTTTCACGGATCTGGCTCATGTGGGGCTTGAAGGAGAGGCTTCTGTCCTTGATAACCCCTTTAGAGTAGGGTCACAGCACGCTGGGCTATCACATGACACATCAATGGTGGCATCTGCTGCTTGATTTTTGAGGTGGAAAGCACAAGTGATTTTGGAGGGATTTCTTAGGCGTCTGCATGCAGTAACAAATATATTCCCAATGAAGTTTGATCAGCTGCTGAAGTATTAGCAATGTTTTGGGGGTTTGTGCCCTGCGCATAAAGGACTATGTCACCTGCACAGGAACTTTCGAGATAATGTACATGGCAGGGCACTTAAAGGTATGTTAAATCATTTCCGGTGTGAGGACTAACTTGTTCCAGTGCTAGTGAGGGAGGCTATTGTTCGTAATTATCTTGCAGCTGTATTTACCAGCGAGAGGTGTACCCTCAAAGTACTGTCGCTGAGCTCCACGTCGACTATTTGTGGAGTAAACCAGCATCGGATGATATTGGGTATCTTCAGCAGGCGGCCATGAGGCCCAAACGGTGTCAACGGCAGCAGCAGAGAGGTCAATCATGGCTGTGCCGGTTCTCTGTTGGTGCTGGAAATCATCTTCTAATGGGGTGCGGTGAAGACAATGATGTATTTACAGGAGCTGCTACGGCCAGTTTGAAATCCAGTTTGTTCGGGAGCTAAATTGCTTATTGACACCATTTCTGGTGTAATGGCCTCGATTTGAAGGAGCTCGAGGGAGCCCTAGAACGTATTTTGGTCTAATCCCACACTGGCCAGCAGTATAGAACGAGCAAACCGTGGAGAACATTCAGAGGTAGTTGTAATGTTTCTTTTTACTTAATTAGTGGTTTCAATAACAGCATTCAAGTACATACAAGTGTGTATATGAGTGTGTGTGTTTGTGTATCAGTGTGTGTGTGTGCACGGGTGGGTGGGGGGGCATTGGTGTAGTAGTTGATGCACTGCACGATGAACCCTGCCACCAGAGTTCATTTCCAGTTCAAGGCCACCAACACCAGTGATGATATCTGAACTGGTCCTGGACTTCCCCTCGGTGGACTTGGCCTCAAATGAGTTCCTGGTGTTGTGCGTAAATGTTAGTGCAGGAGAGAGAGGGCATGGTGTTGGCCACCCACCCCCTTGTGTTCCATGCCAGCCTTCCACAGCACTTTTCCCCAATAGTCCATATAGCTGCGTGTGTGAGTGTTTGCGTGTGCGTAGGTCTCCGTGTGTGTGAGTGTATATAGTTTAATCCCAAAGATGGATGTTTTGGGCATGAAGAAGCCGTAAACTTTGGTTGTTTCTTGTCCATTTGAGGAAGGTTGCAGGTCAATGTCTTCATGAGCAACGTTTACAATGGTGACCAAAGATTTCGGAATTCTTTTCTTCATTTTACTTTGGGCTTTTTCGAGTTCATATTGAAATGTATTCACGTTGCGACACACAGTCCTGATCTTTTTGCAGGTGGGCGGTGACAGGTCCTTTGAAAAAAAAAACAAAAGCAAGATTTTTTTTTTTAGGAAAAGTAGCTGTGTTCTATCTACAGCTGGATGAAAACTCCAACATGCTGTCTCCATCCCACAGGATTCCATGCTAGCACAATCCATGAATACAATTACATTTCATGATCTATGCTTGCTGCCACTAGATAAAGCTCTAGAGGATAATTTGTCTATTCTGACTAGATGTATTGAAAGAGTTTGGAGGTACCAACACTTTACCCCACCACAAGTAAACTTTGCTTACTTGAAAAATGGGCAAACCACAGATTAGTTCATTGAAGGATTGCTCCATTATTTTAATAAATATTTTTTTTTATCCTGCTGGACCTTGTGAATGATCTGCATGCAGGCACAAGTGTAAGGGTTCGTGTCGAGTCTGGACTTTCCCCACGATTCAAGACCACATCTTAAGTACGTCAATGATGCATGCTTGCACCCATACTCTTCTGTCAGACGATCGACCGGATCTTGAAAACATGACCCTTGACCTTGGAGGCAAGATTGGCTGGCACCACTTCACTGACATGGACTACGTTGCTGATCCAGCCTTGTTTTTTGAGACGCATGAAACTTTCACAACAGTTCTCCAATATTTTCACTTCAATGTAAGACAAATGGGACTAACTGTTTCATGGCAGAAAACAAAAGTCCAGAAGTTTAACACGTAGGCTTTCGCGACCAATATTATTCATAATAAAGGTTTTTGGGTTAGATCGGGTTATTTATAAATGTGTCGAAACCCTCCACCACCCGACACGGCCAATCAGCAAAATAAAGTGTCACGTTGACAAAAGACAATTAGTTCACTACTTTAGCCCACCGGTGTGTTGAAGAGTGAATCCACAACATTTACAGTTTGAATACGACGTTTCGCTGGTAATTACATCCAGCATAATCGGGCAATTCGCCAGAATGGTAAAGCCCTCACTTGCTCTCGGTCTTAAATAGAGCAGCAGGGTGACTTCATCATTTAACTCATTTCAGGTGCAGTGAATTGAGGCGGAGGGGGGGGGGTATTGTAATTATATAATCGATTGGCAATCAGTCAATGGTTATGATTAGTAATGAGTTGTAGATTGGTAATTAGTTGTAAGGTGTGTTATTGTGATTATATGCTACATTAGTAATCCGTTAATGTGTTTCCCTTATAAGGAATTGTAATATGTATGATTTAATAATACGCTTCCAAGCCGCACTAAGCCTATAGCTATCAGAACGATTAAAGTTATTTCTGTTTCTCTCAATTTCAAAGGATTCTCTAATTAGTCTTTGCCAGTAATAATTAGTTTTACACAACACTTCAACGTTATCAAAATCAATTGAATGTCCTTGTTGACAAGCATGTTTTGCCACTGCCGACAGCTGTGTTTGAGATAATTTAATATTTCTTTGGTGTTCTTTTAGTCTTATGCTGATGTTACGTCCCGTCTGTCCAATATAGCATCTGCCACATAAATAATTAATCCGAAATACACCTTCTGTTGATAATTTAGGTAATTCGTCTTTCGTGCAAGATACTAGTTTTTGAATTTTGTGTACTTTACCAAATCTTACTGTAATGTTTTGCTTTTGAAAAACACGGGCTAATTTGTCAGTTACTCCTGAGATATATGGAATTTTAATTGTTTTAAGAATCTGATCGCTTTCAGCAGTGTTGCTTTGCGATCGTGATTTGTCATTCAGTGCTCTGTTAATTTGAGTATTATTGTAGCCATTCTGTCGTAATGCTTCTTTAACGTGTTTGATCTCGATTTAAAGCTTTTGTGACTGCAGTAATTCATATTCTTAGTTATTTCGGTAAAGTCACGTTGAAGGGAAACAACAAAATAATAAAATATATATAAAACAATAAAAATTCTCACGACGTTTCGACCATAACACAAACGGTCGTCTTCAGGTGTGTTGGTTTGCATGAATTTATTTTTAAACAGTGTATTTATTTATTTACTTATAAAAAAACGTTAGCGCCACGCGCAGCGATTTGGCAGTTTATTTAGGACTAGTCCATCTATATTCTGAAAAGAGGAGGGGGGAGACGAATTTTTTTTTTAATGTATGCTGTCTGAAAGCCACTGTAAGCGTGAACAATCAATTAAGACCTGAAATGGTTTATCAAATCTTTCCAATGATTGCTAAGATAGAATCCATCTTCTCGGTTAAAATTGTCTCTGTGCTTGTATATGTGGATAGCCTCATGAACGAATCTCTCATGGTAGCCAGATGGCTTACAAAGAACCTCTGTCTTGGAAAAGTCAATAGCATGTGAGCCTACTGAATTATAACAATAATCTGCCACGGCCGAGGTGTTGGTCCTACCGTGTTTAAGGTCTGCTTTGTGTTCACGAATGCGGTCCGAGACATGGCGTTTGGTTTCTCCAATGTAACTACTACCACAGAGGCAACTTAGTTTGTAGACACCAGGGTATTGTATGTCCGGAATCACATCTTTTACAGACGGAACCAGATCACGGATTTTATGTAATGTGTTGAAACGGACCTGGATCTTGTGTTTATTCAAGATTTTGGAGATCTTTTTTTATAAATAAATACACCGTTTAAATTAAATTTATGCAAACCAACACACCTGAAGACGACCGTTTGTGTTATGGTCGAAACGTCGTGAGAATTTTATTGTTTTATATGTATTTTATTATTTTGTTGTTTCCCTTCAACGTGACTTTACCGAAAGAACTAAGAATATGAATTACTGCAGTCACGAAAGCTTTAAATCAAAAGTTTACAAAATATTGAGGGAACACAGTTCTTTTGCAATTAAGGTCATGGGTAAAATGCAGATCAATAGACGTCTAGCTACACATGTGCAGCCCTCTTGTAAATCCACTGTTGGATGATAGCTACACCACACTGGAGGTTACCTGACCATACTTCATCATGCTGTTGGAGCATAGCATCACAGTAAACAATAGATGCCCTCTGCTGACCACCACATAGCCCCGGACTTGCCTACGACTATATACGTGACTTTACCGAAAGAACCAAGAATATATTTGCCTATGACAATCCGGTATACGTGGTGGTCAATCACCTCAGCACTATCCAGGCTCAACCCTATTTAGCTTCCAAGTTCTGATGAAATCTGGTTCATTCTGGGAAATGTATGACCTTTACTTAAAATACAATCTCACATCACTTGATGCAAGACGAAATCTACATTGGGCTCTGCCATCCATAAAATCTCTTATTGTTAAATCTGTGCTATACTTAATATATTAACCCCATTATTAAACCCAAGAAACATAAGACGCCCATCGAATTTACTTTTAAATCTCCAAAGAACAAGAAAAGGAATAGGTGACAAAGCATTTGCCATTGCAGCTCCAACGTTTCGGAGCAACCTTGTTTCCACCATTAATATCGTAAATTTTCCTTCAAATAATATTATCAAGCAGAAGCTTAGTTCTGGATACCACTGCATTTCTAAATGTGATTCGTAACTTTCATCCTTCCCATGTATTGTTTGTGACATTTTCACGTACAATTTTATTGAGGGACTTTGTGTTGTCTGGGACTGTTTTTGCTGTCGTTTTGCTGCCTTGCCCAAGCTTGGAAATTGGGCAAGGGCATCCTTATTTTTGCGAGAATTCGTTATAATGAGCAATTTTAATTTGAACCCAGTTTGTTCGCAAAACGAGCAATTGTTTGTGAAACGAGCGGAGACCGATTGATGAAATGCGTGCTGTGGCGCCAGGGCCGCAGTTTGTTGTTTGCATCGTGCGCTTTCAGATGCGCTTCTGCGGCCATCTGGAACGTTGGTGAAGGGAGGGTAGCGCTAATTATTTGCAGATGCTGAGGACAGGCACCTGCATTCACTGTAGTTCTTCATGTGTGGTAAATGTGACATTTGATTTTATATTGTTCAAGAGTGGGAAATGTTGGGGCTGAAAAGTAACGTCTTTTAACATGGAAGTCAATGGCGAAACTGTGATCGTTTAACGAATTTTTACTTAACGAGCAATTTCCGTGGAAAGTTTCTCGCTTTTAAGCGAGACACGCCTGTACTTGATCTATTTTATTTTTATTTTTAGTGATTTGCTTAATTTTCCTATACGTTGTCATCCTATCGTTTTTTTTGTATTGTAAATTTCTGACCCATCCCGACTGGACCTCTGTAAAAAAAGTTTCATAGCTCATCGGATTTTTTTCCAGGATATAAATCCTGATTTATATCCTGGAATCCAAGTCCCGGCTTTGCCCGGGACTTGGATTCTTGTCTTGGACGAATACACGGCCTACGCGGAGGGTGGGGGGGATGCGTGACGTCGGCAGGCACACTGCGTGACGCTACGGCATACTTTTTGCATTGTGAAAGTCTGGAAGCTGCCCATATGCCAAATTTCAAGTTTGTTGCATGTCGGGAAGTATGCTAAACATTTCGAACAGACACGCATTCACAAATTTCCCTTTTATATATAAGTATATTCTACAAAATTAAAGTCCTTACGTCCGTGTGGAATCCAGTGTCGTCAAGCCCTTGCTCCGGCTTAGCAGTGCACGGCGTTCCTTGAGCCAAGAACTCCACCTTGACCCGTGTGCCCTCATGGTCATCTTTGGTGCCGTCCATCGGTGTTTGCTTGACGGGGACTTGGCCAAATTCAGGAGCGCTTGTGGAGTTCTCCTCAGGGTTGAAGGTTGTGTTTTTCTCCCAAGCACTCGGTGGAGTAATGCGAACATGTTGCCATATTATCGCCGACGTCACCATCAAGGTAATGAGCTTAGACATTTTCGAGGAGTGAGCTGGAAAAGCCGCCTCTCCAGATCGCCAGCGATGTGCGCTTCACTCCCGAGACGTCCCTCACGAATGCCGCGAAGAGCGGCCACGTGACCAAATCGCTATGGCTACAATATGGATGTGACGTCACCGGAAGACCGCGCTTATTTGGGCATTTTCGATTTAAAGTTTATTTCGCACAGGTAAATATTCGCGATTCTTTTTTGCATCGTCGTGCTTCGTTGATATTCGAGGGGTCGCATTTTAAACGGCTTGACACGAAATACTGTACGTGACTGTAGCGTGCCCAGACCAAGGATCTGTACCATCCTCGCACAACCCAGTTTAGTTAAACCCAGGGGTTGGGTCGTTGGCAACCCAGCCTGAATGTTTTAAACTCTCACAAGTGCTCAGGTTTCCTCCTACGTCTAACCACTCGTCGATTGCCCAGTAACACCTTCATATATCGAGGACCACACGAGCTGTGTCATTTATGGACGGCCCCTTAGTGCTTGATACCTGCGTGTGCCGAGGGTAGAAATACTCGCCCGATCTTCGGGTTACAGGATGAGGATGACTTCACGAGGAAAGTTCGAAAGAGACAGTGATGTCGTCGGGGATGTCAAGACAAGATTGAAACGAGAGTAAATTCCACGTTTGCAGTACTGGTATGGTATGGATTTCTTTTTATTGAACAGACATTTGCTGAGGAAGATGCATGCATTTAAAAAAAAAGTTATTTTCACCTCAAGAAACCTCCCAGGATATCTCAATTTTGCTGAATTGAATATTGTCTGGGGTGGTGCTAAAAGTAAAATGAAATGTTCCTGGTAAAGTGTAAAAAAAAACGCGAATGAGTTTTTCTTTTCACGTTCAACCCTTCGCAAATTGAAGTGCTGCAATAAAACAGCACTTAGCGAATACCAGCAAATAATTAGTAGCTATTTACATGTTTGGCCGTTTTAACCTTTCTAGCTACGCATCCTAAACTTGCAAAAAATAACTTGTTGTGAAAACACAATTGATGTTTTAATCAAATCGCAATCATAAATATCACCATACTAAATTGTTGAATATTTTATTCGAAAGCTCATTGCATGTTGTTTAATTTATGTACATATGGCCTCACGTGGTATACTGTATATATGTACCGTTCATTGTGCATTCAACAGTTCCACTATAATGGTGTAATGGAGATGCCTGATATGAAACGACCATGAAGTGGCAAAATAGCAAAATACTGTCATTTAGCTATTCCCCTTCTCTTGCTATTCCTCCTCTGTTGAACGAGCTCCATTTACATTGGTTTACTATATGGTCCATAGTTTTGGTTACATGCCCACAATCGCAATGTGGCATGTGTCTTTACTATTCCATTCATGATGAAGATGTGTGCGTCAAAATAACTTGTTGTGAAAACACAATTGATGTTTTAATCAAATCGCAATCACAAATATCACCATACTAAATTGTTTAATATTTTATTCGAAAGCTCATTGCATGTTTCATTTATGTACATATGGCCTCACGTGGTATACTGTATATATGTACCGTTCATTGTGCATTGAACAGTTCCACTATATTGGTGTAATGGAGATGCCTGATATGAAACGACCATGAAGTGGCAAAATAGCAAAATACTGTAATTTAGCTATTCCCCTTCTCTTGCTATTCCTCCTCTGTTGAACGAGCTCCATTTACATTGGTTTACTATATGGTCCATAGTTTTGGTTACATGCCCACAATCGCAATGTGGCATGTGTCTTTACTATTCCAGTCATGATGAAGATGTGTGCGTCAACCTAATGATGTTCTTGTACGGTTGATGGTTCCACCGTGTCTTCGAGGAATGTCAAAGCTAGGGGGTTTGATATTTGGGTCTAGGATAAGGTGTTTATTATGGATGCTAGCGTTATTTCCGAGCTGGATGCTATTCTAGGATGGTGCCAACCAGAGCTGAACGTTGAGCTCTTGGTTGGTGAAGGGTTGGTGCTTGTCGCTGGCAAGAACACGTGTGACACCTCTGAGGATATTTGGAGGCAAAATGCTCTCCAGAACAGGGAGCCAGAGGGTTGGTGTCTGTTTTAGTGTTCCAGTTATGATGCACATTACATTGTTTGTGTATATAGCAGTTTTGTGTATCAGCTCCCAGGCCAGGCTGGAGCACAACATATTGCCACTGAGTAGAACGATGAGAGGGTAGCAGTTCGCAGCACATAAGCTGAGAGCACCCTAGGTTGTTCCTGTACGTTTATGCAGCAGGGCCATTCTTGATTTGGTCTTTTCACGGATCTGGCTCATGTGGGGCTTGAAGGAGAGGCTTCTGTCCTTGATAACCCCTTTAGAGTAGGGTCACAGCACGCTGGGCTATCACATGACACATCAATGGTGGCATCTGCTGCTTGATTTTTGAGGTGGAAAGCACAAGTGATTTTGGAGGGATTTCTTAGGCGTCTGCATGCAGTAACAAATATATTCCCAATGAAGTTTGATCAGCTGCTGAAGTATTAGCAATGTTTTGGGGGTTTGTGCCCTGCGCATAAAGGACTATGTCACCTGCACAGGAACTTTCGAGATAATGTACATGGCAGGGCACTTAAAGGTATGTTAAATCATTTCCGGTGTGAGGACTAACTTGTTCCAGTGCTAGTGAGGGAGGCTATTGTTCGTAATTATCTTGCAGCTGTATTTACCAGCGAGAGGTGTACCCTCAAAGTACTGTCGCTGAGCTCCACGTCGACTATTTGTGGAGTAAACCAGCATCGGATGATATTGGGTATCTTCAGCAGGCGGCCATGAGGCCCAAACGGTGTCAACGGCAGCAGCAGAGAGGTCAATCATGGCTGTGCCGGTTCTCTGTTGGTGCTGGAAATCATCTTCTAATGGGGTGCGGTGAAGACAATGATGTATTTACAGGAGCTGCTACGGCCAGTTTGAAATCCAGTTTGTTCGGGAGCTAAATTGCTTATTGACACCATTTCTGGTGTAATGGCCTCGATTTGAAGGAGCTCGAGGGAGCCCTAGAACGTATTTTGGTCTAATCCCACACTGGCCAGCAGTATAGAACGAGCAAACCGTGGAGAACATTCAGAGGTAGTTGTAATGTTTCTTTTTACTTAATTAGTGGTTTCAATAACAGCATTCAAGTACATACAAGTGTGTATATGAGTGTGTGTGTTTGTGTATCAGTGTGTGTGTGTGCACGGGTGGGTGGGGGGGCATTGGTGTAGTAGTTGATGCACTGCACGATGAACCCTGCCACCAGAGTTCATTTCCAGTTCAAGGCCACCAACACCAGTGATGATATCTGAACTGGTCCTGGACTTCCCCTCGGTGGACTTGGCCTCAAATGAGTTCCTGGTGTTGTGCGTAAATGTTAGTGCAGGAGAGAGAGGGCATGGTGTTGGCCACCCACCCCCTTGTGTTCCATGCCAGCCTTCCACAGCACTTTTCCCCAATAGTCCATATAGCTGCGTGTGTGAGTGTTTGCGTGTGCGTAGGTCTCCGTGTGTGTGAGTGTATATAGTTTAATCCCAAAGATGGATGTTTTGGGCATGAAGAAGCCGTAAACTTTGGTTGTTTCTTGTCCATTTGAGGAAGGTTGCAGGTCAATGTCTTCATGAGCAACGTTTACAATGGTGACCAAAGATTTCGGAATTCTTTTCTTCATTTTACTTTGGGCTTTTTCGAGTTCATATTGAAATGTATTCACGTTGCGACACACAGTCCTGATCTTTTTGCAGGTGGGCGGTGACAGGTCCTTTGAAAAAAAAAACAAAAGCAAGATTTTTTTTTTTAGGAAAAGTAGCTGTGTTCTATCTACAGCTGGATGAAAACTCCAACATGCTGTCTCCATCCCACAGGATTCCATGCTAGCACAATCCATGAATACAATTACATTTCATGATCTATGCTTGCTGCCACTAGATAAAGCTCTAGAGGATAATTTGTCTATTCTGACTAGATGTATTGAAAGAGTTTGGAGGTACCAACACTTTACCCCACCACAAGTAAACTTTGCTTACTTGAAAAATGGGCAAACCACAGATTAGTTCATTGAAGGATTGCTCCATTATTTTAATAAATATTTTTTTTTATCCTGCTGGACCTTGTGAATGATCTGCATGCAGGCACAAGTGTAAGGGTTCGTGTCGAGTCTGGACTTTCCCCACGATTCAAGACCACATCTTAAGTACGTCAATGATGCATGCTTGCACCCATACTCTTCTGTCAGACGATCGACCGGATCTTGAAAACATGACCCTTGACCTTGGAGGCAAGATTGGCTGGCACCACTTCACTGACATGGACTACGTTGCTGATCCAGCCTTGTTTTTTGAGACGCATGAAACTTTCACAACAGTTCTCCAATATTTTCACTTCAATGTAAGACAAATGGGACTAACTGTTTCATGGCAGAAAACAAAAGTCCAGAAGTTTAACACGTAGGCTTTCGCGACCAATATTATTCATAATAAAGGTTTTTGGGTTAGATCGGGTTATTTATAAATGTGTCGAAACCCTCCACCACCCGACACGGCCAATCAGCAAAATAAAGTGTCACGTTGACAAAAGACAATTAGTTCACTACTTTAGCCCACCGGTGTGTTGAAGAGTGAATCCACAACATTTACAGTTTGAATACGACGTTTCGCTGGTAATTACATCCAGCATAATCGGGCAATTCGCCAGAATGGTAAAGCCCTCACTTGCTCTCGGTCTTAAATAGAGCAGCAGGGTGACTTCATCATTTAACTCATTTCAGGTGCAGTGAATTGAGGCGGAGGGGGGGGGGTATTGTAATTATATAATCGATTGGCAATCAGTCAATGGTTATGATTAGTAATGAGTTGTAGATTGGTAATTAGTTGTAAGGTGTGTTATTGTGATTATATGCTACATTAGTAATCCGTTAATGTGTTTCCCTTATAAGGAATTGTAATATGTATGATTTAATAATACGCTTCCAAGCCGCACTAAGCCTATAGCTATCAGAACGATTAAAGTTATTTCTGTTTCTCTCAATTTCAAAGGATTCTCTAATTAGTCTTTGCCAGTAATAATTAGTTTTACACAACACTTCAACGTTATCAAAATCAATTGAATGTCCTTGTTGACAAGCATGTTTTGCCACTGCCGACAGCTGTGTTTGAGATAATTTAATATTTCTTTGGTGTTCTTTTAGTCTTATGCTGATGTTACGTCCCGTCTGTCCAATATAGCATCTGCCACATAAATAATTAATCCGAAATACACCTTCTGTTGATAATTTAGGTAATTCGTCTTTCGTGCAAGATACTAGTTTTTGAATTTTGTGTACTTTACCAAATCTTACTGTAATGTTTTGCTTTTGAAAAACACGGGCTAATTTGTCAGTTACTCCTGAGATATATGGAATTTTAATTGTTTTAAGAATCTGATCGCTTTCAGCAGTGTTGCTTTGCGATCGTGATTTGTCATTCAGTGCTCTGTTAATTTGAGTATTATTGTAGCCATTCTGTCGTAATGCTTCTTTAACGTGTTTGATCTCGATTTAAAGCTTTTGTGACTGCAGTAATTCATATTCTTAGTTATTTCGGTAAAGTCACGTTGAAGGGAAACAACAAAATAATAAAATATATATAAAACAATAAAAATTCTCACGACGTTTCGACCATAACACAAACGGTCGTCTTCAGGTGTGTTGGTTTGCATGAATTTATTTTTAAACAGTGTATTTATTTATTTACTTATAAAAAAACGTTAGCGCCACGCGCAGCGATTTGGCAGTTTATTTAGGACTAGTCCATCTATATTCTGAAAAGAGGAGGGGGGAGACGAATTTTTTTTTTAATGTATGCTGTCTGAAAGCCACTGTAAGCGTGAACAATCAATTAAGACCTGAAATGGTTTATCAAATCTTTCCAATGATTGCTAAGATAGAATCCATCTTCTCGGTTAAAATTGTCTCTGTGCTTGTATATGTGGATAGCCTCATGAACGAATCTCTCATGGTAGCCAGATGGCTTACAAAGAACCTCTGTCTTGGAAAAGTCAATAGCATGTGAGCCTACTGAATTATAACAATAATCTGCCACGGCCGAGGTGTTGGTCCTACCGTGTTTAAGGTCTGCTTTGTGTTCACGAATGCGGTCCGAGACATGGCGTTTGGTTTCTCCAATGTAACTACTACCACAGAGGCAACTTAGTTTGTAGACACCAGGGTATTGTATGTCCGGAATCACATCTTTTACAGACGGAACCAGATCACGGATTTTATGTAATGTGTTGAAACGGACCTGGATCTTGTGTTTATTCAAGATTTTGGAGATCTTTTTTTATAAATAAATACACCGTTTAAATTAAATTTATGCAAACCAACACACCTGAAGACGACCGTTTGTGTTATGGTCGAAACGTCGTGAGAATTTTATTGTTTTATATATATTTTATTATTTTGTTGTTTCCCTTCAACGTTACTTTACCGAAAGAACTAAGAATATGAATTACTGCAGTCACGAAAGCTTTAAATCAAAAGTTTACAAGATATTGAGGGAACACAGTTCTTTTGCAATTAAGGTCATGGGTAAAATGCAGATCAATAGACGTCTAGCTACACATGTGCAGCCCTTTTGTAAATCCACTGTTGGATGATAGCTACACCACACTGGAGGTTACCTGACCATACTTCATCATGCTGTTGGAGCATAGCATCACAGTAAACAATAGATGCCCTCTGCTGACCACCACATAGCCCCGGACTTGCCTACGACTATATACGTGACTTTACCGAAAGAACCAAGAATATATTTGCCTATGACAATCCGGTATACGTGGTGGTCAATCACCTCAGCACTATCCAGGCTCAACCCTATTTAGCTTCCAAGTTCTGATGAAATCTGGTTCATTCTGGGAAATGTATGACCTTTACTTAAAATACAATCTCACATCACTTGATGCAAGACGAAATCTACATTGGGCTCTGCCATCCATAAAATCTCTTATTGTTAAATCTGTGCTATACTTAATATATTAACCCCATTCTTAAACCCAAGAAACATAAGACGCCCATCGAATTTACTTTTAAATCTCCCAAGAACAAGAAAAGGAATAGGTGACAAAGCATTTGCCATTGCAGCACCAACGTTTCGGAGCAACCTTGTTTCCACCATTAATATCGTAAATTTTCCTTCAACTAATATTATCAAGCAGAAGCTTAGTTCTGGATACCACTGCATTTCTAAATGTGATTCGTAACTTTCATCCTTCCCATGTATTCTTTGTGACATTTTCACGTACAATTTTATTGAGGGACTTTGTGTTGTCTGGGACTGTTTTTGCTGTCGTTTTGCTGCCTTGCCCAAGCTTGGAAATTGGGCAAGGGCATCCTTATTTTTGCGAGAATTCGTTATAATGAGCAATTTTAATTTCAACCCAGTTTGTTCGCAAAACGAGCAATTGTTTGTGAAACGAGCGGAAACCGATTGATGAAATGCGTGCTGTGGCGCCAGGGCCGCAGTTTGTGGTTTGCATCGCGCGCTTTCAGATGCGCTTCTGCGGCCATCTGGAACGTTGGTGAAGGGAGGGTGGCGCTAATTATTTGCAGATGCTGAGGACAGGCACCTGCATTCACTGTAGTTCTTCATGTGTGGTAAATGTGACATTTGATTTTATATTGTTCAAGAGTGGGAAATGTTGGGGCTGAAAAGTAACGTCATTTAACATGGAAGTCAATGGCGAAACTGTGATCGTTTAACGAATTTTTACTTAACGAGCAATTTCCGTGGAAAGTTTCTCGCTTTTAAGCGAGACACGCCTGTACTTGATCTATTTTAGTTTTATTTTTAGTGATTTGCTTAATTTTCCTATACGTTGTCATCCTATCGTTTTTTTTGTATTGTAAATTTCTGACCCATCCCGACTGGACCTCTGTAAAAAAAAGTTTCATAGCTCATCGGATTTTTTTCCAGGATATAAATCCTGATTCTGATTTGGTCAAAGGCTATCAACCCACCCTTCACAGTGCCACCACAAGGCAATTACACGTTACTAGTTTTACTACCCGGCTTCGCCCGGGACTTGGATTCTTGTCTTGGACGAATACACGGCCTACGCGGAGGGTGGGGGGGATGCGTGACGTCGGCAGGCACACTGCGTGACGCTACGGCATACTTTTTGCATTGTGTAAGTCTGGAAGCTGCCCATATGCCAAATTTCAAGTTTGTTGCATGTCGGGAAGTATGCTAAACATTTCGAACAGACACGCATTCACAAATTTCCCTTTTATATATAAGTATATTCTACAAAATTAAAGTCCTTACGTCCGTGTGGAATCCAGTGTCGTCAAGCCCTTGCTCCGGCTTAGCAGTGCACGGCGTTCCTTGAGCCAAGAACTCCACCTTGACCCGTGTGCCCTCATGGTCATCTTTGGTGCCGTCCATCGGTGTTTGCTTGACGGGGACTTGGCCAAATTCAGGAGCGCTTGTGGAGTTCTCCTCAGGGTTGAAGGTTGTGTTTTTCTCCCAAGCACTCGGTGGAGTAATGCGAACATGTTGCCATATTATCGCCGACGTCACCATCAAGGTAATGAGCTTAGACATTTTCGAGGAGTGAGCTGGAAAAGCCGCCTCTCCAGATCGCCAGCGATGTGCGCTTCACTCCCGAGACGTCCCTCACGAATGCCGCGAAGAGCGGCCACGTGACCAAATCGCTATGGCTACAATATGGATGTGACGTCACCGGAAGACCGCGCTTATTTGGGCATTTTCGATTTAAAGTTTATTTCGCACAGGTAAATATTCGCGATTCTTTTTTGCATCGTCGTGCTTCGTTGATATTCGAGGGGTCGCATTTTAAACGGCTTGACACAAAATACTGTACGTGACTGTAGCGTGCCCACACCAAGGATCTGTACCATCCTCGCACAACCCAGTTTAGTTAAACCCAGGGGTTGGGTCGTTGGCAACCCAGCCTGAATGTTTTAAACTCTCACAAGTGCTCAGGTTTCCTCCTACGTCTAACCACTCGTCGATTGCCCAGTAACACCTTCATATATCGAGGACCACACGAGCTGTGTCATTTATGGACGGCCCCTTAGTGCTTGATACCTGCGTGTGCCGAGGGTAGAAATACTCGCCCGATCTTCGGGTTACAGGATGAGGATGACTTCACGAGGAGGTCTCATAATGTTAATGCTCACCCCGAGCCCTCAATACTCTGATAGTGCGAGACTAGGCTCTAAGAAAAGCTGTCTCGGGTGTGGACCAATCAAATTCAAGGACAGTGCATATTATTATCAGAGTTGTCTTTTTTGTTTTGCATTTTGACTGCTTGTGTTGTGGTTATTGCAAACATGATGCCTTGAATAAAGGTGTCAGTCTTTGTGCCAGTTAAAAGGGTAAAACCTATTTCTATATTCACGAGGAAAGTTCGAGAGAGAGAGACAGTGATGTCGTCGGGGATGTCAAGACAAGATTGAAACGAGAGTAAATTCCACGTTTGCAGTACTGGTATGGTATGGATTTATTTTTATTGAACAGACATTTGCTGAGGAAGATGCATGCATTTAAAAAAAAGTTATTTTCACCTCAAGAAACCTCCCAGGATATCTCAATTTTGCTGAATTGAATATTGTCTGGGGTGGTGCTAAAAGTAATATGAAATTTTCCTGGTAAAGTGTAAAAAAAAAACGCGAATGAGTTTTTCTTTTCACGTTCAACCCTTCGCAAATTGAAGTGCTGCAATAAAACAGCACTTAGCGAATACCAGGAAATAATTAGTAGCTATTTACATTCTAGATTTAAAGCTTTCGTGACTGCTAGGATCCATACTCTTTGGTTCTATTGGGTAAAGTCACGTAGGTGAAAATAAAATAACAAAAAATCACGACGTTTCGGCCACAACACAAGCGGCCTTCATCAGGTGAAGGGACGAGACTGTCTGGAGGACAGCGCTGGAGTGAGAGAAGCCACGCTTAGATCACGACCTTTAAGCTGTCAAGGCGCTTTGTTTTCTTCTCACACAGCTTAAAGGTCGTGATCTAAGCGTGGCTTCTCTCACTCCAGCGCTGTCCTCCAGACAGTCTCGTCCCTTCACCTGATGAAGGCCGCTTGTGTTGTGGCCGAAACGTCGTGATTTTTTGTTATTTTATTTTCACCTACGTGACTTTACCCAATAGAACCAAAGAGTATAGCTATTTACATGTTTGGCCGTTTCAACCTTTCTAGCTACGCATCCTAAACTTGCAAAAAATAACTTGTTGTGAAAACACAATTGATGTTTTAATCAAATCGCAATCACAAATATCACCATACTAAATTGTTGAATATTTTATTCGAAAGCTCATTGCATGTTGTTTAATTTATGTACATATGGCCTCACGTGGTATACTGTATATATGTACCGTTCATTGTGCATTCAACAGTTCCACTATATTGGTGTAATGGAGATGCCTGATATGAAACGACCATGAAGTGGCAAAATAGCAAAATACTGTTATTTAGCTATTCCCCTTCTCTTGCTATTCCTCCTCTGTTGAACGAGCTCCATTTACATTGGTTTACTATATGGTCCATAGTTTTGGTTACATGCCCACAATCGCAATGTGGCATGTGTCTTTACTATTCTATTCATGATGAAGATGTGTGCGTCAACCTAATGATGTTCTAGTACGGTTGATGGTTCCACCGTGTCTTCGAGGAATGTCAAAGCTAGGGGGTTTGATATTTGGGTCTAGGATAAGGTGTTTATTAGGGATGCTAGCGTTATTTCCGAGCTGGTTGCTATTCTAGGATGGTGCCAACCAGAGCTGAACGTTGAGCTCTTGGTTGGTGAAGGGTTGGTGCTTGTCGCTGGCAAGAACACGTGTGACACCTCTGAGGATATTTGGTGGCAAAATGTTCTCCAGAACAGGGAGCCAGAGGGTTGGTGTCTGTTTTAGTGTTCCAGTTATGATGCACATTACATTGTTTGTGTATATAGCAGTTTTGTGTATCAGCTCCCAGGCCAGGCTGGAGCACAACATATTTCCACTGAGTAGAACGATGAGAGGGTAGCAGTTCGCAGCACATAAGCTGAGAGCACCCTAGGTTGTTCCTGTACGTTTATGCAGCAGGGCCATTCTTGATTTGGTCTTTTCACGGATCTGGCTCATGTGGGGCTTGAAGGAGAGGCTTCTGTCCTTGATAACCCCTTTAGAGTAGGGTCACAGCACGCTGGGCTATCACATGACACATCAATGGTGGCATCTGCTGCTTGATTTTTGAGGTGGAAAGCACAAGTGATTTTGGAGGGATTTCTTAGGCGTCTGCAAGCAGTAACAAATATATTCCCAATGAAGTTTGATCAGCTGCTGAAGTATTAGCAATGTTTTGGGGGTGTGTGCCCTGCGCATAAAGGACTATGTCACCTGCACAGGAACTTTCGAGATGATGTACACGTCAGGGCACTTAAAGGTATGTTAAATCATTTCCGGTGTGAGGACTAAATTGTTCCAGTGCTAGTGAGGGAGGCTATTGTTCGTAATTATCTTGCAGCTGTATTTACCAGCGAGAGGTGTACCCTCAAAGTACTGTCGCTGAGCTCCACGTCGACTATTTGTGGAGTAAACCAGCATCGGATGATATTGGGTATCTTCAGCAGGCGGCCATGAGGCCCAAACGGTGTCAACGGCAGCAGAAGAGAGGTCAATCATGGCTGTGCCGCTTCTCTGTTGGCGCTGGAAACCATCTTCTAATGGGGGCGGTGAAGACAATGATCTGTTTACAGTAGCTGCTACAGCTATAAGAGATTTTTTATTTAGATCGCGTAAATATAAAAATGTGTCGTTAAACCCGCCACCACCCGACACAGACAACTAGTAAGGGTTGTAATGTAAACAGAACATGCCAATTCGTCACTCGTACAGCACACCAGTGTGTTTGAGAGCCAAGCCACAACATTTACAATCTGAGTACGACATTTTGCCAGTAATTACAACTAGCTTCATCAGGCGACAGCCAGATTTGCTATGGCCAGTTCGAAATCCAGCTTGTTCGGGAGCTAAATATCAACAATAAGGTAAAAGTGCAGCCCTGCAATTGCTTACTGACACCATTGCTGGTTGAAGGGCCTCGATTAGGAGATCTAGAGAGCCCTAGAAGATATTTTGGTCCAGTTCCACACTGGCCAGCAGTATAGAATGAGTAAATGTGAACAACATTCAGAGGTAGTCGAATTTTTTTTTATTTTTACAACTCCATTAGGGGTTCCAATAACAACATACAAGTGTGTATACGAGTGTGTGTGTTTGTGTATCAGTGTGTGCATGGGGGGCGGTGGTGTAGTAGTTGGTGCACTTCGTGATGAACCCTGCCACCAGAGTTCATTTCCAGTTCAAGGCCACCAACACCAGTGATCATATCTGAACTGGTCCTGGACCTCCCCTCGGTCGACTTGGCCCGAAATGAGTTCCTGGTGTTGTGTGTAAATATCCGTGCTGGAGAGAGAGGGCATGGTGTTGGCCACCCACCCCCTTGTGTTCCATGCCAGCCTTCCACAACACTTTTCCCCAACAGTCCGTATAGCTGCGTGTGTGAGTGTTTGCGTGTGCGTAGGTCTTCGTGTGTGTGAGTGTATGTAGTTTCATCTAACGGCTGGAGGTTTTGGGCATGGAGAAGACGTACACATTGGTTGTTTGTTGCCTGTTTTGTGCTTTGGTGATGTGAACCGTGCATCTGTTCATGGCGGAGTTCTGCTCAATGAAGCAAATGTCCTGTCGGCCTTTCATCTTGCGGTTGAAGGTGTGGTAAGTAACGGGGGTGTTGCGGGGTTGAATCTTTTTGTAGTATTCAAGTTTGTTGGCATATTTGCGAACGTATGCCCATTGGTCCACTTGGGTGTTTTCGTTGTGGCGGGAAAAGTGTATCTCCACGTAGGGTTTCTGGAATCGTTGTCTAGTCGGATCGATGGCCTCGTAGACTTCAGGCTCCGGGTCTGGCTTGTATTCCTGCCGCTGCCAAATCGCCACCCGATTTATTTCAGAAGGTTGCAGGTCAATATCTTCATGAGCAACGTTTTCAATGGTGGCTGGAGATTTCGGAAGTCTTTTCTTCATTTTCCTTCGGACTTTTTTTAGTTTGTTTTTCAACGTATTCATGTTGCGACACACAGTCCTGATCTTCTTGCTGATGGGCGGTGACAGGTCCTTAGAAAAAAACAAACGCAAAGAAATGTTTTAGGAAAGGTATCATCAGTAGCAATGTTCTATCTCTAGCTGAATGGAAACTTCCAACATGCTATCTCCATCTCACAGGATCCCATGATACCACAATACATGAATATATTTACATTTTATAATTATATGCTTGCTGTCACCAGAGGAAGCTCTAGAGCAGGGGTGGGTAACGTCCGGCCCGCAGGCCGTATGAGGCCCGCAAATGCATATGGTCTGGCCCTGCCAAGGCAACCGCAGGTGGGACTCGAAATTCAATAAATCTAGGAGCAAACCTGGAAAAGCAGTTGCGAGTAGCAACATCATCAATACCAGCAAACATCATCACACGCCTCACCACAGAGAAGCAGACTCATGCCATCACATTAGAGGTGATTTAATTCAATGTTTGACACAATATAACAGGCTAATTTTTAAGTTGATAATTTTGTATGGCCTGCGAATGATGTTATAAATATCCAAATGGCCCTTGGCAGAAAAAAGGTTCCCCACCCCCGGCCTAGAGTGTAAGTGGACTCTTCTTCCACACTGACTAGATGTGTTTAAAGAGTTGGGAGGTACCAACACTAAACCCCACCACATACGACCTTCCAGTCGACTGTGGTTTACACATTCATCGTATGAATGTGCATTTCATCCATAATAGAGGTTTGTTTGGGTTATATCGCGTAAATATAAAAATGTGTCGTTAAACCCTCCACCACCCGACACAGACAACTAGTAAGGGTTGTAATGTAAACAGAACATGCCAATTCGTCACTCGTACAGCACACCAGTGTGTTTGAGAGCCAAGCCACAACATTTACAATCTGAGTATGACATTTCGCCAGTAATTACAACTAGCTTCATCAGGCGACAGCCAGATTTGCTACGGCCAGTTCGAAATCCAGCTTGTTCGGGAGCTAAATATCAACAATAAGGTAAAAGTGCAGCCCTGCAATTGCTTACTGACACCATTGCTGATTGAAGGGCCTCGATTAGGAGATCTAGAGAGCCCTAGAAGATATTTTGGTCCAGTTCCACACTGGCCAGCAGTATAGAATGAGTAAATGTGGACAACATTCAGAGGTAGTCGAATTTTTTTTTATTTTTACAACTCCATTAGGGGTTCCAATAACAACATACAAGTGTGTATACGAGTGTGTGTGTTTGTGTATCAGTGTGTGCATGGGGGGCGGTGGTGTAGTAGTTGGTGCACTTCGTGATGAACCCTGCCACCAGAGTTCATTTCCAGTTCAAGGCCACCAACACCAGTGATGATATCTGAACTGGTCCTGGACCTCCCCTCGGTCGACTTGGCCCGAAATGAGTTCCTGGTGTTGTGTGTAAATATCCGTGCTGGAGAGAGAGGGCATGGTGTTGGCCACCCACCCCCTTGTGTTCCATGCCAGCCTTCCACAGCACTTTTCCCCAACAGTCCGTATAGCTGCGTGTGTGAGTGTTTGCGTGTGCGTAGGTCTTCGTGTGTGTGAGTGTATGTAGTTTCATCTATCGGCTGGAGGTTTTGGGCATGGAGAAGACGTACACATTGGTTGTTTGTTGCCTGTTTTGTGCTTTGGTGATGTGAACCGTGCATCTGTTCATGGCGGAGTTCTGCTCAATGAAGCAAATGTCCTGTCGGCCTTTCATCTTGCGGTTGAAGGTGTGGTAAGTAACGGGGGTGTTGCGGGGTTGAATCTTTTTGTAGTATTCAAGTTTGTTGGCATATTTGCGAACGTATGCCCATTGGTCCACTTGGGTGTTTTCGTTGTGGCGGGAAAAGTGTATCTCCTTGTAGGGTTTCTGGAATCGTTGTCCAGTCGGATCGATGGCCTCGTAGACTTCAGGCTCCGGGTCTGGCTTGTATTCCTGCCGCTGCCAAATCGCCACCCGATTTATTTCAGAATGTTGCAGGTCAATATCTTCATGAGCAACGTTTTCAATGGTGGCTGGAGATTTCGGAAGTCTTTTCTTCATTTTCCTTCGGACTTTTTTTAGTTTGTTTTTCAACGTATTCATGTTGCGACACACAGTCCTGATCTTCTTGCTGATGGGCGGTGACAGGTCCTTAGAAAAAAACAAAAGCAAAGAAATGTTTTAGGAAAGGTATCATCAGTAGCAATGTTCTATCTCTAGCTGAATGGAAACTTCCAACACGCTATCTCCATCTCACAGGATCCCATGATACCACAATACATGAATATATTTCATTTTATAATTATATGCTTGCTGTCACCAGAGGAAGCTCTAGAGCAGGGGTGGGTAACGTCCGGCCCGCAGGCCGTATGACGCCCGCAAATTCATATGGTCTGGCCCTGCCAAGGCATCCGCAGGTGGGACTCGAAATTCAATAAATCTAGGAGCAAACCTGGAAAAGCAGTTGCGAGTAGCAGCATCATCAATACCAGCAAACATCATCACATGCCTCACCAAAGAGAAGCAGACTCATGCCATCACATTAGAGGTGATTTAATTCAATGTTTGACACAATATAACAGGCTTATTTTTAAGTTGATAATTTTGTATGGCCTGCGAATGATGTTATAAATATCCAAATGGCCCTTGGCAGAAAAAAGGTTCCCCACCCCCGGCCTAGAGTGTAAGTGGACTCTTCTTCCACACTGACTAGATGTGTTTAAAGAGTTGGGAGGTACCAACACTAAACCCCACCACATACGACCTTCCAGTCGATTGTGGTTTACACATTCATCGTATGAACTTTGCATTTCATCCATAATAGAGGTTTGTTTGGGTTATATCGCGTAAATATATAAATGTGTCATTAAACCCGCCACCACCCGACACAGCCAATTAGTAAGGTTTGTCACGTAAACAGAACATGCCAATTCGTTACTAGTACAGCACAACGGTGTGTTGGAGAGCCAAGCCACAACATTTACAATCTGAGTACGACTCTTCGCCAGTAATTACAACTAGTTTCATCAGGTGACAGCCAGATTCGTGGATGGGGGGGATTAATGAATACATATTAAAGACTATGCATTCAATACCCTGTTGATTTGTGCATCATTGTAACTTTTCAATTGCAGCACTTCTTTAACATGTTTAATTTCACTTCTCAGACTATCAACTTTCTTAGCCCAATGTACAGTGAGGGAAAAAAGTATTTGATCCCCTGCTGATTTTGTACGTTTGCCCACTGACAAAGAAATGATCAGTCTATAATTTTAATGGTAGGTTTATTTGAACAGTGAGAGACAGAATAACAACAAAAAAAATACAGAAAAACGCATGTCAAAAATGTTATAAATTAATTTGCATTTTAATGAGGGAAATAAGTATTTGACCCCTCTGCAAAACATGACTTAGTACTTGGTGGCAAAACCCTTGTTGGCAATTACACAGGTCAGACGTTTCTTGTAGTTGGCCACCAGGTTTGCACACATCTCAGGAGGGATTTTGTCCCACTCCTCTTTGCAGATCTCCAAGTAATTAAGGTTTCGAGGCTGACGTTTGGCAACTCGAACCTTCAGCTCCCTCCACAGATTAAGGTCTGGAGACTGGCTAGGCCACTCCAGGACCTAAATGTGCTTCTTCTTGAGCCACTCCTTTGTTGTCTTGGCCGTGTGTTTTGGGTCATTGTCATGCTGGAATCCCCATCCACGACCCATTTTCAATGCCCTGGCTGAGGGAAGGAGGTTCTCACCCAAGATTTAAAGGTACATGGCCCCGTCCATCGTCCCTTTGATGCGGTGAAGTTGTCCTGTCCCCTTAGCAGAAAAACACCCCCAAAGCTTAATGTTTCCACCTCCATGTTTGACGGTGGGGATGGTGTTCTTGGGGTAATAGGCAGCATTCCTCCTCCTCCAAACACGGCGAGTTGAGTTGATGCCAAAGAGCTCTATTTTGGTCTCATCTGACCACAACACTTTCACCCAGTTGTCCTCTGAATCATTCAGATGTTCATTGGCAAACTTCAAACGGGCATGTATATGTGCTTTCTTGAGCAGGGGAACCTTGCGGGCGCTGCAGGATTTCAGTCTTTCACGGCGTAGTGTGTTACCAATTGTTTTCTTGGTGACTATGGTCCCAGCTGCCTTGAGATCATTGACAAGATCCTCCCGTATAGTTCTGGGCTGATTCCTCACCGTTCTCATAATCATTGCAACTCCATGAGGTGAGATCTTGCATGGAGCCCCAGGCCGAGGAAGATTGACGTTCTTTTGTGTTTCTTCCATTTGCGAATAATCGCACCAACTGTTGTCACCTTCTCACCAAGCTGCTTGGCAATCGTCTTGTAGTCCATTCCAGCTTTGTGTAGGTCTACAATCTTATCTCTGACATCCTTGGAGAGCTCTTTGGTCTTGGTCATGGTGGAGAGTTTGGAATCCGATTGATTAATTGCTTCTGTGGACAGGTGTCTTTTATACAGGTAACAAGCTGAGATTAGGAGCACTCCCTTTAAGAGTGTGCTCCTAATCTCAGCTCGTTACCTGTATAAAAGACACCTGGGAGCCAGAAATCTTTCTGATTGAGAGGGGGTCAAATACTTATTTCCCTCATTAAAATGCAAATAAATTTATAACATTTTTGACATGCGTTTTTCTGGATTTTTGTTGTTGTTATTCTGCCTCTCACTGTTGAAATAAACCTACCATTAAAATTATAGACTGATCATTTCTATGTCAGTGGGCAAAGGTACAAAATCAGCAGGGGAGCAAATACTTTTTCCCTCACTGTATGAGCGTCTTGATGAGAGCAGATTTCTGCGCGGGGTGATGGTGTGACTGCATTCAGATAGGAGTCAATGTGCATTTGTTTTTTTTGGTAAACGCTGTGTGTTATTTTACCATTTCGACCACGTCCGAGCAGAATATTCAGAAATGGTAGAGTTCTACCAGCTTCCACTTCCATGATGAACTGCATTTCATGAGCAGTGTGCTAACCATTACAAAATGGCAGCGGGTCATCATAGCAGGTCATGTCAAACGCCAGTGGATATCCTGCTCAAATGAGCATTAAAGCAGAGATAGCAATTACACATTCCTATAGGATGTACTTGTTTGTTCATAGAGCAACCACTGTTGATTTCCCCACAAAGTGGTACTTATTTCATCAGACCCCGAGGGATTGAGTCATTCACGCTAAGCCTCTGAGCTGGTCTAAAAATCAAAAGCCAGGATTTGTTTTATTCAAACTAATTGCATTGGTGATGATGAGCTGTCCCCCTTACCTTTCGGGATTGCAGCCACAGCCAGACTTGCACGAAAAGCAAGATGCTGTTGACGATGTCATTGGGGTGGATGATCTTGGCATAATCGGATGCGGTCTGAAAACAAGACATTGACATTTCAGAGATTAGTTCATTGAAGGATTGGTCCATTATTTTAATTAACACGTTTTTTTCCTGCTAGACCTTGGGAATTATCTGCATGCAGGCACAAGTGTAAGGGTTTGTGCCAAGTCCAGACTTTCGCCATGATTTCGCCACGATTCAAGACCACATCTGGAGTACGTCAAGGATGCATGCTTGCACCGGCGCTGTTTTGTCAGGTAATCGACTGGATCATGTAAACATGACCCATGACCTTGGAGTCAAGATTGGCCGGCACCACTTCACTGACCTCGACTACGCTGATGATGCAGCCTTGTTTGTTGAGAAGCATCACACTTTCACACCAGTCCTCCAATATTTCCACAACAATGCAATAAAAATGGGACTAACTGTTTCATGGCAGAAAACAAAAGTCCAGAAGTTTAACACGTAGGCTTTTCGCGACCAATATTATTCATAATAAAGGTTTTTGGGTTAGATCGGGTTATTTATAAATGTGTCGAAACCCTCCACCACCCGACACGGCCAATCAGCAAAATAAAGTGTCACGTTGACAAAAGACAATTAGTTCACTACTTTAGCCCACCGGTGTGTTGAAGAGTGAATCCACAACATTTACAGTTTGAATACGACGTTTCGCTGGTAATTACATCCAGCATAATCGGGCAATTCGCCAGAATGGTAAAGCCCTCACTTGCTCTCGGTCTTAAATAGAGCAGCAGGGTGACTTCATCATTTAACTCATTTCAGGTGCAGTGAATTGAGGCGGAGGGGGGGGTATTGTAATTATATTATCGATTGGCAATCAGTCAATGGTTATGATTAGTAGTGTTAGGGGCCGTCCATAAATGACGTCACGCGATTTTGGACGATTTTTTACATACCCCCCCCATCGTCACACGGCGTACTTAATCTGCCGCTGTACACTGTTGTAGGACCAAACATTTAATAAAAAGACGATTTAATTAAGTAGAACGTGTTGTCTATATTTATTTAAAGTTGCGCATTTTGATGTGACGTCACATTTCTCACCCCCCCCCGTCACACATCGTCACAAATGTCTGACCCCCCCCCCCCCAGGTGCGTGACGTCATCTATGGACGGCCCCTTAGTGCTTGATACCTGCGTGTGCCGAGGGTAGAAATACTCGCCCGATCTTCGGGTTACAGGATGAGGATGACTTCACGAGGAAAGTTCGAGAGAGAGCCACAGTGATGTCGTCAGGGATGTCAAGACAAGATTGAAACGAGAGTAAATTCCACGTTTGCAGTACTGGTATGGTATGGATTTCTTTTTATTGAACAGACATTTGCTGAGGAAGATGCATGCATTTAAAAAAAAGTTATTTTCACCTCAAGAAACCTCCCAGGATATCTCAATTTTGCTGAATTGAATATTGTCTGGGGTGGTGCTAAAAGTAAAATGAAATGTTCCTGGTAAAGTGTAAAAAAAAACGCGAATGAGTTTTTCTTTTCACGTTCAACCCTTCGCAAATTGAAGTGCTGCAATAAAACAGCACTTAGCGAATACCAGCAAATAATTAGTAGCTATTTACATTCTAGATTTAAAGCTTTCGTGACTGCTAGGATCCATACTCTTTGGTTCTATTGGGTAAAGTCACGTAGGTGAAAATAAAATAACAAAAAATCACGACGTTTCGGCCACAACACAAGCGGCCTTCATCAGGTGAAGGGACGAGACTGTCTGGAGGACAGCGCTGGAGTGAGAGAAGCCACGCTTAGATCACGACCTTTAAGCTGTCAAGGCGCTTTGTTTTCTTGTCACACAGCTTAAAGGTCGTGATCTAAGCGTGGCTTCTCTCACTCCAGCGCTGTCCTCCAGACAGTCTCGTCCCTTCACCTGATGAAGGCCGCTTGTGTTGTGGCCGAAACGTCGTGATTTTTTGTTATTTTATTTTCACCTACGTGACTTTACCCAATAGAACCAAATAGTATAGCTATTTACATGTTTGGCCGTTTCAACCTTTCTAGCTACGCATCCTAAACTTGCAAAAAATAACTTGTTGTGAAAACACAATTGATGTTTTAATCAAATCGCAATCACAAATATCACCATACTAAATTGTTGAATATTTTATTCGAAAGCTCATTGCATGTTGTTTAATTTATGTACATATGGCCTCACGTGGTATACTGTATATGTGTACCGTTCATTGTGCATTGAACAGTTCCACTATATTGGTGTAATGGAGATGCCTGATATGAAACGACCATGAAGTGGCAAAATACCAAAATGCTGTCATTTAGCTATTCCCCTTCTCTTGCTATTCCTCCTCTGTTGAAGGAGCTCCATTTACATTGGTTTACTATATGGTCCATAGTTTTGGTTACATGCCCAAAATCGCAATGTGGCATGTGTCTTTACTATTCCATTCATGATGAAGATGTGTGCGTCAACCTAATGATGTTCTAGTACGGTTGATAGTTCCACCGTGTCTTCGAGGAATGTCAAAGCTAGGAGGTTTGATATTTGGGTCTAGCATAAGGTGTTTATTATGGATGCTAGCGTTATTTCGGAGCTGGATTGTATTCTAGGATGGTGCCAACCAAGAGCTGAACGTTGAGCTCTTGGTTGGTGAAGGGTTGGTGCTTGTCGTTGGCAAGAACACGTGTGACACCTCTGAGGATATTTGGTGGCAAAATGTTCTCCAGAACAGGGAGCCAGAGGGTTGGTGTCTGTTTTAGTGTTCCAGTTATGATGCACATTACATTGTTTGTGTATATAGCAGTTTTGTGTATCAGCTCCCAAGCCAGGCTGGAGCACAACATATTGCCACTGAGTAGAACGATGAGAGGGTAGCAGTTCGCAGCACATAAGCTGAGAGCACCCTAGGTTGTTCCTGTACGTTTATGCAGCAGGGCCATTCTTGATTTGGTCTTTTCACGGATCTGGCTCATGTGGGGCTTGAAGGAGAGGCTTCTGTCCTTGATAACCCCTTTAGAGTAGGGTCACAGCACGCTGGGCTATCACATGACACATCAATGGTGGCATCTGCTGCTTGATTTTTGAGGTGGAAAGCACAAGTGATTTTGGAGGGATTTCTTAGGCGTCTGCATGCAGTAACAAATATATTCCCAATGAAGTTTGATCAGCTGCTGAAGTATTAGCAATGTTTTGGGGGTGTGTGCCCTGCGCATAAAGGACTATGTCACCTGCACAGGGACTTTCGAGATGATGTACACGGCAGGGCACTTAAAGGTATGTTAAATCATTTCCGGTGTGAGGACTAAATTGTTCCAGTGCTAGTGAGGGAGGCTATTGTTCGTAATTATCTTGCAGCTGTATTTACCAGCGAGAGGTGTACCCTCAAAGTACTGTCGCTGAGCTCCACGTCGACTATTTGTGGAGTAAACCAGCATCGGATGATATTGGGTATCTTCAGCAGGCGGCCATGAGGCCCAAACGGTGTCAACGGCAGCAGCAGAGAGGTCAATCATGGCTGTGCCGCTTCTCTGTTGGCGCTGGAAACCATCTTCTAATGGGGCGGTGAAGACAATGATCTGTTTACAGTAGCTGCTACAGCTATAAGAGATTTTTTATTTAGATCGCGTAAATATAAAAATGTGTCGTTAAACCCGCCACCACCCGACACAGACAACTAGTAAGGGTTGTAATGTAAACAGAACATGCCAATTCGTCACTCGTACAGCACACCAGTGTGTTTGAGAGCCAAGCCACAACATTTACAATCTGAGTACGACATTTCGCCAGTAATTACAACTAGCTTCATCAGGCGACAGCCAGATTTGCTACGGCCAGTTCGAAATCCAGCTTGTTCGGGAGCTAAATATCAACAATAAGGTAAAAGTGCAGCCCTGCAATTGCTTACTGACACCATTGCTGGTTGAAGGGCCTCGATTAGGAGATCTAGAGAGCCCTAGAAGATATTTTGGTCCAGTTCCACACTGGCCAGCAGTATAGAATGAGTAAATGTGGACAACATTCAGAGGTAGTCGAATTTTTTTTTATTTTTACAACTCCATTAGGGGTTCCAATAACAACATACAAGTGTGTATACGAGTGTGTGTGTTTGTGTATCAGTGTGTGCACGGGGGGCGGTGGTGTAGTAGTTGGTGCAGTTCAAGGCCACCAACACCAGTGATGATATCTGAACTGGTCCTGGACCTCCCCTCGGTCGACTTGGCCCGAAATGAGTTCCTGGAGTTGTGTGTAAATGTCCGTGCTGGAGAGAGAGGGCATGGTGTTGGCCACCCATCCCCTTGTGTTCCATGCCAGCCTTCCACAGCACTTTTCCCCAACAGTCCGTATAGCTGCGTGTGTGAGTGTTTGCGTGTGCGTAGGTCTCCGTGTGTGTGAGTGTATGTAGTTTCATCTAACGGCTGGAGGTTTTGGGCATGGAGAAAACGTACACATTGGTTGTTTGTTGCCCGTTTCGTGCTTTGGTGATGTGAACCGTGCATCTGTTCATGGCAGAGTTCTCCTCAATGAAGCAAATGTCCTGTCGGTCTTTCATCTTGCGGTTGAAGGTGTGGTAAGTAACGGGGGTGTTGCGGGGTTGAATCTTTTTGTAGTATTCAAGTTTGTTGGCATATTTGCGAATGTATGCCCATTGGTCCACTTGGTTGTTTTCGTTGTGGCGAGAAAAGTGTATCTCCTTGTAGGGTTTCTGGAATCGTTGTCCAGTCGGATCGATGGCCTCGTAGACTTCAGGCTCCGGGTCTGGCTTGTATTCCTGCCGCTGCCAAATCGCCACCCGATTTATTTCAGAAGGTTGCAGGTCAATATCTTCATGAGCAACGTTTTCAATGGTGGCTGGAGATTTCGGAAGTCATTTCTTCATTTTCCTTCGGACTTTTTTTAGTTTGTTTTTCAACGTATTCATGTTGCGACACACAGTCCTGATCTTCTTGCTGATGGGCGGTGACAGGTCCTTAGAAAAAAACAAAAGCAAAGAAATGTTTTAGGAAAGGTATCATCAGTAGCAATGTTCTATCTCTAGCTGAATGGAAACATCCAACATGCTATCTCCATCTCACAGGATCCCATGATACCACAATACATGAATATATTTACATTTTATAATTATATGCTTGCTGTCACCAGAGGAAGCTCTAGAGCAGGGGTGGGTAACGTCCGGCCCGCAGGCCGTATGAGGCCCGCAAATTCATATGGTCTGGCCCTGCCAAGGCAACCGCAGGTGGGACTCGAAATTCAATAAATCTAGGAGCAAACCTGGAAAAGCAGTTGCGAGTAGCAACATCATCAATACCAGCAAACATCATCACACGCCCCACCAAAGAGAGGCAGACTCATGCCATCACATTAGAGGTGATTTAATTCAATGTTTTACACAATATAACAGGCTAATTTTTAAGTTGATAATTTTGTATGGCCTGCGAATGATGTTATAAATATCCAAATGGCCCTTGGCAGAAAAAAGGTTCCCCACCCCCGGCCTAGAGTGTAAGTGGACTCTTCTTCCACACTGACTAGATGTGTTTAAAGAGTTGGGAGGTACCAACACTAAACCCCACCACATACGACCTTCCAGTCGACTGTGGTTTACACATTCATCGTATGAATTTGCATTTCATCCATAATAGAGGTTTGTTTGGGTTATATCGCGTAAATATATAAATGTGTCATTAAACCCGCCACCACCCGACACAGCCAATTAGTAAGGTTTGTCACGTAAACAGAACATGCCAATTCGTTACTAGTACAGCACAACGGTGTGTTGGAGAGCCAAGCCACAACATTTACAATCTGAGTATGACTCTTCGCCAGTAATTACAACTAGTTGCATCAGGTGACAGCCAGATTCGTGGATGGGGGGGATTAATGAATACATATTAAAGACTATGCATTCAATACCCTGTTGATTTGTGCATCATTGTAACTTTTCAATTGCAGCACTTCTTTAACATGTTTAATTTCACTTCTCAGACTATCAACTTTCTTAGCCCAATGTACAGTGAGGGAAAAAAGTATTTGATCCCCTGCTGATTTTGTACGTTTGCCCACTGACAAAGAAATGATCAGTCTATAATTTTAATGGTAGGTTTATTTGAACAGTGAGAGACAGAATAACAACAAAAAAAATACAGAAAAACGCATGTCAAAAATGTTATAAATTGATTTGCATTTTAATGAGGGAAATAAGTATTTGACCCCTCTGCAAAACATGACTTAGTACTTGGTGGCAAAACCCTTGTTGGCAATTACAGAGGTCAGACTTTTCGTGTAGTTGGCCACCAGGTTTGCACACATCTCAGGAGGGATTTTGTCCCACTCCTCTTTGCAGATCTCCAAGTAATTAAGGTTTCGAGGCTGACGTTTGGCAACTCGAACCTTCAGCTCCCTCCACAGATTAAGGTCTGGAGACCGGCTAGGCCACTCCAGGACCTAAATGTGCTTCTTCTTGAGCCACTCCTTTGTTGCCTTGGCCGTGTGTTTTGGGTCATTGTCATGCTGGAATCCCCATCCACGACCCATTTTCAATGCCCTGGCTGAGGGAAGGAGGTTCTCACCCAAGATTTAAAGGTACATGGCCCCGTCCATCGTCCTTTTGATGCGGTGAAGTTGTCCTGTCCCCTTAGCAGAAAAACACCCCCAAAGCTTAATGTTTCCACCTCCATGTTTGACGGTGGGGATGGTGTTCTTGGGGTAATAGGCAGCATTCCTCCTCCTCCAAACACGGCGAGTTGAGTTGATGCCAAAGAGCTCTATTTTGGTCTCATCTGACCACAACACTTTCACCCAGTTGTCCTCTGAATCATTCAGATGTTCATTGGCAAACTTCAAACGGGCATGTATATGTGCTTTCTTGAGCAGGGGAACCTTGCGGGCGCTGCAGGATTTCAGTCCTTCACGGCGTAGTGTGTTACCAATTGTTTTCTTGGTGACTATGGTCCCAGCTGCCTTGAGATCATTGACAAGATCCTCCCGTATAGTTCTGGGCTGATTCCTCACCGTTCTCATAATCATTGCAACTCCATGAGGTGAGATCTTGCATGGAGCCCCAGGCCGAGGAAGATTGATAGTTCTTTTGTGTTTCTTCCATTTGCGAATAATCGCACCAACTGTTGTCACCTTCTCACCAAGCTGCTTGGCAATCGTCTTGTAGTCCATTCCAGCTTTGTGTAGGTCTACAATCTTATCTCTGACATCCTTGGAGAGCTCTTTGGTCTTGGTCATAGTGGAGAGTTTGGAATCCGATTGATTAATTGCTTCTGTGGACAGGTGTCTTTTATACAGGTAACAAGCTGAGATTAGGAGCACTCCCTTTAAGAGTGTGCTCCTAATCTCAGCTCGTTACCTGTATAAAAGACACCTGGGAGCCAGAAATCTTTCTGATTGAGAGGGGGTCAAATACTTATTTCCCTCATTAAAATGCAAATAAATGTATAACATTTTTGACATGCGTTTTTCTGGATTTTTGTTGTTGTTATTCTGCCTCTCACTGTTGAAATAAACCTACCATTAAAATTATAGACTGATCATTTCTATGTCAGTGGGCAAAGGTACAAAATCAGCAGGGGAGCAAATACTTTTTCCCTCACTGTATGAGCGTCTTGATGAGAGCAGATTTCTGCGCGGGGTGATGGTGTGACTGCATTCAGATAGGAGTCAATGTGCATTTGTTTTTTTTGGTAAACGCTGTGTGTTATTTTACCATTTCGACCACGTCCGAGCAGAATATTCAGAAATGGTAGAGTTCTACCAGCTTCCACTTCCATGATGAACTGCATTTCATGAGCAGTGTGCTAACCATTACAAAATGGCAGCGGGTCATCATAGCAGGTCATGTCAAACGCCAGTGGATATCCTGCTCAAATGAGCATTAAAGCAGAGATAGCAATTACACATTCCTATTGGATGTACTTGTTTGTTCATAGAGCAACCACTGTTGATTTCCCCACAAAGTGGTACTTATTTCATCAGACCCCGAGGGATTGAGTCATTCACGCTAAGCCCCCGAGCTGGTCTAAAAATCAAAAGCCAGGATTTGTTTTATTCAAACTAATTGCATTGGTGATGATGAGCTGTCCCCCTTACCTTTCGGGATTGCAGCCACAGCCAGACTTGCACGAAAAGCAAGATGCTGTTGACGATGTCATCGGGGTGGATGATCTTGGCATAATCGGATGCGGTCTGAAAACAAGACATTGACATTTCAGAGATTAGTTCATTGAAGGATTGGTCCATTATTTTAATTAACACGTTTTTTTCCTGCTAGACCTTGGGAATTATCTGCATGCAGGCACAAGTGTAAGGGTTTGTGCCAAGTCCAGACTTTCTCCATGATTTCGCCACGATTCAAGACCACATCTGGAGTACGTCAAGGATGCATGCTTGCACCGGCGCTGTTTTGTCAGGTAATCGACTGGATCATGTAAACATGACCCATGACCTTGGAGTCAAGATTGGCCAGCACCACTTCACTGACCTCGACTACGCTGATGATGCAGCCTTGTTTGTTGAGAAGCATCACACTTTCACGCCAGTCCTCCAATATTTCCACAACAATGCAATAAAAATGGGACTATCTGTTTCATGGCAGAAAACAAAAGTCCAGAAGTTTAACACGTAGGCTTTCGCGACCAATATTATTCAGAATAAAGGTTTTTGGGTTAGATCGGGTTATTTATAAATGTGTCGAAACCCTCCACCACCCGACACGGCCAATCAGCAAAATATAGTGTCACGTTGGCAAAAGACAATTAGTTCACTACTTTAGCCCACCGGTGTGTTGAAGAGTGAATCCACAACATTTACAGTTTGAATACGACGTTTCGCTGGTAATTACATCCAGCATAATCGGGCAATTCGCCAGAATGGTAAAGCCCTCACTTGCTCTCGGTCTTAAATAGAGCAGCAGGGTGACTTCATCATTTAACTCATTTCAGGTGCAGTGAATTGAGGCGGAGGGGGGGGGTATTGTAATTATATAATCGATTGGCAATCAGTCAATGGTTATGATTAGTAGTGTTAGGGGCCGTCCATAAATGACGTCACGCGATTTTGGACGATTTTTTACATACCCCCCCCCCCCCCCATCGTCACACGGCGCACTTAATCTGCCGCTGTACACTGTTGTAGGACCAAACATTTAATAAAAAGACGATTTAATTAAGTAGAACGTGTTGTCTATATTTATTTAAAGTTGCGCATTTTGATGTGACGTCACATTTCTCACCCCCCCCCCCCCCGTCACACATCGTCACAAATGTCTGACCCCCCCCCCCCAGGTGCGTGACGTCATCTATGGACGGCCCCTTAGTGCTTGATACCTGCGTGTGCCGAGGGTAGAAATACTCGCCCGATCTTCGGGTTACAGGATGAGGATGACTTCACGAGGAAAGTTCGAGAGAGAGACACAGTGATGTCGTCAGGGATGTCAAGACAAGATTGAAACGAGAGTAAATTCCACGTTTGCAGTACTGGTATGGTATGGATTTATTTTTATTGAACAGACATTTGCTGAAGAAGATGCATTTATTAAAAAAAAGTTATTTTCACCTCAAGAAACCTCCCAGGATATCTCAATTTTGCTGAATTGAATATTGTCTGGGGTGGTGCTAAAAGTAATACGAAATGTTCCTGGTAAAGTGTAAAAAAAAACGCGAATGAGTTTTTCTTTTCACGTTCAACCCTTCGCAAATTGAAGTGCTGCAATAAAACAGCACTTAGCGAATACCAGCAAATAATTAGTAGCTGTTTACATTCTAGATTTAAAGCTTTCGTGACTGCTAGGATCCATACTCTTTGGTTCTATTGGGTAAAGTCACGTAGGTGAAAATAAAATAACAAAAAATCACGACGTTTCGGCCACAACACAAGCGGCCTTCATCAGGTGAAGGGACGAGACTGTCTGGAGGACAGCGCTGGAGTGAGAGAAGCCACGCTTAGATCACGACCTTTAAGCTGTCAAGGCGCTTTGTTTTCTTGTCACACAGCTTAAAGGTCGTGATCTAAGCGTGGCTTCTCTCACTCCAGCGCTGTCCTCCAGACAGTCTCGTCCCTTCACCTGATGAAGGCCGCTTGTGTTGTGGCCGAAACGTCGTGATTTTTTGTTATTTTATTTTCACCTACGTGACTTTACCCAATAGAACCAAAGAGTATAGCTATTTACATGTTTGGCCGTTTTAACCTTTCTAGCTACGCATCCTAAACTTGCAAAAAATAACTTGTTGTGAAAACACAATTGATGTTTTAATCAAATCGCAATCACAAATATCACCATACTAAATTGTTGAATATTTTATTCGAAAGCTCATTGCATGTTGTTTAATTTATGTACATATGGCCTCACGTGGTATACTGTATATATGTACCGTTCATTGTGCATTGAACAGTTCCACTATATTGGTCTAATGGAGATGCCTGATATGAAACGACCATGAAGTGGCAAAATACCAAAATGCTGTCATTTAGCTATTCCCCTTCTCTTGCTATTCCTCCTTTGTTGAAGGTGCTCCATTTACATTGGTTTACTATATGGTCCATAGTTTTGGTTACATGCCCACAATCGCAATGTGGCATGTGTCTTTACTATTCCATTCATGATGAAGATGTGTGCGTCAACCTAATGATGTTCTAGTACGGTTGATGGTTCCACCGTGTCTTCGAGGAATGTCAAAGCTAGGAGGTTTGATATTTGGGTCTAGGATAAGGTGTTTATTATGGATGCTAGCGTTATTTCGGAGCTGGATGCTATTCTAGGATGGTGCCAACCAAGAGCTGAACGTTGAGCTCTTGGTTGGTGAAGGGTTGGTGCTTGTCGTTGGCAAGAACACGTGTGACACCTCTGAGGATATTTGGTGGCAAAATGTTCTCCAGAACAGGGAGCCAGAGGGTTGGTGTCTGTTTTAGTGTTCCAGTTATGATGCACATTACATTGTTTGTGTATATAGAAGTTTTGTGTATCAGCTCCCAGGCCAGGCTGGAGCACAACATATTGCCACTGAGTAGAACGATGAGAGGGTAGCAGTTCGCAGCACATAAGCTGAGAGCACCCTAGGTTGTTCCTGTACGTTTATGCAGCAGGGCCATTCTTGATTTGGTCTTTTCACGGATCTGGCTCATGTGGGGCTTGAAGGAGAGGCTTCTGTCCTTGATAACCCCTTTAGAGTAGGGTCACAGCACGCTGGGCTATCGCATGACACATCAATGGTGGCATCTGCTGCTTGATTTTTGAGGTGGAAAGCACAAGTGATTTTGGAGGGATTTCTTAGGCGTCTGCATGCAGTAACAAATATATTCCCAATGAAGTTTGATCAGCTGCTGAAGTATTAGCAATGTTTTGGGGGTTTGTGCCCTGCGCATAAAGGACTATGTCACCTGCACAGGAACTTTCGAGATGATGTACACGGCAGGGCACTTAAAGGTATGTTAAATCATTTCCGGTGTGAGGACTAAATTGTTCCAGTGCTAGTGAGGGAGGCTATTGTTCGTAATTATCTTGCAGCTGTATTTACCAGCGAGAGGTGTACCCTCAAAGTACTGTCGCTGAGCTCCACTTTGACTATTTGTGGAGTAAACCAGCATCGGATGATATTGGGTATCTTCAGCAGGCGGCCATGAGGCCCAAACGGTGTCAACGGCAGCAGCAGAGAGGTCAATCATGGCTGTGCCGCTTCTCTGTTGGCGCTGGAAACCATCTTCTCATGGGGGCGGTGAAGACAATGATCTGTTTACAGTAGCTGCTACAGCTATAAGAGATTTTTTTATTTAGATCGCGTAAATATAAAAATGTGTCGTTAAACCCGCCACCACCCGACACAGACAACTAGTAAGGGTTGTAATGTAAACAGAACATGCCAATTCGTCACTCGTACAGCACACCAGTGTGTTTGAGAGCCAAGCCACAACATTTACAATCTGAGTACGACATTTCGCCAGTAATTACAACTAGCTTCATCAGGCGACAGCCAGATTTGCTACGGCCAGTTCGAAATCCAGCTTGTTCGGGAGCTAAATATCAACAATAAGGTAAAAGTGCAGCCCTGCAATTGCTTACTGACACCATTGCTGGTTGAAGGGCCTCGATTAGGAGATCTAGAGAGCCCTAGAAGATATTTTGGTCCAGTTCCACACTGGCCAGCAGTATAGAATGAGTAAATGTGGACAACATTCAGAGGTAGTCGAATTTTTTTTTATTTTTACAACTCCATTAGGGGTTCCAATAACAACATACAAGTGTGTATACGAGTGTGTGTGTTTGTGTATCAGTGTGTGCACGGGGGGCGGTGGTGTAGTAGTTGGTGCACTTCGCGATGAACCCTGCCACCAGAGTTAATTTCCAGTTCAAGGCCACCAACACCAGTGATGATATCTGAACTGGTCCTGGACCTCCCCTCGGTCGACTTGGCCCGAAATGAGTTCCTGGAGTTGTGTGTAAATGTCCGTGCTGGAGAGAGAGGGCATGGTGTTGGCCACCCACCCCCTTGTGTTCCATGCCAGCCTTCCACAGCACTTTTCCCCAACAGTCCGTATAGCTGCGTGTGTGAGTGTTTGCGTGTGCGTAGGTCTCCGTGTGTGTGAGTGTATGTAGTTTCATCTAACGGCTGGAGGTTTTGGGCATGGAGAAGACGTACACATTGGTTGTTTGTTGCCCGTTTCGTGCTTTGGTGATGTGAACCGTGCATCTGTTCATGGCGGAGTTCTCCTCAATGAAGCAAATGTCCTGTCGGTCTTTCATCTTGCGGTTGAAGGTGTGGTAAGTAACGGGGGTGTTGCGGGGTTGAATCTTTTTGTAGTATTCAAGTTTGTTGGCATATTTGCGAATGTATGCCCATTGGTCCACTTGGGTGTTTTCGTTGTGGCGGGAATAGTGTATCTCCTTGTAGGGTTTCTGGAATCGTTGTCCAGTCGGATCGATGGCCTCGTAGACTTCAGGCTCCGGGTCTGGCTTGTATTCCTGCCGCTGCCAAATCGCCACCCGATTTATTTCAGAAGGTTGCAGGTCAATATCTTCATGAGCAACGTTTTCAATGGTGGCTGGAGATTTCGGAAGTCTTTTCTTCATTTTCCTTCGGACTTTTTTTAGTTTGTTTTTCAACGTATTCATGTTGCTACACACAGTCCTGATCTTCTTGCTGATGGGCGGTGACAGGTCCTTAGAAAAAAACAAAAGCAAAGAAATGTTTTAGGAAAGGTATCATCAGTAGCAATGTTCTATCTCTAGCTGAATGGAAACATCCAACATGCTATCTCCATCTCACAGGATCCCATGATACCACAATACATGAATATATTTACATTTTATAATTATATGCTTGCTGTCACCAGAGGAAGCTCTAGAGCAGGGGTGGGTAACGTCCGGCCCGCAGGCCGTATGAGGCCCGCAAATTCATATGGTCTGGCCCTGCCAAGGCTACCGCAGGTGGGACTCGAAATTCAATAAATCTAGGAGCAAACCTGGAAAAGCAGTTGCGAGTAGCAACATCATCAATACCAGCAAACATCATCACACGCCCCACCAAAGAGAGGCAGACTCATGCCATCACATTAGAGGTGATTTAATTCAATGTTTGACACAATATAACAGGCTAATTTTTAAGTTGATAATTTTGTATGGCCTGCGAATGATGTTATAAATATCCAAATGGCCCTTGGCAGAAAAAAGGTTCCCCACCCCCGGCCTAGAGTGTAAGTGGACTCTTATTCCACACTGACTAGATGTGTTTAAAGAGTTGGGAGGTACCAACACTAAACCCCACCACATACGACCTTCCAGTCGATTGTGGTTTACACATTCATCGTATGAACTTTGCATTTCATCCATAATAGAGGTTTGTTTGGGTTATATCGCGTAAATATATAAATGTGTCATTAAACCCGCCACCACCCCGACACAGCCAATTAGTAAGGTTTGTCACGTAAACAGAACATGCCAATTCGTTACTAGTACAGCACAACGGTGTGTTGGAGAGCCAAGCCACAACATTTACAATCTGAGTATGACTCTTCGCCAGTAATTACAACTAGTTTCATCAGGTGACAGCCAGATTCGTGGATGGGGGGGATTAATGAATACATATTAAAGACTATGCATTCAATACCCTGTTGATTTGTGCATCATTGTAACTTTTCAATTGCAGCACTTCTTTAACATGTTTAATTTCACTTCTCAGACTATCAACTTTCTTAGCCCGATGTACAGTGAGGGAAAAAAGTATTTGATCCCCTGCTGATTTTGTACGTTTGCCCACTGACAAAGAAATGATCAGTCTATAATTTTAATGGTAGGTTTATTTGAACAGTGAGAGACAGAATAACAACAACAAAAAATACAGAAAAACGCATGTCAAAAATGTTATAAATTGATTTGCATTTTAATGAGGGAAATAAGTATTTGACCCCTCTGCAAAACATGACTTAGTACTTGGTGGCAAAACCCTTGTTGGCAATTACAGAGGTCAGACTTTTCGTGTAGTTGGCCACCAGGTTTGCACACATCTCAGGAGGGATTTTGTCCCACTCCTCTTTGCAGATCTCCAAGTAATTAAGGTTTCGAGGCTGACGTTTGGCAACTCGAACCTTCAGCTCCCTCCACAGATTAAGGTCTGGAGACCGGCTAGGCCACTCCAGGACCTAAATGTGCTTCTTCTTGAGCCACTCCTTTGTTGCCTTGGCCGTGTGTTTTGGGTCATTGTCATGCTGGAATCCCCATCCACGACCCATTTTCAATGCCCTGGCTGAGGGAAGGAGGTTCTCACCCAAGATTTAAAGGTACATGGCCCCGTCCATCGTCCTTTTGATGCGGTGAAGTTGTCCTGTCCCCTTAGCAGAAAAACACCCCCAAAGCTTAATGTTTCCACCTCCATGTTTGACGGTGGGGATGGTGTTCTTGGGGTAATAGGCAGCATTCCTCCTCCTCCAAACACGGCGAGTTGAGTTGATGCCAAAGAGCTCTATTTTGGTCTCATCTGACCACAACACTTTCACCCAGTTGTCCTCTGAATCATTCAGATGTTCATTTGCAAACTTCAAACGGGCATGTATATGTGCTTTCTTGAGCAGGGGAACCTTGCGGGCGCTGCAGGATTTCAGTCCTTCACGGCGTAGTGTGTTACCAATTGTTTTCTTGGTGACTATGGTCCCAGCTGCCTTGAGATCATTGACAAGATCCTCCCGTATAGTTCTGGGCTGATTCCTCACCGTTCTCATAATCATTGCAACTCCATGAGGTGAGATCTTGCATGGAGCCCCAGGCCGAGGAAGATTGATAGTTCTTTTGTGTTTCTTCCATTTGCGAATAATCGCACCAACTGTTGTCACCTTCTCACCAAGCTGCTTGGCAATCGTCTTGTAGTCCATTCCAGCTTTTTGTAGGTCTACAATCTTATCTCTGACATCCTTGGAGAGCTCTTTGGTCTTGGTCATAGTGGAGAGTTTGGAATCCGATTGATTAATTGCTTCTATGGACAGGTGTCTTTTATACAGGTAACAAGCTGAGATTAGGAGCACTCCCTTTAAGAGTGTGCTCCTAATCTCAGCTCGTTACCTGTATAAAAGACACCTGGGAGCCAGAAATCTTTCTGATTGAGAGGGGGTCAAATACTTATTTCCCTCATTAAAATGCAAATAAATGTATAACATTTTTGACATGCGTTTTTCTGGATTTTTGTTGTTGTTATTCTGCCTCTCACTGTTGAAATAAACCTACCATTAAAATTATAGACTGATCATTTCTATGTCAGTGGGCAAAGGTACAAAATCAGCAGGGGAGCAAATACTTTTTCCCTCACTGTATGAGCGTCTTGATGAGAGCAGATTTCTGCGCGGGGTGATGGTGTGACTGCATTCAGATAGGAGTCAATGTGCATTTGTTTTTTTTGGTAAACGCTGTGTGTTATTTTACCATTTCGACCACGTCCGAGCAGAATATTCAGAAATGGTAGAGTTCTACCAGCTTCCACTTCCATGATGAACTGCATTTCATGAGCAGTGTGCTAACCATTACAAAATGGCAGCGGGTCATCATAGCAGGTCATGTCAAACGCCAGTGGATATCCTGCTCAAATGAGCATTAAAGCAGAGATAGCAATTACACATTCCTATTGGATGTACTTGTTTGTTCATAGAGCAACCACTGTTGATTTCCCCACAAAGTGGTACTTATTTCATCAGACCCCGAGGGATTGAGTCATTCACGCTAAGCCCCCGAGCTGGTCTAAAAATCAAAAGCCAGGATTTGTTTTATTCAAACTAATTGCATTGGTGATGATGAGCTGTCCCCCTTACCTTTCGGGATTGCAGCCACAGCCAGACTTGCACGAAAAGCAAGATGCTGTTGACGATGTCATCGGGGTGGATGATCTTGGCATAATCGGATGCGGTCTGAAAACAAGACATTGACATTTCAGAGATTAGTTCATTGAAGGATTGGTCCATTATTTTAATTAACACGTTTTTTTCCTGCTAGACCTTGGGAATTATCTGCATGCAGGCACAAGTGTAAGGGTTTGTGCCAAGTCCAGACTTTCTCCATGATTTCGCCACGATTCAAGACCACATCTGGAGTACGTCAAGGATGCATGCTTGCACCGGCGCTGTTTTGTCAGGTAATCGACTGGATCATGTAAACATGACCCATGACCTTGGAGTCAAGATTGGCCAGCACCACTTCACTGACCTCGACTACGCAGATGATGCAGCCTTGTTTGTTGAGAAGCATCACACTTTCACGCCAGTCCTCCAATATTTCCACAACAATGCAATAAAAATGGGACTATCTGTTTCATGGCAGAAAACAAAAGTCCAGAAGTTTAACACGTAGGCTTTCGCGACCAATATTATTCAGAATAAAGGTTTTTGGGTTAGATCGGGTTATTTATAAATGTGTCGAAACCCTCCACCACCCGACACGGCCAATCAGCAAAATATAGTGTCACGTTGACAAAAGACAATTAGTTCACTACTTTAGCCCACCGGTGTGTTGAAGAGTGAATCCACAACATTTACAGTTTGAATACGACGTTTCGCTGGTAATTACATCCAGCATAATCGGGCAATTCGCCAGAATGGTAAAGCCCTCACTTGCTCTCGGTCTTAAATAGAGCAGCAGGGTGACTTCATCATTTAACTCATTTCAGGTGCAGTGAATTGAGGCGGAGGGGGGGGGTATTGTAATTATATAATCGATTGGCAATCAGTCAATGGTTATGATTAGTAGTGTTAGGGGCCGTCCATAAATGACGTCACGCGATTTTGGACGATTTTTTACATACCCCCCCCCCCCCCCATCGTCACACGGCGCACTTAATCTGCCGCTGTACACTGTTGTAGGACCAAACATTTAATAAAAAGACGATTTAATTAAGTAGAACGTGTTGTCTATATTTATTTAAAGTTGCGCATTTTGATGTGACGTCACATTTCTCACCCCCCCCCCCCCCGTCACACATCGTCACAAATGTCTGACCCCCCCCCCCCAGGTGCGTGACGTCATCTATGGACGGCCCCTTAGTGCTTGATACCTGCGTGTGCCGAGGGTAGAAATACTCGCCCGATCTTCGGGTTACAGGATGAGGATGACTTCACGAGGAAAGTTCGAGAGAGAGACACAGTGATGTCGTCAGGGATGTCAAGACAAGATTGAAACGAGAGTAAATTCCACGTTTGCAGTACTGGTATGGTATGGATTTATTTTTATTGAACAGACATTTGCTGAGGAAGATGCATTTATTAAAAAAAAGTTATTTTCACCTCAAGAAACCTCCCAGGATATCTCAATTTTGCTGAATTGAATATTGTCTGGGGTGGTGCTAAAAGTAATACGAAATGTTCCTGGTAAAGTGTAAAAAAAAACGCGAATGAGTTTTTCTTTTCACGTTCAACCCTTCGCAAATTGAAGTGCTGCAATAAAACAGCACTTAGCGAATACCAGCAAATAATTAGTAGCTGTTTACATTCTAGATTTAAAGCTTTCGTGACTGCTAGGATCCATACTCTTTGGTTCTATTGGGTAAAGTCACGTAGGTGAAAATAAAATAACAAAAAATCACGACGTTTCGGCCACAACACAAGCGGCCTTCATCAGGTGAAGGGACGAGACTGTCTGGAGGACAGCGCTGGAGTGAGAGAAGCCACGCTTAGATCACGACCTTTAAGCTGTCAAGGCGCTTTGTTTTCTTGTCACACAGCTTAAAGGTCGTGATCTAAGCGTGGCTTCTCTCACTCCAGCGCTGTCCTCCAGACAGTCTCGTCCCTTCACCTGATGAAGGCCGCTTGTGTTGTGGCCGAAACGTCGTGATTTTTTGTTATTTTATTTTCACCTACGTGACTTTACCCAATAGAACCAAAGAGTATAGCTATTTACATGTTTGGCCGTTTTAACCTTTCTAGATACGCATCCTAAACTTGCAAAAAATAACTTGTTGTGAAAACACAATTGATGTTTTAATCAAATCGCAATCACAAATATCACCATACTAAATTGTTGAATATTTTATTCGAAAGCTCATTGCATGTTGTTTAATTTATGTACATATGGCCTCACGTGGTATACTGTATATATGTACCGTTCATTGTGCATTGAACAGTTCCACTATATTGGTCTAATGGAGATGCCTGATATGAAACGACCATGAAGTGGCAAAATACCAAAATGCTGTCATTTAGCTATTCCCCTTCTCTTGCTATTCCTCCTTTGTTGAAGGTGCTCCATTTACATTGGTTTACTATATGGTCCATAGTTTTGGTTACATGCCCACAATCGCAATGTGGCATGTGTCTTTACTATTCCATTCATGATGAAGATGTGTGCGTCAACCTAATGATGTTCTAGTACGGTTGATGGTTCCACCGTGTCTTCGAGGAATGTCAAAGCTAGGAGGTTTGATATTTGGGTCTAGGATAAGGTGTTTATTATGGATGCTAGCGTTATTTCGGAGCTGGATGCTATTCTAGGATGGTGCCAACCAAGAGCTGAACGTTGAGCTCTTGGTTGGTGAAGGGTTGGTGCTTGTCGTTGGCAAGAACACGTGTGACACCTCTGAGGATATTTGGTGGCAAAATGTTCTCCAGAACAGGGAGCCAGAGGGTTGGTGTCTGTTTTAGTGTTCCAGTTATGATGCACATTACATTGTTTGTGTATATAGAAGTTTTGTGTATCAGCTCCCAGGCCAGGCTGGAGCACAACATATTGCCACTGAGTAGAACGATGAGAGGGTAGCAGTTCGCAGCACATAAGCTGAGAGCACCCTAGGTTGTTCCTGTACGTTTATGCAGCAGGGCCATTCTTGATTTGGTCTTTTCACGGATCTGGCTCATGTGGGGCTTGAAGGAGAGGCTTCTGTCCTTGATAACCCCTTTAGAGTAGGGTCACAGCACGCTGGGCTATCGCATGACACATCAATGGTGGCATCTGCTGCTTGATTTTTGAGGTGGAAAGCACAAGTGATTTTGGAGGGATTTCTTAGGCGTCTGCATGCAGTAACAAATATATTCCCAATGAAGTTTGATCAGCTGCTGAAGTATTAGCAATGTTTTGGGGGTTTGTGCCCTGCGCATAAAGGACTATGTCACCTGCACAGGAACTTTCGAGATGATGTACACGGCAGGGCACTTAAAGGTATGTTAAATCATTTCCGGTGTGAGGACTAAATTGTTCCAGTGCTAGTGAGGGAGGCTATTGTTCGTAATTATCTTGCAGCTGTATTTACCAGCGAGAGGTGTACCCTCAAAGTACTGTCGCTGAGCTCCACTTTGACTATTTGTGGAGTAAACCAGCATCGGATGATATTGGGTATCTTCAGCAGGCGGCCATGAGGCCCAAACGGTGTCAACGGCAGCAGCAGAGAGGTCAATCATGGCTGTGCCGCTTCTCTGTTGGCGCTGGAAACCATCTTCTCATGGGGGCGGTGAAGACAATGATCTGTTTACAGTAGCTGCTACAGCTATAAGATATTTTTTTATTTAGATCGCGTAAATATAAAAATGTGTCGTTAAACCCGCCACCACCCGACACAGACAACTAGTAAGGGTTGTAATGTAAACAGAACATGCCAATTCGTCACTCGTACAGCACACCAGTGTGTTTGAGAGCCAAGCCACAACATTTACAATCTGAGTACGACATTTCGCCAGTAATTACAACTAGCTTCATCAGGCGACAGCCAGATTTGCTACGGCCAGTTCGAAATCCAGCTTGTTCGGGAGCTAAATATCAACAATAAGGTAAAAGTGCAGCCCTGCAATTGCTTACTGACACCATTGCTGGTTGAAGGGCCTCGATTAGGAGATCTAGAGAGCCCTAGAAGATATTTTGGTCCAGTTCCACACTGGCCAGCAGTATAGAATGAGTAAATGTGGACAACATTCAGAGGTAGTCGAATTTTTTTTTATTTTTACAACTCCATTAGGGGTTCCAATAACAACATACAAGTGTGTATACGAGTGTGTGTGTTTGTGTATCAGTGTGTGCACGGGGGGCGGTGGTGTAGTAGTTGGTGCACTTCGCGATGAACCCTGCCACCAGAGTTAATTTCCAGTTCAAGGCCACCAACACCAGTGATGATATCTGAACTGGTCCTGGACCTCCCCTCGGTCGACTTGGCCCGAAATGAGTTCCTGGAGTTGTGTGTAAATGTCCGTGCTGGAGAGAGAGGGCATGGTGTTGGCCACCCACCCCCTTGTGTTCCATGCCAGCCTTCCACAGCACTTTTCCCCAACAGTCCGTATAGCTGCGTGTGTGAGTGTTTGCGTGTGCGTAGGTCTCCGTGTGTGTGAGTGTATGTAGTTTCATCTAACGGCTGGAGGTTTTGGGCATGGAGAAGACGTACACATTGGTTGTTTGTTGCCCGTTTCGTGCTTTGGTGATGTGAACCGTGCATCTGTTCATGGCGGAGTTCTCCTCAATGAAGCAAATGTCCTGTCGGTCTTTCATCTTGCGGTTGAAGGTGTGGTAAGTAACGGGGGTGTTGCGGGGTTGAATCTTTTTGTAGTATTCAAGTTTGTTGGCATATTTGCGAATGTATGCCCATTGGTCCACTTGGGTGTTTTCGTTGTGGCGGGAATAGTGTATCTCCTTGTAGGGTTTCTGGAATCGTTGTCCAGTCGGATCGATGGCCTCGTAGACTTCAGGCTCCGGGTCTGGCTTGTATTCCTGCCGCTGCCAAATCGCCACCCGATTTATTTCAGAAGGTTGCAGGTCAATATCTTCATGAGCAACGTTTTCAATGGTGGCTGGAGATTTCGGAAGTCTTTTCTTCATTTTCCTTCGGACTTTTTTTAGTTTGTTTTTCAACGTATTCATGTTGCGACACACAGTCCTGATCTTCTTGCTGATGGGCGGTGACAGGTCCTTAGAAAAAAACAAAAGCAAAGAAATGTTTTAGGAAAGGTATCATCAGTAGCAATGTTCTATCTCTAGCTGAATGGAAACATCCAACATGCTATCTCCATCTCACAGGATCCCATGATACCACAATACATGAATATATTTACATTTTATAATTATATGCTTGCTGTCACCAGAGGAAGCTCTAGAGCAGGGGTGGGTAACGTCCGGCCCGCAGGCCGTATGAGGCCCGCAAATTCATATGGTCTGGCCCTGCCAAGGCTACCGCAGGTGGGACTCGAAATTCAATAAATCTAGGAGCAAACCTGGAAAAGCAGTTGCGAGTAGCAACATCATCAATACCAGCAAACATCATCACACGCCCCACCAAAGAGAGGCAGACTCATGCCATCACATTAGAGGTGATTTAATTCAATGTTTGACACAATATAACAGGCTAATTTTTAAGTTGATAATTTTGTATGGCCTGCGAATGATGTTATAAATATCCAAATGGCCCTTGGCAGAAAAAAGGTTCCCCACCCCCGGCCTAGAGTGTAAGTGGACTCTTATTCCACACTGACTAGATGTGTTTAAAGAGTTGGGAGGTACCAACACTAAACCCCACCACATACGACCTTCCAGTCGATTGTGGTTTACACATTCATCGTATGAACTTTGCATTTCATCCATAATAGAGGTTTGTTTGGGTTATATCGCGTAAATATATAAATGTGTCATTAAACCCGCCACCACCCTGACACAGCCAATTAGTAAGGTTTGTCACGTAAACAGAAGATGCCAATTCGTTACTAGTACAGCACAACGGTGTGTTGGAGAGCCAAGCCACAACATTTACAATCTGAGTATGACTCTTCGCCAGTAATTACAACTAGTTTCATCAGGTGACAGCCAGATTCGTGGATGGGGGGGATTAATGAATACATATTAAAGACTATGCATTCAATACCCTGTTGATTTGTGCATCATTGTAACTTTTCAATTGCAGCACTTCTTTAACATGTTTAATTTCACTTCTCAGACTATCAACTTTCTTAGCCCGATGTACAGTGAGGGAAAAAAGTATTTGATCCCCTGCTGATTTTGTATGTTTGCCCACTGACAAAGAAATGATCAGTCTATAATTTTAATGGTAGGTTTATTTGAACAGTGAGAGACAGAATAACAACAAAAAAATCCAGAAAAACGCATGTCAAAAATGTTATAAATTGATTTGCATTTTAATGAGGGAAATAAGTATTTGACCCCTCTGCAAAACATGACTTAGTACTTGGTGGCAAAACCCTTGTTGGCAATTACAGAGGTCAGACGTTTCTTGTAGTTGGCCACCAGGTTTGCACACATCTCAGGAGGGATTTTGTCCCACTCCTCTTTGCAGATCTCCAAGTCATTAAGGTTTCGAGGCTGACGTTTGGCAACTCGAACCTTCAGCTCCCTCCACAGATTAAGGTCTGGAGACCGGCTAGGCCACTCCAGGACCTAAATGTGCTTCTTCTTGAGCCACTCCTTTGTTGCCTTGGCCGTGTGTTTTGGGTCATTGTCATGCTGGAATCCCCATCCACGACCCATTTTCAATGCCCTGGCTGAGGGAAGGAGGTTCTCACCCAAGATTTGAAGGTACATGGCCCCGTCCATCGTCCCTTTGATGCGGTGAAGTTGTCCTGTCCCCTTAGCAGAAAAACACCCCCAAAGCTTAATGTTTCCACCTCCATGTTTGACGGTGGGGATGGTGTTCTTGGGGTAATAGGCAGCATTCCTCCTCCTCCAAACACGGCGAGTTGAGTTGATGCCAAAGAGCTCTATTTTGGTCTCATCTGACCACAACACTTTCACCCAGTTGTCCTCTGAATCATTCAGATGTTCATTGGCAAACTTCAAACGGGCATGTATATGTGCTTTCTTGAGCAGGGGGACCTTGCGGGCGCTGCAGGATTTCAGTCCTTCACGGCGTAGTGTGTTACCAATTGTTTTCTTGGTGACTATGGTCCCAGCTGCCTTGACATCATTGACAAGATCCTCCCGTGTAGTTCTGGGCTGATTCCTCACCGTTCTCATAATCATTGCAACTCCATGAGGTGAGATCTTGCATGGAGCCCCAGGCCGAGGAAGATTTACAGTTCTTTTGTGTTTCTTCCATTTGCGAATAATCGCACCAACTGTTGTCACCTTCTCACCAAGCTGCTTGGCAATCGTCTTGTAGTCCATTCCAGCCTTGTGTAGGTCTACAGTCTTATCTCTGACATCCTTGGAGAGCTCTTTGGTCTTGGTCATGGTGGAGAGTTTGGAATCCGATTGATTAATTGCTTCTGTGGACAGGTGTCTTTTATACAGGTAGCAAGCTGAGATTAGGAGCACTCCCTTTAAGAGTGTGCTCCTAATCTCAGCTCGTTACCTGTATAAAAGACACCTGGGAGCCAGAAATCTTTCTGATTGAGAGGGGGTCAAATACTTATTTCCCTCATTAAAATGCAAATAAATTTATAACATTTTTGACATGCGTTTTTCTGGATTTTTGTTGTTGTTATTCTGCCTCTCACTGTTGAAATAAACCTACCATTAAAATTATAGACTGATCATTTCTTTGTCAGTGGGCAAAGGTACAAAATCAGCAGGGGAGCAAATACTTTTTCCCTCACTGTATGAGCGTCTTGATGAGAGCAGATTTCTACGCGGGGTGATGGTGTGACTGCATTCAGATAGGAGTCAATGTGCATTTGTTTTTTTTGGTAAACGCTGTGTGTTATTTTACCATTTCGACCACGTCCGAGCAGAATATTCAGAAATGGTAGAGTTCTACCAGCTTCCACTTCCATGATGAACTGCATTTCATGAGCAGTGTGCTAACCATTACAAAATGGCAGCGGGTCATCATAGCAGGTCATGTCAAACGCCAGTGGATATCCTGCTCAAATGAGCATTAAAGCAGAGATAGCAATTACACATTCCTATAGGATGTACTTGTTTGTTCATAGAGCAACCACTGTTGATTTCCCCACAAAGTGGTACTTATTTCATCAGACCCCGAGGGATTGAGTCATTCACGCTAAGCCTCCGAGCTGGTCTAAAAATCAAAAGCCAGGATTTGTTTTATTCAGACTAATTGCATTGGTGATGATGAGCTGTCCCCCTTACCTTTCGGGATTGCAGCCACAGCCAGACTTGCACGAAAAGCAAGATGCTGTTGACGATGTCATCGGGGTGGATGATCTTGGCATAATCGGATGCGGTCTGAAAACAAGACATTGACATTTCAGAGATTAGTTCATTGAAGGATTGGTCCATTATTTTAATTAACACGTTTTTTCCTGCTAGACCTTGGGAATTATCTGCATGCAGGCACAAGTGTAAGGGTTTGTGCCAAGTCCAGACTTTCGCCATGATTTCGCCACGATTCAAGACCACATCTGGAGTACGTCAAGGATGCATGCTTGCACCGGCGCTGTTTTGTCAGGTAATCGACTGGATCATGTAAACATGACCCATGACCTTGGAGTCAAGATTGGCCGGCACCACTTCACTGACCTCGACTACGCTGATGATGCAGCCTTGTTTGTTGAGAAGCATCACACTTTCACACCAGTCCTCCAATATTTCCACAACAATGCAATAAAAATGGGACTAACTGTTTCATGGCAGAAAACAAAAGTCCAGAAGTTTAACACGTAGGCTTTCGCGACCAATATTATTCATAATAAAGGTTTTTGGGTTAGATCGGGTTATTTATAAATGTGTCGAAACCGTCCACCACCCGACACGGCCAATCAGCAAAATAAAGTGTCACGTTGACAAAAGACAATTAAATTTTGATTTAAAGCTTTCGTGACTGCAGTAATTCATATTCTTAGTTTTTTCGGTAAAGTCACGTTGAAGAGAAACAACAAAATAACAAAATATATATAAAACAATAAAAAATTCTCACGACGTTTCGACCATAACTCAAACGGTCATCATCAGGTGTGTCGGTTTGCATAAATTTATTTTGAAAACGGCATATTTATTTATTTATATATATATATAAATAACGTTTGCGTCACGCGCAACGATGGCAGTTTGCCAGGACTAGTCCATCTATTTTTTGAAAAGAGGAGGGGGGAGACGAAATTTGTTTTTATGTATGCTGTCTGAAAGGCACTGTAAGCGTGAACAATCAATCAAGAACTGAAATGATTTATCAAATCTTTCCAATGATTGCTAAGATAGAATCCATCTTCTCGGTTGAAATTGTCTCTGTGTTTGTATATGTGGATAGCCTCATGAACGAATCTCTCATGGAAGCCAGATGGCTTACAAAGAACCTCCGTCTTGGAAAAGTCAATGGCATGTGAGCCTACTGAATTAGAACAATGATCTGCTACGGCCGAGGTGTTGGTCCTACCGTGTTTAAGGTCTGCTTTATGTTCACGAATGCGGTCCGAGATATGGCGTTTGGTTTCTCCAATGTAACTACTACCACAGAGGCAACTTAGTTTGTAGACACCAGGGTATTGTATGTCCGGAATCACATCTTTTACAGACGGAACCAGATCACGGATTTTATGTAATGTGTTGAAACGGACCTGGATCTTGTGTTTATTCAAGATTTTGGAGATCTTTTTTGTAATCCCAGCAATGTAGGGTAAAGTGATGGTTTTGAAAGGCTCCTCAAGAGGGTTCTTCTTCATGGTTTGAGTGACGCAAACGTTATTTATATAAATAAATAAATATGCCGTTTTCAAAATAAATTTATGCAAACCGACACACCTGATGATGACCGTTTGAGTTATGGTCGAAACGTCGTGAGAATTTTTTATTGTTTTATATATATTGTTATTTTGTTGTTTCTCTTCAACGTGACTTTACCGAAAAAACTAAGAATATAAAAGACAATTAGTTCACTACTTTAGCCCACCGGTGTGTTGAAGAGTGAATCCACAACATTTACAGTTTGAATATGACGTTTCGCTGGTAATTACATCCAGCATAATCGGGCAATTCGCCAGAATGGTAAAGCCCTCACTTGCTCTCGGTCTTAAATAGAGCAGCAGGGTGACTTCATCATTTAACTCATTTCAGGTGCAGTGAATTGAGGCGGAGGGGGGGGGGTATTGTAATTATATAATCGATTGGCAATCAGTCAATGGTTATGATTAGTAATGAGTTGTAGATTGGTAATTAGTTGTAAGGTGTGTTATTGTGATTATATGCTACATTAGTAATCCGTTAATGTGTTTCCCTTATAAGGAATTGTAATATGTATTATTTAATAATACGCTTCCAAGCCGCACTAAGCCTATAGCTATCAGAACGATTAAAGTTATTTCTGTTTCTCTCAATTTCAAAGGATTCTCTAATTAGTCTTTGCCAGTAATAATTAGTTTTACACAATACTTCAACGTTATCAAAATCAATTGAGTGTCCTTGTTGACAAGCATGTTTTGCCACTGCCGACAGCTGTGTTTGAGATAATTTAATATTTCTTTGGTGTTCTTTTAGTCTTATGCTGATGTTACGTCCCGTCTGTCCAATATAGCATCTGCCACATGAATAATTAATCCGAAATACATCTTCTGTTGATAATTTAGGTAATTCGTCTTTTGTGCAAGATACTAGTTTTTAAATTTTGTGTACTTTACCAAATCTTACTGTAATGTTTTGCTTTTGCAAAACACGGGCTAATTTGTCAGTTACTCCTGAGATATATGGAATTTTAATTGTTTTAAGAATCTGATCGCTTTCAGCAGTGTTGCTTTGCGATCGTGTTTTGGCATTCAGTGCTCTGTTAATTTGAGTATTATTGTAGCCATTCTGTCGTAATGCTTCTTTAACGTGTTTGATCTCGATTTAAAGCTTTCGTGACTGCAGTAATTTATGCAAACCAACACACCTGAAGACGACCTTTTGTGTTATGGTCGAAACGTCGTGAGAATTTTTATTGTTTTATATGTATTTTATTATTTTGTTGTGTCCCTTCAACGTGACTTTACCGAAAGAACTAAGAATATGAATTACTGCAGTCACGAAAGCTTTAAATCAAAAGTTTACAAAATATTGAGGGAACACAGTTCTTTTGCAATTAAGGTCATGGGTAAAATGCAGATCAATAGACGTCTAGCTACACATGTGCAGCCCTCTTGTAAATCCACTGTTGGATGATAGCTACACCACACTGGAGGTTACCTGACCATACTTCATCATGCTGTTGGAGCATAGCATCACAGTAAACAATAGATGCCCTCTGCTGACCACCACATAGCCCCGGACTTGCCTACGACTATATACGTGACTTTACCGAAAGAACCAAGAATATATTTGCCTATGACAATCCGGTATACGTGGTGGTCAATCACCTCAGCACTATCCAGGCTCAACCCTATTTAGCTTCCAAGTTCTGATGAAATCTGGTTCATTCTGGGAAATGTATGACCTTTACTTAAAATACAATCTCACATCACTTGATGCAAGACGAAATCTACATTGGGCTCTGCCATCCATAAAATCTCTTATTGTTAAATCTGTGCTATACTTAATATATTAACCCCATTATTAAACCCAAGAAACATAAGACGCCCATCGAATTTACTTTTAAATCTCCAAAGAACAAGAAAAGGAATAGGTGACAAAGCATTTGCCATTGCAGCTCCAACGTTTCGGAGCAACCTTGTTTCCACCATTAATATCGTAAATTTTCCTTCAAATAATATTATCAAGCAGAAGCTTAGTTCTGGATACCACTGCATTTCTAAATGTGATTCGTAACTTTCATCCTTCCCATGTATTGTTTGTGACATTTTCACGTACAATTTTATTGAGGGACTTTGTGTTGTCTGGGACTGTTTTTGCTGTCGTTTTGCTGCCTTGCCCAAGCTTGGAAATTGGGCAAGGGCATCCTTATTTTTGCGAGAATTCGTTATAATGAGCAATTTTAATTTGAACCCAGTTTGTTCGCAAAACGAGCAATTGTTTGTGAAACGAGCGGAGACCGATTGATGAAATGCGTGCTGTGGCGCCAGGGCCGCAGTTTGTTGTTTGCATCGCGCGCTTTCAGATGCGCTTCTGCGGCCATCTGGAACGTTGGTGAAGGGAGGGTGGCGCTAATTATTTGCAGATGCTGAGGACAGGCACCTGCATTCACTGTAGTTCTTCATGTGTGGTAAATGTGACATTTGATTTTATATTGTTCAAGAGTGGGAAATGTTGGGGCTGAAAAGTAACGTCTTTTAACATGGAAGTCAATGGCGAAACTGTGATCGTTTAACGAATTTTTACTTAACGAGCAATTTCCGTGGAAAGTTTCTCGCTTTTAAGCGAGACACGCCTGTACTTGATCTATTTTAGTTTTATTTTTAGTGATTTGCTTAATTTTCCTATACGTTGTCATCCTATCGTTTTTTTTGTATTGTAAATTTCTGACCCATCCCGACTGGACCTCTGTAAAAAAAAGTTTCATAGCTCATCGGATTTTTTTCCAGGATATAAATCCTGATTCTGATTTGGTCAAAGGCTATGAACCCACCCTTCACAGTGCCACCACAAGGCAATTACACGTTACTAGTTTTACTACCCGGCTTCGCCCGGGACTTGGATTCTTGTCTTGGACGAATACACGGCCTACGCGGAGGGTGGGGGGGATGCGTGACGTCGGCAGGCACACTGCGTGACGCTACGGCATACTTTTTGCATTGTGAAAGTCTGGAAGCTGCCCATATGCCAAATTTCAAGTTTGTTGCATGTCGGGAAGTATGCTAAACATTTCGAACAGACACGCATTCACAAATTTCCCTTTTATATATAAGTATATTCTACAAAATTAAAGTCCTTACGTCCGTGTGGAATCCAGTGTCGTCAAGCCCTTGCTCCGGCTTAGTGCACGGCGTTCCTTGAGCCAAGAACTCCACCTTGACCCGTGTGCCCTCATGGTCATCTTTGGTGCCGTCCATCGGTGTTTGCTTGACGGGGACTTGGCCAAATTCAGGAGCGCTTGTGGAGTTCTCCTCAGGGTTGAAGGTTGTTTTTTTCTCCCAAGCACTCGGTGGAGTAATGCGAACATGTTGCCATATTATCGCCGACGTCACCATCAAGGTAATGAGCTTAGACATTTTCGAGGAGTGAGCTGGAAAAGCCGCCTCTCCAGATCGCCAGCGATGTGCGCTTCACTCCCGAGACGTCCCTCACGAATGCCGCGAAGAGCGGCCACGTGACCAAATCGCTATGGCTACAATATGGATGTGACGTCACCGGAAGACCGCGCTTATTTGGGCATTTTCGATTTAAAGTTTATTTCGCACAGGTAAATATTCGCGATTCTTTTTTGCATCGTCGTGCTTGGTTGATATTCGAGGGGTCGCATTTTAAACGGCTTGACACGAAATACTGTACGTGACTGTAGCGTGCCCAGACCAAGGATCTGTACCATCCTCGCACAACCCAGTTTAGTTAAACCCAGGGGTTGGGTCGTTGGCAACCCAGCCTGAATGTTTTAAACTCTCACAAGTGCTCAGGTTTCCTCCTACGTCTAACCACTCGTCGATTGCCCAGTAACACCTTCATATATCGAGGACCACACGAGCTGTGTCATTTATGGACGGCCCCTTAGTGCTTGATACCTGCGTGTGCCGAGGGTAGAAATACTCGCCCGATCTTCGGGTTACAGGATGAGGATGACTTCACGAGGAAAGTTCGAAAGAGACAGTGATGTCGTCGGGGATGTCAAGACAAGATTGAAACGAGAGTAAATTCCACGTTTGCAGTACTGGTATGGTATGGATTTCTTTTTATTGAACAGATTTGCTGAGGAAGATGCATGCATTTAAAAAAAAAGTTATTTTCACCTCAAGAAACCTCCCAGGATATCTCAATTTTGCTGAATTGAATATTGTCTGGGTGGTGCTAAAAGTAAAATGAAATGTTCCTGGTAAAGTGTAAAAAAAAACGCGAATGAGTTTTTCTTTTCACGTTCAACCTTTCGCAAATTGAAGTGCTGCAATAAAACAGCACTTAGCGAATACCAGCAAATAATTAGTAGCTATTTACATGTTTGGCCGTTTTAACCTTTCTAGCTACGCATCCTAAACTTGCAAAAAATAACTTGTTGTGAAAACACAATTGATGTTTTAATCAAATCGCAATCACAAATATCACCATACTAAATTGTTTAATATTTTATTCGAAAGCTCATTGCATGTTTCATTTATGTACATATGGCCTCACGTGGTATACTGTATATATGTACCGTTCATTGTGCATTGAACAGTTCCACTATATTGGTGTAATGGAGATGCCTGATATGAAACGACCATGAAGTGGCAAAATAGCAAAATACTGTCATTTAGCTATTCCCCTTCTCTTGCTATTCCTCCTCTGTTGAACGAGCTCCATTTACATTGGTTTACTATATGGTCCATAGTTTTGGTTACATGCCCACGATCGCAATGTGGCATGTGTCTTTACTATTCCATTCATGATGAAGATGTGTGCGTCAACCTAATGATGTTCTTGTACGGTTGATGGTTCCACCGTGTCTTCGAGGAATGTCAAAGCTAGGGGGTTTGATATTTGGGTCTAGGATAAGGTGTTTATTATGGATGCTAGCGTTATTTCCGAGCTGGATGCTATTCTAGGATGGTGCCAACCAGAGCTGAACGTTGAGCTCTTGGTTGGTGAAGGGTTGGTGCTTGTCGCTGGCAAGAACACGTGTGACACCTCTGAGGATATTTGGTGGCAAAATGTTCTCCAGAACAGGGAGCCAGAGGGTTGGTGTCTGTTTTAGTGTTCCAGTTATGATGCACATTACATTGTTTGTGTATATAGCAGTTTTGTGTATCAGCTCCCAGGCCAGGCTGGAGCACAACATATTGCCACTGAGTAGAACGATGAGAGGGTAGCAGTTCGCAGCACATAAGCTGAGAGCACCCTAGGTTGTTCCTGTACGTTTATGCAGCAGGGCCATTCTTGATTTGGTCTTTTCACGGATCTGGCTCATGTGGGGCTTGAAGGAGAGGCTTCTGTCCTTGATAACCCCTTTAGAGTAGGGTCACAGCACGCTGGGCTATCACATGACACATCAATGGTGGCATCTGCTGCTTGATTTTTGAGGTGGAAAGCACAAGTGATTTTGGAGGGATTTCTTAGGCGTCTGCATGCAGTAACAAATATATTCCCAATGAAGTTTGATCAGCTGCTGAAGTATTAGCAATGTTTTGGGGGTTTGTGCCCTGCGCATAAAGGACTATGTCACCTGCACAGGAACTTTCGAGATGATGTACATGGCAGGGCACTTAAAGGTATGTTAAATCATTTCCGGTGTGAGGACTAACTTGTTCCAGTGCTAGTGAGGGAGGCTATTGTTCGTAATTATCTTGCAGCTGTATTTACCAGCGAGAGGTGTACCCTCAAAGTACTGTCGCTGAGCTCCACGTCGACTATTTGTGGAGTAAACCAGCATCGGATGATATTGGGTATCTTCAGCAGGCGGCCATGAGGCCCAAACGGTGTCAACGGCAGCAGCAGAGAGGTCAATCATGGCTGTGCCGGTTCTTTGTTGGTGCTGGAAATCATCTTCTAATGGGGTGCGGTGAAGACAATGATGTATTTACAGGAGCTGCTACGGCCAGTTTGAAATCCAGTTTGTTCGGGAGCTAAATTGCTTATTGACACCATTTCTGGTGGAATGGCCTCGATTTGAAGGAGCTCGAGGGAGCCCTAGAATGTATTTTGGTCTAATCCCACACTGGCCAGCAGTATAGAACGAGCAAACCGTGGAGAACATTCAGAGGTAGTTGAAATGTTTCTTTTTACTTAATTAGTGGTTTCAATAACAGCATTCAAGGACATACAAGTGTGTATATGAGTGTGTGTGTTTGTGTATCAGTGTGTGTGTGTGCACGTCAGTCGACCCGTGGCACCTGGGTCTGCCCCGTGACCTCCTGCCAGCGGGCGTTCGACACTTCACGTGGCCTCAGGGTGCACATAGCCTGGTACAAGCGTCGTGGTGACGTCACCACCACTTAGTGGCGAATGGCGGTTGTTGTTGTGTGTGCACGGGTGGGTGGGGGGGCATTGGTGTAGTAGTTGATGCACTGCACGATGAACCCTGCCACCAGAGTTCATTTCCAGTTCAAGGCCACCAACACCAGTGATGATATCTGAACTGGTCCTGGACTTCCCCTCGGTGGACTTGGCCTCAAATGAGTTCCTGGTGTTGTGCGTAAATGTTAGTGCAGGAGAGAGAGGGCATGGTGTTGGCCACCCACCCCCTTGTGTTCCATGCCAGCCTTCCACAGCACTTTTCCCCAATAGTCCATATAGCTGCGTGTGTGAGTGTTTGCGTGTGCGTAGGTCTCCGTGTGTGTGAGTGTATATAGTTTAATCCCAAAGCTGGATGTTTTGGGCATGAAGAAGCCGTAAACTTTGGTTGTTTCTTGTCCATTTGAGGAAGGTTGCAGGTCAATGTCTTCATGAGCAACGTTTACAATGGTGACCAAAGATTTCGGAATTCTTTTCTTCATTTTACTTTGGGCTTTTTCGAGTTCATATTGAAATGTATTCACGTTGCGACACACAGTCCTGATCTTTTTGCAGGTGGGCGGTGACAGGTCCTTTGAAAAAAAAAACAAAAGCAAGATTATTTTTTTTTAGGAAAAGTAGCTGTGTTCTATCTACAGCTGGATGAAAACTCCAACATGCTGTCTCCATCCCACAGGATTCCATGCTACCACAATCCATGAATACAATTACATTTCATGATCTATGCTTGCTGCCACTAGATAAAGCTCTAGAGGATAATTTGTCTATTCTAACTAGATGTATTGAAAGAGTTTGGAGGTACCAACACTTTACCCCACCACAAGTAAACTTTGCTTACTTGAAAAATGGGCAAACCACAGATTAGTTCATTGAAGGATTGCTCCGTTATTTTAATAAATATTTTTTTTTATCCTGCTGGACCTTGTGAATGATCTGCATGCAGGCACAAGTGTAAGGGTTCGTGTCGAGTCTGGACTTTCCCCACGATTCAAGACCACATCTTAAGTATGTCAATGATGCATGCTTGCACCCATACTCTTCTGTCAGACGATCGACCGGATCTTGAAAACATGACCCTTGACCTTGGAGGCAAGATTGGCTGGCACCACTTCACTGACATGGACTACGTTGCTGATCCAGCCTTGTTTTTTGAGACGCATGAAACTTTCACAACAGTTCTCCAATATTTTCACAACAATGTAAGACAAATGGGACTAACTGTTTCATGGCAGAAAACAAAAGTCCAGAAGTTTAACACGTAGGCTTTCGCGACCAATATTATTCATAATAAAGGTTTTTGGGTTAGATCGGGTTATTTATAAATGTGTCGAAACCCTCCACCACCCGACACGGCCAATCAGCAAAATAAAGTGTCACGTTGACAAAAGACAATTAGTTCACTACTTTAGCCCACCGGTGTGTTGAAGAGTGAATCCACAACATTTACAGTTTGAATACGACGTTTCGCTGGTAATTACATCCAGCATAATCGGGCAATTCGCCAGAATGGTAAAGCCCTCACTTGCTCTCGGTCTTAAATAGAGCAGCAGGGTGACTTCATCATTTAACTCATTTCAGGTGCAGTGAATTGAGGCGGAGGGGGGGGGTATTGTAATTATATAATCGATTGGCAATCAGTCAATGGTTATGATTAGTAATGAGTTGTAGATTGGTAATTAGTTGTAAGGTGTGTTATTGTGATTATATGCTACATTAGTAATCCGTTAATGTGTTTCCCTTATAAGGAATTGTAATATGTATGATTTAATAATACGCTTCCAAGCCGCACTAAGCCTATAGCTATCAGAACGATTAAAGTTATTTCTGTTTCTCTCAATTTCAAAGGATTCTCTAATTAGTCTTTGCCAGTAATAATTAGTTTTACACAACACTTCAACGTTATCAAAATCAATTGAATGTCCTTGTTGACAAGCATGTTTTGCCACTGCCGACAGCTGTGTTTGAGATAATTTAATATTTCTTTGGTGTTCTTTTAGTCTTATGCTGATGTTACGTCCCGTCTGTCCAATATAGCATCTGCCACATAAACAATTAATCCGAAATACACCTTCTGTTGATAATTTAGGTAATTCGTCTTTCGTGCAAGATACTAGTTTTTGAATTTTGTGTACTTTACCAAATCTTACTGTAATGTTTTGCTTTTGCAAAACACGGGCTAATTTGTCAGTTACTCCTGAGATATATGGAATTTTAATTGTTTTAAGAATCTGATCGCTTTCAGCAGTGTTGCTTTGCGATCGTGATTTGTCATTCAGTGCTCTGTTAATTTGAGTATTATTGTAGCCATTCTGTCGTAATGCTTCTTTAACGTGTTTGATCTCGATTTAAAGCTTTTGTGACTGCAGTAATTCATATTCTTAGTTCTTTCGGTAAAGTCACGTTGAAGGGAAACAACAAAATAATAAAATATATATAAAACAATAAAAATTCTCACGACGTTTCGACCATAACACAAACGGTCGTCTTCAGGTGTGTTGGTTTGCATGAATTTTTTTTTAAACAGTGTATTTATTTATTTATAAAAAAAAACGTTAGCGCCACACGCAGCGATTTGGCAGTTTATTTAGGACTAGTCCATCTATATTCTGAAAAGAGGAGGGGGGAGACGAATTTTTTTTTTTATGTATGCTGTCTGAAAGCCACTGTAAGCGTGAACAATCAATTAAGACCTGAAATGGTTTATCAAATCTTTCCAATGATTGCTAAGATAGAATCCATCTTCTCGGTTAAAATTGTCTCTGTGCTTGTATATGTGGATAGCCTCATGAACGAATCTCTCATGGTAGCCAGATGGCTTACAAAGAACCTCTGTCTTGGAAAAGTCAATAGCATGTGAGCCTACTGAATTATAACAATAATCTCCCACGGCCGAGGTGTTGGTCCTACCGTGTTTAAGGTCTGCTTTGTGTTCACGAATGCGGTCCGAGACATGGCGTTTGGTTTCTCCAATGTAACTACTACCACAGAGGCAACTTAGTTTGTAGACACCAGGGTATTGTATGTCCGGAATCACATCTTTTACAGACGGAACCAGATCACGGATTTTATGTAATGTGTTGAAACGGACCTGGATCTTGTGTTTATTCAAGATTTTGGAGATCTTTTTTTATAAATAAATAAATACACCGTTTAAATTAAATTTATGCAAACCAACACACCTGAAGACGACCGTTTGTGTTATGGTCGAAACGTCGTGAGAATTTTTATTGTTTTATATATATTTTATTATTTTGTTGTTTCCCTTCAACGTTACTTTACCGAAAGAACTAAGAATATGAATTACTGCAGTCACGAAAGCTTTAAATCAAAAGTTTACAAGATATTGAGGGAACACAGTTCTTTTGCAATTAAGGTCATGGGTAAAATGCAGATCAATAGACGTCTAGCTACACATGTGCAGCCCTTTTGTAAATGCACTGTTGGATGATAGCTACACCACACTGGAGGTTACCTGACCATACTTCATCATGCTGTTGGAGCATAGCATCACAGTAAACAATAGATGCCCTCTGCTGACCACCACATAGCCCCGGACTTGCCTACGACTATATACGTGACTTTACCGAAAGAACCAAGAATATATTTGCCTATGACAATCCGGTATACGTGGTGGTCAATTACCTCAGCACTATCCAGGCTCAACCCTATTTAGCTTCCAAGTTCTGATGAAATCTGGTTCATTCTGGGAAATGTATGACCTTTACTTAAAATACAATCTCACATCACTTGATGCAAGACGAAATCCACATTGGGCTCTGCCATCCATAAAATCTCTTATTGTTAAATCTGTGCTATACTTAATATATTAACCCCATTCTTAAACCCAAGAAACATAAGACGCCCATCGAATTTACTTTTAAATCTCCCAAGAACAAGAAAAGGAATAGGTGACAAAGCATTTGCCATTGCAGCACCAACGTTTCGGAGCAACCTTGTTTCCACCATTAATATCGTAAATTTTCCTTCAACTAATATTATCAAGCAGAAGCTTAGTTCTGGATACCACTGCATTTCTAAATGTGATTCGTAACTTTCATCCTTCCCATGTATTCTTTGTGACATTTTCACGTACAATTTTATTGAGGGACTTTGTGTTGTCTGGGACTGTTTTTGCTGTCGTTTTGCTGCCTTGCCCAAGCTTGGAAATTGGGCAGGGGCATCCTTATTTTTGCGAGAATTCGTTATAATGAGCAATTTTAATTTCAACCCAGTTTGTTCGCAAAACGAGCAATTGTTTGTGAAACGAGCGGAAACCGATTGATGAAATGCGTGCTGTGGCGCCAGGGCCGCAGTTTGTGGTTTGCATCGCGCGCTTTCAGATGCGCTTCTGCGGCCATCTGGAACGTTGGTGAAGGGAGGGTGGCGCTAATTATTTGCAGATGCTGAGGACAGGCACCTGCATTCACTGTAGTTCTTCATGTGTGGTAAATGTGACATTTGATTTTATATTGTTCAAGAGTGGGAAATGTTGGGGCTGAAAAGTAACGTCATTTAACATGGAAGTCAATGGCGAAACTGTGATCGTTTAACGAATTTTTACTTAACGAGCAATTTCCGTGGAAAGTTTCTCGCTTTTAAGCGAGACACGCCTGTACTTGATCTATTTTAGTTTTATTTTTAGTGATTTGCTTAATTTTCCTATACGTTGTCATCCTATCGTTTTTTTTGTATTGTAAATTTCTGACCCATCCCGACTGGACCTCTGTAAAAAAAAGTTTCATAGCTCATCGGATTTTTTTCCAGGATATAAATCCTGATTCTGATTTGGTCAAAGGCTATCAACCCACCCTTCACAGTGCCACCACAAGGCAATTACACGTTACTAGTTTTACTACCCGGCTTCGCCCGGGACTTGGATTCTTGTCTTGGACGAATACACGGCCTACGCGGAGGGTGGGGGGGATGCGTGACGTCGGCAGGCACACTGCGTGACGCTACGGCATACTTTTTGCATTGTGTAAGTCTGGAAGCTGCCCATATGCCAAATTTCAAGTTTGTTGCATGTCGGGAAGTATGCTAAACATTTCGAACAGACACGCATTCACAAATTTCCCTTTTATATATAAGTATATTCTACAAAATTAAAGTCCTTACGTCCGTGTGGAATCCAGTGTCGTCAAGCCCTTGCTCCGGCTTAGTGCACGGCGTTCCTTGAGCCAAGAACTCCACCTTGACCCGTGTGCCCTCATGGTCATCTTTGGTGCCGTCCATCGGTGTTTGCTTGACGGGGACTTGGCCAAATTCAGGAGCGCTTGTGGAGTTCTCCTCAGGGTTGAAGGTTGTTTTTTTCTCCCAAGCACTCGGTGGAGTAATGCGAACATGTTGCCATATTATCGCCGACGTCACCATCAAGGTAATGAGCTTAGACATTTTCGAGGAGTGAGCTGGAAAAGCCGCCTCTCCAGATCGCCAGCGATGTGCGCTTCACTCCCGAGACGTCCCTCACGAATGCCGCGAAGAGCGGCCACGTGACCAAATCGCTATGGCTACAATATGGATGTGACGTCACCGGAAGACCGCGCTTATTTGGGCATTTTCGATTTAAAGTTTATTTCGCACAGGTAAATATTCGCGATTCTTTTTTGCATCGTCGTGCTTGGTTGATATTCGAGGGGTCGCATTTTAAACGGCTTGACACGAAATACTGTACGTGACTGTAGCGTGCCCAGACCAAGGATCTGTACCATCCTCGCACAACCCAGGTTAGTTAAACCCAGGGGTTGGGTCGTTGGCAACCCAGCCTGAATGTTTTAAACTCTCACAAGTGCTCAGGTTTCCTCCTACGTCTAACCACTCGTCGATTGCCCAGTAACACCTTCATATATCGAGGACCACACGAGCTGTGTCATTTATGGACGGCCCCTTAGTGCTTGATACCTGCGTGTGCCGAGGGTAGAAATACTCGCCCGATCTTCGGGTTACAGGATGAGGATGACTTCACGAGGAAAGTTCGAAAGAGACAGTGATGTCGTCGGGGATGTCAAGACAAGATTGAAACGAGAGTAAATTCCACGTTTGCAGTACTGGTATGGATTTCTTTTTATTGAACAGACATTTGCTGAGGAAGATGCATGCATTTAAAAAAAAAGTTATTTTCACCTCAAGAAACCTCCCAGGATATCTCAATTTTGCTGAATTGAATATTGTCTGGGGTGGTGCTAAAAGTAAAATGAAATGTTCCTGGTAAAGTGTAAAAAAAACGCGAATGAGTTTTTCTTTTCACGTTCAACCCTTCGCAAATTGAAGTGCTGCAATAAAACAGCACTTAGCGAATACCAGCAAATAATTAGTAGCTATTTACATGTTTGGCCGTTTTAACCTTTCTAGCTACGCATCCTAAACTTGCAAAAAATAACTTGTTGTGAAAACACAATTGATGTTTTAATCAAATCGCAATCATAAATATCACCATACTAAATTGTTGAATATTTTATTCGAAAGCTCATTGCATGTTGTTTAATTTATGTACATATGGCCTCACGTGGTATACTGTATATATGTACCGTTCATTGTGCATTCAACAGTTCCACTATAATGGTGTAATGGAGATGCCTGATATGAAACGACCATGAAGTGGCAAAATAGCAAAATACTGTAATTTAGCTATTCCCCTTCTCTTGCTATTCCTCCTCTGTTGAACGAGCTCCATTTACATTGGTTTACTATATGGTCCATAGTTTTGGTTACATGCCCACAATCGCAATGTGGCATGTGTCTTTACTATTCCATTCATGATGAAGATGTGTGCGTCAACCTAATGATGTTCTAGTACGGTTGATGGTTCCACCGTGTCTTCGAGGAATGTCAAAGCTAGGGGGTTTGATATTTGGGTCTAGGATAAGGTGTTTATTATGGATGCTAGCGTTATTTCCGAGCTGGATGCTATTCTAGGATGGTGCCAACCAGAGCTGAACGTTGAGCTCTTGGTTGGTGAAGGGTTGGTGCTTGTCGCTGGCAAGAACACGTGTGACACCTCTGAGGATATTTGGTGGCAAAATGTTCTCCAGAACAGGGAGCCAGAGGGTTGGTGTCTGTTTTAGTGTTCCAGTTATGATGCACATTACATTCTTTGTGTATATAGCAGTTTTGTGTATCAGCTCCCAGGCCAGGCTGGAGCACAACATATTGCCACTGAGTAGAACGATGAGAGGGTAGCAGTTCGCAGCACATAAGCTGAGAGCACCCTAGGTTGTTCCTGTACGCTTATGCAGCAGGGCCATTCTTGATTTGGTCTTTTCACGGATCTGGCTCATGTGGGGCTTGAAGGAGAGGCTTCTGTCCTTGATAACCCCTTTAGAGTAGGGTCACAGCACGCTGGGCTATCACATGACACATCAATGGTGGCATCTGCTGCTTGATTTTTGAGGTGGAAAGCACAAGTGATTTTGGAGGGATTTCTTAGGCGTCTGCATGCAGTAACAAATATATTCCCAATGAAGTTTGATCAGCTGCTGAAGTATTAGCAATGTTTTGGGGGTGTGTGCCCTGCGCATAAAGGACTATGTCACCTGCACAGGAACTTTCGAGATGATGTACACGGCAGGGCACTTAAAGGTATGTTAAATCATTTCCGGTGTGAGGACTAAATTGTTCCAGTGCTAGTGAGGGAGGCTATTGTTCGTAATTATCTTGCAGCTGTATTTACCAGCGAGAGGTGTACCCTCAAAGTACTGTCGCTAAGCTCCACGTCGACTATTTGTGGAGTAAACCAGCATCGGATGATATTGGGTATCTTGAGCAGGCGGCCATGAGGCCCAAACGGTGTCAACGGCAGCAGCAGAGAGGTCAATCATGGCTGTGCCGCTTCTCTGTTGGCGCTGGAAACCATCTTCTAATGGGGGCGGTGAAGACAATGATCTGTTTACAGTAGCTGCTACAGCTATAAGAGATTTTTTATTTAGATCGCGTAAATATAAAAATGTGTCGTTAAACCCGCCACCACCCGACACAGACAACTAGTAAGGGTTGTAATGTAAACAGAACATGCCAAGTCGTCACTCGTACAGCACACCAGTGTGTTTGAGAGCCAAGCCACAACATTTACAATCTGAGTACGACATTTCGCCAGTAATTACAACTAGCTTCATCAGGCGACAGCCAAATTTGCTACGGCCAGTTCGAAATCCAGCTTGTTCGGGAGCTAAATATCAACAATAAGGTAAAAGTGCAGCCCTGCAATTGCTTACTGACACCATTGCTGGTTGAAGGGCCTCGATTAGGAGATCTAGAGAGCCCTAGAAGATATTTTGGTCCAGTTCCACACTGGCCAGCAGTATAGAATGAGTAAATGTGGACAACATTCAGAGGTAGTCGAATTTTTTTTGTATTTTTACAACTCCATTAGGGGTTCCAATAACAACATACAAGTGTGTATACGAGTGTGTGTGTTTGTGTATCAGTGTGTGCATGGGGGGCGGTGGTGTAGTACTTGGTGCACTTCGTGATGAACCCTGCCACCAGAGTTCATTTCCAGTTCAAGGCCACCAACACCAGTGATGATATCTGAACTGGTCCTGGACCTCCCCTCGGTCGACTTGGCCCGAAATGAGTTCCTGGTGTTGTGTGTAAATATCCGTGCTGGAGAGAGAGGGCATGGTGTTGGCCACCCACCCCCTTGTGTTCCATGCCAGCCTTCCACAGCACTTTTCCCCAACAGTCCGTATAGCTGCGTGTGTGAGTGTTTGCGTGTGCGTAGGTCTTCGTGTGTGTGAGTGTATGTAGTTTCATCTATCGGCTGGAGGTTTTGGGCATGGAGAAGACGTACACATTGGTTGTTTGTTGCCTGTTTTGTGCTTTGGTGATGTGAACCGTGCATCTGTTCATGGCGGAGTTCTGCTCAATGAAGCAAATGTCCTGTCGGCCTTTCATCTTGCGGTTGAAGGTGTGGTAAGTAACGGGGGTGTTGCGGGGTTGAATCTTTTTGTAGTATTCAAGTTTGTTGGCATATTTGCGAACGTATGCCCATTGGTCCACTTGGGTGTTTTCGTTGTGGCGGGAAAAGTGTATCTCCACGTAGGGTTTCTGGAATCGTTGTCTAGTCGGATCGATGGCCTCGTAGACTTCAGGCTCCGGGTCTGGCTTGTATTCCTGCCGCTGCCAAATCGCCACCCGATTTATTTCAGAAGGTTGCAGGTCAATATCTTCATGAGCAACGTTTTCAATGGTGGCTGGAGATTTCGGAAGTCTTTTCTTCATTTTCCTTCGGACTTTTTTTAGTTTGTTTTTCAACGTATTCATGTTGCGACACACAGTCCTGATCTTCTTGCTGATGGGCGGTGACAGGTCCTTAGAAAAAAACAAACGCAAAGAAATGTTTTAGGAAAGGTATCATCAGTAGCAATGTTCTATCTCTAGCTGAATGGAAACTTCCAACATGCTATCTCCATCTCACAGGATCCCATGATACCACAATACATGAATATATTTACATTTTATAATTATATGCTTGCTGTCACCAGAGGAAGCTCTAGAGCAGGGGTGGGTAACGTCCGGCCCGCAGGCCGTATGAGGCCCGCAAATTCATATGGTCTGGCCCTGCCAAGGCAACTGCAGGTGGGACTCGAAATTCAATAAATCTAGGAGCAAACCTGGAAAAGCAGTTGCGAGTAGCAACATCATCAATACCAGCAAACATCATCACACGCCTCACCACAGAGAAGCAGACTCATGCCATCACATTAGAGGTGATTTAATTCAATGTTTGACACAATATAACAGGCTAATTTTTAAGTTGATAATTTTGTATAGCCTGCGAATGATGTTATAAATATCCAAATGGCCCTTGGCAGAAAAAAGGTTCCCCACCCCCGGCCTAGAATGTAAGTGGACTCTTCTTCCACACTGACTAGATGTGTTTAAAGAGTTGGGAGGTACCAACACTAAACCCCACTACATACGACCTTCCAGTCGACTGTGGTTTACACATTCATCATATGAATTTGCATTTCATCCATAATAGAGGTTTGTTTGGGTTATATCGCGTAAATATAAAAATGTGTCGTTAAACCCTCCACCACCCGACACAGACAACTAGTAAGGGTTGTAATGTAAACAGAACATGCCAATTTGTCACTCGTACAGCACACCAGTGTGTTTGAGAGCCAAGCCACAACATTTACAATCTGAGTATGACATTTCGCCAGTAATTACAACTAGCTTCATCAGGCGACAGCCAGATTTGCTACGGCCAGTTCGAAATCCAGCTTGTTCGGGAGCTAAATATCAACAATAAGGTAAAAGTGCAGCCCTGCAATTGCTTACTGACACCATTGCTGATTGAAGGGCCTCGATTAGGAGATCTAGAGAGCCCTAGAAGATAATTTGGTCCAGTTCCACACTGGCCAGCAGTATAGAATGAGTAAATGTGGACAACATTCAGAGGTAGTCGAATTTTTTTTTATTTTTACAACTCCATTAGGGGTTCCAATAACAACATACAAGTGTGTATACGAGTGTGTGTGTTTGTGTATCAGTGTGTGCATGGGGGGCGGTGGTGTAGTAGTTGATGCACTTCGTGATGAACCCTGCCACCAGAGTTCATTTCCAGTTCAAGGCCACCAACACCAGTGATCATATCTGAACTGGTCCTGGACCTCCCCTCGGTCGACTTGGCCCGAAATGAGTTCCTGGTGTTGTGTGTAAATATCCGTGCTGGAGAGAGAGGGCATGGTGTTGGCCACCCACCCCCTTGTGTTCCATGCCAGCCTTCCACAGCACTTTTCCCCAACAGTCCGTATAGCTGCGTGTGTGAGTGTTTGCGTGTGCGTAGGTCTCCGTGTGTGTGAGTGTATGTAGTTTCATCTAACGGCTGGAGGTTTTGGGCATGGAGAAGACGTACACATTGGTTGTTTGTTGCCTGTTTTGTGCTTTGGTGATGTGAACCGTGCATCTGTTCATGGCGGAGTTCTGCTCAATGAAGCAAAAGACCTGTCGGCCTTTCATCTTGCGGTTGAAGGTGTGGTAAGTAAAGGGGGTGTTGCGGGGTTGAATCTTTTTGTAGTATTCAAGTTTGTTGGCATATTTGCGAACGTATGCCCATTGGTCCACTTGGGTGTTTTCGTTGTGGCGGGAATAGTGTATCTCCTTGTAGGGTTTCTGGAATCGTTGTCCAGTCGGATCGATGGCCTCGTAGACTTCAGGCTCCGGGTCTGGCTTGTATTCCTGCCGCTGCCAAATCGCCACCCGATTTATTTCAGAAGGTTGCAGGTCAATATCTTCATGAGCAACGTTTTCAATGGTGGCTGGAGATTTCAGAAGTCTTTTCTTCATTTTCCTTCGGACTTTTTTTAGTTTGTTTTTCAACGTATTCATGTTGCGACACACAGTCCTGATCTTCTTGCTGATGGGTGGTGACAGGTCCTTAGAAAAAAACAAAAGCAAAGAAATGTTTTAGGAAAGGTATCATCAGTAGCAATGTTCTATCTCTAGCTGAATGGAAACATCCAACATGCTATCTCCATCTCACAGGATCCCATGATACCACAATACATGAATATATTTACATTTTATAATTATATGCTTGCTGTCACCAGAGGAAGCTCTAGAGCAGGGGTGGGTAACGTCCGGCCCGCAGGCCGTATGACGCCCGCAAATTCATATGGTCTGGCCCTGCCAAGGCAACCGCAGGTGGTACTCGAAATTCTATAAATCTAGGAGCACACCTGGAAAAGCAGTTGCGAGTAGCAACATCATCAATACCAGCAAACATCATCACACGCCTCACCAAAGAGAAGCAGACTCATGCCATCACATTAGAGGTGATTTAATTCAATGTTTGACACAATATAACAGGCTTATTTTTAAGTTGATAATTTTGTATGGCCTGCGAATGATGTTATAAATATCCAAATGGCCCTTGGCAGAAAAAAGGTTCCCCACCCCCGGCCTAGAGTGTAAGTGGACTCTTCTTCCACACTGACTAGATGTGTTTAAAGAGTTGGGAGGTACCAACACTAAACCCCACCACATACGACCTTCCAGTCGATTGTGGTTTACACATTCATCGTATAAACTTTGCATTTCATCCATAATAGAGGTTTGTTTGGGTTATATCACGTAAATATATAAATGTGTCATTAAACCCGCCACCACCCGACACAGCCAATTAGTAAGGTTTGTCACGTAAACAGAACATGCCAATTCGTTACTAGTACAGCACAACGGTGTGTTGGAGAGCCAAGCCACAACATTTACAATCTGAGTATGACTCTTCGCCAGTAATTACAACTAGTTGCATCAGGTGACAGCCAGATTCGTGGATGGGGGGGATTAATGAATACATATTAAAGACTATGCATTCAATACCCTGTTGATTTGTGCATCATTGTAACTTTTCAATTGCAGCACTTCTTTAACATGTTTAATTTCACTTCTCAGACTATCAACTTTTTTAGCCCAATGTACAGTGAGGGAAAAAAGTATTTGATCCCCTGCTGATTTTGTACGTTTGCCCACTGACAAAGAAATGATCAGTCTATAATTTTAATGGTAGGTTTATTTGAACAGTGAGAGACAGAATAACAACAAAAAAAATACAGAAAAACGCATGTCAAAAATGTTATACATTGATTTGCATTTTAATGAGGGAAATAAGTATTTGACCCCTCTGCAAAACATGACTTAGTACTTGGTGGCAAAACCCTTGTTGGCAATTACAGAGGTCAGACTTTTCGTGTAGTTGGCCACCAGGTTTGCACACATCTCAGGAGGGATTTTGTCCCACTCCTCTTTGCAGATCTCCAAGTAATTAAGGTTTCGAGGCTGACGTTTGGCAACTCGAACCTTCAGCTCCCTCCACAGATTAAGGTCTGGAGACCGGCTAGGCCACTCCAGGACCTAAATGTGCTTCTTCTTGAGCCACTCCTTTGTTGCCTTGGCCGTGTGTTTTGGGTCATTGTCATGCTGGAATCCCCATCCACGACCCATTTTCAATGCCCTGGCTGAGGGAAGGAGGTTCTCACCCAAGATTTAAAGGTACATGGCCCCGTCCATCGTCCCTTTGATGCGGTGAAGTTGTCCTGTCCCCTTAGCAGAAAAACACCCCCAAAGCTTAATGTTTCCACCTCCATGTTTGACGGTGGGGATGGTGTTCTTGGGGTAATAGGCAGCATTCCTCCTCCTCCAAACACGGCGAGTTGAGTTGATGCCAAAGAGCTCTATTTTGGTCTCATCTGACCACAACACTTTCACCCAGTTGTCCTCTGAATCATTCAGATGTTCATTGGCAAACTTCAAACGGGCATGTATATGTGCTTTCTTGAGCAGGGGAACCTTGCGGGCGCTGCAGGATTTCAGTCCTTCACGGCGTAGTGTGTTACCAATTGTTTTCTTGGTGACTATGGTCCCAGCTGCCTTGAGATCATTGACAAGATCCTCCCGTATAGTTCTGGGCTGATTCCTCACCGTTCTCATAATCATTGCAACTCCATGAGGTGAGATCTTGCATGGAGCCCCAGGCCGAGGAAGATTGATAGTTCTTTTGTGTTTCTTCCATTTGCGAATAATCGCACCAACTGTTGTCACCTTCTCACCAAGCTGCTTGGCAATCGTCTTGTAGTCCATTCCAGCTTTGTGTAGGTCTACAATCTTATCTCTGACATCCTTGGAGAGCTCTTTGGTCTTGGTCATAGTGGAGAGTTTGGAATCCGATTGATTAATTGCTTCTGTGGACAGGTGTCTTTTATACAGGTAACAAGCTGAGATTAGGAGCACTCCCTTTAAGAGTGTGCTCCTAATCTCAGCTCGTTACCTGTATAAAAGACACCTGGGAGCCAGAAATCTTTCTGATTGAGAGGGGGTCAAATACTTATTTCCCTCATTAAAATGCAAATAAATGTATAACATTTTTGACATGCGTTTTTCTGGATTTTTGTTGTTGTTATTCTGCCTCTCACTGTTGAAATAAACCTACCATTAAAATTATAGACTGATCATTTCTTTGTCAGTGGGCAAAGGTACAACATCCACAGGGGAGCAAATACTTTTTCCCTCACTGTATGAGCGTCTTGATGAGAGCAGATTTCTGCGCGGGGTGATGGTGTGACTGCATTCAGATAGGAGTCAATGTGCATTTGTTTTTTTTGGTAAACGCTGTGTGTTATTTTACCATTTCGACCACGTCCGAGCAGAATATTCAGAAATGGTAGAGTTCTACCAGCTTCCACTTCCATGATGAACTGCATTTCATGAGCAGTGTGCTAACCATTACAAAATGGCAGCGGGTCATCATAGCAGGTCATGTCAAACGCCAGTGGATATCCTGCTCAAATGAGCATTAAAGCAGAGATAGCAATTACATATTCCTATTGGATGTACTTGTTTGTTCATAGAGCAACCACTGTTGATTTCCCCACAAAGTGGTACTTATTTCATCAGACCCCGAGGGATTGAGTCATTCACGCTAAGCCCCCGAGCTGGTCTAAAAATCAAAAGCCAGGATTTGTTTTATTCAAACTAATTGCATTGGTGATGATGAGCTGTCCCCCTTACCTTTCGGGATTGCAGCCACTGCCAGACTTGCACGAAAAGCAAGATGCTGTTGACGATGTCATCGGGGTGGATGATCTTGGCATAATCGGATGCGGTCTGAAAACAAGACATTGACATTTCAGAGATTAGTTCATTGAAGGATTGGTCCATTATTTTAATTAACACGTTTTTTTCCTGCTAGACCTTGGGAATTATCTGCATGCAGGCACAAGTGTAAGGGTTTGTGCCAAGTCCAGACTTTCGCCATGATTTCGCCACGATTCAAGACCACATCTGGAGTACGTCAAGGATGCATGCTTGCACCGGCGCTGTTTTGTCAGGTAATCGACTGGATCATGTAAACATGACCCATGACCTTGGAGTCAAGATTGGCCGGCACCACTTCACTGACCTCGACTACGCTGATGATGCAGCCTTGTTTGTTGAGAAGCATCACACTTTCACGCCAGTCCTCCAATATTTCCACAACAATGCAATAAAAATGGGACTAACTGTTTCATGGCAGAAAACAAAAGTCCAGAAGTTTAACACGTAGGCTTTCGCGACCAATATTATTCATAATAAAGGTTTTTGGGTTAGATCGGGTTATTTATAAATGTGTCGAAACCCTCCACCACCCGACACGGCCAATCAGCAAAATATAGTGTCACGTTGACAAAAGACAATTAGTTCACTACTTTAGCCCACCGGTGTGTTGAAGAGTGAATCCACAACATTTACAGTTTGAATACGACGTTTCGCTGGTAATTACATCCAGCATAATCGGGCAATTCGCCAGAATGGTAAAGCCCTCACTTGCTCTCGGTCTTAAATAGAGCAGCAGGGTGACTTCATCATTTAACTCATTTCAGGTGCAGTGAATTGAGGCGGAGGGGGGGGGGGTATTGTAATTATATAATCGATTGGCAATCAGTCAATGGTTATGATTAGTAGTGTTAGGGGCCGTCCATAAATGACGTCACGCGATTTTGGACGATTTTTTACATACCCCCCCCCCCCCCCATCGTCACACGGCGTACTTAATCTGCCGCTGTACACTGTTGTAGGACCAAACATTTAATAAAAAGACGATTTAATTAAGTAGAACGTGTTGTCTATATTTATTTAAAGTTGCGCATTTTGATGTGACGTCACATTTCTCACCCCCCCCCCCGTCACACATCGTCACAAATGTCTGACCCCCCCCCCCAGGTTCGTGACTTCATCTATGGACGGCCCCTTAGTGCTTGATACCTGCGTGTGCCGAGGGTAGAAATACTCGCCCGATCTTCGGGTTACAGGATGAGGATGACTTCACGAGGAAAGTTCGAGAGAGAGACACAGTGATGTCGTCAGGGATGTCAAGACAAGATTGAAACGAGAGTAAATTCCACGTTTGCAGTACTGGTATGGTATGGATTTATTTTTATTGAACAGACATTTGCTGAGGAAGATGCATGCATTTAAAAAAAAGTTATTTTCACCTCAAGAAACCTCCCAGGATATCTCAATTTTGCTGAATTGAATATTGTCTGGGGTGGTGCTAAAAGTAATACGAAATGTTCCTGGTAAAGTGTAAAAAAAAACGCGAATGAGTTTTTCTTTTCACGTTCAACCCTTCGCAAATTGAAGTGCTGCAATAAAACAGCACTTAGCGAATACCAGGAAATAATTAGTAGCTATTTACATTCTAGATTTAAAGCTTTCGTGACTGCTAGGATCCATACTCTTTGGTTCTATTGGGTAAAGTCACGTAGGTGAAAATAAAATAACAAAAAATCACGACGTTTCGGCCACAACACAAGCGGCCTTCATCAGGTGAAGGGACGAGACTGTCTGGAGGACAGCGCTGGAGTGAGAGAAGCCACGCTTAGATCACGACCTTTAAGCTGTGTGAGAAGAAAACAAAGCGCCTTGACAGCTTAAAGGTCGTGATCTAAGCGTGGCTTCTCTCACTCCAGCGCTGTCCTCCAGACAGTCTCGTCCCTTCACCTGATGAAGGCCGCTTGTGTTGTGGCCGAAACGTCGTGATTTTTTGTTATTTTATTTTCACCTACGTGACTTTACCCAATAGAACCAAAGAGTATAGCTATTTACATGTTTGGCCGTTTCAACCTTTCTAGCTACGCATCCTAAACTTGCAAAAAATAACTTGTTGTGAAAACACAATTGATGTTTTAATCAAATCGCAATCACAAATATCACCATACTAAATTATTGAATATTTTTTTCGAAAGCTCATTGCATGTTGTTTAATTTATCTACATATGGCCTCACGTGGTATACTGTATATGTGTACCGTTCATTGTGCATTGAACAGTTCCACTATATTGGTGTAATGGAGATGCCTGATATGAAACGACCATGAAGTGGCAAAATACCAAAATTCTGTCATTTAGCTATTCCCCTTCTCTTGCTATTCCTCCTCTGTTGAAGGAGCTCCATTTACATTGGTTTACTATATGGTCCATAGTTTTGGTTACATGCCCACAATCGCAATGTGGCATGTGTCTTTACTATTCCATTCATGATGAAGATGTGTGCGTCAACCTAATGATGTTCTAGTACGGTTGATGGTTCCACCGTGTCTTCGAGGAATGTCAAAGCTAGGTTTGATATTTGGGTCTAGGATAAGGTGTTTATTATGGATGCTAGCGTTATTTCGGAGCTGGATTGTATTCTAGGATGGTGCCAACCAAGAGCTGAATGTTGAGCTCTTGGTTGGTGAAGGGTTGGTGCTTGTCGTTGGCAAGAACACGTGTGACACCTCTGAGGATATTTGGTGACAAAATGTTCTCCAGAACAGGGAGCCAGAGGGTTGGTGTCTGTTTTAGTGTTCCAGTTATGATGCACAATACATTGTTTGTGTATATTGCAGTTTTGTGTATCAGCTGCCAGGCCACGCTGGAGCAGAACATATTGCCACTGAGTAGAACGATGAGAGGGTAGCAGTTCGCAGCACATAAGCTGAGAGCACCCTAGGTTGTTCCTGTACGTTTATGCAGCAGGGCCATTCTTGATTTGGTCTTTTCACGGATCTGGCTCATGTGGGGCTTGAAGGAGAGGCTTCTGTCCTTGATAACCCCTTTAGAGTAGGGTCACAGCACGCTGGGCTATCACATGACACATCAATGGTGGCATCTGCTGCTTGATTTTTGAGGTGGAAAGCACAAGTGATTTTGGAGGGATTTCTTAGGCGTCTGCATGCAGTAACAAATATATTCCCAATGAAGTTTGATCAGCTGCTGAAGTATTAGCAATGTTTTGGGGGTTTGTGCCCTGCGCATAAAGGACTATGTCACCTGCACAGGAACTTTCGAGATGATGTACATGGCAGGGCACTTAAAGGTATGTTAAATCATTTCCGGTGTGAGGACTAAATTGTTCCAGTGCTAGTGAGGGAGGCTATTGTTCGTAATTATCTTGCAGCTGTATTTACCAGCGAGAGGTGTACCCTCAAAGTACTGTCGCTGAGCTCCACGTCGACTATTTGTGGAGTAAACCAGCATCGGATGATATTGGGTATCTTCAGCAGGCGGCCATGAGGCCCAAACGGTGTCAACGGCAGCAGCAGAGAGGTCAATCATGGCTGTGCCGGTTCTCTGTTGGCGCTGGAGACCATCTTCTAATGGGGGCGGTGAAGACAATGATCTGTTTACAGTAGCTGCTACAGCTATAAGAGATTTTTTATGTAGATCGCGTAAATATAAAAATGTGTCGTTAAACCCGCCACCACCCGACACAGACAACTAGTAAGGGTTGTAATGTAAACAGAACATGCCAATTCGTCACTCGTACAGCACACCAGTGTGTTTGAGAGCCAAGCCACAACATTTACAATCTGAGTACGACATTTCGCCAGTAATTACAACTAGCTTCATCAGGCGACAGCCAGATTTGCTACGGCCAGTTCGAAATCCAGCTTGTTCGGGAGCTAAATATCAACAATAAGGTAAAAGTGCAGCCCTGCAATTGCTTACTGACACCATTGCTGGTTGAAGGGCCTCGATTAGGAGATCCAGAGAGCCCTAGAAGATATTTTGGTCCAGTTCCACACTGGCCAGCAGTATAGAATGAGTAAATGTGGACAACATTCAGAGGTAGTCGAATTTTTTTTTATTTTTACAACTCCATTAGGGGTTCCAATAACAACATACAAGTGTGTATACGAGTGTGTGTGTTTGTGTATCAGTGTGTGCACGGGGGGCGGTGGTGTAGTAGTTGGTGCACTTCGCGATGAACCCTGCCACCAGAGTTAATTTCCAGTTCAAGGCCACCAACACCAGTGATGATATCTGAACTGGTCCTGGACCTCCCCTCGGTCGACTTGGCCCGAAATGAGTTCCTGGTGTTGTGTGTAAATGTCCGTGCTGGAGAGAGAGGGCATGGTGTTGGCCACCCACCCCCTTGTGTTCCATGCCAGCCTTCCACAGCACTTTTCCCCAACAGTCCGTATAGCTGCGTGTGTGAGTGTTTGCGTGTGCGTAGGTCTCCGTGTGTGTGAGTGTATGTAGTTTCATCTAACGGCTGGAGGTTTTGGGCATGGAGAAGACGTACACATTGGTTGTTTGTTGCCCGTTTCGTGCTTTGGTGATGTGAACCGTGCATCTGTTCATGGCGGAGTTCTCCTCAATGAAGCAAATGTCCTGTCGGTCTTTCATCTTGCGGTTGAAGGTGTGGTAAGTAACGGGGGTGTTGCGGGGTTGAATCTTTTTGTAGTATTCAATTTTGTTGGCATATTTGCGAATGTATGCCCATTGGTCCACTTGGGTGTTTTCGTTGTGGCGGGAATAGTGTATCTCCTTGTAGGGTTTCTGGAATCGTTGTCCAGTCGGATCGATGGCCTCGTAGACTTCAGGCTCCGGGTCTGGCTTGTATTCCTGCCGCTGCCAAATCGCCACCCGATTTATTTCAGAAGGTTGCAGGTCAATATCTTCATGAGCAACGTTTTCAATGGTGGCTGGAGATTTCGGAAATCTTTTCTTCATTTTCCTTCGGACTTTTTTTAGTTTGTTTTTCAACGTATTCATGTTGCGACACACAGTCCTGATCTTCTTGCTGATGGGCGGTGACAGGTCCTTAGAAAAAAACAAAAGCAAAGAAATGTTTTAGGAAAGGTATCATCAGTAGCAATGTTCTATCTCTAGCTGAATGGAAACATCCAACATGCTATCTCCATCTCACAGGATCCCATGATACCACAATACATGAATATATTGACATTTTATAATTATATGCTTGCTGTCACCAGAGGAAGCTCTAGAGCAGGGGTGGGTAACGTCCGGCCCGCAGGCCGTATGAGGCCCGCAAATTCATATGGTCTGGCCCTGCCAAGGCAACCGCAGGTGGGACTCGAAGTTGGGAGGTACCAACACTAAACCCCACCACATACGACCTTCCAGTCGATTGTGGTTTACACATTCATCGTATGAACTTTGCATTTCATCCATAATAGAGGTTTGTTTGGGTTATATCGCGTAAATATATAAATGTGTCATTAAACCCGCCACCACCCCGACACAGCCAATTAGTAAGGTTTGTCACGTAAACAGAAGATGCCAATTCGTTACTAGTACAGCACAACGGTGTGTTGGAGAGCCAAGCCACAACATTTACAATCTGAGTATGACTCTTCGCCAGTAATTACAACTAGTTTCATCAGGTGACAGCCAGATTCGTGGATGGGGGGGATTAATGAATACATATTAAAGACTATGCATTCAATACCCTGTTGATTTGTGCATCATTGTAACTTTTCAATTGCAGCACTTCTTTAACATGTTTAATTTCACTTCTCAGACTATCAACTTTCTTAGCCCGATGTACAGTGAGGGAAAAAAGTATTTGATCCCCTGCTGATTTTGTACGTTTGCCCACTGACAAAGAAATGATCAGTCTATAATTTTAATGGTAGGTTTATTTGAACAGTGAGAGACAGAATAACAACAAAAAAATCCAGAAAAACGCATGTCAAAAATGTTATAAATTGATTTGCATTTTAATGAGGGAAATAAGTATTTGACCCCTCTGCAAAACATAACTTAGTACTTGGTGGCAAAACCCTTGTTGGCAATTACAGAGGTCAGACGTTTCTTTTAGTTGGCCACCAGGTTTGCACACATCTCAGGAGGGATTTTGTCCCACTCCTCTTTGCAGATCTTCAAGTCATTAAGGTTTCGAGGCTGACGTTTGGCAACTCGAACCTTCAGCTCCCTCCACAGATTAAGGTCTGGAGACCAGCTAGGCCACTCCAGGACCTAAATGTGCTTCTTCTTGAGCCACTCCTTTGTTGCCTTGGCCGTGTGTTTTGGGTCATTGTCATGCTGGAATCCCCATCCACGACCCATTTTCAATGCCCTGGCTGAGGGAAGGAGGTTCTCACCCAAGATTTGAAGGTACATGGCCCCGTCCATCGTCCCTTTGATGCGGTGAAGTTGTCCTGTCCCCTTATCAGAAAAACACCCCCAAAGCTTAATGTTTCCACCTCCATGTTTGACGGTGGGGATGGTGTTCTTGGGGTAATAGGCAGCATTCCTCCTCCTCCAAACACGGCGAGTTGAGTTGATGCCAAAGAGCTCTATTTTGGTCTCATCTGACCACAACTTTCACCCAGTTGTCCTCTGAATCATTCAGATGTTCATTGGCAAACTTCAAACGGGCATGTATATGTGCTTTCTTGAGCAGGGGGACCTTGCGGGCGCTGCAGGATTTCAGTCCTTCACGGCGTAGTGTGTTACCAATTGTTTTCTTGGTGACTATGGTCCCAGCTGCCTTGAGATCATTGACAAGATCCTCCCGTGTAGTTCTGGGCTGATTCCTCACCGTTCTCATAATCATTGCAACTCCATGAGGTGAGATCTTGCATGGAGCCCCAGGCCGAGGAAGATTTACAGTTCTTTTGTGTTTCTTCCATTTGCGAATAATCGCACCAACTGTTGTCACCTTCTCACCAAGCTGCTTGGCAATCGTCTTGTAGTCCATTCCAGCCTTGTGTAGGTCTACAGTCTTATCTCTGACATCCTTGGAGAGCTCTTTGGTCTTGGTCATGGTGGAGAGTTTGGAATCCGATTGATTAATTGCTTCTGTGGACAGGTGTCTTTTATACAGGTAGCAAGCTGAGATTAGGAGCACTTCCTTTAAGAGTGTGCTCCTAATCTCAGCTCGTTACCTGTATAAAAGACACCTGGGAGCCAGAAATCTTTCTGATTGAGAGGGGGTCAAATACTTATTTCCCTCATTAAAATGCAAATAAATTTATAACATTTTTGACATGCGTTTTTCTGGATTTTTGTTGTTGTTATTCTGCCTCTCACTGTTGAAATAAACCTACCATTAAAATTATAGACTGATCATTTCTTTGTCAGTGGGCAAAGGTACAACATCCGCAGGGGAGCAAATACTTTTTCCCTCACTGTATGAGCGTCTTGATGAGAGCAGATTTCTGCGCGGGGTGATGGTGTGACTGCATTCAGATAGGAGTCAATGTGCATTTGTTTTTTTTGGTAAACGCTGTGTGTTATTTTACCATTTCGACCACGTCCGAGCAGAATATTCATAAATGGTAGAGTTCTACCAGCTTCCACTTCCATGATGAACTGCATTTCATGAGCAGTGTGCTAACCATTACAAAATGGCAGCGGGTCATCATAGCAGGTCATGTCAAACGCCAGTGGATATCCTGCTCAAATGAGCATTAAAGCAGAGATAGCAATTACACATTCCTATAGGATGTACTTGTTTGTTCATAGAGCAACCACTGTTGATTTCCCCACAAAGTGGTACTTATTTCATCAGACCCCGAGGGATTGAGTCATTCACGCTAAGCCTCCGAGCTGGTCTAAAAATCAAAAGCCAGGATTTGTTTTATTCAGACTAATTGCATTGGTGATGATGAGCTGTCCCCCTTACCTTTCGGGATTGCAGCCACAGCCAGACTTGCACGAAAAGCAAGATGCTGTTGACGATGTCATCGGGGTGGATGATCTTGGCATAATCGGATGCGGTCTGAAAACAAGACATTGACATTTCAGAGATTAGTTCATTGAAGGATTGGTCCATTATTTTAATTAACACGTTTTTTCCTGCTAGACCTTGGGAATTATCTGCATGCAGGCACAAGTGTAAGGGTTTGTGCCAAGTCCAGACTTTCGCCATGATTTCGCCACGATTCAAGACCACATCTGGAGTACGTCAAGGATGCATGCTTGCACCGGCGCTGTTTTGTCAGGTAATCGACTGGATCATGTAAACATGACCCATGACCTTGGAGTCAAGATTGGCCGGCACCACTTCACTGACCTCGACTACGCTGATGATGCAGCCTTGTTTGTTGAGAAGCATCACACTTTCACACCAGTCCTCCAATATTTCCACAACAATGCAATAAAAATGGGACTAACTGTTTCATGGCAGAAAACAAAAGTCCAGAAGTTTAACACGTAGGCTTTCGCGACCAATATTATTCATAATAAAGGTTTTTGGGTTAGATCGGGTTATTTATAAATGTGTCGAAACCCTCCACCACCCGACACGGCCAATCAGCAAAATAAAGTGTCACGTTGACAAAAGACAATTAGTTCACTACTTTAGCCCACCGGTGTGTTGAAGAGTGAATCCACAACATTTACAGTTTAAATACGACGTTTCGTTGGTAATTACATGCAGCATAATCGGGCAATTCGCCAGAATGGTAAAGCCCTCACTTGCTCTTGGTCTTAAATAGAGCAGCAGGGTGACTTCATCATTTAACTCATTTCAGGTGCAGTGAATTGAGGCGGAGGGGGGGGGGTATTGTAATTATATAATCGATTGGCAATCAGTCAATGGTTATGATTAGTAATGAGTTGTAGATTGGTAATTAGTTGTAAGGTGTGTTATTGTGATTATATGCTACATTAGTAATCCATTAATGTGTTTCCCTTATAAGGAATTGTAATATGTATTATTTAATAATACGCTTCCAAGCCGCACTAAGCCTATAGCTATCAGAACGATTAAAGTTATTTCTGTTTCTCTCAATTTCAAAGGATTCTCTAATTAGTCTTTGCCAGTAATAATTAGTTTTACACAACACTTCAACGTTATCAAAATCAATTGAGTGTCCTTGTTGACAAGCATGTTCTGCCACTGCCGACAGCTGTGTTTGAGATAATTTAATATTTCTTTGGTGTTCTTTTAGTCTTATGCTGATGTTACGTCCCGTCTGTCCAATATAGCATCTGCCACATAAATAATTAATCCGAAATACACCTTCTGTTGATAATTTAGGTAATTCGTATTTCGTGCAAGATACTAGTTTTTGAATTTTGTGTACTTTACCAAATCTTACTGTAATGTTTTGCTTTTGCAAAACACGGGCTAATTTGTCAGTTACTCCTGAGATATATGGAATTTTAATTGTTTTAAGAATCTGATCGCTTTCAGCAGTGTTGCTTTGCGATCGTGATTTGGCATTCAGTGCTCTGTTAATTTGAGTATTATTGTAGCCATTCTGTTGTAATGCTTCGTTAACGTGTTTGATCTCGATTTAAAGCTTTCGTGACTGCAGTAATTCATATTCTTAGTTCTTTCGGTAAAGTCACGTTGAAGGGAAACAACAAAATAATAAAATATATATAAAACAATACAAATTCTCACGACGTTTCGACCATAACACAAACGGTCGTCTTCAGGTGTGTTGGTTTGTATGAATTTATTTTTAAACGGTGTATTTATTTATTTATAAAAAAACGTTAGCGCCACGCGCAGCTATTTGGCAGTTTATTTAGGACTAGTCCATCTATATTCTGAAAAGAGGAGGGGGGAGACGAATTTTTTTTTTAATGTATGCTGTCTGAAAGCCACTGTAAGCGTGAACAATCAATTAAGACCTGAAATGGTTTATCAAATCTTTCCAATGATTGCTAAGATAGAATCCATCTTCTCGGTTAAAATTGTCTCTGTGCTTGTATATGTGGATAGCTTCATGAACGAATCTCTCATGGTAGCCAGATGGTTTACAAAGAACCTCTTTCTTGGAAAAGTCAATGGCATGTGAGCCTACAGAATTATAACAATGATCTGCCACGGCCGAGGTGGTGGTCCTAACGTGTTTAAGGTCTGCTTTGTGTTCACGAATGCGGTCCGAGACATGGCGTTTGGTTTCTCCAATGTAACTACTACCACAGAGGCAACTAAGTTTGTAGACACCAGGGTATTGTATGTCCGGAATCACATCTTTTACAGACGGAACCAGATCACGGATTTTATGTAATGTGTTGAAACGGACCTGGATCTTGTGTTTATTCAAGATTTTGGAGATCTTTTTTTTAAATAAATAAATACACCGTTTAAAAGTAAATTTATGCAAACCAACACACCTGAAGACGACCGTTTGTGTTATCGTCGAAACGTCGTGAGAATTTTTATTGTTTTATATGTATTTTATTATTTTGTTGTTTCCCTTCAACGTGACTTTACCGAAAGAACTAAGAATATGAATTACTGCAGTCACGAAAGCTTTAAATCAAAAGTTTACAAAATATTGAGGGAACACAGTTCTTTTGCAATTAAGGTCATGGGTAAAATGCAGATCAATAGACGTCTAGCTACACATGTGCAGCCCTTTTGTAAATCCACTGTTGGATGATAGCTACACCACACTGGAAGTTACCTGACCATACTTCATCATGCTGTTGGAGCATAGCATCACAGTAAACAATAGATGCCCTCTGCTGACCACCACATAGCCCCGGACTTGCCTACGACTATATACGTGACTTTACCGAAAGAACCAAGAATATATTTGCCTATGACAATCCGGTATACGTGGTGGTCAATCACCTCAGCACTATCCAGGCTCAACCCTATTTAGCTTCCAAGTTCTGATGAAATCTGGTTTATTCTGGGAAATGTATGACCTTTACTTAAAATACAATCTCACATCACTTGATGCAAGATGAAATCTACATTGGGCTCTGCCATCCATAAAATCTCTTATTGTTAAATCTGTGCTATACTTAATATATTAACCCCATTATTAAACCCAAGAAACATAAGACGCCCATCGAATTTACTTTTAAATCTCCAAAGAACAAGAAAAGGAATAGGTGACAAAGCATTTGCCATTGCAGCTCCAACGTTTCGGAGCAACCTTGTTTCCACCATTAATATCGTAAATTTTCCTTCAAATAATATTATCAAGCAGAAGCTTAGTTCTGGATACCACTGCATTTCTAAATGTGATTCGTAACTTTCATCCTTCCCATGTATTGTTTGTGACATTTTCACGTACAATTTTATTGAGGGACTTTGTGTTGTCTGGGACTGTTTTTGCTGTCGTTTTGCTGCCTTGCCCAAGCTTGGAAATTGGGCAAGGGCATCCTTATTTTTGCGAGAATTCGTTATAATGAGCAATTTTAATTTGAACCCAGTTTGTTCGCAAAACGAGCAATTGTTTGTGAAACGAGCGGAGACCGATTGATGAAATGCGTGCTGTGGCGCCAGGGCCGCAGTTTGTTGTTTGCATCGTGCGCTTTCAGATGCGCTTCTGCGGCCATCTGGAACGTTGGTGAAGGGAGGGTAGCGCTAATTATTTGCAGATGCTGAGGACAGGCACCTGCATTCACTGTAGTTCTTCATGTGTGGTAAATGTGACATTTGATTTTATATTGTTCAAGAGTGGGAAATGTTGGGGCTGAAAAGTAACGTCTTTTAACATGGAAGTCAATGGCGAAACTGTGATCGTTTAACGAATTTTTACTTAACGAGCAATTTCCGTGGAAAGTTTATCGTTTTTAAGCGAGACACACCTGTACTTGATCTATTTTATTTTTATTTTTAGTGATTTGCTTAATTTTCCTATACGTTGTCATCCTATCGTTTTTTTTGTATTGTAAATTTCTGACCCATCCCGACTGGACCTCTGTAAAAAAAAGTTTCATAGCTCATCGGATTTTTTTCCAGGATATAAATCCTGATTTAAATCCTGATTTATATCCTGGAATCCAAGTCCCGGCTTCGCCCGGGACTTGGATTCTTGTCTTGGACGAATACACGGCCTACGCGGAGGGTGGGGGGGATGCGTGACGTCGGCAGGCACACTGCGTGACGCTGCGGCATACTTTTTGCATTGTGTAAGTCTGGAAGCTGCCCATATGCCAAATTTCAAGTTTGTTGCATGTCGGGAAGTATGCTAAACATTTCGAACAGACACGCATTCACAAATTTCCCTTTTATATATAAGTATATTCTACAAAATTAAAGTCCTTACGTCCGTGTGGAATCCAGTGTCGTCAAGCCCTTGCTCCGGCTTAGCAGTGCACGGCGTTCCTTGAGCCAAGAACTCCACCTTGACCCGTGTGCCCTCATGGTCATCTTTGGTGCCGTCCATCGGTGTTTGCTTGACCGGGACTTGGCCAAATTCAGGAGCGCTTGTGGAGTTCTCCTCAGGATTGAAGGTTGTTTTTTTCTCCCAAGCACTCGGTGGAGTAATGCGAACATGTTGCCATATTATCGCCGACGTCACCATCAAGGTAATGAGCTTAGACATTTTCGAGGAGTGAGCTGGAAAAGCCGCCTCTCCAGATCGCCAGCGATGTGCGCTTCACTCCCGAGACGTCCCTCACGAATGCCGCGAAGAGCGGCCACGTGACCAAATCGCTATGGCTACAATATGGATGTGACGTCACCGGAAGACCGCGCTTATTTGGGCATTTTCGATTTAAAGTTTATTTCGCACAGGTAAATATTCGCGATTCTTTTTTGCATCGTCGTGCTTCGTTGATATTCGAGGGGTCGCATTTTAAACGGCTTGACACGAAATACTGTACGTGACTGTAGCGTGCCCAGACCAAGGATCTGTACCATCCTCGCACAACCCAGTTTAGTTAAACCCAGGGGTTGGGTCGTTGGCAACCCAGCCTGAATGTTTTAAACTCTCACAAGTGCTCAGGTTTCCTCCTACGTCTAACCACTCGTCGATTGCCCAGTAACACCTTCATATATCGAGGACCACACGAGCTGTGTCATTTATGGACGGCCCCTTAGTGCTTGATACCTGCGTGTGCCGAGGGTAGAAATACTCGCCCGATCTTCGGGTTACAGGATGAGGATGACTTCACGAGGAAAGTTCGAAAGAGACAGTGATGTCGTCGGGGATGTCAAGACAAGATTGAAACGAGAGTAAATTCCACGTTTGCAGTACTGGTATGGATTTCTTTTTATTGAACAGACATTTGCTGAGGAAGATGCATGCATTTAAAAAAAAAGTTATTTTCACCTCAAGAAACCTCCCAGGATATCTCAATTTTGCTGAATTGAATATTGTCTGGGGTGGTGCTAAAAGTAAAATGAAATGTTCCTGGTAAAGTGTAAAAAAAACGCGAATGAGTTTTTCTTTTCACGTTCAACCCTTCGCAAATTGAAGTGCTGCAATAAAACAGCACTTAGCGAATACCAGCAAATAATTAGTAGCTATTTACATGTTTGGCCGTTTTAACCTTTCTAGCTACGCATCCTAAACTTGCAAAAAATAACTTTTGAAAACACAATTGATGTTTTAATCAAATCGCAATCATAAATATCACCATACTAAATTGTTGAATATTTTATTAGAAAGCTCATTGCATGTTGTTTAATTTATGTACATATGGCCTCACGTGGTATACTGTATATATGTACCGTTCATTGTGCATTCAACAGTTCCACTATAATGGTGTAATGGAGATGCCTGATATGAAACGACCATGAAGTGGCAAAATAGCAAAATACTGTAATTTAGCTATTCCCCTTCTCTTGCTATTCCTCCTCTGTTGAACGAGCTCCATTTACATTGGTTTACTATATGGTCCATAGTTTTGGTTACATGCCCACAATCGCAATGTGGCATGTGTCTTTACTATTCCATTCATGATGAAGATGTGTGCGTCAAAATAACTGGTTGTGAAAACACAATTGATGTTTTAATCAAATCGCAATCACAAATATCACCATACTAAATTGTTTAATATTTTATTCGAAAGCTCATTGCATGTTTCATTTATGTACATATGGCCTCACGTGGTATACTGTATATATGTACCGTTCATTGTGCATTGAACAGTTCCACTATATTGGTGTAATGGAGATGCCTGATATGAAACGACCATGAAGTGGCAAATTAGCAAAATACTGTAATTTAGCTATTCCCCTTCTCTTGCTATTCCTCCTCTGTTGAACGAGCTCCATTTACATTGGTTTACTATATGGTCCATAGTTTTGGTTACATGCCCACAATCGCAATGTGGCATGTGTCTTTACTATTCCATTCATGATGAAGATGTGTGCGTCAACCTAATGATGTTCTTGTACGGTTGATGGTTCCACCGTGTCTTCGAGGAATGTCAAAGCTAGGGGGTTTGATATTTGGGTCTAGGATAAGGTGTTTATTATGGATGCTAGCGTTATTTCCGAGCTGGATGCTATTCTAGGATGGTGCCAACCAGAGCTGAACGTTGAGCTCTTGGTTGGTGAAGGGTTGGTGCTTGTCGCTGGCAAGAACACGTGTGACACCTCTGAGGATATTTGGAGGCAAAATGTTCTCCAGAACAGGGAGCCAGAGGGTTGGTGTCTGTTTTAGTGTTCCAGTTATGATGCACATTACATTGTTTGTGTATATAGCAGTTTTGTGTATCAGCTCCCAGGCCAGGCTGGAGCACAACATATTGCCACTGAGTAGAACGATGAGAGGGTAGCAGTTCGCAGCACATAAGCTGAGAGCACCCTAGGTTGTTCCTGTACGTTTATGCAGCAGGGCCATTCTTGATTTGGTCTTTTCACGGATCTGGCTCATGTGGGGCTTGAAGGAGAGGCTTCTGTCCTTGATAACCCCTTTAGAGTAGGGTCACAGCACGCTGGGCTATCACATGACACATCAATGGTGGCATCTGCTGCTTGATTTTTGAGGTGGAAAGCACAAGTGATTTTGGAGGGATTTCTTAGGCGTCTGCATGCAGTAACAAATATATTCCCAATGAAGTTTGATCAGCTGCTGAAGTATTAGCAATGTTTTGGGGGTTTGTGCCCTGCGCATAAAGGACTATGTCACCTGCACAGGAACTTTCGAGATGATGTACATGGCAGGGCACTTAAAGGTATGTTAAATCATTTCCGGTGTGAGGACTAACTTGTTCCAGTGCTAGTGAGGGAGGCTATTGTTCGTAATTATCTTGCAGCTGTATTTACCAGCGAGAGGTGTACCCTCAAAGTACTGTCGCTGAGCTCCACGTCGACTATTTGTGGAGTAAACCAGCATCGGATGATATTGGGTATCTTCAGCAGGCGGCCATGAGGCCCAAACGGTGTCAACGGCAGCAGCAGAGAGGTCAATCATGGCTGTGCCGGTTCTCTGTTGGTGCTGGAAATCATCTTCTAATGGGGTGCGGTGAAGACAATGATGTATTTACAGGAGCTGCTACGGCCAGTTTGAAATCCAGTTTGTTCGGGAGCTAAATTGCTTATTGACACCATTTCTGGTGTAATGGCCTCGATTTGAAGGAGCTCGAGGGAGCCCTAGAACATATTTTGGTCTAATCCCACACTGGCCAGCAGTATAGAACGAGAAAACCGTGGAGAACATTCAGAGGTAGTTGTAATGTTTCTTTTTACTTAATTAGTGGTTTCAATAACAGCATTCAAGTACATACAAGTGTGTATATGAGTGTGTGTGTTTGTGTATCAGTGTGTGTGTGTGCACGGGTGGGTGGGGGGGCATTGGTGTAGTAGTTGATGCACTGCACGATGAACCCTGCCACCAGAGTTCATTTCCAGTTCAAGGCCACCAACACCAGTGATGATATCTGAACTGGTCCTGGACTTCCCCTCGGTGGACTTGGCCTCAAATGAGTTCCTGGTGTTGTGCGTAAATGTTAGTGCAGGAGAGAGAGGGCATGGTGTTGGCCACCCACCCCCTTGTGTTCCATGCCAGCCTTCCACAGCACTTTTCCCCAATAGTCCATATAGCTGCGTGTGTGAGTGTTTGCGTGTGCGTAGGTCTCCGTGTGTGTGAGTGTATATAGTTTAATCCCAAAGCTGGATGTTTTGGGCATGAAGAAGCCGTAAACTTTGGTTGTTTATTGTCCATTTGAGGAAGGTTGCAGGTCAATGTCTTCATGAGCAACGTTTACAATGGTGACCAAAGATTTCGGAATTCTTTTCTTCATTTTACTTTGGGCTTTTTCGAGTTCATATTGAAATGTATTCACGTTGCGACACACAGTCCTGATCTTTTTGCAGGTGGGCGGTGACAGGTCCTTTGAAAAAAAAAACAAAAGCAAGATTTTTTTTTTAGGAAAAGTAGCTGTGTTCTATCTACAGCTGGATGAAAACTCCAACATGCTGTCTCCATCCCACAGGATTCCATGCTACCACAATCCATGAATACAATTACATTTCATGATCTATGCTTGCTGCCACTAGATAAAGCTCTAGAGGATAATTTGTCTATTCTGACTAGATGTATTGAAAGAGTTTGGAGGTACCAACACTTTACCCCACCACAAGTAAACTTTGCTTACTTGAAAAATGGGCAAACCACAGATTAGTTCATTGAAGGATTGCTCCATTATTTTAATAAATATTTTTTTTTATCCTGCTGGACCTTGTGAATGATCTGCATGCAGGCACAAGTGTAAGGGTTCGTGTCGAGTCTGGACTTTCCCCACGATTCAAGACCACATCTTAAGTACGTCAATGATGCATGCTTGCACCCATACTCTTCTGTCAGATGATCGACCGGATCTTGAAAACATGACCCTTGACCTTGGAGGCAAGATTGGCTGGCACCACTTCACTGACATGGACTACGTTGCTGATCCAGCCTTGTTTTTTGAGACGCATGAAACTTTCACAACAGTTCTCCAATATTTTCACTTCAATGTAAGACAAATGGGACTAACTGTTTCATGGCAGAAAACAAAAGTCCAGAAGTTTAACACGTAGGCTTTCGCGACCAATATTATTCATAATAAAGGTTTTTGGGTTAGATCGGGTTATTTATAAATGTGTCGAAACCCTCCACCACCCGACACGGCCAATCAGCAAAATAAAGTGTCACGTTGACAAAAGACAATTAGTTCACTACTTTAGCCCACCGGTGTGTTGAAGAGTGAATCCACAACATTTACAGTTTGAATACGACGTTTCGCTGGTAATTACATCCAGCATAATCGGGCAATTCGCCAGAATGGTAAAGCCCTCACTTGCTCTCGGTCTTAAATAGAGCAGCAGGGTGACTTCATCATTTAACTCATTTCAGGTGCAGTGAATTGAGGCGGAGGGGGGGGGGTATTGTAATTATATAATCGATTGGCAATCAGTCAATGGTTATGATTAGTAATGAGTTGTAGATTGGTAATTAGTTGTAAGGTGTGTTATTGTGATTATATGCTACATTAGTAATCCGTTAATGTGTTTCCCTTATAAGGAATTGTAATATGTATGATTTAATAATACGCTTCCAAGCCGCACTAAGCCTATAGCTATCAGAACGATTAAAGTTATTTCTGTTTCTCTCAATTTCAAAGGATTCTCTAATTAGTCTTTGCCAGTAATAATTAGTTTTACACAACACTTCAACGTTATCAAAATCAATTGAATGTCCTTGTTGACAAGCATGTTTTGCCACTGCCGACAGCTGTGTTTGAGATAATTGAATATTTCTTTGGTGTTCTTTTAGTCTTATGCTGATGTTACGTCCCGTCTGTCCAATATAGCATCTGCCACATAAATAATTAATCCGAAATACACCTTCTGTTGATAATTTAGGTAATTCGTCTTTCGTGCAAGATACTAGTTTTTGAATTTTGTGTACTTTACCAAATCTTACTGTAATGTTTTGCTTTTGAAAAACACGGGCTAATTTGTCAGTTACTCCTGAGATATATGGAATTTTAATTGTTTTAAGAATCTGATCGCTTTCAGCAGTGTTGCTTTGCGATCGTGATTTGTCATTCAGTGCTCTGTTAATTTGAGTATTATTGTAGCCATTCTGTCGTAATGCTTCTTTAACGTGTTTGATCTCGATTTAAAGCTTTTGTGACTGCAGTAATTCATATTCTTAGTTATTTCGGTAAAGTCACGTTGAAGGGAAACAACAAAATAATAAAATATATATAAAACAATAAAAATTCTCACGACGTTTCGACCATAACACAAACGGTCGTCTTCAGGTGTGTTGGTTTGCATTAATTTATTTTTAAACAGTGTATTTATTTATTTACTTATAAAAAAACGTTAGCGCCACGCGCAGCGATTTGGCAGTTTATTTAGGACTAGTCCATCTATATTCTGAAAAGAGGAGGGGGGAGACGAATTTTTTTTTTAATGTATGCTGTCTGAAAGCCACTGTAAGCGTGAACAATCAATTAAGACCTGAAATGGTTTATCAAATCTTTCCAATGATTGCTAAGATAGAATCCATCTTCTCGGTTAAAATTGTCTCTGTGCTTGTATATGTGGATAGCCTCATGAACGAATCTCTCATGGTAGCCAGATGGCTTACAAAGAACCTCTGTCTTGGAAAAGTCAATAGCATGTGAGCCTACTGAATTATAACAATAATCTGCCACGGCCGAGGTGTTGGTCCTACCGTGTTTAAGGTCTGCTTTGTGTTCACGAATGCGGTCCGAGACATGGCGTTTGGTTTCTCCAATGTAACTACTACCACAGAGGCAACTTAGTTTGTAGACACCAGGGTATTGTATGTCCGGAATCACATCTTTTACAGACGGAACCAGATCACGGATTTTATGTAATGTGTTGAAACGGACCTGGATCTTGTGTTTATTCAAGATTTTGGAGATCTTTTTTTATAAATAAATACACCGTTTAAATTAAATTTATGCAAACCAACACACCTGAAGACGACCGTTTGTGTTATGGTCGAAACGTCGTGAGAATTTTATTGTTTTATATATATTTTATTATTTTGTTGTTTCCCTTCAACGTTACTTTACCGAAAGAACTAAGAATATGAATTACTGCAGTCACGAAAGCTTTAAATCAAAAGTTTACAAGATATTGAGGGAACACAGTTCTTTTGCAATTAAGGTCATGGGTAAAATGCAGATCAATAGACGTCTAGCTACACATGTGCAGCCCTTTTGTAAATCCACTGTTGGATGATAGCTACACCACACTGGAGGTTACCTGACCATACTTCATCATGCTGTTGGAGCATAGCATCACAGTAAACAATAGATGCCCTCTGCTGACCACCACATAGCCCCGGACTTGCCTACGACTATATACGTGACTTTACCGAAAGAACCAAGAATATATTTGCCTATGACAATCCGGTATACGTGGTGGTCAATCACCTCAGCACTATCCAGGCTCAACCCTATTTAGCTTCCAAGTTCTGATGAAATCTGGTTCATTCTGGGAAATGTATGACCTTTACTTAAAATACAATCTCACATCACTTGATGCAAGACGAAATCTACATTGGGCTCTGCCATCCATAAAATCTCTTATTGTTAAATCTGTGCTATACTTAATATATTAACCCCATTCTTAAACCCAAGAAACATAAGACGCCCATCGAATTTACTTTTAAATCTCCCAAGAACAAGAAAAGGAATAGGTGACAAAGCATTTGCCATTGCAGCACCAACGTTTCGGAGCAACCTTGTTTCCACCATTAATATCGTAAATTTTCCTTCAACTAATATTATCAAGCAGAAGCTTAGTTCTGGATACCACTGCATTTCTAAATGTGATTCGTAACTTTCATCCTTCCCATGTATTCTTTGTGACATTTTCACGTACAATTTTATTGAGGGACTTTGTGTTGTCTGGGACTGTTTTTGCTGTCGTTTTGCTGCCTTGCCCAAGCTTGGAAATTGGGCAAGGGCATCCTTATTTTTGCGAGAATTCGTTATAATGAGCAATTTTAATTTCAACCCAGTTTGTTCGCAAAACGAGCAATTGTTTGTGAAACGAGCGGAAACCGATTGATGAAATGCGTGCTGTGGCGCCAGGGCCGCAGTTTGTGGTTTGCATCGCGCGCTTTCAGATGCGCTTCTGCGGCCATCTGGAACGTTGGTGAAGGGAGGGTGGCGCTAATTATTTGCAGATGCTGAGGACAGGCACCTGCATTCACTGTAGTTCTTCATGTGTGGTAAATGTGACATTTGATTTTATATTGTTCAAGAGTGGGAAATGTTGGGGCTGAAAAGTAACGTCATTTAACATGGAAGTCAATGGCGAAACTGTGATCGTTTAACGAATTTTTACTTAACGAGCAATTTCCGTGGAAAGTTTCTCGCTTTTAAGCGAGACACGCCTGTACTCGATCTATTTTAGTTTTACTTTTAGTGATTTGCTTAATTTTCCTATACGTTGTCATACTATCGTTTTTTTTGTATTGTAAATTTCTGACCCATCCCGACTGGACCTCTGTAAAAAAAAGTTTCATAGCTCATCGGATTTTTTTCCAGGATATAAATCCTGATTCTGATTTGGTCAAAGGCTATCAACCCACCCTTCACAGTGCCACCACAAGGCAATTACACGTTACTAGTTTTACTACCCGGCTTCGCCCGGGACTTGGATTCTTGTCTTGGACGAATACACGGCCTACGCGGAGGGTGGGGGGGATGCGTGACGTCGGCAGGCACACTGCGTGACGCTGCGGCATACTTTTTGCATTGTGTAAGTCTGGAAGCTGCCCATATGCCAAATTTCAAGTTTGTTGCATGTCGGGAAGTATGCTAAACATTTCGAACAGACACGCATTCACAAATTTCCCTTTTATATATAAGTATATTCTACAAAATTAAAGTCCTTACGTCCGTGTGGAATCCAGTGTCGTCAAGCCCTTGCTCCGGCTTAGCAGTGCACGGCGTTCCTTGAGCCAAGAACTCCACCTTGACCCGTGTGCCCTCATGGTCATCTTTGGTGCCGTCCATCGGTGTTTGCTTGACGGGGACTTGGCCAAATTCAGGAGCGCTTGTGGAGTTCTCCTCAGGGTTGAAGGTTGTTTTTTTCTCCCAAGCACTCGGTGGAGTAATGCGAACATGTTGCCATATTATCGCCGACGTCACCATCAAGGTAATGAGCTTAGACATTTTCGAGGAGTGAGCTGGAAAAGCCGCCTCTCCAGATCGCCAGCGATGTGCGCTTCACTCCCGAGACGTCCCTCACGAATGCCGCGAAGAGCGGCCACGTGACCAAATCGCTATGGCTACAATATGGATGTGACGTCACCGGAAGACCGCGCTTATTTGGGCATTTTCGATTTAAAGTTTATTTCGCACAGGTAAATATTCGCGATTCTTTTTTGCATCGTCGTGCTTGGTTGATATTCGAGGGGTCGCATTTTAAACGGCTTGACACGAAATACTGTACGTGACTGTAGCGTGCCCAGACCAAGGATCTGTACCATCCTCGCACAACCCAGTTTAGTTAAACCCAGGGGTTGGGTCGTTGGCAACCCAGCCTGAATGTTTTAAACTCTCACAAGTGCTCAGGTTTCCTCCTACGTCTAACCACTCGTCGATTGCCCAGTAACACCTTCATATATCGAGGACCACACGAGCTGTGTCATTTATGGACGGCCCCTTAGTGCTTGATACCTGCGTGTGCCGAGGGTAGAAATACTCGCCCGATCTTCGGGTTACAGGATGAGGATGACTTCACGAGGAGGTCTCATAATGTTAATGCTCACCCCGAGCCCTCAATACTCTGATAGTGCGAGACTAGGCTCTAAGAAAAGCTGTCTCGGGTGTGGACCAATCAAATTCAAGGACAGTGCATATTATTATCAGAGTTGTCTTTTTTGTTTTTGCATTTTGACTGCTTGTGTTGTGGTTATTGCAAACATGATGCCTTGAATAAAGGTGTCAGTCTTTGTGCCAGTTAAAAGGGTAAAACCTATTTCTATATTCACGAGGAAAGTTCGAGAGAGAGAGACAGTGATGTCGTCGGGGATGTCAAGACAAGATTGAAACGAGAGTAAATTCCACGTTTGCAGTACTGGTATGGTATGGATTTATTTTTATTGAACAGACATTTGCTGAGGAAGATGCATGCATTTAAAAAAAAGTTATTTTCACCTCAAGAAACCTCCCAGGATATCTCAATTTTGCTGAATTGAATATTGTCTGGGGTGGTGCTAAAAGTAATATGAAATTTTCCTGGTAAAGTGTAAAAAAAAAACGCGAATGAGTTTTTCTTTTCACGTTCAACCCTTCGCAAATTGAAGTGCTGCAATAAAACAGCACTTAGCGAATACCAGGAAATAATTAGTAGCTATTTACATTCTAGATCTAAAGCTTTCGTGACTGCTAGGATCCATACTCTTTGGTTCTATTGGGTAAAGTCACGTAGGTGAAAATAAAATAACAAAAAATCACGACGTTTCGGCCACAACACAAGCGGCCTTCATCAGGTGAAGGGACGAGACTGTCTGGAGGACAGCGCTGGAGTGAGAGAAGCCACGCTTAGATCACGACCTTTAAGCTGTCAAGGCGCTTTGTTTTCTTGTCACACAGCTTAAAGGTCGTGATCTAAGCGTGGCTTCTCTCACTCCAGCGCTGTCCTCCAGACAGTCTCGTCCCTTCACCTGATGAAGGCCGCCTGTGTTGTGGCCGAAACGTCGTGATTTTTTGTTATTTTATTTTCACCTACGTGACTTTACCCAATAGAACCAAAGAGTATAGCTATTTACATGTTTGGCCGTTTCAACCTTTCTAGCTACGCATCCTAAACTTGCAAAAAATAACTTGTTGTGAAAACACAATTGATGTTTTAATCAAATCGCAATCACAAATATCACCATACTAAATTGTTGAATATTTTATTCGAAAGCTCATTGCATGTTGTTTAATTTATGTACATATGGCCTCACGTGGTATACTGTATATATGTACCGTTCATTGTGCATTGAACAGTTCCACTATATTGGTGTAATGGAGATGCCTGATATGAAACGACCATGAAGTGGCAAAATAGCAAAATACTGTTATTTAGCTATTCCCCTTCTCTTGCTATTCCTCCTCTGTTGAACGAGCTCCATTTACATTGGTTTACTATATGGTCCATAGTTTTGGTTACATGCCCACAATCGCAATGTGGCATGTGTCTTTACTATTCTATTCATGATGAAGATGTGTGCGTCAACCTAATGATGTTCTAGTACGGTTGATGGTTCCACCGTGTCTTCGAGGAATGTCAAAGCTAGGGGGTTTGATATTTGGGTCTAGGATAAGGTGTTTATTAGGGATGCTAGCGTTATTTCCGAGCTGGTTGCTATTCTAGGATGGTGCCAACCAGAGCTGAACGTTGAGCTCTTGGTTGGTGAAGGGTTGGTGCTTGTCGCTGGCAAGAACACGTGTGACACCTCTGAGGATATTTGGTGGCAAAATGTTCTCCAGAACAGGGAGCCAGAGGGTTGGTGTCTGTTTTAGTGTTCCAGTTATGATGCACATTACATTGTTTGTGTATATAGCAGTTTTGTGTATCAGCTCCCAGGCCAGGCTGGAGCACAACATATTGCCACTGAGTAGAACGATGAGAGGGTAGCAGTTCGCAGCACATAAGCTGAGAGCACCCTAGGTTGTTCCTGTACGTTTATGCAGCAGGGCCATTCTTGATTTGGTCTTTTCACGGATCTGGCTCATGTGGGGCTTGAAGGAGAGGCTTCTGTCCTTGATAACCCCTTTAGAGTAGGGTCACAGCACGCTGGGCTATCACATGACACATCAATGGTGGCATCTGCTGCTTGATTTTTGAGGTGGAAAGCACAAGTGATTTTGGAGGGATTTCTTAGGCGTCTGCAAGCAGTAACAAATATATTCCCAATGAAGTTTGATCAGCTGCTGAAGTATTAGCAATGTTTTGGGGGTGTGTGCCCTGCGCATAAAGGACTATGTCACCTGCACAGGAACTTTCGAGATGATGTACACGGCAGGGCACTTAAAGGTATGTTAAATCATTTCCGGTGTGAGGACTAAATTGTTCCAGTGCTAGTGAGGGAGGCTATTGTTCGTAATTATCTTGCAGCTGTATTTACCAGCGAGAGGTGTACCCTCAAAGTACTGTCGCTGAGCTCCACGTCGACTATTTGTGGAGTAAACCAGCATCGGATGATATTGGGTATCTTCAGCAGGCGGCCATGAGGCCCAAACGGTGTCAACGGCAGCAGAAGAGAGGTCAATCATGGCTGTGCCGCTTCTCTGTTGGCGCTGGAAACCATCTTCTAATGGGGGCGGTGAAGACAATGATCTGTTTACAGTAGCTGCTACAGCTATAAGAGATTTTTTATTTAGATCACGTAAATATAAAAATGTGTCGTTAAACCCGCCACCACCCGACACAGACAACTAGTAAGGGTTGTAATGTAAACAGAACATGCCAATTCGTCACTCATACAGCACACCAGTGTGTTTGAGAGCCAAGCCACAACATTTACAATCTGAGTACGACATTTTGCCAGTAATTACAACTAGCTTCATCAGGCGACAGCCAGATTTGCTATGGCCAGTTCGAAATCCAGCTTGTTCGGGAGCTAAATATCAACAATAAGGTAAAAGTGCAGCCCTGCAATTGCTTACTGACACCATTGCTGGTTGAAGGGCCTCGATTAGGAGATCTAGAGAGCCCTAGAAGATATTTTGGTCCAGTTCCACACTGGCCAGCAGTATAGAATGAGTAAATGTGAACAACATTCAGAGGTAGTCGAATTTTTTTTTATTTTTACAACTCCATTAGGGGTTCCAATAACAACATACAAGTGTGTATACGAGTGTGTGTGTTTGTGTATAAGTGTGTGCATGGGGGGCGGTGGTGTAGTAGTTGGTGCACTTCGTGATGAACCCTGCCACCAGAGTTCATTTCCAGTTCAAGGCCACCAACACCAGTGATCATATCTGAACTGGTCCTGGACCTCCCCTCGGTCGACTTGGCCCGAAATGAGTTCCTGGTGTTGTGTGTAAATATCCGTGCTGGAGAGAGAGGGCATGGTGTTGGCCACCCACCCCCTTGTGTTCCATGCCAGCCTTCCACAACACTTTTCCCCAACAGTCCGTATAGCTGCGTGTGTGAGTGTTTGCGTGTGCGTAGGTCTTCGTGTGTGTGAGTGTATGTAGTTTCATCTAACGGCTGGAGGTTTTGGGCATGGAGAAGACGTACACATTGGTTGTTTGTTGCCTGTTTTGTGCTTTGGTGATGTGAACCGTGCATCTGTTCATGGCGGAGTTCTGCTCAATGAAGCAAATGTCGTGTCGGCCTTTCATCTTGCGGTTGAAGGTGTGGTAAGTAACGGGGGTGTTGCGGGGTTGAATCTTTTTGTAGTATTCAAGTTTGTTGGCATATTTGCGAACGTATGCCCATTGGTCCACTTGGGTGTTTTCGTTGTGGCGGGAAAAGTGTATCTCCTTGTAGGGTTTCTGGAATCGTTGTCCAGTCGGATCGATGGCCTCGTAGACTTCAGGCTCCGGGTCTGGCTTGTATTCCTGCCGCTGCCAAATCGCCACCCGATTTATTTCAGAAGGTTGCAGGTCAATATCTTCATGAGCAACGTTTTCAATGGTGGCTGGAGATTTCGGAAGTCTTTTCTTCATTTTCCTTCGGACTTTTTTTAGTTTGTTTTTCAACGTATTCATGTTGCGACACACAGTCCTGATCTTCTTGCTGATGGGCGGTGACAGGTCCTTAGAAAAAAACAAACGCAAAGAAATGTTTTAGGAAAGGTATCATCAGTAGCAATGTTCTATCTCTAGCTGAATGGAAACTTCCAACATGCTATCTCCATCTCACAGGATCCCATGATACCACAATACATGAATATATTTACATTTTATAATTATATGCTTGCTGTCACCAGAGGAAGCTCTAGAGCAGGGGTGGGTAACGTCCGGCCCGCAGGCCGTATGAGGCCCGCAAATTCATATGGTCTGGCCCTGCCAAGGCAACCGCAGGTGGGACTCGAAATTCAATAAATCTAGGAGCAAACCTGGAAAAGCAGTTGCGAGTAGCAACATCATCAATACCAGCAAACATCATCACACGCCTCACCACAGAGAAGCAGACTCATGCCATCACATTAGAGGTGATTTAATTCAATGTTTGACACAATATAACAGGCTAATTTTTAAGTTGATAATTTTGTATGGCCTGCGAATGATGTTATAAATATCCAAATGGCCCTTGGCAGAAAACTGGTTCCCCACCCCCGGCCTAGAGTGTAAGTGGACTCTTATTCCACACTGACTAGATGTGTTTAAAGAGTTGGGAGGTACCAACACTAAACCCCACCACATACGACCTTCCAGTCGATTGTGGTTTACACATTCATCGTATGAACTTTGCATTTCATCCATAATAGAGGTTTGTTTGGGTTATATCGCGTAAATATATAAATGTGTCATTAAACCCGCCACCACCCGACACAGCCAATTAGTAAGGTTTGTCACGTAAACAGAACATGCCAATTCGTTACTAGTACAGCACAACGGTGTGTTGGAGAGCCAAGCCACAACATTTACAATCTGAGTATGACTCTTCGCCAGTAATTACAACTAGTTGCATCAGGTGACAGCCAGATTCGTGGATGGGGGGGATTAATGAATACATATTAAAGACTATGCATTCAATACCCTGTTGATTTGTGCATCATTGTAACTTTTCAATTGCAGCACTTCTTTAACATGTTTAATTTCACTTCTCAGACTATCAACTTTTTTAGCCCAATGTACAGTGAGGGAAAAAAGTATTTGATCCCCTGCTGATTTTGTACGTTTGCCCACTGACAAAGAAATGATCAGTCTATAATTTTAATGGTAGGTTTATTTGAACAGTGAGAGACAGAATAACAACAAAAAAAATACAGAAAAACGCATGTCAAAAATGTTATAAATTGATTTGCATTTTAATGAGGGAAATAAGTATTTGACCCCTCTGCAAAACATGACTTAGTACTTGGTGGCAAAACCCTTGTTGGCAATTACAGAGGTCAGACTTTTCGTGTAGTTGGCCACCAGGTTTGCACACATCTCAGGAGGGATTTTGTCCCACTCCTCTTTGCAGATCTCCAAGTAATTAAGGTTTCGAGGCTGACGTTTGGCAACTCGAACCTTCAGCTCCCTCCACAGATTAAGGTCTGGAGACCGGCTAGGCCACTCCAGGACCTAAATGTGCTTCTTCTTGAGCCACTCCTTTGTTGCCTTGGCCGTGTGTTTTGGGTCATTGTCATGCTGGAATCCCCATCCACGACCCATTTTCAATGCCCTGGCTGAGGGAAGGAGGTTCTCACCCAAGATTTAAAGGTACATGGCCCCGTCCATCGTCCTTTTGATGCGGTGAAGTTGTCCTGTCCCCTTAGCAGAAAAACACCCCCAAAGCTTAATGTTTCCACCTCCATGTTTGACGGTGGGGATGGTGTTCTTGGGGTAATAGGCAGCATTCCTCCTCCTCCAAACACGGCGAGTTGAGTTGATGCCAAAGAGCTCTATTTTGGTCTCATCTGACCACAACACTTTCACCCAGTTGTCCTCTGAATCATTCAGATGTTCATTGGCAAACTTCAAACGGGCATGTATATGTGCTTTCTTGAGCAGGGGAACCTTGCGGGCGCTGCAGGATTTCAGTCCTTCACGGCGTAGTGTGTTACCAATTGTTTTCTTGGTGACTATGGTCCCAGCTGCCTTGAGATCATTGACAAGATCCTCCCGTATAGTTCTGGGCTGATTCCTCACCGTTCTCATAATCATTGCAACTCCATGAGGTGAGATTTTGCATGGAGCCCCAGGCCGAGGAAGATTGATAGTTCTTTTGTGTTTCTTCCATTTGCGAATAATCGCACCAACTGTTGTCACCTTCTCACCAAGCTGCTTGGCAATCGTCTTGTAGTCCATTCCAGCTTTGTGTAGGTCTACAATCTTATCTCTGACATCCTTGGAGAGCTCTTTGGTCTTGGTCATAGTGGAGAGTTTGGAATCCGATTGATTAATTGCTTCTGTGGACAGGTGTCTTTTATACAGGTAACACGCTGAGATTAGGAGCACTCCCTTTAAGAGTGTGCTCCTAATCTCAGCTCGTTACCTGTATAAAAGACACCTGGGAGCCAGAAATCTTTCTGATTGAGAGGGGGTCAAATACTTATTTCCCTCATTAAAATGCAAATAAATGTATAACATTTTTGACATGCGTTTTTCTGGATTTTTGTTGTTGTTATTCTGCCTCTCACTGTTGAAATAAACCTACCATTAAAATTATAGACTGATCATTTCTATGTCAGTGGGCAAAGGTACAAAATCAGCAGGGGAGCAAATACTTTTTCCCTCACTGTATGAGCGTCTTGATGAGAGCAGATTTCTGCGTGGGGTGATGGTGTGACTGCATTCAGATAGGAGTCAATGTGCATTTGTTTTTTTTGGTAAACGCTGTGTGTTATTTTACCATTTCGACCACGTCCGAGCAGAATATTCAGAAATGGTAGAGTTCTACCAGCTTCCACTTCCATGATGAACTGCATTTCATGAGCAGTGTGCTAACCATTACAAAATGGCAGCGGGTCATCATAGCAGGTCATGTCAAACGCCAGTGGATATCCTGCTCAAATGAGCATTAAAGCAGAGATAGCAATTACACATTCCTATTGGATGTACTTGTTTGTTCATAGAGCAACCACTGTTGATTTCCCCACAAAGTGGTACTTATTTCATCAGACCCCGAGGGATTGAGTCATTCACGCTAAGCCCCCGAGCTGGTCTAAAAATCAAAAGCCAGGATTTGTTTTATTCAAACTAATTGCATTGGTGATGATGAGCTGTCCCCCTTACCTTTCGGGATTGCAGCCACAGCCAGACTTGCACGAAAAGCAAGATGCTGTTGACGATGTCATCGGGGTGGATGATCTTGGCATAATCGGATGCGGTCTGAAAACAAGACATTGACATTTCAGAGATTAGTTCATTGAAGGATTGGTCCATTATTTTAATTAACACGTTTTTTTCCTGCTAGACCTTGGGAATTATCTGCATGCAGGCACAAGTGTAAGGGTTTGTGCCAAGTCCAGACTTTCTCCATGATTTCGCCACGATTCAAGACCACATCTGGAGTACGTCAAGGATGCATGCTTGCACCGGCGCTGTTTTGTCAGGTAATCGACTGGATCATGTAAACATGACCCATGACCTTGGAGTCAAGATTGGCCAGCACCACTTCACTGACCTCGACTACGCTGATGATGCAGCCTTGTTTGTTGAGAAGCATCACACTTTCACGCCAGTCCTCCAATATTTCCACAACAATGCAATAAAAATGGGACTATCTGTTTCATGGCAGAAAACAAAAGTCCAGAAGTTTAACACGTAGGCTTTCGCGACCAATATTATTCAGAATAAAGGTTTTTGGGTTAGATCGGGTTATTTATAAATGTGTCGAAACCCTCCACCACCCGACACGGCCAATCAGCAAAATATAGTGTCACGTTGACAAAAGACAATTAGTTCACTACTTTAGCCCACCGGTGTGTTGAAGAGTGAATCCACAACATTTACAGTTTGAATACGACGTTTCGCTGGTAATTACATCCAGCATAATCGGGCAATTCGCCAGAATGGTAAAGCCCTCACTTGCTCTCGGTCTTAAATAGAGCAGCAGGGTGACTTCATCATTTAACTCATTTCAGGTGCAGTGAATTGAGGCGGAGGGGGGGGGTATTGTAATTATATAATCGATTGGCAATCAGTCAATGGTTATGATTAGTAGTGTTAGGGGCCGTCCATAAATGACGTCACGCGATTTTGGACGATTTTTTACATACCCCCCCCCCCCATCGTTACACGGCGCACTTAATCTGCCGCTGTACACTGTTGTAGGACCAAACATTTAATAAAAAGACGATTTAATTAAGTAGAACGTGTTGTCTATATTTATTTAAAGTTGCGCATTTTGATGTGACGTCACATTTCTCACCCCCCCCCCCCGTCACACATCGTCACAAATGTCTGACCCCCCCCCCCCCAGGTGCGTGACGTCATCTATGGACGGCCCCTTAGTGCTTGATACCTGCGTGTGCCGAGGGTAGAAATACTCGCCCGATCTTCGGGTTACAGGATGAGGATGACTTCACGAGGAAAGTTCGAGAGAGAGACACAGTGATGTCGTCAGGGATGTCAAGACAAGATTGAAACGAGAGTAAATTCCACGTTTGCAGTACTGGTATGGTATGGATTTATTTTTATTGAACAGACATTTGCTGAGGAAGATGCATTTATTAAAAAAAAGTTATTTTCACATCAAGAAACCTCCCAGGATATCTCAATTTTGCAGAATTGAATATTGTCTGGGGTGGTGCTAAAAGTAATACGAAATGTTCCTGGTAAAGTGTAAAAAAAAACGCGAATGAGTTTTTCTTTTCACGTTCAACCCTTCGCAAATTGAAGTGCTGCAATAAAACAGCACTTAGCGAATACCAGCAAATAATTAGTAGCTGTTTACATTCTAGATTTAAAGCTTTCGTGACTGCTAGGATCCATACTCTTTGGTTCTATTGGGTAAAGTCACGTAGGTGAAAATAAAATAACAAAAAATCACGACGTTTCGGCCACAACACAAGCGGCCTTCATCAGGTGAAGGGACGAGACTGTCTGGAGGACAGCGCTGGAGTGAGAGAAGCCACGCTTAGATCACGACCTTTAAGCTGTCAAGGCGCTTTGTTTTCTTGTCACACAGCTTAAAGGTCGTGATCTAAGCGTGGCTTCTCTCACTCCAGCGCTGTCCTCCAGACAGTCTCGTCCCTTCACCTGATGAAGGCCGCTTGTGTTGTGGCCGAAACGTCGTGATTTTTTGTTATTTTATTTTCACCTACGTGACTTTACCCAATAGAACCAAAGAGTATAGCTATTTACATGTTTGGCCGTTTTAACCTTTCTAGATACGCATCCTAAACTTGCAAAAAATAACTTGTTGTGAAAACACAATTGATGTTTTAATCAAATCGCAATCACAAATATCACCATACTAAATTGTTGAATATTTTATTCGAAAGCTCATTGCATGTTGTTTAATTTATGTACATATGGCCTCACGTGGTATACTGTATATATGTACCGTTCATTGTGCATTGAACAGTTCCACTATATTGGTCTAATGGAGATGCCTGATATGAAACGACCATGAAGTGGCAAAATACCAAAATGCTGTCATTTAGCTATTCCCCTTCTCTTGCTATTCCTCCTTTGTTGAAGGTGCTCCATTTACATTGGTTTACTATATGGTCCATAGTTTTGGTTACATGCCCACAATCGCAATGTGGCATGTGTCTTTACTATTCCATTCATGATGAAGATGTGTGCGTCAACCTAATGATGTTCTAGTACGGTTGATGGTTCCACCGTGTCTTCGAGGAATGTCAAAGCTAGGAGGTTTGATATTTGGGTCTAGGATAAGGTGTTTATTATGGATGCTAGCGTTATTTCGGAGCTGGATGCTATTCTAGGATGGTGCCAACCAAGAGCTGAACGTTGAGCTCTTGGTTGGTGAAGGGTTGGTGCTTGTCGTTGGCAAGAACACGTGTGACACCTCTGAGGATATTTGGTGGCAAAATGTTCTCCAGAACAGGGAGCCAGAGGGTTGGTGTCTGTTTTAGTGTTCCAGTTATGATGCACATTACATTGTTTGTGTATATAGAAGTTTTGTGTATCAGCTCCCAGGCCAGGCTGGAGCACAACATATTGCCACTGAGTAGAACGATGAGAGGGTAGCAGTTCGCAGCACATAAGCTGAGAGCACCCTAGGTTGTTCCTGTACGTTTATGCAGCAGGGCCATTCTTGATTTGGTCTTTTCACGGATCTGGCTCATGTGGGGCTTGAAGGAGAGGCTTCTGTCCTTGATAACCCCTTTAGAGTAGGGTCACAGCACGCTGGGCTATCGCATGACACATCAATGGTGGCATCTGCTGCTTGATTTTTGAGGTGGAAAGCACAAGTGATTTTGGAGGGATTTCTTAGGCGTCTGCATGCAGTAACAAATATATTCCCAATGAAGTTTGATCAGCTGCTGAAGTATTAGCAATGTTTTGGGGGTTTGTGCCCTGCGCATAAAGGACTATGTCACCTGCACAGGAACTTTCGAGATGATGTACACGGCAGGGCACTTAAAGGTATGTTAAATCATTTCCGGTGTGAGGACTAAATTGTTCCAGTGCTAGTGAGGGAGGCTATTGTTCGTAATTATCTTGCAGCTGTATTTACCAGCGAGAGGTGTACCCTCAAAGTACTGTCGCTGAGCTCCACTTTGACTATTTGTGGAGTAAACCAGCATCGGATGATATTGGGTATCTTCAGCAGGCGGCCATGAGGCCCAAACGGTGTCAACGGCAGCAGCAGAGAGGTCAATCATGGCTGTGCCGCTTCTCTGTTGGCGCTGGAAACCATCTTCTCATGGGGGCGGTGAAGACAATGATCTGTTTACAGTAGCTGCTACAGCTATAAGATATTTTTTTATTTAGATCGCGTAAATATAAAAATGTGTCGTTAAACCCGCCACCACCCGACACAGACAACTAGTAAGGGTTGTAATGTAAACAGAACATGCCAATTCGTCACTCGTACAGCACACCAGTGTGTTTGAGAGCCAAGCCACAACATTTACAATCTGAGTACGACATTTCGCCAGTAATTACAACTAGCTTCATCAGGCGACAGCCAGATTTGCTACGGCCAGTTCGAAATCCAGCTTGTTCGGGAGCTAAATATCAACAATAAGGTAAAAGTGCAGCCCTGCAATTGCTTACTGACACCATTGCTGGTTGAAGGGCCTCGATTAGGAGATCTAGAGAGCCCTAGAAGATATTTTGGTCCAGTTCCACACTGGCCAGCAGTATAGAATGAGTAAATGTGGACAACATTCAGAGGTAGTCGAATTTTTTTTTATTTTTACAACTCCATTAGGGGTTCCAATAACAACATACAAGTGTGTATACGAGTGTGTGTGTTTGTGTATCAGTGTGTGCACGGGGGGCGGTGGTGTAGTAGTTGGTGCACTTCGCGATGAACCCTGCCACCAGAGTTAATTTCCAGTTCAAGGCCACCAACACCAGTGATGATATCTGAACTGGTCCTGGACCTCCCCTCGGTCGACTTGGCCCGAAATGAGTTCCTGGAGTTGTGTGTAAATGTCCGTGCTGGAGAGAGAGGGCATGGTGTTGGCCACCCACCCCCTTGTGTTCCATGCCAGCCTTCCACAGCACTTTTCCCCAACAGTCCGTATAGCTGCGTGTGTGAGTGTTTGCGTGTGCGTAGGTCTCCGTGTGTGTGAGTGTATGTAGTTTCATCTAACGGCTGGAGGTTTTGGGCATGGAGAAGACGTACACATTGGTTGTTTGTTGCCCGTTTCGTGCTTTGGTGATGTGAACCGTGCATCTGTTCATGGCGGAGTTCTCCTCAATGAAGCAAATGTCCTGTCGGTCTTTCATCTTGCGGTTGAAGGTGTGGTAAGTAACGGGGGTGTTGCGGGGTTGAATCTTTTTGTAGTATTCAAGTTTGTTGGCATATTTGCGAATGTATGCCCATTGGTCCACTTGGGTGTTTTCGTTGTGGCGGGAATAGTGTATCTCCTTGTAGGGTTTCTGGAATCGTTGTCCAGTCGGATCGATGGCCTCGTAGACTTCAGGCTCCGGGTCTGGCTTGTATTCCTGCCGCTGCCAAATCGCCACCCGATTTATTTCAGAAGGTTGCAGGTCAATATCTTCATGAGCAACGTTTTCAATGGTGGCTGGAGATTTCGGAAGTCTTTTCTTCATTTTCCTTCGGACTTTTTTTAGTTTGTTTTTCAACGTATTCATGTTGCGACACACAGTCCTGATCTTCTTGCTGATGGGCGGTGACAGGTCCTTAGAAAAAAACAAAAGCAAAGAAATGTTTTAGGAAAGGTATCATCAGTAGCAATGTTCTATCTCTAGCTGAATGGAAACATCCAACATGCTATCTCCATCTCACAGGATCCCATGATACCACAATACATGAATATATTTACATTTTATAATTATATGCTTGCTGTCACCAGAGGAAGCTCTAGAGCAGGGGTGGGTAACGTCCGGCCCGCAGGCCGTATGAGGCCCGCAAATTCATATGGTCTGGCCCTGCCAAGGCTACCGCAGGTGGGACTCGAAATTCAATAAATCTAGGAGCAAACCTGGAAAAGCAGTTGCGAGTAGCAACATCATCAATACCAGCAAACATCATCACACGCCCCACCAAAGAGAGGCAGACTCATGCCATCACATTAGAGGTGATTTAATTCAATGTTTGACACAATATAACAGGCTAATTTTTAAGTTGATAATTTTGTATGGCCTGCGAATGATGTTATAAATATCCAAATGGCCCTTGGCAGAAAAAAGGTTCCCCACCCCCGGCCTAGAGTGTAAGTGGACTCTTATTCCACACTGACTAGATGTGTTTAAAGAGTTGGGAGGTACCAACACTAAACCCCACCACATACGACCTTCCAGTCGATTGTGGTTTACACATTCATCGTATGAACTTTGCATTTCATCCATAATAGAGGTTTGTTTGGGTTATATCGCGTAAATATATAAATGTGTCATTAAACCCGCCACCACCCCGACACAGCCAATTAGTAAGGTTTGTCACGTAAACAGAAGATGCCAATTCGTTACTAGTACAGCACAACGGTGTGTTGGAGAGCCAAGCCACAACATTTACAATCTGAGTATGACTCTTCGCCAGTAATTACAACTAGTTTCATCAGGTGACAGCCAGATTCGTGGATGGGGGGGATTAATGAATACATATTAAAGACTATGCATTCAATACCCTGTTGATTTGTGCATCATTGTAACTTTTCAATTGCAGCACTTCTTTAACATGTTTAATTTCACTTCTCAGACTATCAACTTTCTTAGCCCGATGTACAGTGAGGGAAAAAAGTATTTGATCCCCTGCTGATTTTGTATGTTTGCCCACTGACAAAGAAATGATCAGTCTATAATTTTAATGGTAGGTTTATTTGAACAGTGAGAGACAGAATAACAACAAAAAAATCCAGAAAAACGCATGTCAAAAATGTTATAAATTGATTTGCATTTTAATGAGGGAAATAAGTATTTGACCCCTCTGCAAAACATGACTTAGTACTTGGTGGCAAAACCCTTGTTGGCAATTACAGAGGTCAGACGTTTCTTGTAGTTGGCCACCAGGTTTGCACACATCTCAGGAGGGATTTTGTCCCACTCCTCTTTGCAGATCTCCAAGTCATTAAGGTTTCGAGGCTGACGTTTGGCAACTCGAACCTTCAGCTCCCTCCACAGATTAAGGTCTGGAGACCGGCTAGGCCACTCCAGGACCTAAATGTGCTTCTTCTTGAGCCACTCCTTTGTTGCCTTGGCCGTGTGTTTTGGGTCATTGTCATGCTGGAATCCCCATCCACGACCCATTTTCAATGCCCTGGCTGAGGGAAGGAGGTTCTCACCCAAGATTTGAAGGTACATGGCCCCGTCCATCGTCCCTTTGATGCGGTGAAGTTGTCCTGTCCCCTTAGCAGAAAAACACCCCCAAAGCTTAATGTTTCCACCTCCATGTTTGACGGTGGGGATGGTGTTCTTGGGGTAATAGGCAGCATTCCTCCTCCTCCAAACACGGCGAGTTGAGTTGATGCCAAAGAGCTCTATTTTGGTCTCATCTGACCACAACACTTTCACCCAGTTGTCCTCTGAATCATTCAGATGTTCATTGGCAAACTTCAAACGGGCATGTATATGTGCTTTCTTGAGCAGGGGGACCTTGCGGGCGCTGCAGGATTTCAGTCCTTCACGGCGTAGTGTGTTACCAATTGTTTTCTTGGTGACTATGGTCCCAGCTGCCTTGACATCATTGACAAGATCCTCCCGTGTAGTTCTGGGCTGATTCCTCACCGTTCTCATAATCATTGCAACTCCATGAGGTGAGATCTTGCATGGAGCCCCAGGCCGAGGAAGATTTACAGTTCTTTTGTGTTTCTTCCATTTGCGAATAATCGCACCAACTGTTGTCACCTTCTCACCAAGCTGCTTGGCAATCGTCTTGTAGTCCATTCCAGCCTTGTGTAGGTCTACAGTCTTATCTCTGACATCCTTGGAGAGCTCTTTGGTCTTGGTCATGGTGGAGAGTTTGGAATCCGATTGATTAATTGCTTCTGTGGACAGGTGTCTTTTATACAGGTAGCAAGCTGAGATTAGGAGCACTCCCTTTAAGAGTGTGCTCCTAATCTCAGCTCGTTACCTGTATAAAAGACACCTGGGAGCCAGAAATCTTTCTGATTGAGAGGGGGTCAAATACTTATTTCCCTCATTAAAATGCAAATAAATTTATAACATTTTTGACATTCGTTTTTCTGGATTTTTGTTGTTGTTATTCTGCCTCTCACTGTTGAAATAAACCTACCATTAAAATTATAGACTGATCATTTCTTTGTCAGTGGGCAAAGGTACAAAATCAGCAGGGGAGCAAATACTTTTTCCCTCACTGTATGAGCGTCTTGATGAGAGCAGATTTCTACGCGGGGTGATGGTGTGACTGCATTCAGATAGGAGTCAATGTGCATTTGTTTTTTTTGGTAAACGCTGTGTGTTATTTTACCATTTCGACCACGTCCGAGCAGAATATTCAGAAATGGTAGAGTTCTACCAGCTTCCACTTCCATGATGAACTGCATTTCATGAGCAGTGTGCTAACCATTACAAAATGGCAGCGGGTCATCATAGCAGGTCATGTCAAACGCCAGTGGATATCCTGCTCAAATGAGCATTAAAGCAGAGATAGCAATTACACATTCCTATAGGATGTACTTGTTTGTTCATAGAGCAACCACTGTTGATTTCCCCACAAAGTGGTACTTATTTCATCAGACCCCGAGGGATTGAGTCATTCACGCTAAGCCTCCGAGCTGGTCTAAAAATCAAAAGCCAGGATTTGTTTTATTCAGACTAATTGCATTGGTGATGATGAGCTGTCCCCCTTACCTTTCGGGATTGCAGCCACAGCCAGACTTGCACGAAAAGCAAGATGCTGTTGACGATGTCATCGGGGTGGATGATCTTGGCATAATCGGATGCGGTCTGAAAACAAGACATTGACATTTCAGAGATTAGTTCATTGAAGGATTGGTCCATTATTTTAATTAACACGTTTTTTCCTGCTAGACCTTGGGAATTATCTGCATGCAGGCACAAGTGTAAGGGTTTGTGCCAAGTCCAGACTTTCGCCATGATTTCGCCACGATTCAAGACCACATCTGGAGTACGTCAAGGATGCATGCTTGCACCGGCGCTGTTTTGTCAGGTAATCGACTGGATCATGTAAACATGACCCATGACCTTGGAGTCAAGATTGGCCGGCACCACTTCACTGACCTCGACTACGCTGATGATGCAGCCTTGTTTGTTGAGAAGCATCACACTTTCACACCAGTCCTCCAATATTTCCACAACAATGCAATAAAAATGGGACTGTTTCATGGCAGAAAACAAAAGTCCAGAAGTTTAACACGTAGGCTTTCGCGACCAATATTATTCATAATAAAGGTTTTTGGGTTAGATCGGGTTATTTATAAATGTGTCGAAACCGTCCACCACCCGACACGGCCAATCAGCAAAATAAAGTGTCACGTTGACAAAAGACAATTAAATTTTGATTTAAAGCTTTCGTGACTGCAGTAATTCATATTCTTAGTTTTTTCGGTAAAGTCACGTTGAAGAGAAACAACAAAATAACAAAATATATATAAAACAATAAAAAATTCTCACGACGTTTCGACCATAACTCAAACGGTCATCATCAGGTGTGTCGGTTTGCATAAATTTATTTTGAAAACGGCATATTTATTTATATATATATAAATAACGTTTGCGTCACGCGCAACGATGGCAGTTTGCCAGGACTAGTCCATCTATTTATTGAAAAGAGGAGGGGGGAGACGAAATTTGTTTTTATGTATGCTGTCTGAAAGGCACTGTAAGCGTGAACAATCAATCAAGAACTGAAATGATTTATCAAATCTTTCCAATGATTGCTAAGATAGAATCCATCTTCTCGGTTGAAATTGTCTCTGTGTTTGTATATGTGGATAGCCTCATGAACGAATCTCTCATGGAAGCCAGATGGCTTACAAAGAACCTCCGTCTTGGAAAAGTCAATGGCATGTGAGCCTACTGAATTAGAACAATGATCTGCTACGGCCGAGGTGTTGGTCCTACCGTGTTTAAGGTCTGCTTTATGTTCACGAATGCGGTCCGAGATATGGCGTTTGGTTTCTCCAATGTAACTACTACCACAGAGGCAACTTAGTTTGTAGACACCAGGGTATTGTATGTCCGGAATCACATCTTTTACAGACGGAACCAGATCACGGATTTTATGTAATGTGTTGAAACGGACCTGGATCTTGTGTTTATTCAAGATTTTGGAGATCTTTTTTGTAATCCCAGCAATGTAGGGTAAAGTGATGGTTTTGAAAGGCTCCTCAAGAGGGTTCTTCTTCATGGTTTGAGTGACGCAAACGTTATTTATATATATAAATAAATATGCCGTTTTCAAAATAAATTTATGCAAACCGACACACCTGATGATGACCGTTTGAGTTATGGTCGAAACGTCGTGAGAATTTTTTATTGTTTTATATATATTGTTATTTTGTTGTTTCTCTTCAACGTGACTTTACCGAAAAAACTAAGAATATAAAAGACAATTAGTTCACTACTTTAGCCCACCGGTGTGTTGAAGAGTGAATCCACAACATTTACAGTTTAAATATGACGTTTCGCTGGTAATTACATCCAGCATAATCGGGCAATTCGCCAGAATGGTAAAGCCCTCACTTGCTCTCGGTCTTAAATAGAGCAGCAGGGTGACTTCATCATTTAACTCATTTCAGGTGCAGTGAATTGAGGCGGAGGGGGGGGGGTATTGTAATTATATAATCGATTGGCAATCAGTTAATGGTTATGATTAGTAATGAGTTGTAGATTGGTAATTAGTTGTAAGGTGTGTTATTGTGATTATATGCTACATTAGTAATCCGTTAATGTGTTTCCCTTATAAGGAATTGTAATATGTATTATTTAATAATACGCTTCCAAGCCGCACTAAGCCTATAGCTATCAGAACGATTAAAGTTATTTCTGTTTCTCTCAATTTCAAAGGATTCTCTAATTAGTCTTTGCCAGTAATAATTAGTTTTACACAATACTTCAACGTTATCAAAATCAATTGAGTGTCCTTGTTGACAAGCATGTTTTGCCACTGCCGACAGCTGTGTTTGAGATAATTTAATATTTCTTTGGTGTTCTTTTAGTCTTATGCTGATGTTACGTCCCGTCTGTCCAATATAGCATCTGCCACATGAATAATTAATCCGAAATACACCTTCTGTTGATAATTTAGGTAATTCGTCTTTTGTGCAAGATACTAGTTTTTAAATTTTGTGTACTTTACCAAATCTTACTGTAATGTTTTGCTTTTGCAAAACACGGGCTAATTTGTCAGTTACTCCTGAGATATATGGAATTTTAATTGTTTTAAGAATCTGATCGCTTTCAGCAGTGTTGCTTTGCGATCGTGTTTTGGCATTCAGTGCTCTGTTAATTTGAGTATTATTGTAGCCATTCTGTCGTAATGCTTCTTTAACGTGTTTGATCTCGATTTAAAGCTTTCGTGACTGCAGTAATTTATGCAAACCAACACACCTGAAGACGACCTTTTGTGTTATGGTCGAAACGTCGTGAGAATTTTTATTGTTTTATATGTATTTTATTATTTTGTTGTTTCCCTTCAACGTGACTTTACCGAAAGAACTAAGAATATGAATTACTGCAGTCACGAAAGCTTTAAATCAAAAGTTTACAAAATATTGAGGGAACACAGTTCTTTTGCAATTAAGGTCATGGGTAAAATGCAGATCAATAGACGTCTAGCTACACATGTGCAGCCCTCTTGTAAATCCACTGTTGGATGATAGCTACACCACACTGGAGGTTACCTGACCATACTTCATCATGCTGTTGGAGCATAGCATCACAGTAAACAATAGATGCCCTCTGCTGACCACCACATAGCCCCGGACTTGCCTACGACTATATACGTGACTTTACCGAAAGAACCAAGAATATATTTGCCTATGACAATCCGGTATACGTGGTGGTCAATCACCTCAGCACTATCCAGGCTCAACCCTATTTAGCTTCCAAGTTCTGATGAAATCTGGTTCATTCTGGGAAATGTATGACCTTTACTTAAAATACAATCTCACATCACTTGATGCAAGACGAAATCTACATTGGGCTCTGCCATCCATAAAATCTCTTATTGTTAAATCTGTGCTATACTTAATATATTAACCCCATTATTAAACCCAAGAAACATAAGACGCCCATCGAATTTACTTTTAAATCTCCAAAGAACAAGAAAAGGAATAGGTGACAAAGCATTTGCCATTGCAGCTCCAACGTTTCGGAGCAACCTTGTTTCCACCATTAATATCGTAATTTTTCCTTCAAATAATATTATCAAGCAGAAGCTTAGTTCTGGATACCACTGCATTTCTAAATGTGATTCGTAACTTTCATCCTTCCCATGTATTGTTTGTGACATTTTCACGTACAATTTTATTGAGGGACTTTGTGTTGTCTGGGACTGTTTTTGCTGTCGTTTTGCTGCCTTGCCCAAGCTTGGAAATTGGGCAAGGGCATCCTTATTTTTGCGAGAATTCGTTATAATGAGCAATTTTAATTTGAACCCAGTTTGTTCGCAAAACGAGCAATTGTTTGTGAAACGAGCGGAGACCGATTGATGAAATGCGTGCTGTGGCGCCAGGGCCGCAGTTTGTTGTTTGCATTGCGCGCTTTCAGATGCGCTTCTGCGGCCATCTGGAACGTTGGTGAAGGGAGGGTAGCGCTAATTATTTGCAGATGCTGAGCACAGGCACCTGCATTCACTGTAGTTCTTCATGTGTGGTAAATGTGACATTTGATTTTATATTGTTCAAGAGTGGGAAATGTTGGGGCTGAAAAGTAACGTCTTTTAACATGGAAGTCAATGGCGAAACTGTGATCGTTTAACGAATTTTTACTTAACGAGCAATTTCCGTGGAAAGTTTCTCGCTTTTAAGCGAGACACGCCTGTACTTGATCTATTTTAGTTTTATTTTTAGTGATTTGCTTAATTTTCCTATACGTTGTCATCCTATCGTTTTTTTTGCATTGTAAATTTCTGACCCATCCCGACTGGACCTCTGTAAAAAAAAGTTTCATAGCTCATCGGATTTTTTTCCAGGATATAAATCCTGATTCTGATTTGGTCAAAGGCTATCAACCCACCCTTCACAGTGCCACCACAAGGCAATTACACGTTACTAGTTTTACTACCCGGCTTCGCCCGGGACTTGGATTCTTGTCTTGGACGAATACACGGCCTACGCGGTGGGTGGGGGGGATGCGTGACGTCGGCAGGCACACTGCGTGACGCTACGGCATACTTTTTGCATTGTGAAAGTCTGGAAGCTGCCCATATGCCAAATTTCAAGTTTGTTGCATGTCGGGAAGTATGCTAAACATTTCGAACAGACACGCATTCACAAATTTCCCTTTTATATGTAAGTATATTCTACAAAATTAAAGTCCTTACGTCCGTGTGGAATCCAGTGTCGTCAAGCCCTTGCTCCGGCTTAGTGCACGGCGTTCCTTGAGCCAAGAACTCCACCTTGACCCGTGTGCCCTCATGGTCATCTTTGGTGCCGTCCATCGGTGTTTGCTTGACGGGGACTTGGCCAAATTCAGGAGCGCTTGTGGAGTTCTCCTCAGGGTTGAAGGTTGTTTTTTTCTCCCAAGCACTCGGTGGAGTAATGCGAACATGTTGCCATATTATCGCCGACGTCACCATCAAGGTAATGAGCTTAGACATTTTCGAGGAGTGAGCTGGAAAAGCCGCCTCTCCAGATCGCCAGCGATGTGCGCTTCACTCCCGAGACGTCCCTCACGAATGCCGCGAAGAGCGGCCACGTGACCAAATCGCTATGGCTACAATATGGATGTGACGTCACCGGAAGACCGCGCTTATTTGGGCATTTTCGATTTTAAGTTTATTTCGCACAGGTAAATATTCGCGATTCTTTTTTGCATCGTCGTGCTTCGTTGATATTCGAGGGGTCGCATTTTAAACGGCTTGACACGAAATACTGTACGTGACTGTAGCGTGCCCAGACCAAGGATCTGTACCATCCTCGCACAACCCAGTTTAGTTAAACCCAGGGGTTGGGTCGTTGGCAACCCAGCCTGAATGTTTTAAACTCTCACAAGTGCTCAGGTTTCCTCCTACGTCTAACCACTCGTCGATTGCCCAGTAACACCTTCATATATCGAGGACCACACGAGCTGTGTCATTTATGGACGGCCCCTTAGTGCTTGATACCTGCGTGTGCCGAGGGTAGAAATACTCGCCCGATCTTCGGGTTACAGGATGAGGATGACTTCACGAGGAAAGTTCGAAAGAGACAGTGATGTCGTCGGGGATGTCAAGACAAGATTGAAACGAGAGTAAATTCCACGTTTGCAGTACTGGTATGGTATGGATTTCTTTTTATTGAACAGATATTTGCTGAGGAAGATGCATGCATTTAAAAAAAAAGTTATTTTCACCTCAAGAAACCTCCCAGGATATCTCAATTTTGCTGAATTGAATATTGTCTGGGTGGTGCTAAAAGTAAAATGAAATGTTCCTGGTAAAGTGTAAAAAAAAACGCGAATGAGTTTTTCTTTTCACGTTCAACCTTTCGCAAATTGAAGTGCTGCAATAAAACAGCACTTAGCGAATACCAGCAAATAATTAGTAGCTATTTACATGTTTGGCCGTTTTAACCTTTCTAGCTACGCATCCTAAACTTGCAAAAAATAACTTGTTGTGAAAACACAATTGATGTTTTAATCAAATCGCAATCACAAATATCACCATACTAAATTGTTTAATATTTTATTCGAAAGCTCATTGCATGTTTCATTTATGTACATATGGCCTCACGTGGTATACTGTATATATTTACCGTTCATTGTGCATTGAACAGTTCCACTATATTGGTGTAATGGAGATGCCTGATATGAAACGACCATGAAGTGGCAAAATACTGTCATTTAGCTATTCCCCTTCTCTTGCTATTCCTCCTCTGTTGAACGAGCTCCATTTACATTGGTTTACTATATGGTCCATAGTTTTGGTTACATGCCCACGATCGCAATGTGGCATGTGTCTTTACTATTCCATTCATGATGAAGATGTGTGCGTCAACCTAATGATGTTCTTGTACGGTTGATGGTTCCACCGTGTCTTCGAGGAATGTCAAAGCTAGGGGGTTTGATATTTGGGTCTAGGATAAGGTGTTTATTATGGATGCTAGCGTTATTTCCGAGCTGGATGCTATTCTAGGATGGTGCCAACCAGAGCTGAACGTTGAGCTCTTGGTTGGTGAAGGGTTGGTGCTTGTCGCTGGCAAGAACACGTGTGACACCTCTGAGGATATTTGGTGGCAAAATGTTCTCCAGAACAGGGAGCCAGAGGGTTGGTGTCTGTTTTAGTGTTCCAGTTATGATGCACATTACATTGTTTGTGTATATAGCAGTTTTGTGTATCAGCTCCCAGGCCAGGCTCGAGCACAACATATTGCCACTGAGTAGAACGATGAGAGGGTAGCAGTTCGCAGCACATAAGCTGAGAGCACCCTAGGTTGTTCCTGTACGTTTATGCAGCAGGGCCATTCTTGATTTGGTCTTTTCACGGATCTGGCTCATGTGGGGCTTGAAGGAGAGGCTTCTGTCCTTGATAACCCCTTTAGAGTAGGGTCACAGCACGCTGGGCTATCACATGACACATCAATGGTGGCATCTGCTGCTTGATTTTTGAGGTGGAAAGCACAAGTGATTTTGGAGGGATTTCTTAGGCGTCTGCATGCAGTAACAAATATATTCCCAATGAAGTTTGATCAGCTGCTGAAGTATTAGCAATGTTTTGGGGGTTTGTGCCCTGCGCATAAAGGACTATGTCACCTGCACAGGAACTTTCGAGATGATGTACATGGCAGGGCACTTAAAGGTATGTTAAATCATTTCCGGTGTGAGGACTAACTTGTTCCAGTGCTAGTGAGGGAGGCTATTGTTCGTAATTATCTTGCAGCTGTATTTACCAGCGAGAGGTGTACCCTCAAAGTACTGTCGCTGAGCTCCACGTCGACTATTTGTGGAGTAAACCAGCATCGGATGATATTGGGTATCTTCAGCAGGCGGCCATGAGGCCCAAACGGTGTCAACGGCAGCAGCAGAGAGGTCAATCATGGCTGTGCCGGTTCTTTGTTGGTGCTGGAAATCATCTTCTAATGGGGTGCGGTGAAGACAATGATGTATTTACAGGAGCTGCTACGGCCAGTTTGAAATCCAGTTTGTTCGGGAGCTAAATTGCTTATTGACACCATTTCTGGTGGAATGGCCTCGATTTGAAGGAGCTCGAGGGAGCCCTAGAATGTATTTTGGTCTAATCCCACACTGGCCAGCAGTATAGAACGAGCAAACCGTGGAGAACATTCAGAGGTAGTTGAAATGTTTCTTTTTACTTAATTAGTGGTTTCAATAACAGCATTCAAGGACATACAAGTGTGTATATGAGTGTGTGTGTTTGTGTATCAGTGTGTGTGTGTGCACGTCAGTCGACCCGTGGCACCTGGGTCTGCCCCGTGACCTCCTGCCAGCGGGCGTTCGACACTTCACGTGGCCTCAGGGTGCACATAGCCTGGTACAAGCGTCGTGGTGACGTCACCACCACTTAGTGGCGAATGGCGGTTGTTGTTGTGTGTGCACGGGTGGGTGGGGGGGCATTGGTGTAGTAGTTGATGCACTGCACGATGAACCCTGCCACCAGAGTTCATTTCCAGTTCAAGGCCACCAACACCAGTGATGATATCTGAACTGGTCCTGGACTTCCCCTCGGTGGACTTGGCCTCAAATGAGTTCCTGGTGTTGTGCGTAAATGTTAGTGCAGGAGAGAGAGGGCATGGTGTTGGCCACCCACCCCCTTGTGTTCCATGCCAGCCTTCCACAGCACTTTTCCCCAATAGTCCATATAGCTGCGTGTGTGAGTGTTTGCGTGTGCGTAGGTCTCCGTGTGTGTGAGTGTATATAGTTTAATCCCAAAGCTGGATGTTTTGGGCATGAAGAAGCCGTAAACTTTGGTTGTTTCTTGTCCATTTGAGGAAGGTTGCAGGTCAATGTCTTCATGAGCAACGTTTACAATGGTGACCAAAGATTTCGGAATTCTTTTCTTCATTTTACTTTGGGCTTTTTCGAGTTCATATTGAAATGTATTCACGTTGCGACACACAGTCCTGATCTTTTTGCAGGTGGGCGGTGACAGGTCCTTTGAAAAAAAAACAAAAGCAAGATTATTTTTTTTTAGGAAAAGTAGCTGTGTTCTATCTACAGCTGGATGAAAACTCCAACATGCTGTCTCCATCCCACAGGATTCCATGCTACCACAATCCATGAATACAATTACATTTCATGATCTATGCTTGCTGCCACTAGATAAAGCTCTAGAGGATAATTTGTCTATTCTAACTAGATGTATTGAAAGAGTTTGGAGGTACCAACACTTTACCCCACCACAAGTAAACTTTGCTTACTTGAAAAATGGGCAAACCACAGATTAGTTCATTGAAGGATTGCTCCGTTATTTTAATAAATATATTTTTTTATCCTGCTGGACCTTGTGAATGATCTGCATGCAGGCACAAGTGTAAGGGTTCGTGTCGAGTCTGGACTTTCCCCACGATTCAAGACCACATCTTAAGTACGTCAATGATGCATGCTTGCACCCATACTCTTCTGTCAGACGATCGACCGGATCTTGAAAACATAACCCTTGACCTTGGAGGCAAGATTGGCTGGCACCACTTCACTGACATGGACTACGTTGCTGATCCAGCCTTGTTTTTTGAGACGCATGAAACTTTCACAACAGTTCTCCAATATTTTCACAACAATGTAAGACAAATGGGACTAACTGTTTCATGGCAGAAAACAAAAGTCCAGAAGTTTAACACGTAGGCTTTCGCGACCAATATTATTCATAATAAAGGTTTTTGGGTTAGATCGGGTTATTTATAAATGTGTCGAAACCCTCCACCACCCGACACGGCCAATCAGCAAAATAAAGTGTCACGTTGACAAAAGACAATTAGTTCACTACTTTAGCCCACCGGTGTGTTGAAGAGTGAATCCACAACATTTACAGTTTGAATACGACGTTTCGCTGGTAATTACATCCAGCATAATCGGGCAATTCGCCAGAATGGTAAAGCCCTCACTTGCTCTCGGTCTTAAATAGAGCAGCAGGGTGACTTCATCATTTAACTCATTTCAGGTGCAGTGAATTGAGGCGGAGGGGGGGGGTATTGTAATTATATAATCGATTGGCAATCAGTCAATGGTTATGATTAGTAATGAGTTGTAGATTGGTAATTAGTTGTAAGGTGTGTTATTGTGATTATATGCTACATTAGTAATCCGTTAATGTGTTTCCCTTATAAGGAATTGTAATATGTATGATTTAATAATACGCTTCCAAGCCGCACTAAGCCTATAGCTATCAGAACGATTAAAGTTATTTCTGTTTCTCTCAATTTCAAAGGATTCTCTAATTAGTCTTTGCCAGTAATAATTAGTTTTACACAACACTTCAACGTTATCAAAATCAATTGAATGTCCTTGTTGACAAGCATGTTTTGCCACTGCCGACAGCTGTGTTTGAGATAATTTAATATTTCTTTGGTGTTCTTTTAGTCTTATGCTGATGTTACGTCCCGTCTGTCCAATATAGCATCTGCCACATAAATAATTAATCCGAAATACACCTTCTGTTGATAATTTAGGTAATTCGTCTTTCGTGCAAGATACTAGTTTTTGAATTTTGTGTACTTTACCAAATCTTACTGTAATGTTTTGCTTTTGCAAAACACGGGCTAATTTGTCAGTTACTCCTGAGATATATGGAATTTTAATTGTTTTAAGAATCTGATCGCTTTCAGCAGTGTTGCTTTGCGATCGTGATTTGTCATTCAGTGCTCTGTTAATTTGAGTATTATTGTAGCCATTCTGTCGTAATGCTTCTTTAACGTGTTTGATCTCGATTTAAAGCTTTTGTGACTGCAGTAATTCATATTCTTAGTTCTTTCGGTAAAGTCACGTTGAAGGGAAACAACAAAATAATAAAATATATATAAAACAATAAAAATTCTCACGACGTTTCGACCATAACACAAACGGTCGTCTTCAGGTGTGTTGGTTTGCATGAATTTATTTTTAAACAGTGTATTTATTTATTTATAAAAAAAAACGTTAGCGCCACGCGCAGCGATTTGGCAGTTTATTTAGGACTAGTCCATCTATATTCTGAAAAGAGGAGGGGGGAGACGAATTTTTTTTTTTATGTATGCTGTCTGAAAGCCACTGTAAGCGTGAACAATCAATTAAGACCTGAAATGGTTTATCAAATCTTTCCAATGATTGCTAAGATAGAATCCATCTTCTCGGTTAAAATTGTCTCTGTGCTTGTATATGTGGATAGCCTCATGAACGAATCTCTCATGGTAGCCAGATGGCTTACAAAGAACCTCTGTCTTGGAAAAGTCAATAGCATGTGAGCCTACTGAATTATAACAATAATCTCCCACGGCCGAGGTGTTGGTCCTACCGTGTTTAAGGTCTGCTTTGTGTTCACGAATGCGGTCCGAGACATGGCGTTTGGTTTCTCCAATGTAACTACTACCACAGAGGCAACTTAGTTTGTAGACACCAGGGTATTGTATGTCCGGAATCACATCTTTTACAGACGGAACCAGATCACGGATTTTATGTAATGTGTTGAAACGGACCTGGATCTTGTGTTTATTCAAGATTTTGGAGATCTTTTTTTATAAATAAATAAATACACCGTTTAAATTAAATTTATGCAAACCAACATACCTGAAGACGACCGTTTGTGTTATGGTCGAAACGTCGTGAGAATTTTTATTGTTATATATATATTTTATTATTTTGTTGTTTCCCTTCAACGTGACTTTACCGAAAGAACTAAGAATATGAATTACTGCAGTCACGAAAGCTTTAAATCAAAAGTTTACAAGATATTGAGGGAACACAGTTCTTTTGCAATTAAGGTCATGGGTAAAATGCAGATCAATAGACGTCTAGCTACACATGTGCAGCCCTTTTGTAAATGCACTGTTGGATGATAGCTACACCACACTGGAGGTTACCTGACCATACTTCATCATGCTGTTGGAGCATAGCATCACAGTAAACAATAGATGCCCTCTGCTGACCACCACATAGCCCCGGACTTGCCTACGACTATATACGTGACTTTACCAAAAGAACCAAGAATATATTTGCCTATGACAATCCGGTATACGTGGTGGTCAATCACCTCAGCACTATCCAGGCTCAACCCTATTTAGCTTCCAAGTTCTGATGAAATCTGGTTCATTCTGGGAAATGTATGACCTTAACTTAAAATACAATCTCACATCACTTGATGCAAGACGAAATCCACATTGGGCTCTGCCATCCATAAAATCTCTTATTGTTAAATCTGTGCTATACTTAATATATTAACCCCATTCTTAAACCCAAGAAACATAAGACGCCCATCGAATTTACTTTTAAATCTCCCAAGAACAAGAAAAGGAATAGGTGACAAAGCATTTGCCATTGCAGCACCAACGTTTCGGAGCAACCTTGTTTCCACCATTAATATCGTAAATTTTCCTTCAACTAATATTATCAAGCAGAAGCTTAGTTCTGGATACCACTGCATTTCTAAATGTGATTCGTAACTTTCATCCTTCCCATGTATTCTTTGTGACATTTTCACGTACAATTTTATTGAGGGACTTTGTGTTGTCTGGGACTGTTTTTGCTGTCGTTTTGCTGCCTTGCCCAAGCTTGGAAATTGGGCAGGGGCATCCTTATTTTTGCGAGAATTCGTTATAATGAGCAATTTTAATTTCAACCCAGTTTGTTCGCAAAACGAGCAATTGTTTGTGAAACGAGCGGAAACCGATTGATGAAATGCGTGCTGTGGCGCCAGGGCCGCAGTTTGTGGTTTGCATCGCGCGCTTTCAGATGCGCTTCTGCGGCCATCTGGAACGTTGGTGAAGGGAGGGTGGCGCTAATTATTTGCAGATGCTGAGGACAGGCACCTGCATTCACTGTAGTTCTTCATGTGTGGTAAATGTGACATTTGATTTTATATTGTTCAAGAGTGGGAAATGTTGGGGCTGAAAAGTAACGTCATTTAACATGGAAGTCAATGGCGAAACTGTGATCGTTTAACGAATTTTTACTTAACGAGCAATTTCCGTGGAAAGTTTCTCGCTTTTAAGCGAGACACGCCTGTACTTGATCTATTTTAGTTTTATTTTTAGTGATTTGCTTAATTTTCCTATACGTTGTCATCCTATCGTTTTTTTTGTATTGTAAATTTCTGACCCATCCCGACTGGACCTCTGTAAAAAAAGTTTCATAGCTCATCGGATTTTTTTCCAGGATATAAATCCTGATTCTGATTTGGTCAAAGGCTATGAACCCACCCTTCACAGTGCCACCACAAGGCAATTACACGTTACTAGTTTTACTACCCGGCTTCGCCCGGGACTTGGATTCTTGTCTTGGACGAATACACGGCCTACGCGGAGGGTGGGGGGGATGCGTGACGTCGGCAGGCACACTGCGTGACGCTACGGCATACTTTTTGCATTGTGAAAGTCTGGAAGCTGCCCATATGCCAAATTTCAAGTTTGTTGCATGTCGGGAAGTATGCTAAACATTTCGAACAGACACGCATTCACAAATTTCCCTTTTATATATAAGTATATTCTACAAAATTAAAGTCCTTACGTCCGTGTGGAATCCAGTGTCGTCAAGCCCTTGCTCCGGCTTAGCAGTGCACGGCGTTCCTTGAGCCAAGAACTCCACCTTGACCCGTGTGCCCTCATGGTCATCTTTGGTGCCGTCCATCGGTGTTTGCTTGACGGGGACTTGGCCAAATTCAGGAGCGCTTGTGGAGTTCTCCTCAGGGTTGAAGGTTGTTTTTTTCTCCCAAGCACTCGGTGGAGTAATGCGAACATGTTGCCATATTATCGCCGACGTCACCATCAAGGTAATGAGCTTAGACATTTTCGAGGAGTGAGCTGGAAAAGCCGCCTCTCCAGATCGCCAGCGATGTGCGCTTCACTCCCGAGACGTCCCTCACGAATGCCGCGAAGAGCGGCCACGTGACCAAATCACTATGGCTACAATATGGATGTGACGTCACCGGAAGAGCGCGCTTATTTGGGCATTTTCGATTTAAAGTTTATTTCGCACAGGTAAATATTCACGATTCTTTTTTGCATCGTCGTGCTTGGTTGATATTCGAGGGGTCGCATTTTAAACGGCTTGACACGAAATACTGTACGTGACTGTAGCGTGCCCAGACCAAGGATCTGTACCATCCTCGCACAACCCAGTTTAGTTAAACCCAGGGGTTGGGTCGTTGGCAACCCAGCCTGAATGTTTTAAACTCTCACAAGTGCTCAGGTTTCCTCCTACGTCTAACCACTCGTCGATTGCCCAGTAACACCTTCATATATCGAGGACCACACGAGCTGTGTCATTTATGGACGGCCCCTTAGTGCTTGATACCTGCGTGTGCCGAGGGTAGAAATACTCGCCCGATCTTCGGGTTACAGGATGAGGATGACTTCACGAGGAAAGTTCGAAAGAGACAGTGATGTCGTCGGGGATGTCAAGACAAGATTGAAACGAGAGTAAATTCCACGTTTGCAGTACTGGTATGGTATGGATTTCTTTTTATTGAACAGACATTTGCTGAGGAAGATGCATTTATTAAAAAAAAAGTTATTTTCACCTCAAGAAACCTCCCAGGATATCTCAATTTTGCTGAATTGAATATTGTCTGGGGTGGTGCTAAAAGTAAAATGAAATGTTCCTGGTAAAGTGTAAAAAAAACGCGAATGAGTTTTTCTTTTCACGTTCAACCCTTCGCAAATTGAAGTGCTGCAATAAAACAGCACTTAGCGAATACCAGCAAATAATTAGTAGCTATTTACATGTTTGGCCGTTTTAACCTTTCTAGCTACGCATCCTAAACTTGCAAAAATAACTTGTTGTGAAAACACAATTGATGTTTTAATCAAATCGCAATCACAAATATCACCATACTAAATTGTTGAATATTTTATTCGAAAGCTCATTGCATGTTTCATTTATGTACATATGGCCTCACGTGGTATACTGTATATATGTACCGTTCATTGTGCATTGAACAGTTCCACTATATTGGTGTAATGGAGATGCCTGATATGAAACGACCATGAAGTGGCAAAATAGCAAAATACTGTAATTTAGCTATTCCCCTTCTCTTGCTAGTCCTCCTCTGTTGAACGAGCTCCATTTACATTGGTTTACTATATGGTCCATAGTTTTGGTTACATGCCCACAATCGCAATGTGGCATGTGTCTTTACTATTCCATTCATGATGAAGATGTGTGCGTCAACCTAATGATGTTCTTGTACGGTTGATGGTTCCACCGTGTCTTCGAGGAATGTCAAAGCTAGGGGGTTTGATATTTGGGTCTAGGATAAGGTGTTTATTATGGATGCTAGCGTTATTTCCGAGCTGGATGCTATTCTAGGATGGTGCCAACCAGAGCTGAACGTTGAGCTCTTGGTTGGTGAAGGGTTGGTGCTTGTCGCTGGCAAGAACACATGTGACACCTCTGAGGATATTTGGAGGCAAAATGTTCTCCAGAACAGGGAGCCAGAGGGTTGGTGTCTGTTTTAGTGTTCCAGTTATGATGCACATTACATTGTTTGTGTATATAGCAGTTTTGTGTATCAGCTCCCAGGCCAGGCTGGAGCACAACATATTGCCACTGAGTAGAACGATGAGAGGGTAGCAGTTCGCAGCACATAAGCTGAGAGCACCCTAGGTTGTTCCTGTACGTTTATGCAGCAGGGCCATTCTTGATTTGGTCTTTTCACGGATCTGGCTCATGTGGGGCTTGAAGGAGAGGCTTCTGTCCTTGATAACCCCTTTAGAGTAGGGTCACAGCACGCTGGGCTATCACATGACACATCAATGGTGGCATCTGCTGCTTGATTTTTGAGGTGGAAAGCACAAGTGATTTTGGAGGGATTTCTTAGGCGTCTGCATGCAGTAACAAATATATTCCCAATGAAGTTTGATCAGCTGCTGAAGTATTAGCAATGTTTTGGGGGTTTGTGCCCTGCGCATAAAGGACTATGTCACCTGCACAGGAATTTTCGAGATGATGTACATGGCAGGGCACTTAAAGGTATGTTAAATCATTTCCGGTGTGAGGACTAACTTGTTCCAGTGCTAGTGAGGGAGGCTATTGTTCGTAATTATCTTGCAGCTGTATTTACCAGCGAGAGGTGTACCCTCAAAGTACTGTCGCTGAGCTCCACGTCGACTATTTGTGGAGTAAACCAGCATCGGATGATATTGGGTATCTTCAGCAGGCGGCCATGAGGCCCAAACGGTGTCAACGGCAGCAGCAGAGAGGTCAATCATGGCTGTGCCGGTTCTTTGTTGGTGCTGGAAATCATCTTCTAATGGGGTGCGGTGAAGACAATGATGTATTTACAGGAGCTGCTACGGCCAGTTTGAAATCCAGTTTGTTCGGGAGCTAAATTGCTTATTGACACCATTTCTGGTGGAATGGCCTCGATTTGAAGGAGCTCGAGGGAGCCCTAGAATGTATTTTGGTCTAATCCCACACTGGCCAGCAGTATAGAACGAGCAAACCGTGGAGAACATTCAGAGGTAGTTGAAATGTTTCTTTTTACTTAATTAGTGGTTTCAATAACAGCATTCAAGGACATACAAGTGTGTATATGAGTGTGTGTGTTTGTGTATCAGTGTGTGTGTGTGCACGTCAGTCGACCCGTGGCACCTGGGTCTGCCCCGTGACCTCCTGCCAGCGGGCGTTCGACACTTCACGTGGCCTCAGGGTGCACATAGCCTGGTACAAGCGTCGTGGTGACGTCACCACCACTTAGTGGCGAATGGCGGTTGTTGTTGTGTGTGCACGGGTGGGTGGGGGGGCATTGGTGTAGTAGTTGATGCACTGCACGATGAACCCTGCCACCAGAGTTCATTTCCAGTTCAAGGCCACCAACACCAGTGATGATATCTGAACTGGTCCTGGACTTCCCCTCGGTGGACTTGGCCTCAAATGAGTTCCTGGTGTTGTGCGTAAATGTTAGTGCAGGAGAGAGAGGGCATGGTGTTGGCCACCCACCCCCTTGTGTTCCATGCCAGCCTTCCACAGCACTTTTCCCCAATAGTCCATATAGCTGCGTGTGTGAGTGTTTGCGTGTGCGTAGGTCTCCGTGTGTGTGAGTGTATATAGTTTAATCCCAAAGCTGGATGTTTTGGGCATGAAGAAGCCGTAAACTTTGGTTGTTTCTTGTCCATTTGAGGAAGGTTGCAGGTCAATGTCTTCATGAGCAACGTTTACAATGGTGACCAAAGATTTCGGAATTCTTTTCTTCATTTTACTTTGGGCTTTTTCGAGTTCATATTGAAATGTATTCACGTTGCGACACACAGTCCTGATCTTTTTGCAGGTGGGCGGTGACAGGTCCTTTGAAAAAAAAACAAAAGCAAGATTATTTTTTTTTAGGAAAAGTAGCTGTGTTCTATCTACAGCTGGATGAAAACTCCAACATGCTGTCTCCATCCCACAGGATTCCATGCTACCACAATCCATGAATACAATTACATTTCATGATCTATGCTTGCTGCCACTAGATAAAGCTCTAGAGGATAATTTGTCTATTCTAACTAGATGTATTGAAAGAGTTTGGAGGTACCAACACTTTACCCCACCACAAGTAAACTTTGCTTACTTGAAAAATGGGCAAACCACAGATTAGTTCATTGAAGGATTGCTCCGTTATTTTAATAAATATTTTTTTTTATCCTGCTGGACCTTGTGAATGATCTGCATGCAGGCACAAGTGTAAGGGTTCGTGTCGAGTCTGGACTTTCCCCACGATTCAAGACCACATCTTAAGTACGTCAATGATGCATGCTTGCACCCATACTCTGCTGTCAGACGATCGACCGGATCTTGAAAACATAACCCTTGACCTTGGAGGCAAGATTGGCTGGCACCACTTCACTGACATGGACTACGTTGCTGATCCAGCCTTGTTTTTTGAGACGCATGAAACTTTCACAACAGTTCTCCAATATTTTCACAACAATGTAAGACAAATGGGACTAACTGTTTCATGGCAGAAAACAAAAGTCCAGAAGTTTAACACGTAGGCTTTCGCGACCAATATTATTCATAATAAAGGTTTTTGGGTTAGATCGGGTTATTTATAAATGTGTCGAAACCCTCCACCACCCGACACGGCCAATCAGCAAAATAAAGTGTCACGTTGACAAAAGACAATTAGTTCACTACTTTAGCCCACCGGTGTGTTGAAGAGTGAATCCACAACATTTACAGTTTGAATACGACGTTTCGCTGGTAATTACATCCAGCATAATCGGGCAATTCGCCAGAATGGTAAAGCCCTCACTTGCTCTCGGTCTTAAATAGAGCAGCAGGGTGACTTCATCATTTAACTCATTTCAGGTGCAGTGAATTGAGGCGGAGGGGGGGGGTATTGTAATTATATAATCGATTGGCAATCAGTCAATGGTTATGATTAGTAATGAGTTGTAGATTGGTAATTAGTTGTAAGGTGTGTTATTGTGATTATATGCTACATTAGTAATCCGTTAATGTGTTTCCCTTATAAGGAATTGTAATATGTATGATTTAATAATACGCTTCCAAGCCGCACTAAGCCTATAGCTATCAGAACGATTAAAGTTATTTCTGTTTCTCTCAATTTCAAAGGATTCTCTAATTAGTCTTTGCCAGTAATAATTAGTTTTACACAACACTTCAACGTTATCAAAATCAATTGAATGTCCTTGTTGACAAGCATGTTTTGCCACTGCCGACAGCTGTGTTTGAGATAATTTAATATTTCTTTGGTGTTCTTTTAGTCTTATGCTGATGTTACGTCCCGTCTGTCCAATATAGCATCTGCCACATAAATAATTAATCCGAAATACACCTTCTGTTGATAATTTAGGTAATTCGTCTTTCGTGCAAGATACTAGTTTTTGAATTTTGTGTACTTTACCAAATCTTACTGTAATGTTTTGCTTTTGCAAAACACGGGCTAATTTGTCAGTTACTCCTGAGATATATGGAATTTTAATTGTTTTAAGAATCTGATCGCTTTCAGCAGTGTTGCTTTGCGATCGTGATTTGTCATTCAGTGCTCTGTTAATTTGAGTATTATTGTAGCCATTCTGTCGTAATGCTTCTTTAACGTGTTTGATCTCGATTTAAAGCTTTTGTGACTGCAGTAATTCATATTCTTAGTTCTTTCGGTAAAGTCACGTTGAAGGGAAACAACAAAATAATAAAATATATATAAAACAATAAAAATTCTCACGACGTTTCGACCATAACACAAACGGTCGTCTTCAGGTGTGTTGGTTTGCATGAATTTATTTTTAAACAGTGTATTTATTTATTTATAAAAAAAACGTTAGCGCCACGCGCAGCGATTTGGCAGTTTATTTAGGACTAGTCCATCTATATTCTGAAAAGAGGAGGGGGGAGACGAATTTTTTTTTTTATGTATGCTGTCTGAAAGCCACTGTAAGCGTGAACAATCAATTAAGACCTGAAATGGTTTATCAAATCTTTCCAATGATTGCTAAGATAGAATCCATCTTCTCGGTTAAAATTGTCTCTGTGCTTGTATATGTGGATAGCCTCATGAACGAATCTCTCATGGTAGCCAGATGGCTTACAAAGAACCTCTGTCTTGGAAAAGTCAATAGCATGTGAGCCTACTGAATTATAACAATAATCTCCCACGGCCGAGGTGTTGGTCCTACCGTGTTTAAGGTCTGCTTTGTGTTCACGAATGCGGTCCGAGACATGGCGTTTGGTTTCTCCAATGTAACTACTACCACAGAGGCAACTTAGTTTGTAGACACCAGGGTATTGTATGTCTGGAATCACATCTTTTACAGACGGAACCAGATCACGGATTTTATGTAATGTGTTGAAACGGACCTGGATCTTGTGTTTATTCAAGATTTTGGAGATCTTTTTTTATAAATAAATAAATACACCGTTTAAATTAAATTTATGCAAACCAACACACCTGAAGACGACCGTTTGTGTTATGGTCGAAACGTCGTGAGAATTTTTATTGTTTTATATATATTTTATTATTTTGTTGTTTCCCTTCAACGTGACTTTACCGAAAGAACTAAGAATATGAATTACTGCAGTCACGAAAGCTTTAAATCAAAAGTTTACAATATATTGAGGGAACACAGTTCTTTTGCAATTAAGGTCATGGGTAAAATGCAGATCAATAGACGTCTAGCTACACATGTGCAGCCCTTTTGTAAATGCACTGTTGGATGATAGCTACACCACACTGGAGGTTACCTGACCATACTTCATCATGCTGTTGGAGCATAGCATCACAGTAAACAATAGATGCCCTCTGCTGACCACCACATAGCCCCGGACTTGCCTACGACTATATACGTGACTTTACCAAAAGAACCAAGAATATATTTGCCTATGACAATCCGGTATACGTGGTGGTCAATCACCTCAGCACTATCCAGGCTCAACCCTATTTAGCTTCCAAGTTCTGATGAAATCTGGTTCATTCTGGGAAATGTATGACCTTAACTTAAAATACAATCTCACATCACTTGATGCAAGACGAAATCCACATTGGGCTCTGCCATCCATAAAATCTCTTATTGTTAAATCTGTGCTATACTTAATATATTAACCCCATTCTTAAACCCAAGAAACATAAGACGCCCATCGAATTTACTTTTAAATCTCCCAAGAACAAGAAAAGGAATAGGTGACAAAGCATTTGCCATTGCAGCACCAACGTTTCGGAGCAACCTTGTTTCCACCATTAATATCGTAAATTTTCCTTCAACTAATATTATCAAGCAGAAGCTTAGTTCTGGATACCACTGCATTTCTAAATGTGATTCGTAACTTTCATCCTTCCCATGTATTCTTTGTGACATTTTCACGTACAATTTTATTGAGGGACTTTGTGTTGTCTGGGACTGTTTTTGCTGTCGTTTTGCTGCCTTGCCCAAGCTTGGAAATTGGGCAGGGGCATCCTTATTTTTGCGAGAATTCGTTATAATGAGCAATTTTAATTTCAACCCAGTTTGTTCGCAAAACGAGCAATTGTTTGTGAAACGAGCGGAAACCGATTGATGAAATGCGTGCTGTGGCGCCAGGGCCGCAGTTTGTGGTTTGCATCGCGCGCTTTCAGATGCGCTTCTGCGGCCATCTGGAACGTTGGTGAAGGGAGGGTGGCGCTAATTATTTGCAGATGCTGAGGACAGGCACCTGCATTCACTGTAGTTCTTCATGTGTGGTAAATGTGACATTTGATTTTATATTGTTCAAGAGTGGGAAATGTTGGGGCTGAAAAGTAACGTCATTTAACATGGAAGTCAATGGCGAAACTGTGATCGTTTAACGAATTTTTACTTAACGAGCAATTTCCGTGGAAAGTTTCTCGCTTTTAAGCGAGACACGCCTGTACTTGATCTATTTTAGTTTTATTTTTAGTGATTTGCTTAATTTTCCTATACGTTGTCATCCTATCGTTTTTTTTGTATTGTAAATTTCTGACCCATCCCGACTGGACCTCTGTAAAAAAAGTTTCATAGCTCATCGGATTTTTTTCCAGGATATAAATCCTGATTCTGATTTGGTCAAAGGCTATGAACCCACCCTTCACAGTGCCACCACAAGGCAATTACACGTTACTAGTTTTACTACCCGGCTTCGCCCGGGACTTGGATTCTTGTCTTGGACGAATACACGGCCTACGCGGAGGGTGGGGGGGATGCGTGACGTCGGCAGGCACACTGCGTGACGCTACGGCATACTTTTTGCATTGTGAAAGTCTGGAAGCTGCCCATATGCCAAATTTCAAGTTTGTTGCATGTCGGGAAGTATGCTAAACATTTCGAACAGACACGCATTCACAAATTTCCCTTTTATATATAAGTATATTCTACAAAATTAAAGTCCTTACGTCCGTGTGGAATCCAGTGTCGTCAAGCCCTTGCTCCGGCTTAGCAGTGCACGGCGTTCCTTGAGCCAAGAACTCCACCTTGACCCGTGTGCCCTCATGGTCATCTTTGGTGCCGTCCATCGGTGTTTGCTTGACGGGGACTTGGCCAAATTCAGGAGCGCTTGTGGAGTTCTCCTCAGGGTTGAAGGTTGTTTTTTTCTCCCAAGCACTCGGTGGAGTAATGCGAACATGTTGCCATATTATCGCCGACGTCACCATCAAGGTAATGAGCTTAGACATTTTCGAGGAGTGAGCTGGAAAAGCCGCCTCTCCAGATCGCCAGCGATGTGCGCTTCACTCCCGAGACGTCCCTCACGAATGCCGCGAAGAGCGGCCACGTGACCAAATCACTATGGCTACAATATGGATGTGACGTCACCGGAAGAGCGCGCTTATTTGGGCATTTTCGATTTAAAGTTTATTTCGCACAGGTAAATATTCGCGATTCTTTTTTGCATCGTCGTGCTTGGTTGATATTCGAGGGGTCGCATTTTAAACGGCTTGACACGAAATACTGTACGTGACTGTAGCGTGCCCAGACCAAGGATCTGTACCATCCTCGCACAACCCAGTTTAGTTAAACCCAGGGGTTGGGTCGTTGGCAACCCAGCCTGAATGTTTTAAACTCTCACAAGTGCTCAGGTTTCCTCCTACGTCTAACCACTCGTCGATTGCCCAGTAACACCTTCATATATCGAGGACCACACGAGCTGTGTCATTTATGGACGGCCCCTTAGTGCTTGATACCTGCGTGTGCCGAGGGTAGAAATACTCGCCCGATCTTCGGGTTACAGGATGAGGATGACTTCACGAGGAAAGTTCGAAAGAGACAGTGATGTCGTCGGGGATGTCAAGACAAGATTGAAACGAGAGTAAATTCCACGTTTGCAGTACTGGTATGGTATGGATTTCTTTTTATTGAACAGACATTTGCTGAGGAAGATGCATTTATTAAAAAAAAAGTTATTTTCACCTCAAGAAACCTCCCAGGATATCTCAATTTTGCTGAATTGAATATTGTCTGGGGTGGTGCTAAAAGTAAAATGAAATGTTCCTGGTAAAGTGTAAAAAAAACGCGAATGAGTTTTTCTTTTCACGTTCAACCCTTCGCAAATTGAAGTGCTGCAATAAAACAGCACTTAGCGAATACCAGCAAATAATTAGTAGCTATTTACATGTTTGGCCGTTTTAACCTTTCTAGCTACGCATCCTAAACTTGCAAAAATAACTTGTTGTGAAAACACAATTGATGTTTTAATCAAATCGCAATCACAAATATCACCATACTAAATTGTTGAATATTTTATTCGAAAGCTCATTGCATGTTTCATTTATGTACATATGGCCTCACGTGGTATACTGTATATATGTACCGTTCATTGTGCATTGAACAGTTCCACTATATTGGTGTAATGGAGATGCCTGATATGAAACGACCATGAAGTGGCAAAATAGCAAAATACTGTAATTTAGCTATTCCCCTTCTCTTGCTAGTCCTCCTCTGTTGAACGAGCTCCATTTACATTGGTTTACTATATGGTCCATAGTTTTGGTTACATGCCCACAATCGCAATGTGGCATGTGTCTTTACTATTCCATTCATGATGAAGATGTGTGCGTCAACCTAATGATGTTCTTGTACGGTTGATGGTTCCACCGTGTCTTCGAGGAATGTCAAAGCTAGGGGGTTTGATATTTGGGTCTAGGATAAGGTGTTTATTAGGGATGCTAGCGTTATTTCCGAGCTGGTTGCTATTCTAGGATGGTGCCAACCAGAGCTGAACGTTGAGCTCTTGGTTGGTGAAGGGTTGGTGCTTGTCGCTGGCAAGAACACGTGTGACACCTCTGAGGATATTTGGTGGCAAAATGTTCTCCAGAACAGGGAGCCAGAGGGTTGGTGTCTGTTTTAGTGTTCCAGTTATGATGCACATTACATTGTTTGTGTATATAGCAGTTTTGTGTATCAGCTCCCAGGCCAGGCTGGAGCACAACATATTGCCACTGAGTAGAACGATGAGAGGGTAGCAGTTCGCAGCACATAAGCTGAGAGCACCCTAGGTTGTTCCTGTACGTTTATGCAGCAGGGCCATTCTTGATTTGGTCTTTTCACGGATCTGGCTCATGTGGGGCTTGAAGGAGAGGCTTCTGTCCTTGATAACCCCTTTAGAGTAGGGTCACAGCACGCTGGGCTATCACATGACACATCAATGGTGGCATCTGCTGCTTGATTTTTGAGGTGGAAAGCACAAGTGATTTTGGAGGGATTTCTTAGGCGTCTGCAAGCAGTAACAAATATATTCCCAATGAAGTTTGATCAGCTGCTGAAGTATTAGCAATGTTTTGGGGGTGTGTGCCCTGCGCATAAAGGACTATGTCACCTGCACAGGAACTTTCGAGATGATGTACACGGCAGGGCACTTAAAGGTATGTTAAATCATTTCCGGTGTGAGGACTAAATTGTTCCAGTGCTAGTGAGGGAGGCTATTGTTCGTAATTATCTTGCAGCTGTATTTACCGGCGAGAGGTGTACCCTCAAAGTACTGTCGCTGAGCTCCACGTCGACTATTTGTGGAGTAAACCAGCATCGGATGATATTGGGTATCTTCAGCAGGCGGCCATGAGGCCCAAACGGTGTCAACGGCAGCAGAAGAGAGGTCAATCATGGCTGTGCCGCTTCTCTGTTGGCGCTGGAAACCATCTTCTAATGGGGGCGGTGAAGACAATGATCTGTTTACAGTAGCTGCTACAGCTATAAGAGATTTTTTATTTAGATCGCGTAAATATAAAAATGTGTCGTTAAACCCGCCACCACCCGACACAGACAACTAGTAAGCGTTGTAATGTAAACAGAACATGCCAATTCGTCACTCGTACAGCACACCAGTGTGTTTGAGAGCCAAGCCACAACATTTACAATCTGAGTATGACATTTCGCCAGTAATTACAACTAGCTTCATCAGGCGACAGACAGATTTGCTACGGCCAGTTCGAAATCCAGCTTGTTCGGGAGCTAAATATCAACAATAAGGTAAAAGTGCAGCCCTGCAATTGCTTACTGACACCATTGCTGATTGAAGGGCCTCGATTAGGAGATCTAGAGAGCCCTAGAAGATATTTTGGTCCAGTTCCACACTGGCCAGCAGTATAGAATGAGTAAATGTGGACAACATTCAGAGGTAGTCGAATTTTTTTTTATTTTTACAACTCCATTAGGGGTTCCAATAACAACATACAAGTGTGTATACGAGTGTGTGTGTTTGTGTATCAGTGTGTGCATGGGGGGCGGTGGTGTAGTAGTTGGTGCACTTCGTGATGAACCCTGCCACCAGAGTTCATTTCCAGTTCAAGGCCACCAACACCAGTGATGATATCTGAACTGGTCCTGGACCTCCCCTCGGTCGACTTGGCCCGAAATGAGTTCCTGGTGTTGTGTGTAAATATCCGTGCTGGAGAGAGAGGGCATGGTGTTGGCCACCCACCCCCTTGTGTTCCATGCCAGCCTTCCACAACACTTTTCCCCAACAGTCCGTATAGCTGCGTGTGTGAGTGTTTGCGTGTGCGTAGGTCTTCGTGTGTGTGAGTGTATGTAGTTTCATCTAACGGCTGGAGGTTTTGGGCATGGAGAAGACGTACACATTGGTTGTTTGTTGCCTGTTTTGTGCTTTGGTGATGTGAACCGTGCATCTGTTCATGGCGGAGTTCTGCTCAATGAAGCAAATGTCCTGTCGGCCTTTCATCTTGCGGTTGAAGGTGTGGTAAGTAACGGGGGTGTTGCGGGGTTGAATCTTTTTGTAGTATTCAAGTTTGTTGGCATATTTGCGAACGTATGCCCATTGGTCCACTTGGGTGTTTTCGTTGTGGCGGGAAAAGTGTATCTCCTTGTAGGGTTTCTGGAATCGTTGTCTAGTCGGATCGATGGCCTCGTAGACTTCAGGCTCCGGGTCTGGCTTGTATTCCTGCCGCTGCCAAATCGCCACCCGATTTATTTCAGAAGGTTGCAGGTCAATATCTTCATGAGCAACGTTTTCAATGGTGGCTGGAGATTTCGGAAGTCTTTTCTTCATTTTCCTTCGGACTTTTTTTAGTTTGTTTTTCAACGTATTCATGTTGCGACACACAGTCCTGATCTTCTTGCTGATGGGCGGTGACAGGTCCTTAGAAAAAAACAAACGCAAAGAAATGTTTTAGGAAAGGTATCATCAGTAGCAATGTTCTATCTCTAGCTGAATGGAAACTTCCAACATGCTATCTCCATCTCACAGGATCCCATGATACCACAATACATGAATATATTTACATTTTATAATTATATGCTTGCTGTCACCAGAGGAAGCTCTAGAGCAGGGGTGGGTAACGTCCGGCCCGCAGGCCGTATGAGGCCCGCAAATGCATATGGTCTGGCCCTGCCAAGGCAACCGCAGGTGGGACTCGAAATTCAATAAATCTAGGAGCAAACCTGGAAAAGCAGTTGCGAGTAGCAACATCATCAATACCAGCAAACATCATCACACGCCTCACCACAGAGAAGCAGACTCATGCCATCACATTAGAGGTGATTTAATTCAATGTTTGACACAATATAACAGGCTAATTTTTAAGTTGATAATTTTGTATGGCCTGCGAATGATGTTATAAATATCCAAATGGCCCTTGGCAGAAAAAAGGTTCCCCACCCCCGGCCTAGAGTGTAAGTGGACTCTTCTTCCACACTGACTAGATGTGTTTAAAGAGTTGGGAGGTACCAACACTAAACCCCACCACATACGACCTTCCAGTCGACTGTGGTTTACACATTCATCGTATGAATTTGCATTTCATCCATAATAGAGGTTTGTTTGGGTTATATCGCGTAAATATAAAAATGTGTCGTTAAACCCTCCACCACCCGACACAGACAACTAGTAAGGGTTGTAATGTAAACAGAACATGCCAATTCGTCACTCGTACAGCACAACGGTGTGTTTGAGAGCCAAGCCACAACATTTACAATCTGAGTATGACATTTCGCCAGTAATTACAACTAGCTTCATCAGGCGACAGACAGATTTGCTACGGCCAGTTCGAAATCCAGCTTGTTCGGGAGCTAAATATCAACAATAAGGTAAAAGTGCAGCCCTGCAATTGCTTACTGACACCATTGCTGATTGAAGGGCCTCGATTAGGAGATCTAGAGAGCCCTAGAAGATATTTTGGTCCAGTTCCACACTGGCCAGCAGTATAGAATGAGTAAATGTGGACAACATTCAGAGGTAGTCGAATTTTTTTTTATTTTTACAACTCCATTAGGGGTTCCAATAACAACATACAAGTGTGTATACGAGTGTGTGTGTTTGTGTATCAGTGTGTGCATGGGGGGCGGTGGTGTAGTAGTTGGTGCACTTCGTGATGAACCCTGCCACCAGAGTTCATTTCCAGTTCAAGGCCACCAACACCAGTGATCATATCTGAACTGGTCCTGGACCTCCCCTCGGTCGACTTGGCCCGAAATGAGTTCCTGGTGTTGTGTGTAAATATCCGTGCTGGAGAGAGAGGGCATGGTGTTGGCCACCCACCCCCTTGTGTTCCATGCCAGCCTTCCACAGCACTTTTCCCCAACAGTCCGTATAGCTGCGTGTGTGAGTGTTTGCGTGTGCGTAGGTCTCCGTGTGTGTGAGTGTATGTAGTTTCATCTAACGGCTGGAGGTTTTGGGCATGGAGAAGACGTACACATTGGTTGTTTGTTGCCTGTTTTGTGCTTTGGTGATGTGAACCGTGCATCTGTTCATGGCGGAGTTCTGCTCAATGAAGCAAATGTCCTGTCGGCCTTTCATCTTGCGGTTGAAGGTGTGGTAAGTAACGGGGGTGTTGCGGGGTTGAATCTTTTTGTAGTATTCAAGTTTGTTGGCATATTTGCGAACGTATGCCCATTGGTCCACTTGGGTGTTTTCGTTGTGGCGGGAAAAGTGTATCTCCTTGTAGGGTTTCTGGAATCGTTGTCCAGTCGGATCGATGGCCTCGTAGACTTCAGGCTCCGGGTCTGGCTTGTATTCCTGCCGCTGCCAAATCGCCACCCGATTTATTTCAGAAGGTTGCAGGTCAATATCTTCATGAGCAACGTTTTCAATGGTGGCTGGAGATTTCGGAAGTCTTTTCTTCATTTTCCTTCGGACTTTTTTTAGTTTGTTTTTCAACGTATTCATGTTGCAACACACAGTCCTGATCTTCTTGCTGATGGGCGGTGACAGGTCCTTAGAAAAAAACAAAAGCAAAGAAATGTTTTAGGAAAGGTATCATCAGTAGCAATGTTCTATCTCTAGCTGAATGGAAACTTCCAACACGCTATCTCCATCTCACAGGATCCCATGATACCACAATACATGAATATATTTACATTTTATAATTATATGCTTGCTGTCACCAGAGGAAGCTCTAGAGCAGGGGTGGGTAACGTCCGGCCCGCAGGCCGTATGACGCCCGCAAATTCATATGGTCTGGCCCTGCCAAGGCAACCGCAGGTGGGACTCGAAATTCTATAAATCTAGGAGCAAACCTGGAAAAGCAGTTGCGAGTAGCAACATCATCAATACCAGCAAACATCATCACACGCCTCACCAAAGAGAAGCAGACTCATGCCATCACATTAGAGGTGATTTAATTCAATGTTTGACACAATATAACAGGCTTATTTTTAAGTTGATAATTTTGTATGGCCTGCGAATGATGTTATAAATATCCAAATGGCCCTTGGCAGAAAAAAGGTTCCCCACCCCCGGCCTAGAGTGTAAGTGGACTCTTCTTCCACACTGACTAGATGTGTTTAAAGAGTTGGGAGGTACCAACACTAAACCCCACCACATACGACCTTCCAGTCGATTGTGGTTTACACATTCATCGTATGAACTTTGCATTTCATCCATAATAGAGGTTTGTTTGGGTTATATCGCGTAAATATATAAATGTGTCATTAAACCCGCCACCACCCGACACAGCCAATTAGTAAGGTTTGTCACGTAAACAGAACATGCCAATTCGTTACTAGTACAGCACAACGGTGTGTTGGAGAGCCAAGCCACAACATTTACAATCTGAGTATGACTCTTCGCCATTAATTACAACTAGTTGCATCAGGTGACAGCCAGATTCGTGGATGGGGGGGATTAATGAGTACATATTAAAGACTATGCATTCAATACCCTGTTGATTTGTGCATCATTGTAACTTTTCAATTGCAGCACTTCTTTAACATGTTTAATTCTTCCCTCAGCCAGGGCATTGAAAATGGGTCGTGGATGGGGATTCCAGCATGACAATGACCCAAAACACACGGCCAAGACAACAAAGGAGTGGCTCAAGAAGAAGCACATTTAGGTCCTGGAGTGGCCTAGCCAGTCTCCAGACCTTAATCTGTGGAGGGAGCTGAAGGTTCGAGTTGCCAAACGTCAGCCTCGAAACCTTAATTACTTGGAGATCTGCAAAGAGGAGTGGGACAAAATCCCTCCTGAGATGTGTGCAAACCTGGTGGCCAACTACAAGAAACGTCTGACCTCTGTAATTGCCAACAAGGGTTTTGCCACCAAGTACTAAGTCATGTTTTGCAGAGGGGTCAAATACTTATTTCCCTCATTAAAATGCAAATTAATTTATAACATTTTTGACATGCGTTTTTCTGTATTTTTTTTGTTGTTATTCTGCCTCTCACTGTTGAAATAAACCTACCATTAAAATTATAGACTGATCATTTCTATGTCAGTGGGCAAAGGTACAAAATCAGCAGGGGAGCAAATACTTTTTCCCTCACTGTATGAGCGTCTTGATGAGAGCAGATTTCTGCGCGGGGTGATGGTGTGACTGCATTCAGATAGGAGTCAATGTGCATTTGTTTTTTTTGGTAAACGCTGTGTGTTATTTTACCATTTCGACCACGTCCGAGCAGAATATTCAGAAATGGTAGAGTTCTACCAGCTTCCACTTCCATGATGAACTGCATTTCATGAGCAGTGTGCTAACCATTACAAAATGGCAGCGGGTCATCATAGCAGGTCATGTCAAACGCCAGTGGATATCCTGCTCAAATGAGCATTAAAGCAGAGATAGCAATTACACATTCCTATAGGATGTACTTGTTTGTTCATAGAGCAACCACTGTTGATTTCCCCACAAAGTGGTACTTATTTCATCAGACCCCGAGGGATTGAGTCATTCACGCTAAGCCTCCGAGCTGGTCTAAAAATCAAAAGCCAGGATTTGTTTTATTCAAACTATTTGCATTGGTGATGATGAGCTGTCCCCCTTACCTTTCGGGATTGCAGCCACAGCCAGACTTGCACGAAAAGCAAGATGCTGTTGACGATGTCATCGGGGTGGATGATCTTGGCATAATCGGATGCGGTCTGAAAACAAGACATTGACATTTCAGAGATTAGTTCATTGAAGGATTGGTCCATTATTTTAATTAACACGTTTTTTTCCTGCTAGACCTTGGGAATTATCTGCATGCAGGCACAAGTGTAAGGGTTTGTGCCAAGTCCAGACTTTCGCCATGATTTCGCCACGATTCAAGACCACATCTGGAGTACGTCAAGGATGCATGCTTGCACCGGCGCTGTTTTGTCAGGTAATCGACTGGATCATGTAAACATGACCCATGACCTTGGAGTCAAGATTGGCCGGCACCACTTCACTGACCTCGACTACGCTGATGATGCAGCCTTGTTTGTTGAGAAGCATCACACTTTCACACCAGTCCTCCAATATTTCCACAACAATGCAATAAAAATGGGACTAACTGTTTCATGGCAGAAAACAAAAGTCCAGAAGTTTAACACGTAGGCTTTTCGCAACCAATATTATTCATAATAAAGGTTTTTGGGTTAGATCGGGTTATTTATAAATGTGTCGAAACCCTCCACCACCCGACACGGCCAATCAGCAAAATAAAGTGTCACGTTGACAAAAGACAATTAGTTCACTACTTTAGCCCACCGGTGTGTTGAAGAGTGAATCCACAACATTTACAGTTTGAATACGACGTTTCGCTGGTAATTACATCCAGCATAATCGGGCAATTCGCCAGAATGGTAAAGCCCTCACTTGCTCTCGGTCTTAAATAGAGCAGCAGGGTGACTTCATCATTTAACTCATTTCAGGTGCAGTGAATTGAGGCGGAGGGGGGGGTATTGTAATTATATTATCGATTGGCAATCAGTCAATGGTTATGATTAGTAGTGTTAGGGGCCGTCCATAAATGACGTCACGCGATTTTGGACGATTTTTTACATACCCCCCCCATCGTCACACGGCGTACTTAATCTGCCGCTGTACACTGTTGTAGGACCAAACATTTAATAAAAAGACGATTTAATTAAGTAGAACGTGTTGTCTATATTTATTTAAAGTTGCGCATTTTGATGTGACGTCACATTTCTCACCCCCCCCCCCGTCACACATCGTCACAAATGTCTGACTCCCCCCCCCCCCCAGGTGCGTGACGTCATCTATGGACGGCCCCTTAGTGCTTGATACCTGCGTGTGCCGAGGGTAGAAATACTCGCCCGATCTTCGGGTTACAGGATGAGGATGACTTCACGAGGAAAGTTCGAGAGAGAGACACAGTGATGTCGTCAGGGATGTCAAGACAAGATTGAAACGAGAGTAAATTCCACGTTTGCAGTACTGGTATGGTATGGATTTCTTTTTATTGAACAGACATTTGCTGAGGAAGATGCATGCATTTAAAAAAAAGTTATTTTCACCTCAAGAAACCTCCCAGGATATCTCAATTTTGCTGAATTGAATATTGTCTGGGGTGGTGCTAAAAGTAATATGAAATGTTCCTGGTAAAGTGTAAAAAAAAAACGCGACTGAGTTTTTCTTTTCACGTTCAACCCTTCGCAAATTGAAGTGCTGCAATAAAACAGCACTTAGCGAATACCAGCAAATAATTAGTAGCTATTTACATTCTAGATTTAAAGCTTTCGTGACTGCTAGGATCCATACTCTTTGGTTCTATTGGGTAAAGTCACGTAGGTGAAAATAAAATAACAAAAAATCACGACGTTTCGGCCACAACACAAGCGGCCTTCATCAGGTGAAGGGACGAGACTGTCTGGAGGACAGCGCTGGAGTGAGAGAAGCCACGCTTAGATCACGACCTTTAAGCTGTCAAGGCGCTTTGTTTTCTTCTCACACAGCTTAAAGGTCGTGATCTAAGCGTGGCTTCTCTCACTCCAGCGCTGTCCTCCAGACAGTCTCGTCCCTTCACCTGATGAAGGCCGCTTGTGTTGTGGCCGAAACGTCGTGATTTTTTGTTATTTTATTTTCACCTACGTGACTTTACCCAATAGAACCAAATAGTATAGCTATTTACATGTTTGGCCGTTTCAACCTTTCTAGCTACGCATCCTAAACTTGCAAAAAATAACTTGTTGTGAAAACACAATTGATGTTTTAATCAAATCGCAATCACAAATATCACCATACTAAATTGTTGAATATTTTATTCGAAAGCTCATTGCATGTTGTTTAATTTATGTACATATGGCCTCACGTGGTATACTGTATATGTGTACCGTTCATTGTGCATTGAACAGTTCCACTATATTGGTGTAATGGAGATGCCTGATATGAAACGACCATGAAGTGGCAAAATACCAAAATGCTGTCATTTAGCTATTCCCCTTCTCTTGCTATTCCTCCTCTGTTGAAGGAGCTCCATTTACATTGGTTTACTATATGGTCCATAGTTTTGGTTACATGCCCAAAATCGCAATGTGGCATGTGTCTTTACTATTCCATTCATGATGAAGATGTGTGCGTCAACCTAATGATGTTCTAGTACGGTTGATGGTTCCACCGTGTCTTCGAGGAATGTCAAAGCTAGGAGGTTTGATATTTGGGTCTAGCATAAGGTGTTTATTATGGATGCTAGCGTTATTTCGGAGCTGGATTGTATTCTAGGATGGTGCCAACCAAGAGCTGAACGTTGAGCTCTTGGTTGGTGAAGGGTTGGTGCTTGTCGTTGGCAAGAACACGTGTGACACCTCTGAGGATATTTGGTGGCAAAATGTTCTCCAGAACAGGGAGCCAGAGGGTTGGTGTCTGTTTTAGTGTTCCAGTTATGATGCACATTACATTGTTTGTGTATATAGCAGTTTTGTGTATCAGCTCCCAGGCCAGGCTGGAGCACAACATATTGCCACTGAGTAGAACGATGAGAGGGTAGCAGTTCGCAGCACATAAGCTGAGAGCACCCTAGGTTGTTCCTGTACGTTTATGCAGCAGGGCCATTCTTGATTTGGTCTTTTCACGGATCTGGCTCATGTGGGGCTTGAAGGAGAGGCTTCTGTCCTTGATAACCCCTTTAGAGTAGGGTCACAGCACGCTGGGCTATCACATGACACATCAATGGTGGCATCTGCTGCTTGATTTTTGAGGTGGAAAGCACAAGTGATTTTGGAGGGATTTCTTAGGCGTCTGCATGCAGTAACAAATATATTCCCAATGAAGTTTGATCAGCTGCTGAAGTATTAGCAATGTTTTGGGGGTGTGTGCCCTGCGCATAAAGGACTATGTCACCTGCACAGGGACTTTCGAGATGATGTACACGGCAGGGCACTTAAAGGTATGTTAAATCATTTCCGGTGTGAGGACTAAATTGTTCCAGTGCTAGTGAGGGAGGCTATTGTTCGTAATTATCTTGCAGCTGTATTTACCAGCGAGAGGTGTACCCTCAAAGTACTGTCGCTGAGCTCCACGTCGACTATTTGTGGAGTAAACCAGCATCGGATGATATTGGGTATCTTCAGCAGGCGGCCATGAGGCCCAAACGGTGTCAACGGCAGCAGCAGAGAGGTCAATCATGGCTGTGCCGCTTCTCTGTTGGCGCTGGAAACCATCTTCTAATGGGGCGGTGAAGACAATGATCTGTTTACAGTAGCTGCTACAGCTATAAGAGATTTTTTATTTAGATCGCGTAAATATAAAAATGTGTCGTTAAACCCGCCACCACCCGACACAGACAACTAGTAAGGGTTGTAATGTAAACAGAACATGCCAATTCGTCACTCGTACAGCACACCAGTGTGTTTGAGAGCCAAGCCACAACATTTACAATCTGAGTACGACATTTCGCCAGTAATTACAACTAGCTTCATCAGGCGACAGCCAGATTTGCTACGGCCAGTTCGAAATCCAGCTTGTTCGGGAGCTAAATATCAACAATAAGGTAAAAGTGCAGCCCTGCAATTGCTTACTGACACCATTGCTGGTTGAAGGGCCTCGATTAGGAGATCTAGAGAGCCCTAGAAGATATTTTGGTCCAGTTCCACACTGGCCAGCAGTATAGAATGAGTAAATGTGGACAACATTCAGAGGTAGTCGAATTTTTTTTTATTTTTACAACTCCATTAGGGGTTCCAATAACAACATACAAGTGTGTATACGAGTGTGTGTGTTTGTGTATCAGTGTGTGCACGGGGGGCGGTGGTGTAGTAGTTGGTGCAGTTCAAGGCCACCAACACCAGTGATGATATCTGAACTGGTCCTGGACCTCCCCTCGGTCGACTTGGCCCGAAATGAGTTCCTGGAGTTGTGTGTAAATGTCCGTGCTGGAGAGAGAGGGCATGGTGTTGGCCACCCATCCCCTTGTGTTCCATGCCAGCCTTCCACAGCACTTTTCCCCAACAGTCCGTATAGCTGCGTGTGTGAGTGTTTGCGTGTGCGTAGGTCTCCGTGTGTGTGAGTGTATGTAGTTTCATCTAACGGCTGGAGGTTTTGGGCATGGAGAAAACGTACACATTGGTTGTTTGTTGCCCGTTTCGTGCTTTGGTGATGTGAACCGTGCATATGTTCATGGCGGAGTTCTCCTCAATGAAGCAAATGTCCTGTCGGTCTTTCATCTTGCGGTTGAAGGTGTGGTAAGTAACGGGGGTGTTGCGGGGTTGAATCTTTTTGTAGTATTCAAGTTTGTTGGCATATTTGCGAATGTATGCCCATTGGTCCACTTGGGTGTTTTCGTTGTGGCGAGAAAAGTGTATCTCCTTGTAGGGTTTCTGGAATCGTTGTCCAGTCGGATCGATGGCCTCGTAGACTTCAGGCTCCGGGTCTGGCTTGTATTCCTGCCGCTGCCAAATCGCCACCCGATTTATTTCAGAAGGTTGCAGGTCAATATCTTCATGAGCAACGTTTTCAATGGTGGCTGGAGATTTCGGAAGTCTTTTCTTCATTTTCCTTCGGACTTTTTTTAGTTTGTTTTTCAACGTATTCATGTTGCGACACACAGTCCTGATCTTCTTGCTGATGGGCAGTGACAGGTCCTTAGAAAAAAACAAAAGCAAAGAAATGTTTTAGGAAAGGTATCATCAGTAGCAATGTTCTATCTCTAGCTGAATGGAAACATCCAACATGCTATCTCCATCTCACAGGATCCCATGATACCACAATACATGAATATATTTACATTTTATAATTATATGCTTGCTGTCACCAGAGGAAGCTCTAGAGCAGGGGTGGGTAACGTCCGGCCCGCAGGCCGTATGAGGCCCGCAAATTCATATGGTCTGGCCCTGCCAAGGCAACCGCAGGTGGGACTCGAAATTCAATAAATCTAGGAGCAAACCTGGAAAAGCAGTTGCGAGTAGCAACATCATCAATACCAGCAAACATCATCACACGCCCCACCAAAGAGAGGCAGACTCATGCCATCACATTAGAGGTGATTTAATTCAATGTTTTACACAATATAACAGGCTAATTTTTAAGTTGATAATTTTGTATGGCCTGCGAATGATGTTATAAATATCCAAATGGCCCTTGGCAGAAAAAAGGTTCCCCACCCCCGGCCTAGAGTGTAAGTGAACTCTTCTTCCACACTGACTAGATGTGTTTAAAGAGTTGGGAGGTACCAACACTAAACCCCACCACATACGACCTTCCAGTCGACTGTGGTTTACACATTCATCGTATGAATTTGCATTTCATCCATAATAGAGGTTTGTTTGGGTTATATCGCGTAAATATATAAATGTGTCATTAAACCCGCCACCACCCGACACAGCCAATTAGTAAGGTTTGTCACGTAAACAGAAGATGCCAATTCGTTACTAGTACAGCACAACGGTGTGTTGGAGAGCCAAGCCACAACATTTACAATCTGAGTATGACTCTTCGCCAGTAATTACAACTAGTTTCATCAGGTGACAGCCAGATTCGTGGATGGGGGGGATTAATGAATACATATTAAAGACTATGCATTCAATACCCTGTTGATTTGTGCATCATTGTAACTTTTCAATTGCAGCACTTCTTTAACATGTTTAATTTCACTTCTCAGACTATCAACTTTTTTAGCCCAATGTACAGTGAGGGAAAAAAGTATTTGATCCCCTGCTGATTTTGTACGTTTGCCCACTGACAAAGAAATGATCAGTCTATAATTTTAATGGTAGGTTTATTTGAACAGTGAGAGACAGAATAACAACAAAAAAAATACAGAAAAACGCATGTCAAAAATGTTATAAATTGATTTGCATTTTAATGAGGGAAATAAGTATTTGACCCCTCTGCAAAACATGACTTAGTACTTGGTGGCAAAACCCTTGTTGGCAATTACAGAGGTCAGACTTTTCGTGTAGTTGGCCACCAGGTTTGCACACATCTCAGGAGGGATTTTGTCCCACTCCTCTTTGCAGATCTCCAAGTAATTAAGGTTTCGAGGCTGACGTTTGGCAACTCGAACCTTCAGCTCCCTCCACAGATTAAGGTCTGGAGACCGGCTAGGCCACTCCAGGACCTAAATGTGCTTCTTCTTGAGCCACTCCTTTGTTGCCTTGGCCGTGTGTTTTGGGTCATTGTCATGCTGGAATCCCCATCCACGACCCATTTTCAATGCCCTGGCTGAGGGAAGGAGGTTCTCACCCAAGATTTAAAGGTACATGGCCCCGTCCATCGTCCTTTTGATGCGGTGAAGTTGTCCTGTCCCCTTAGCAGAAAAACACCCCCAAAGCTTAATGTTTCCACCTCCATGTTTGACGGTGGGGATGGTGTTCTTGGGGTAATAGGCAGCATTCCTCCTCCTCCAAATACGGCGAGTTGAGTTGATGCCAAAGAGCTCTATTTTGGTCTCATCTGACCACAACACTTTCACCCAGTTGTCCTCTGAATCATTCAGATGTTCATTGGCAAACTTCAAACGGGCATGTATATGTGCTTTCTTGAGCAGGGGAACCTTGCGGGCGCTGCAGGATTTCAGTCCTTCACGGCGTAGTGTGTTACCAATTGTTTTCTTGGTGACTATGGTCCCAGCTGCCTTGAGATCATTGACAAGATCCTCCCGTATAGTTCTGGGCTGATTCCTCACCGTTCTCATAATCATTGCAACTCCATGAGGTGAGATCTTGCATGGAGCCCCAGGCCGAGGAAGATTGATAGTTCTTTTGTGTTTCTTCCATTTGCGAATAATCGCACCAACTGTTGTCACCTTCTCACCAAGCTGCTTGGCAATCGTCTTGTAGTCCATTCCAGCTTTGTGTAGGTCTACAATCTTATCTCTGACATCCTTGGAGAGCTCTTTGGTCTTGGTCATAGTGGAGAGTTTGGAATCCGATTGATTAATTGCTTCTGTGGACAGGTGTCTTTTATACAGGTAACAAGCTGAGATTAGGAGCACTCCCTTTAAGAGTGTGCTCCTAATCTCAGCTCGTTACCTGTATAAAAGACACCTGGGAGCCAGAAATCTTTCTGATTGAGAGGGGGTCAAATACTTATTTCCCTCATTAAAATGCAAATAAATGTATAACATTTTTGACATGCGTTTTTCTATATTTTTGTTGTTGTTATTCTGCCTCTCACTGTTGAAATAAACCTACCATTAAAATTATAGACTGATCATTTCTATGTCAGTGGGCAAAGGTACAAAATCAGCAGGGGAGCAAATACTTTTTCCCTCACTGTATGAGCGTCTTGATGAGAGCAGATTTCTGCGCGGGGTGATGGTGTGACTGCATTCAGATAGGAGTCAATGTGCATTTGTTTTTTTTGGTAAACGCTGTGTGTTATTTTACCATTTCGACCACGTCCGAGCAGAATATTCAGAAATGGTAGAGTTCTACCAGCTTCCACTTCCATGATGAACTGCATTTCATGAGCAGTGTGCTAACCATTACAAAATGGCAGCGGGTCATCATAGCAGGTCATGTCAAACGCCAGTGGATATCCTGCTCAAATGAGCATTAAAGCAGAGATAGCAATTACACATTCCTATTGGATGTACTTGTTTGTTCATAGAGCAACCACTGTTGATTTCCCCACAAAGTGGTACTTATTTCATCAGACCCCGAGGGATTGAGTCATTCACGCTAAGCCCCCGAGCTGGTCTAAAAATCAAAAGCCAGGATTTGTTTTATTCAAACTAATTGCATTGGTGATGATGAGCTGTCCCCCTTACCTTTCGGGATTGCAGCCACAGCCAGACTTGCACGAAAAGCAAGATGCTGTTGACGATGTCATCGGGGTGGATGATCTTGGCATAATCGGATGCGGTCTGAAAACAAGACATTGACATTTCAGAGATTAGTTCATTGAAGGATTGGTCCATTATTTTAATTAACACGTTTTTTTCCTGCTAGACCTTGGGAATTATCTGCATGCAGGCACAAGTGTAAGGGTTTGTGCCAAGTCCAGACTTTCTCCATGATTTCGCCACGATTCAAGACCACATCTGGAGTACGTCAAGGATGCATGCTTGCACCGGCGCTGTTTTGTCAGGTAATCGACTGGATCATGTAAACATGACCCATGACCTTGGAGTCAAGATTGGCCAGCACCACTTCACTGACCTCGACTACGCTGATGATGCAGCCTTGTTTGTTGAGAAGCATCACACTTTCACGCCAGTCCTCCAATATTTCCACAACAATGCAATAAAAATGGGACTGTTTCATGGCAGAAAACAAAAGTCCAGAAGTTTAACACGTAGGCTTTCGCGACCAATATTATTCAGAATAAAGGTTTTTGGGTTAGATCGGGTTATTTATAAATGTGTCGAAACCCTCCACCACCCGACACGGCCAATCAGCAAAATATAGTGTCACGTTGACAAAAGACAATTAGTTCACTACTTTAGCCCACCGGTGTGTTGAAGAGTGAATCCACAACATTTACAGTTTGAATACGACGTTTCGCTGGTAATTACATCCAGCATAATCGGGCAATTCGCCAGAATGGTAAAGCCCTCACTTGCTCTCGGTCTTAAATAGAGCAGCAGGGTGACTTCATCATTTAACTCATTTCAGGTGCAGTGAATTGAGGCGGAGGGGGGGGGTATTGTAATTATATAATCGATTGGCAATCAGTCAATGGTTATGATTAGTAGTGTTAGGGGCCGTCCATAAATGACGTCACGCGATTTTGGACGATTTTTTACATACCCCCCCCCCCCCATCGTCACACGGCGCACTTAATCTGCCGCTGTACACTGTTGTAGGACCAAACATTTAATAAAAAGACGATTTAATTAAGTAGAACGTGTTGTCTATATTTATTTAAAGTTGCGCATTTTGATGTGACGTCACATTTCTCACCCCCCCCCCCGTCACACATCGTCACAAATGTCTGACCCCCCCCCCCCAGGTGCGTGACGTCATCTATGGACGGCCCCTTAGTGCTTGATACCTGCGTGTGCCGAGGGTAGAAATACTCGCCCGATCTTCGGGTTACAGGATGAGGATGACTTCACGAGGAAAGTTCGAGAGAGAGACACAGTGATGTCGTCAGGGATGTCAAGACAAGATTGAAACGAGAGTAAATTCCACGTTTGCAGTACTGGTATGGTATGGATTTATTTTTATTGAACAGACATTTGCTGAGGAAGATGCATTTATTAAAAAAAAGTTATTTTCACCTCAAGAAACCTCCCAGGATATCTCAATTTTGCTGAATTGAATATTGTCTGGGGTGGTGCTAAAAGTAATACGAAATGTTCCTGGTAAAGTGTAAAAAAAAACGCGAATGAGTTTTTCTTTTCACGTTCAACCTTTCGCAAATTGAAGTGCTGCAATAAAACAGCACTTAGCGAATACCAGCAAATAATTAGTAGCTGTTTACATTCTAGATTTAAAGCTTTCGTGACTGCTAGGATCCATACTCTTTGGTTCTATTGGGTAAAGTCACGTAGGTGAAAATAAAATAACAAAAAATCACGACGTTTCGGCCACAACACAAGCGGCCTTCATCAGGTGAAGGGACGAGACTGTCTGGAGGACAGCGCTGGAGTGAGAGAAGCCACGCTTAGATCACGACCTTTAAGCTGTCAAGGCGCTTTGTTTTCTTGTCACACAGCTTAAAGGTCGTGATCTAAGCGTGGCTTCTCTCACTCCAGCGCTGTCCTCCAGACAGTCTCGTCCCTTCACCTGATGAAGGCCGCTTGTGTTGTGGCCGAAACGTCGTGATTTTTTGTTATTTTATTTTCACCTACGTGACTTTACCCAATAGAACCAAAGAGTATAGCTATTTACATGTTTGGCCGTTTTAACCTTTCTAGCTACGCATCCTAAACTTGCAAAAAATAACTTGTTGTGAAAACACAATTGATGTTTTAATCAAATCGCAATCACAAATATCACCATACTAAATTGTTGAATATTTTATTCGAAAGCTCATTGCATGTTGTTTAATTTATGTACATATGGCCTCACGTGGTATACTGTATATATGTACCGTTCATTGTGCATTGAACAGTTCCACTATATTGGTCTAATGGAGATGCCTGATATGAAACGACCATGAAGTGGCAAAATACCAAAATGCTGTCATTTAGCTATTCCCCTTCTCTTGCTATTCCTCCTTTGTTGAAGGTGCTCCATTTACATTGGTTTACTATATGGTCCATAGTTTTGGTTACATGCCCACAATCGCAATGTGGCATGTGTCTTTACTATTCCATTCATGATGAAGATGTGTGCGTCAACCTAATGATGTTCTAGTACGGTTGATGGTTCCACCGTGTCTTCGAGGAATGTCAAAGCTAGGAGGTTTGATATTTGGGTCTAGGATAAGGTGTTTATTATGGATGCTAGCGTTATTTCGGAGCTGGATGCTATTCTAGGATGGTGCCAACCAAGAGCTGAACGTTGAGCTCTTGGTTGGTGAAGGGTTGGTGCTTGTCGTTGGCAAGAACACGTGTGACACCTCTGAGGATATTTGGTGGCAAAATGTTCTCCAGAACAGGGAGCCAGAGGGTTGGTGTCTGTTTTAGTGTTCCAGTTATGATGCACATTACATTGTTTGTGTATATAGAAGTTTTGTGTATCAGCTCCCAGGCCAGGCTGGAGCACAACATATTGCCACTGAGTAGAACGATGAGAGGGTAGCAGTTCGCAGCACATAAGCTGAGAGCACCCTAGGTTGTTCCTGTACGTTTATGCAGCAGGGCCATTCTTGATTTGGTCTTTTCACGGATCTGGCTCATGTGGGGCTTGAAGGAGAGGCTTCTGTCCTTGATAACCCCTTTAGAGTAGGGTCACAGCACGCTGGGCTATCGCATGACACATCAATGGTGGCATCTGCTGCTTGATTTTTGAGGTGGAAAGCACAAGTGATTTTGGAGGGATTTCGTAGGCGTCTGCATGCAGTAACAAATATATTCCCAATGAAGTTTGATCAGCTGCTGAAGTATTAGCAATGTTTTGGGGGTTTGTGCCCTGCGCATAAAGGACTATGTCACCTGCACAGGAACTTTCGAGATGATGTACACGGCAGGGCACTTAAAGGTATGTTAAATCATTTCCGGTGTGAGGACTAAATTGTTCCAGTGCTAGTGAGGGAGGCTATTGTTCGTAATTATCTTGCAGCTGTATTTACCAGCGAGAGGTGTACCCTCAAAGTACTGTCGCTGAGCTCCACTTTGACTATTTGTGGAGTAAACCAGCATCGGATGATATTGGGTATCTTCAGCAGGCGGCCATGAGGCCCAAACGGTGTCAACGGCAGCAGCAGAGAGGTCAATCATGGCTGTGCCGCTTCTCTGTTGGCGCTGGAAACCATCTTCTCATGGGGGCGGTGAAGACAATGATCTGTTTACAGTAGCTGCTACAGCTATAAGAGATTTTTTTATTTAGATCGCGTAAATATAAAAATGTGTCGTTAAACCCGCCACCACCTGACACAGACAACTAGTAAGGGTTGTAATGTAAACAGAACATGCCAATTCGTCACTCGTACAGCACACCAGTGTGTTTGAGAGCCAAGCCACAACATTTACAATCTGAGTACGACATTTCGCCAGTAATTACAACTAGCTTCATCAGGCGACAGCCAGATTTGCTACGGCCAGTTCGAAATCCAGCTTGTTCGGGAGCTAAATATCAACAATAAGGTAAAAGTGCAGCCCTGCAATTGCTTACTGACACCATTGCTGGTTGAAGGGCCTCGATTAGGAGATCTAGAGAGCCCTAGAAGATATTTTGGTCCAGTTCCACACTGGCCAGCAGTATAGAATGAGTAAATGTGGACAACATTCAGAGGTAGTCGAATTTTTTTTTATTTTTACAACTCCATTAGGGGTTCCAATAACAACATACAAGTGTGTATACGAGTGTGTGTGTTTGTGTATCAGTGTGTGCACGGGGGGCGGTGGTGTAGTAGTTGGTGCACTTCGCGATGAACCCTGCCACCAGAGTTAATTTCCAGTTCAAGGCCACCAACACCAGTGATGATATCTGAACTGGTCCTGGACCTCCCCTCGGTCGACTTGGCCCGAAATGAGTTCCTGGAGTTGTGTGTAAATGTCCGTGCTGGAGAGAGAGGGCATGGTGTTGGCCACCCACCCCCTTGTGTTCCATGCCAGCCTTCCACAGCACTTTTCCCCAACAGTCCGTATAGCTGCGTGTGTGAGTGTTTGCGTGTGCGTAGGTCTCCGTGTGTGTGAGTGTATGTAGTTTCATCTAACGGCTGGAGGTTTTGGGCATGGAGAAGACGTACACATTGGTTGTTTGTTGCCCGTTTCGTGCTTTGGTGATGTGAACCGTGCATCTGTTCATGGCGGAGTTCTCCTCAATGAAGCAAATGTCCTGTCGGTCTTTCATCTTGCGGTTGAAGGTGTGGTAAGTAACGGGGGTGTTGCGGGGTTGAATCTTTTTGTAGTATTCAAGTTTGTTGGCATATTTGCGAATGTATGCCCATTGGTCCACTTGGGTGTTTTCGTTGTGGCGGGAATAGTGTATCTCCTTGTAGGGTTTCTGGAATCGTTGTCCAGTCGGATCGATGGCCTCGTAGACTTCAGGCTCCGGGTCTGGCTTGTATTCCTGCCGCTGCCAAATCGCCACCCGATTTATTTCAGAAGGTTGCAAGTCAATATCTTCATGAGCAACGTTTTCAATGGTGGCTGGAGATTTCGGAAGTCTTTTCTTCATTTTCCTTCGGACTTTTTTTAGTTTGTTTTTCAACGTATTCATGTTGCGACACACAGTCCTGATCTTCTTGCTGATGGGCGGTGACAGGTCCTTAGAAAAAAACAAAAGCAAAGAAATGTTTTAGGAAAGGTATCATCAGTAGCAATGTTCTATCTCTAGCTGAATGGAAACATCCAACATGCTATCTCCATCTCACAGGATCCCATGATACCACAATACATGAATATATTTACATTTTATAATTATATGCTTGCTGTCACCAGAGGAAGCTCTAGAGCAGGGGTGGGTAACGTCCGGCCCGCAGGCCGTATGAGGCCCGCAAATTCATATGGTCTGGCCCTGCCAAGGCTACCGCAGGTGGGACTCGAAATTCAATAAATCTAGGAGCAAACCTGGAAAAGCAGTTGCGAGTAGCAACATCATCAATACCAGCAAACATCATCACACGCCCCACCAAAGAGAGGCAGACTCATGCCATCACATTAGAGGTGATTTAATTCAATGTTTGACACAATATAACAGGCTAATTTTTAAGTTGATAATTTTGTATGGCCTGCGAATGATGTTATAAATATCCAAATGGCCCTTGGCAGAAAAAAGGTTCCCCACCCCCGGCCTAGAGTGTAAGTGGACTCTTATTCCACACTGACTAGATGTGTTTAAAGAGTTGGGAGGTACCAACACTAAACCCCACCACATACGACCTTCCAGTCGATTGTGGTTTACACATTCATCGTATGAACTTTGCATTTCATCCATAATAGAGGTTTGTTTGGGTTATATCGCGTAAATATATAAATGTGTCATTAAACCCGCCACCACCCCGACACAGCCAATTAGTAAGGTTTGTCACGTAAACAGAAGATGCCAATTCGTTACTAGTACAGCACAACGGTGTGTTGGAGAGCCAAGCCACAACATTTACAATCTGAGTATGACTCTTCGCCAGTAATTACAACTAGTTTCATCAGGTGACAGCCAGATTCGTGGATGGGGGGGATTAATGAATACATATTAAAGACTATGCATTCAATACCCTGTTGATTTGTGCATCATTGTAACTGTTCAATTGCAGCACTTCTTTAACATGTTTAATTTCACTTCTCAGACTATCAACTTTCTTAGCCCGATGTACAGTGAGGGAAAAAAGTATTTGATCCCCTGCTGATTTTGTATGTTTGCCCATTGACAAAGAAATGATCAGTCTATAATTTTAATGGTAGGTTTATTTGAACAGTGAGAGACAGAATAACAACAAAAAAATCCAGAAAAACGCATGTCAAAAATGTTATAAATTGATTTGCATTTTAATGAGGGAAATAAGTATTTGACCCCTCTGCAAAACATGACTTAGTACTTGGTGGCAAAACCCTTGTTGGCAATTACAGAGGTCAGACGTTTCTTGTAGTTGGCCACCAGGTTTGCACACATCTCAGGAGGGATTTTGTCCCACTCCTCTTTGCAGATCTCCAAGTCATTAAGGTTTCGAGGCTGACGTTTGGCAACTCGAACCTTCAGCTCCCTCCACAGATTAAGGTCTGGAGACCGGCTAGGCCACTCCAGGACCTAAATGTGCTTCTTCTTGAGCCACTCCTTTGTTGCCTTGGCCGTGTGTTTTGGGTCATTGTCATGCTGGAATCCCCATCCACGACCCATTTTCAATGCCCTGGCTGAGGGAAGGAGGTTCTCACCCAAGATTTGAAGGTACATGGCCCCGTCCATCGTCCCTTTGATGCGGTGAAGTTGTCCTGTCCCCTTAGCAGAAAAACACCCCCAAAGCTTAATGTTTCCACCTCCATGTTTGACGGTGGGGATGGTGTTCTTGGGGTAATAGGCAGCATTCCTCCTCCTCCAAACACGGCGAGTTGAGTTGATGCCAAAGAGCTCTATTTTGGTCTCATCTGACCACAACACTTTCACCCAGTTGTCCTCTGAATCATTCAGATGTTCATTGGCAAACTTCAAACGGGCATGTATATGTGCTTTCTTGAGCAGGGGGACCTTGCGGGCGCTGCAGGATTTCAGTCCTTCACGGCGTAGTGTGTTACCAATTGTTTTCTTGGTGACTATGGTCCCAGCTGCCTTGACATCATTGACAAGATCCTCCCGTGTAGTTCTGGGCTGATTCCTCACCGTTCTCATAATCATTGCAACTCCATGAGGTGAGATCTTGCATGGAGCCCCAGGCCGAGGAAGATTTACAGTTCTTTTGTGTTTCTTCCATTTGCGAATAATCGCACCAACTGTTGTCACCTTCTCACCAAGCTGCTTGGCAATCGTCTTGTAGTCCATTCCAGCCTTGTGTAGGTCTACAGTCTTATCTCTGACATCCTTGGAGAGCTCTTTGGTCTTGGTCATGGTGGAGAGTTTGGAATCCGATTGATTAATTGCTTCTGTGGACAGGTGTCTTTTATACAGGTAGCAAGCTGAGATTAGGAGCACTCCCTTTAAGAGTGTGCTCCTAATCTCAGCTCGTTACCTGTATAAAAGACACCTGGGAGCCAGAAATCTTTCTGATTGAGAGGGGGTCAAATACTTATTTCCCTCATTAAAATGCAAATAAATTTATAACATTTTTGACATGCGTTTTTCTGGATTTTTGTTGTTGTTATTCTGCCTCTCACTGTTGAAATAAACCTACCATTAAAATTATAGACTGATCATTTCTTTGTCAGTGGGCAAAGGTACAAAATCAGCAGGGGAGCAAATACTTTTTCCCTCACTGTATGAGCGTCTTGATGAGAGCAGATTTCTACGCGGGGTGATGGTGTGACTGCATTCAGATAGGAGTCAATGTGCATTTGTTTTTTTTGGTAAACGCTGTGTGTTATTTTACCATTTCGACCACGTCCGAGCAGAATATTCAGAAATGGTAGAGTTCTACCAGCTTCCACTTCCATGATGAACTGCATTTCATGAGCAGTGTGCTAACCATTACAAAATGGCAGCGGGTCATCATAGCAGGTCATGTCAAACGCCAGTGGATATCCTGCTCAAATGAGCATTAAAGCAGAGATAGCAATTACACATTCCTATAGGATGTACTTGTTTGTTCATAGAGCAACCACTGTTGATTTCCCCACAAAGTGGTACTTATTTCATCAGACCCCGAGGGATTGAGTCATTCACGCTAAGCCTCCGAGCTGGTCTAAAAATCAAAAGCCAGGATTTGTTTTATTCAGACTAATTGCATTGGTGATGATGAGCTGTCCCCCTTACCTTTCGGGATTGCAGCCACAGCCAGACTTGCACGAAAAGCAAGATGCTGTTGACGATGTCATCGGGGTGGATGATCTTGGCATAATCGGATGCGGTCTGAAAACAAGACATTGACATTTCAGAGATTAGTTCATTGAAGGATTGGTCCATTATTTTAATTAACACGTTTTTTCCTGCTAGACCTTGGGAATTATCTGCATGCAGGCACAAGTGTAAGGGTTTGTGCCAAGTCCAGACTTTCGCCATGATTTCGCCACGATTCAAGACCACATCTGGAGTACGTCAAGGATGCATGCTTGCACCGGCGCTGTTTTGTCAGGTAATCGACTGGATCATGTAAACATGACCCATGACCTTGGAGTCAAGATTGGCCGGCACCACTTCACTGACCTCGACTACGCTGATGATGCAGCCTTGTTTGTTGAGAAGCATCACACTTTCACACCAGTCCTCCAATATTTCCACAACAATGCAATAAAAATGGGACTAACTGTTTCATGGCAGAAAACAAAAGTCCAGAAGTTTAACACGTAGGCTTTCGCGACCAATATTATTCATAATAAAGGTTTTTGGGTTAGATCGGGTTATTTATAAATGTGTCGAAACCGTCCACCACCCGACACGGCCAATCAGCAAAATAAAGTGTCACGTTGACAAAAGACAATTAGTTCACTACTTTAGCCCACCGGTGTGTTGAAGAGTGAATCCACAACATTTACAGTTTGAATATGACGTTTCGCTGGTAATTACATCCAGCATAATCGGGCAATTCGCCAGAATGGTAAAGCCCTCACTTGCTCTCGGTCTTAAATAGAGCAGCAGGGTGACTTCATCATTTAACTCATTTCAGGTGCAGTGAATTGAGGCGGAGGGGGGGGGGGTATTGTAATTATATAATCGATTGGCAATCAGTCAATGGTTATGATTAGTAATGAGTTGTAGATTGGTAATTAGTTGTAAGGTGTGTTATTGTGATTATATGCTACATTAGTAATCCGTTAATGTGTTTCCCTTATAAGGAATTGTAATATGTATTATTTAATAATACGCTTCCAAGCCGCACTAAGCCTATAGCTATCAGAACGATTAAAGTTATTTCTGTTTCTCTCAATTTCAAAGGATTCTCTAATTAGTCTTTGCCAGTAATAATTAGTTTTACACAATACTTCAACGTTATCAAAATCAATTGAGTGTCCTTGTTGACAAGCATGTTTTGCCACTGCCGACAGCTGTGTTTGAGATAATTTAATATTTCTTTGGTGTTCTTTTAGTCTTATGCTGATGTTACGTCCCGTCTGTCCAATATAGCATCTGCCACATGAATAATTAATCCGAAATACACCTTCTGTTGATAATTTAGGTAATTCGTCTTTTGTGCAAGATACTAGTTTTTAAATTTTGTGTACTTTACCAAATCTTACTGTAATGTTTTGCTTTTGCAAAACACGGGCTAATTTGTCAGTTACTCCTGAGATATATGGAATTTTAATTGTTTTAAGAATCTGATCGCTTTCAGCAGTGTTGCTTTGCGATCGTGTTTTGGCATTCAGTGCTCTGTTAATTCGAGTATTATTGTAGCCATTCTGTCGTAATGCTTCTTTAACGTGTTTGATCTCGATTTAAAGCTTTCGTGACTGCAGTAATTCATATTCTTAGTTCTTTCGGTAAAGTCACGTTGAAGGGAAACAACAAAATAATAAAATATATATAAAACAATACAAATTCTCACGACGTTTCGACCATAACACAAACGGTCGTCTTCAGGTGTGTTGGTTTGCATAAATTTATTTTTAAACGGTGTATTTATTTATTTATAAAAAAACGTTAGCGCCACGCGCAGCGATTTGGCAGTTTATTTAGGACTAGTCCATCTATATTCTGAAAAGAGTAGGGGGGAGACGAATTTTTTTTTAATGTATGCTGTCTGAAAGCCACTGTAAGCGTGAACAATCAATTAAGACCTGAAATGGTTTATCAAATCTTTCCAATGATTGCTAAGATAGAATCCATCTTCTCGGTTGAAATTGTCTCTGTGCTTGTATATGTGGATAGCCTCATGAACGAATCTCTCATGGTAGCCAGATGGTTTACAAAGAACCTCTGTCTTGGAAAAGTCAATGGCATGTGAGCTTACAGAATTATAACAATGATCTGCCACGGCCGAGGTGTTGGTCCTACCGTGTTTAAGGTCTGCTTTGTGTTCACGAATGTGGTCCGAGACATGGCGTTTGGTTTCTCCAATGTAACTACTACCACAGAGGCAACTTAGTTTGTAGACACCAGGGTATTGTATGTCCGGAATCACATCTTTTACAGACGGAACCAGATCACGGATTTTATGTAATGTGTTGAAACGGACCTGGATCTTGTGTTTATTCAAGATTTTGGAGATCTTTTTTTAAAATAAATTAATAAATACACCGTTTAAAAATAAATTTATGCAAACCAACACACCTGAAGACGACCTTTTGTGTTATGGTCGAAACGTCGTGAGAATTTTTATTGTTTTATATGTATTTTATTATTTTGTTGTTTCCCTTCAACGTGACTTTACCGAAAGAACTAAGAATATGAATTACTGCAGTCACGAAAGCTTTAAATCAAAAGTTTACAAAATATTGAGGGAACACAGTTCTTTTGCAATTAAGGTCATGGGTAAAATGCAGATCAATAGACGTCTAGCTACACATGTGCAGCCCTCTTGTAAATCCACTGTTGGATGATAGCTACACCACACTGGAGGTTACCTGACCATACTTCATCATGCTGTTGGAGCATAGCATCACAGTAAACAATAGATGCCCTCTGCTGACCACCACATAGCCCCGGACTTGCCTACGACTATATACGTGACTTTACCGAAAGAACCAAGAATATATTTGCCTATGACAATCCGGTATACGTGGTGGTCAATCACCTCAGCACTATCCAGGCTCAACCCTATTTAGCTTCCAAGTTCTGATGAAATCTGGTTCATTCTGGGAAATGTATGACCTTTACTTAAAATACAATCTCACATCACTTGATGCAAGACGAAATCTACATTGGGCTCTGCCATCCATAAAATCTCTTATTGTTAAATCTGTGCTATACTTAATATATTAACCCCATTATTAAACCCAAGAAACATAAGACGCCCATCGAATTTACTTTTAAATCTCCAAAGAACAAGAAAAGGAATAGGTGACAAAGCATTTGCCATTGCAGCTCCAACGTTTCGGAGCAACCTTGTTTCCACCATTAATATCGTAAATTTTCCTTCAAATAATATTATCAAGCAGAAGCTTAGTTCTGGATACCACTGCATTTCTAAATGTGATTCGTAACTTTCATCCTTCCCATGTATTGTTTGTGACATTTTCACGTACAATTTTATTGAGGGACTTTGTGTTGTCTGGGACTGTTTTTGCTGTCGTTTTGCTGCCTTGCCCAAGCTTGGAAATTGGGCAAGGGCATCCTTATTTTTGCGAGAATTCGTTATAATGAGCAATTTTAATTTGAACCCAGTTTGTTCGCAAAACGAGCAATTGTTTGTGAAACGAGCGGAGACCGATTGATGAAATGCGTGCTGTGGCGCCAGGGCCGCAGTTTGTTGTTTGCATCGCGCGCTTTCAGATGCGCTTCTGCGGCCATCTGGAACGTTGGTGAAGGGAGGGTAGCGCTAATTATTTGCAGATGCTGAGGACTGGCACCTGCATTCACTGTAGTTCTTCATGTGTGGTAAATGTGACATTTGATTTTATATTGTTCAAGAGTGGGAAATGTTGGGGCTGAAAAGTAACGTCTTTTAACATGGAAGTCAATGGCGAAACTGTGATCGTTTAACGAATTTTTACTTAACGAGCAATTTCCGTGGAAAGTTTCTCGCTTTTAAGCGAGACACGCCTGTACTTGATCTATTTTAGTTTTATTTTTAGTGATTTGCTTAATTTTCCTATACGTTGTCATCCTATCGTTTTTTTTGTATTGTAAATTTCTGACCCATCCCGACTGGACCTCTGTAAAAAAAAGTTTCATAGCTCATCGGATTTTTTTCCAGGATATAAATCCTGATTCTGATTTGGTCAAAGGCTATGAACCCACCCTTCACAGTGCCACCACAAGGCAATTACACGTTACTAGTTTTACTACCCGGCTTCGCCCGGGACTTGGATTCTTGTCTTGGACGAATACACGGCCTACGCGGAGGGTGGGGGGGATGCGTGACGTCGGCAGGCACACTGCGTGACGCTACGGCATACTTTTTGCATTGTGAAAGTCTGGAAGCTGCCCATATGCCAAATTTCAAGTTTGTTGCATGTCGGGAAGTATGCTAAACATTTCGAACAGACACGCATTCACAAATTTCCCTTTTATATGTAAGTATATTCTACAAAATTAAAGTCCTTACGTCCGTGTGGAATCCAGTGTCGTCAAGCCCTTGCTCCGGCTTAGTGCACGGCGTTCCTTGAGCCAAGAACTCCACCTTGACCCGTGTGCCCTCATGGTCATCTTTGGTGCCGTCCATCGGTGTTTGCTTGACGGGGACTTGGCCAAATTCAGGAGCGCTTGTGGAGTTCTCCTCAGGGTTGAAGGTTGTTTTTTTCTCCCAAGCACTCGGTGGAGTAATGCGAACATGTTGCCATATTATCGCCGACGTCACCATCAAGGTAATGAGCTTAGACATTTTCGAGGAGTGAGCTGGAAAAGCCGCCTCTCCAGATCGCCAGCGATGTGCGCTTCACTCCCGAGACGTCCCTCACGAATGCCGCGAAGAGCGGCCACGTGACCAAATCGCTATGGCTACAATATGGATGTGACGTCACCGGAAGACCGCGCTTATTTGGGCATTTTCGATTTAAAGTTTATTTCGCACAGGTAAATATTCGCGATTCTTTTTTGCATCGTCGTGCTTCGTTGATATTCGAGGGGTCGCATTTTAAACGGCTTGACACGAAATACTGTACGTGACTGTAGCGTGCCCAGACCAAGGATCTGTACCATCCTCGCACAACCCAGTTTAGTTAAACCCAGGGGTTGGGTCGTTGGCAACCCAGCCTGAATGTTTTAAACTCTCACAAGTGCTCAGGTTTCCTCCTACATCTAACCACTCGTCGATTGCCCAGTAACACCTTCATATATCGAGAACCACACGAGCTGTGTCATTTATGGACGGCCCCTTAGTGCTTGATACCTGCGTGTGCCGAGGGTAGAAATACTCGCCCGATCTTCGGGTTACAGGATGAGGATGACTTCACGAGGAAAGTTCGAAAGAGACAGTGATGTCGTCGGGGATGTCAAGACAAGATTGAAACGAGAGTAAATTCCACGTTTGCAGTACTGGTATGGATTTCTTTTTATTGAACAGACATTTGCTGAGGAAGATGCATTTATTAAAAAAAAAGTTATTTTCACCTCAAGAAACCTCCCAGGATATCTCAATTTTGCTGAATTGAATATTGTCTGGGGTGGTGCTAAAAGTAAAATGAAATGTTCCTGGTAAAGTGTAAAAAAAACGCGAATGAGTTTTTCTTTTCACGTTCAACCCTTCGCAAATTGAAGTGCTGCAATAAAACAGCACTTAGCGAATACCAGAAAATAATTAGTAGCTATTTACATGTTTGGCCGTTTTAACCTTTCTAGCTACGCATCCTAAACTTGCAAAAAATAACTTGTTGTGAAAACACAATTGATGTTTTAATCAAATCGCAATCACAAATATCACCATACTAAATTGTTTAATATTTTATTCGAAAGCTCATTGCATGTTTCATTGAGGTACATATGGCCTCACGTGGTATACTGTATATATGTACCGTTCATTGTGCATTCAACAGTTCCACTATAATGGTGTAATGGAGATGCCTGATATGAAACGACCATGAAGTGGCAAAATAGCAAAATACTGTAATTTAGCTATTCCCCTTCTCTTGCTATTCCTCCTCTGTTGAACGAGCTCCATTTACATTGGTTTACTATATGGTCCATAGTTTTGGTTACATGCCCACAATCGCAATGTGGCATGTGTCTTTACTATTCCATTCATGATGAAGATGTGTGCGTCAACCTAATGATGTTCTTGTACGGTTGATGGTTCCACCGTGTCTTCGAGGAATGTCAAAGCTAGGGGGTTTGATATTTGGGTCTAGGATAAGGTGTTTATTATGGATGCTAGCGTTATTTCCGAGCTGGATGCTATTCTAGGATGGTGCCAACCAGAGCTGAACGTTGAGCTCTTGGTTGGTGAAGGGTTGGTGCTTGTCGCTGGCAAGAACACATGTGACACCTCTGAGGATATTTGGAGGCAAAATGTTCTCCAGAACAGGGAGCCAGAGGGTTGGTGTCTGTTTTAGTGTTCCAGTTATGATGCACATTACATTGTTTGTGTATATAGCAGTTTTGTGTATCAGCTCCCAGGCCAGGCTGGAGCACAACATATTGCCACTGAGTAGAACGATGAGAGGGTAGCAGTTCGCAGCACATAAGCTGAGAGCACCCTAGGTTGTTCCTGTACTTTTATGCAGCAGGGCCATTCTTGATTTGGTCTTTTCACGGATCTGGCTCATGTGGGGCTTGAAGGAGAGGCTTCTGTCCTTGATAACCCCTTTAGAGTAGGGTCACAGCACGCTGCGCTATCACATGACACATCAATGGTGGCATCTGCTGCTTGATTTTTGAGGTGGAAAGCACAAGTGATTTTGGAGGGATTTCTTAGGCGTCTGCATGCAGTAACAAATATATTCCCAATGAAGTTTGATCAGCTGCTGAAGTATTAGCAATGTTTTGGGGGTTTGTGCCCTGCGCATAAAGGACTATGTCACCTGCACAGGAACTTTCGAGATGATGTACATGGCAGGGCACTTAAAGGTATGTTAAATCATTTCCGGTGTGAGGACTAACTTGTTCCAGTGCTAGTGAGGGAGGCTATTGTTCGTAATTATCTTGCAGCTGTATTTACCAGCGAGAGGTGTACCCTCAAAGTACTGTCGCTGAGCTCCACGTCGACTATTTGTGGAGTAAACCAGCATCGGATGATATTGGGTATCTTCAGCAGGTGGCCATGAGGCCCAAACGGTGTCAACGGCAGCAGCAGAGAGGTCAATCATGGCTGTGCCGGTTCTCTGTTGGTGCTGGAAATCATCTTCTAATGGGGTGCGGTGAAGACAATGATGTATTTACAGGAGCTGCTACGGCCAGTTTGAAATCCAGTTTGTTCGGGAGCTAAATTGCTTATTGACACCATTTCTGGTGGAATGGCCTCGATTTGAAGGAGCTCGAGGGAGCCCTAGAACGTATTTTGGTCTAATCCCACACTGGCCAGCAGTATAGAACGAGCAAACCGTGGAGAACATTCAGAGGTAGTTAGTCCATATAGCTGCGTGTGTGAGTGTTTGCGTGTGCGTAGGTCTCCGTGTGTGTGAGTGTATATAGTTTAATCCCAAAGCTGGATGTTTTGGGCATGAAGAAGCCGTAAACTTTGGTTGTTTCTTGTCCATTTGAGGAAGGTTGCAGGTCAATGTCTTCATGAGCAACGTTTACAATGGTGACCAAAGATTTCGGAATTCTTTTCTTCATTTTACTTTGGGCTTTTTCGAGTTCATATTGAAATGTATTCACGTTGCGACACACAGTCCTGATCTTTTTGCAGGTGGGCGGTGACAGGTCCTTTGAAAAAAAAAAACAAAAGCAAGATTTTTTTTTTAGGAAAAGTAGCTGTGTTCTATCTACAGCTGGATGAAAACTCCAACATGCTGTCTCCATCCCACAGGATTCCATGCTACCACAATCCATGAATACAATTACATTTCATGATCTATGCTTGCTGCCACTAGATAAAGCTCTAGAGGATAATTTGTCTATTCTGACTAGATGTATTGAAAGAGTTTGGAGGTACCAACACTTTACCCCACCACAAGTAAACTTTGCTTACTTGAAAAATGGGCAAACCACAGATTAGTTCATTGAAGGATTGCTCCGTTATTTTAATAAATATATTTTTTTATCCTGCTGGACCTTGTGAATGATCTGCATGCAGGCACAAGTGTAAGGGTTCGTGTCGAGTCTGGACTTTCCCCACGATTCAAGACCACATCTTAAGTACGTCAATGATGCATGCTTGCACCCATACTCTTCTGTCAGACGATCGACCGGATCTTGAAAACATGACCCTTGACCTTGGAGGCAAGATTGGCTGGCACCACTTCACTGACATGGACTACGTTGCTGATCCAGCCTTGTTTTTTGAGACGCATGAAACTTTCACAACAGTTCTCCAATATTTTCACAACAATGTAAGACAAATGGGACTAACTGTTTCATGGCAGAAAACAAAAGTCCAGAAGTTTAACACGTAGGCTTTCGCGACCAATATTATTCATAATAAAGGTTTTTGGGTTAGATCGGGTTATTTATAAATGTGTCGAAACCCTCCACCACCCGACACGGCCAATCAGCAAAATTAAGTGTCACGTTGACAAAAGACAATTAGTTCACTACTTTAGCCCACCGGTGTGTTGAAGAGTGAATCCACAACATTTACAGTTTGAATACGACGTTTCGCTGGTAATTACATCCAGCATAATCGGGCAATTCGCCAGAATGGTAAAGCCCTCACTTGCTCTCGGTCTTAAATAGAGCAGCAGGGTGACTTCATCATTTAACTCATTTCAGGTGCAGTGAATTGAGGCGGAGGGGAGGGGGGGTATTGTAATTATATAATCGATTGGCAATCAGTCAATGGTTATGATTAGTAATGAGTTGTAGATTGGTAATTAGTTGTAAGGTGTGTTATTGTGATTATATGCTACATTAGTAATCCGTTAATGTGTTTCCCTTATAAGGAATTGTAATATGTATGATTTAATAATACACTTCCAAGCCGCACTAAGCCTATAGCTATCAGAACGATTAAAGTTATTTCTGTTTCTCTCAATTTCAAAGGATTCTCTAATTAGTCTTTGCCAGTAATAATTAGTTTTACACAACACTTCAACGTTATCAAAATCAATTGAATGTCCTTGTTGACAAGCATGTTCTGCCACTGCCGACAGCTGTGTTTGAGATAATTTAATATTTCTTTGGTGTTCTTTTAGTCTTATGCTGATGTTACGTCCCGTCTGTCCAATATAGCATCTGCCACATAAATAATTAATCCGAAATACACCTTCTGTTGATAATTTAGGTAATTCGTCTTTCGTGCAAGATACTAGTTTTTGAATTTTGTGTACTTTACCAAATCTTACTGTAATGTTTTGCTTTTGCAAAACACGGGCTAATTTGTCAGTTACTCCTGAGATATATGGAATTTTAATTGTTTTAAGAATCTGATCGCTTTCAGCAGTGTTGCTTTGCGATCATGATTTGGCATTCAGTGCTCTGTTAATTTGAGTATTATTGTAGCCATTCTGTCGTAATGCTTCGTTAACGTGTTTGATCTCGATTTAAAGCTTTTGTGACTGCAGTAATTCATATTCTTAGTTCTTTCGGTAAAGTCACGTTGAAGGGAAACAAAAAAATAATAAAATATATATAAAACAATAAAAATTCTCACGACGTTTCGACCATAACACAAACGGTCGTCTTCAGGTGTGTTGGTTTGTATGAATTTATTTTTAAACGGTGTATTTATTTATTAAAAAACCGTTAGCGCCACGCGCAGCGATTTGGCAGTTTATTTAGGACTAGTCCATCTATATTCTGAAAAGAGGAGGGGGGAGACGAATTTTTTTTTTATGTATGCTGTCTGAAAGCCACTGTAAGCGTGAACAATCAATTAAGACCTGAAATGGTTTATCAAATCTTTCCAATGATTGCTAAGATAGAATCCATCTTCTCGGTTAAAATTGTCTCTGTGCTTGTATATGTGGATAGCCTCATGAACGAATCTCTCATGGTAGCCAGATGGCTTACAAAGAACCTCTGTCTTGGAAAAGTCAATAGCATGTGAGCCTACTGAATTATAACAATAATCTGCCACGGCCGAGGTGTTGGTCCTACCGTGTTTAAGGTCTGCTTTGTGTTCACGAATGCGGTCCGAGACATGGCGTTTGGTTTCTCCAATGTAACTACTACCACAGAGGCAACTTAGTTTGTAGACACCAGGGTATTGTATGTCCGGAATCACATCTTTTACAGACGGAACCAGATCACGGATTTTATGTAATGTGTTGAAACGGACCTGGATCTTGTGTTTATTCAAGATTTTGGAGATATTTTTAAATAAATAAATAAATACACCGTTTAAATTAAATTTATGCAAACCAACACACCTGAAGACGACAGTTTGTGTTATGGTCGAAACGTCGTGAGAATTTGTATTGTTTTATATATATTTTATTATTTTGTTGTTTCCCTTCAACGTGACTTTACCGAAAGAACTAAGAATATGAATTACTGCAGTCACGAAAGCTTTAAATCAAAAGTTTACAAGATATTGAGGGAACACAGTTCTTTTGCAATTAAGGTCATGGGTAAAATGCAGATCAATAGACGTCTAGCTACACATGTGCAGCCCTTTTGTAAATCCACTGTTGGATGATAGCTACACCACACTGGAGGTTACCTGACCATACTTCATCATGCTGTTGGAGCATAGCATCACAGTAAACAATAGATGCCCTCTGCTGACCACCACATAGCCCCGGACTTGCCTACGACTATATACGTGACTTTACCGAAAGAACCAAGAATATATTTGCCTATGACAATCCGGTATACGTGGTGGTCAATCACCTCAGCACTATCCAGGCTCAACCCTATTTAGCTTCCAAGTTCTGATGAAATCTGGTTCATTCTGGGAAATGTATGACCTTTACTTAAAATACAATCTCACATCACTTGATGCAAGACGAAATCTACATTGGGCTCTGCCATCCATAAAATCTCTTATTGTTAAATCTGTGCTATACTTAATATATTAACCCCATTCTTAAACCCAAGAAACATAAGACGCCCATCGAATTTACTTTTAAATCTCCCAAGAACAAGAAAAGGAATAGGTGACAAAGCATTTGCCATTGCAGCACCAACGTTTCGGAGCAACCTTGTTTCCACCATTAATATCGTAAATTTTCCTTCAACTAATATTATCAAGCAGAAGCTTAGTTCTGGATACCACTGCATTTCTAAATGTGATTCGTAACTTTCATCCTTCCCATGTATTCTTTGTGACATTTTCACGTACAATTTTATTGAGGGACTTTGTGTTGTCTGGGACTGTTTTTGCTGTCGTTTTGCTGCCTTGCCCAAGCTTGGAAATTGGGCAAGGGCATCCTTATTTTTGCGAGAATTCGTTATAATGAGCAATTTTAATTTCAACCCAGTTTGTTCGCAAAACGAGCAATTGTTTGTGAAACGAGCGGAAACTGATTGATGAAATGCGTGCTGTGGCGCCAGGGCCGCAGTTTGTGGTTTGCATCGCGCGCTTTCAGATGCGCTTCTGCGGCCATCTGGAACGTTGGTGAAGGGAGGGTGGCGCTAATTATTTGCAGATGCTGAGGACAGGCACCTGCATTCACTGTAGTTCTTCATGTGTGGTAAATGTGACATTTGATTTTATATTGTTCAAGAGTGGGAAATGTTGGGGCTGAAAAGTAACGTCATTTAACATGGAAGTCAATGGCGAAACTGTGATCGTTTAACGAATTTTTACTTAACGAGCAATTTCCGTGGAAAGTTTCTCGCTTTTAAGCGAGACACGCCTGTACTTGATCTATTTTAGTTTTATTTTTAGTGATTTGCTTAATTTTCCTATACGTTGTCATCCTATCGTTTTTTTTGTATTGTAAATTTCTGACCCATCCCGACTGGACCTCTGTAAAAAAAAGTTTCATAGCTCATCGGATTTTTTTCCAGGATATAAATCCTGATTCTGATTTGGTCAAAGGCTATCAACCCACCCTTCACAGTGCCACCACAAGGCAATTACACGTTACTAGTTTTACTACCCGGCTTCGCCCGGGACTTGGATTCTTGTCTTGGACGAATACACGGCCTACGCGGAGGGTGGGGGGGATGCGTGACGTCGGCAGGCACACTGCGTGACGCTACGGCATACTTTTTGCATTGTGAAAGTCTGGAAGCTGCCCATATGCCAAATTTCAAGTTTGTTGCATGTCGGGAAGTATGCTAAACATTTCGAACAGGCACGCATTCACAAATTTCCCTTTTATATATAAGTATATTCTACAAAATTAAAGTCCTTACGTCCGTGTGGAATCCAGTGTCGTCAAGCCCTTGCTCCGGCTTAGCAGTGCACGGCGTTCCTTGAGCCAAGAACTCCACCTTGACCCGTGTGCCCTCAGGGTCATCTTTGGTGCCGTCCATCGGTGGTTGCTTGACCGGGACTTGGCCAAATTCAGGAGCGCTTGTGGAGTTCTCCTCAGGGTTGAAGGTTGTTTTTTTCTCCCAAGCACTCGGTGGAGTAATGCGAACATGTTGCCATATTATCGCCGACATCACCATCAAGGTAATGAGCTTAGACATTTTCGAGGAGTGAGCTGGAAAAGCCGCCTCTCCAGATCGCCAGCGAAGCGCGCTTCACTCCCGAGACGTCCCTCACGAATGCCGCGAGGAGCGGCCACGTGACCAAATCGCTATGGCTACAATCTGGATGTGACGTCACCGGAAGAGCGCGCTTATTTGGGCATTTTCGATTTAAAGCTTATTTCGCACAGGTAAATATTCGCGATTCTTTTTTGCATCGTCGTGCTTGGTTGATATTCGAGGGGTCGCATTTTAAACGGCTTGACACGAAATACTGTACGTGACTGTAGCGTGCCCAGACCAAGGATCTGTACCATCCTCGCACAACCCAGTTTAGTTAAACCCAGGGGTTGGGTCGTTGGCAACCTAGCCTGAATGTTTTAAACTCTCACAAGTGCTCAGGTTTCCTCCTACGTCTAACCACTCGTCGATTGCCCAGTAACACCTTCATATATCGAGGACCACACGAGCTGTGTCATTTATGGATGGCCCCTTAGTGCTTGATACCTGCGTGTGCCGAGGGTAGAAATACTCGCCCGATCTTCGGGTTACAGGATGAGGATGACTTCACAAGGAAAGTTCGAGAGAGAGAGACAGTGATGTCGTCGGGGATGTCAAGACAAGATTGAAACGAGAGTAAATTCCACGTTTGCAGTACTGGTATGGTATGGATTTCTTTTTATTGAACAGACATTTGCTGAGGAAGATGCATGCATTTAAAAAAAAGTTATTTTCACCTCAAGAAACCTCCCAGGATATTTCAATGTTGCTGAATTGAATATTGTCTGGGGTGGTGCTAAAAGTAATATGAAATTTTCCTGGTGAAGTGTAAAAAAAAACGCGAATGAGTTTTTCTTTTCACGTTCAACCCTTCGCAAATTGAAGTGCTGCAATAAAACAGCACTTAGCGAATACCAGCAAATAATTAGTAGCTATTTACATTCTAGATTTAAAGCTTTCGTGTTTCTAGGATCCATACTCTTTGGTTCTATTGGGTAAAGTCACGTAGGTGAAAATAAAATAACAAAAAATCACGACGTTTCGGCCACAACACAAGCGGCCTTCATCAGATGAAGGGACGAGACTGTCTGGAGGACAGCGCTGGAGTGAGAGAAGCCACGCTTAGATCACGACCTTTAAGCTGTCAAGGCGCTTTGTTTTCTTGTCACACAGCTTAAAGGTCGTGATCTAAGCGTGGCTTCTCTCACTCCAGCGCTGTCCTCCAGACAGTCTCGTCCCTTCACCTGATGAAGGCCGCTTGTGTTGTGGCCGAAACGTCGTGATTTTTTGTTATTTTATTTTCACCTACGTGACTTTACCCAATAGAACCAAAGAGTATAGCTATTTACATGTTTGGCCGTTTTAACCTTTCTAGCTACGCATCCTAAACTTGCAAAAAATAACTTGTTGTGAAAACACAATTGATGTTTTAATCAAATCGCAATCACAAATATCACCATACTAAATTGTTGAATATTTTATTCGAAAGCTCATTGCATGTTGTTTAATTTATGTACATATGGCCTCACGTGGTATACTGTATATATGTACCGTTCATTGTGCATTGAACAGTTCCACTATATTGGTGCAATGGAGATGCCTGATATGAAACGACCATGAAGTGGCAAAATACCAAAATGCTGTCATTTAGCTATTCCCCTTCTCTTGCTATTCCTCCTTTGTTGAAGGTGCTCCATTTACATTGGTTTACTATATGGTCCATAGTTTTGGTTACATGCCCACAATCGCAATGTGGCATGTGTCTTTACTATTCCATTCATGATGAAGATGTGTGCGTCAACCTAATGATGTTCTAGTACGGTTGATGGTTCCACCGTGTCTTCGAGGAATGTCAAAGCTAGGGGGTTTGATATTTGGGTCTAGGATAAGGTGTTTATTATGGATGCTAGCGTTATTTCCGAGCTGGATGCTATTCTAGGATGGTGCCAACCAGAGCTGAACGTTGAGCTCTTGGTTGGTGAAGGGTTGGTGCTTGTCGCTGGCAAGAACACGTGTGACACCTCTGAGGATATTTGGTGGCAAAATGTTCTCCAGAACAGGGAGCCAGAGGGTTGGTGTCTGTTTTAGTGTTCCAGTTATGATGCACATTACATTGTTTGTGTATATAGCAGTTTTGTGTATCAGCTCCCAGGCCAGGCTGGAGCACAACATATTGCCACTGAGTAGAACGATGAGAGGGTAGCAGTTCGCAGCACATAAGCTGAGAGCACCCTAGGTTGTTCCTGTAAGTTTATGCAGCAGAGCCATTCTTGATTTGGTCTTTTCACGGATCTGGCTCATGTGGGGCTTGAAGGAGAGGCTTCTGTCCTTGATAACCCCTTTAGAGTAGGGTCACAGCACGCTGAGCTATCACATGACACATCAATGGTGGCATCTGCTGCTTGATTTTTGAGGTGGAAAGCACAAGTGATTTTGGAGGGATTTCTTAGGCGTCTGCATGCAGTAACAAATGTATTCCCAATGAAGTTTGATCAGCTGCTGAAGTATTAGCAATGTTTTGGGGGTTTGTGCCCTGCGCATAAAGGACTATGTCACCTGCACAGGAACTTTCGAGATGATGTACACGGCAGGGCACTTAAAGGTATGTTAAATCATTTCCGGTGTGAGGACTAAATTGTTCCAGTGCTAGTGAGGGAGGCTATTGTTCGTAATTATCTTGCAGCTGTATTTACCAGCGAGAGGTGTACCCTCAAAGTACTGTCGCTGAGCTCCACGTCGACTATTTGTGGAGTAAACCAGCATCGGATGATATTGGGTATCTTCAGCAGGCGGCCATGAGGCCCAAACGGTGTCAACGGCAGCAGCAGAGAGGTCAATCATGGCTGTGCCGGTTCTCTGTTGGCGCTGGAAACCATCTTCTAATGGGGGCGGTGAAGACAATGATCTGTTTACAGTAGCTGCTACAGCTATAAGAGATTTTTTATTTAGATCGCGTAAATATAAAAATGTGTCGTTAAACCCGCCACCACCCGACACAGACAACTAGTAAGGGTTGTAATGTAAACAGAACATGCCAATTCGTCACTCGTACAGCACACCAGTGTGTTTGAGAGCCAAGCCACAACATTTACAATCTGAGTACGACATTTCGCCAGTAATTACAACTAGCTTCATCAGGCGACAGCCAGATTTGCTATGGCCAGTTCGAAATCCAGCTTGTTCGGGAGCTAAATATCAACAATAAGGTAAAAGTGCAGCCCTGCAATTGCTTACTGACACCATTGCTGGTTGAAGGGCCTCGATTAGGAGATCTAGAGAGCCCTAGAAGATATTTTGGTCCAGTTCCACACTGGCCAGCAGTATAGAATGAGTAAATGTGGACAACATTCAGAGGTAGTCGAATTTTTTTTTATTTTTACAACTCCATTAGGGGTTCCAATAACAACATACAAGTGTGTATACGAGTGTGTGTGTTTGTGTATCAGTGTGTGCACGGGGGGCGGTGGTGTAGTAGTTGGTGCACTTCGCGATGAACCCTGCCACCAGAGTTAATTTCCAGTTCAAGGCCACCAACACCAGTGATGATATCTGAACTGGTCCTGGACCTCCCCTCGGTCGACTTGGCCCGAAATGAGTTCCTGGAGTTGTGTGTAAATGTCCGTGCTGGAGAGAGAGGGCATGGTGTTGGCCACCCACCCCCTTGTGTTCCATGCCAGCCTTCCACAGCACTTTTCCCCAACAGTCCGTATAGCTGCGTGTGTGAGTGTTTGCGTGTGCGTAGGTCTCCGTGTGTGTGAGTGTATGTAGTTTCATCTAACGGCTGGAGGTTTTGGGCATGGAGAAGACGTACACATTGGTTGTTTGTTGCCCGTTTCGTGCTTTGGTGATGTGAACCGTGCATCTGTTCATGGCGGAGTTCTCCTCAATGAAGCAAATGTCCTGTCGGTCTTTCATCTTGCGGTTGAAGGTGTGGTAAGTAACGGGGGTGTTGCGGGGTTGAATCTTTTTGTAGTATTCAAGTTTGTTGGCATATTTGCGAATGTATGCCCATTGGTCCACTTGGGTGTTTTCGTTGTGGCGGGAATAGTGTATCTCCTTGTAGGGTTTCTGGAATCGTTGTCCAGTCGGATCGATGGCCTCGTAGACTTCAGGCTCCGGGTCTGGCTTGTATTCCTGCCGCTGCCAAATCGCCACCCGATTTATTTCAGAAGGTTGCAGGTCAATATCTTCATGAGCAACGTTTTCAATGGTGGCTGGAGATTTCGGAAGTCTTTTCTTCATTTTCCTTCGGACTTTTTTTAGTTTGTTTTTCAACGTATTCATGTTGCGACACACAGTCCTGATCTTCTTGCTGATGGGCGGTGACAGGTCCTTAGAAAAAAACAAAAGCAAAGAAATGTTTTAGGAAAGGTATCATCAGTAGCAATGTTCTATCTCTAGCTGAATGGAAACATCCAACATGCTATCTCCATCTCACAGGATCCCATGATACCACAATACATGAATATATTTACATTTTATAATTATATGCTTGCTGTCACCAGAGGAAGCTCTAGAGCAGGGGTGGGTAACGTCCGGCCCGCAGGCCGTATGAGGCCCGCAAATTCATATGGTCTGGCCCTGCCAAGGCTACCGCAGGTGGGACTCGAAATTCAATAAATCTAGGAGCAAACCTGGAAAAGCAGTTGCGAGTAGCAACATCATCAATACCAGCAAACATCATCACACGCCCCACCAAAGAGAGGCAGACTCATGCCATCACATTAGAGGTGATTTAATTCAATGTTTGACACAATATAACAGGCTAATTTTTAAGTTGATAATTTTGTATGGCCTGCGAATGATGTTATAAATATCCAAATGGCCCTTGGCAGAAAAAAGGTTCCCCACCCCCGGCCTAGAGTGTAAGTGGACTCTTATTCCACACTGACTAGATGTGTTTAAAGAGTTGGGAGGTACCAACACTAAACCCCACCACATACGACCTTCCAGTCGATTGTGGTTTACACATTCATCGTATGAACTTTGCATTTCATCCATAATAGAGGTTTGTTTGGGTTATATCGCGTAAATATATAAATGTGTCATTAAACCCGCCACCACCCCGACACAGCCAATTAGTAAGGTTTGTCACGTAAACAGAAGATGCCAATTCGTTACTAGTACAGCACAACGGTGTGTTGGAGAGCCAAGCCACAACATTTACAATCTGAGTATGACTCTTCGCCAGTAATTACAACTAGTTTCATCAGGTGACAGCCAGATTCGTGGATGGGGGGGATTAATGAATACATATTAAAGACTATGCATTCAATACCCTGTTGATTTGTGCATCATTGTAACTTTTCAATTGCAGCACTTCTTTAACATGTTTAATTTCACTTCTCAGACTATCAACTTTCTTAGCCCGATGTACAGTGAGGGAAAAAAGTATTTGATCCCCTGCTGATTTTGTATGTTTGCCCACTGACAAAGAAATGATCAGTCTATAATTTTAATGGTAGGTTTATTTGAACAGTGAGAGACAGAATAACAACAAAAAAATCCAGAAAAACGCATGTCAAAAATGTTATAAATTGATTTGCATTTTAATGAGGGAAATAAGTATTTGACCCCTCTGCAAAACATGACTTAGTACTTGGTGGCAAAACCCTTGTTGGCAATTACAGAGGTCAGACGTTTCTTGTAGTTGGCCACCAGGTTTGCACACATCTCAGGAGGGATTTTGTCCCACTCCTCTTTGCAGATCTCCAAGTCATTAAGGTTTCGAGGCTGACGTTTGGCAACTCGAACCTTCAGCTCCCTCCACAGATTAAGGTCTGGAGACCGGCTAGGCCACTCCAGGACCTAAATGTGCTTCTTCTTGAGCCACTCCTTTGTTGCCTTGGCCGTGTGTTTTGGGTCATTGTCATGCTGGAATCCCCATCCACGACCCATTTTCAATGCCCTGGCTGAGGGAAGGAGGTTCTCACCCAAGATTTGAAGGTACATGGCCCCGTCCATCGTCCCTTTGATGCGGTGAAGTTGTCCTGTCCCCTTAGCAGAAAAACACCCCCAAAGCTTAATGTTTCCACCTCCATGTTTGACGGTGGGGATGGTGTTCTTGGGGTAATAGGCAGCATTCCTCCTCCTCCAAACACGGCGAGTTGAGTTGATGCCAAAGAGCTCTATTTTGGTCTCATCTGACCACAACACTTTCACCCAGTTGTCCTCTGAATCATTCAGATGTTCATTGGCAAACTTCAAACGGGCATGTATATGTGCTTTCTTGAGCAGGGGGACCTTGCGGGCGCTGCAGGATTTCAGTCCTTCACGGCGTAGTGTGTTACCAATTGTTTTCTTGGTAACTATGGTCCCAGCTGCCTTGACATCATTGACAAGATCCTCCCGTGTAGTTCTGGGCTGATTCCTCACCGTTCTCATAATCATTGCAACTCCATGAGGTGAGATCTTGCATGGAGCCCCAGGCCGAGGAAGATTTACAGTTCTTTTGTGTTTCTTCCATTTGCGAATAATCGCACCAACTGTTGTCACCTTCTCACCAAGCTGCTTGGCAATCGTCTTGTAGTCCATTCCAGCCTTGTGTAGGTCTACAGTCTTATCTCTGACATCCTTGGAGAGCTCTTTGGTCTTGGTCATGGTGGAGAGTTTGGAATCCGATTGATTAATTGCTTCTGTGGACAGGTGTCTTTTATACAGGTAGCAAGCTGAGATTAGGAGCACTCCCTTTAAGAGTGTGCTCCTAATCTCAGCTCGTTACCTGTATAAAAGACACCTGGGAGCCAGAAATCTTTCTGATTGAGAGGGGGTCAAATACTTATTTCCCTCATTAAAATGCAAATAAATTTATAACATTTTTGACATTCGTTTTTCTGGATTTTTGTTGTTGTTATTCTGCCTCTCACTGTTGAAATAAACCTACCATTAAAATTATAGACTGATCATTTCTTTGTCAGTGGGCAAAGGTACAAAATCAGCAGGGGAGCAAATACTTTTTCCCTCACTGTATGAGCGTCTTGATGAGAGCAGATTTCTACGCGGGGTGATGGTGTGACTGCATTCAGATAGGAGTCAATGTGCATTTGTTTTTTTTGGTAAACGCTGTGTGTTATTTTACCATTTCGACCACGTCCGAGCAGAATATTCAGAAATGGTAGAGTTCTACCAGCTTCCACTTCCATGATGAACTGCATTTCATGAGCAGTGTGCTAACCATTACAAAATGGCAGCGGGTCATCATAGCAGGTCATGTCAAACGCCAGTGGATATCCTGCTCAAATGAGCATTAAACCAGAGATAGCAATTACACATTCCTATAGGATGTACTTTTTTGTTCATAGAGCAACCACTGTTGATTTCCCCACAAAGTGGTACTTATTTCATCAGACCCCGAGGGATTGAGTCATTCACGCTAAGCCTCCGAGCTGGTCTAAAAATCAAAAGCCAGGATTTGTTTTATTCAGACTAATTGCATTGGTGATGATGAGCTGTCCCCCTTACCTTTCGGGATTGCAGCCACAGCCAGACTTGCACGAAAAGCAAGATGCTGTTGACGATGTCATCGGGGTGGATGATCTTGGCATAATCGGATGCGGTCTGAAAACAAGACATTGACATTTCAGAGATTAGTTCATTGAAGGATTGGTCCATTATTTTAATTAACACGTTTTTTCCTGCTAGACCTTGGGAATTATCTGCATGCAGGCACAAGTGTAAGGGTTTGTGCCAAGTCCAGACTTTCGCCATGATTTCGCCACGATTCAAGACCACATCTGGAGTACGTCAAGGATGCATGCTTGCACCGGCGCTGTTTTGTCAGGTAATCGACTGGATCATGTAAACATGACCCATGACCTTGGAGTCAAGATTGGCCGGCACCACTTCACTGACCTCGACTACGCTGATGATGCAGCCTTGTTTGTTGAGAAGCATCACACTTTCACACCAGTCCTCCAATATTTCCACAACAATGCAATAAAAATGGGACTAACTGTTTCATGGCAGAAAACAAAAGTCCAGAAGTTTAACACGTAGGCTTTCGCGACCAATATTATTCATAATAAAGGTTTTTGGGTTAGATCGGGTTATTTATAAATGTGTCGAAACCGTCCACCACCCGACACGGCCAATCAGCAAAATAAAGTGTCACGTTGACAAAAGACAATTAAATTTTGATTTAAAGCTTTCGTGACTGCAGTAATTCATATTCTTAGTTTTTTCGGTAAAGTCACGTTGAAGAGAAACAACAAAATAACAAAATATATATAAAACAATAAAAAATTCTCACGACGTTTCGACCATAACTCAAACGGTCATCATCAGGTGTGTCGGTTTGCATAAATTTATTTTGAAAACGGCATATTTATTTATATATATATAAATAACGTTTGCGTCACGCGCAACGATGGCAGTTTGCCAGGACTAGTCCATCTATTTTTTGAAAAGAGGAGGGGGGAGACGAAATTTGTTTTTATGTATGCTGTCTGAAAGGCACTGTAAGCGTGAACAATCAATCAAGAACTGAAATGATTTATCAAATCTTTCCAATGATTGCTAAGATAGAATCCATCTTCTCGGTTGAAATTGTCTCTGTGTTTGTATATGTGGATAGCCTCATGAACGAATCTCTCATGGAAGCCAGATGGCTTACAAAGAACCTCCGTCTTGGAAAAGTCAATGGCATGTGAGCCTACTGAATTAGAACAATGATCTGCTACGGCCGAGGTGTTGGTCCTACCGTGTTTAAGGTCTGCTTTATGTTCACGAATGCGGTCCGAGATATGGCGTTTGGTTTCTCCAATGTAACTACTACCACAGAGGCAACTTAGTTTGTAGACACCAGGGTATTGTATGTCCGGAATCACATCTTTTACAGACGGAACCAGATCACGGATTTTATGTAATGTGTTGAAACGGACCTGGATCTTGTGTTTATTCAAGATTTTGGAGATCTTTTTTGTAATCCCAGCAATGTAGGGTAAAGTGATGGTTTTGAAAGGCTCCTCAAGAGGGTTCTTCTTCATGGTTTGAGTGACGCAAACGTTATTTATATATATAAATAAATATGCCGTTTTCAAAATAAATTTATGCAAACCGACACACCTGATGATGACCGTTTGAGTTATGGTCGAAACGTCGTGAGAATTTTTTATTGTTTTATATATATTGTTATTTTGTTGTTTCTCTTCAACGTGACTTTACCGAAAAAACTAAGAATATAAAAGACAATTAGTTCACTACTTTAGCCCACCGGTGTGTTGAAGAGTGAATCCACAACATTTACAGTTTGAATATGACGTTTCGCTGGTAATTACATCCAGCATAATCGGGCAATTCGCCAGAATGGTAAAGCCCTCACTTGCTCTCGGTCTTAAATAGAGCAGCAGGGTGACTTCATCATTTAACTCATTTCAGGTGCAGTGAATTGAGGCGGAGGGGGGGGGGTATTGTAATTATATAATCGATTGGCAATCAGTCAATGGTTATGATTAGTAATGAGTTGTAGATTGGTAATTAGTTGTAAGGTGTGTTATTGTGATTATATGCTACATTAGTAATCCGTTAATGTGTTTCCCTTATAAGGAATTGTAATATGTATTATTTAATAATACGCTTCCAAGCCGCACTAAGCCTATAGCTATCAGAACGATTAAAGTTATTTCTGTTTCTCTCAATTTCAAAGGATTCTCTAATTAGTCTTTGCCAGTAATAATTAGTTTTACACAATACTTCAACGTTATCAAAATCAATTGAGTGTCCTTGTTGACAAGCATGTTTTGCCACTGCCGACAGCTGTGTTTGAGATAATTTAATATTTCTTTGGTGTTCTTTTAGTCTTATGCTGATGTTACGTCCCGTCTGTCCAATATAGCATCTGCCACATGAATAATTAATCCGAAATACACCTTCTGTTGATAATTTAGGTAATTCGTCTTTTGTGCAAGATACTAGTTTTTAAATTTTGTGTACTTTACCAAATCTTACTGTAATGTTTTGCTTTTGCAAAACACGGGCTAATTTGTCAGTTACTCCTGAGATATATGGAATTTTAATTGTTTTAAGAATCTGATCGCTTTCAGCAGTGTTGCTTTGCGATCGTGTTTTGGCATTCAGTGCTCTGTTAATTTGAGTATTATTGTAGCCATTCTGTCGTAATGCTTCTTTAACGTGTTTGATCTCGATTTAAAGCTTTCGTGACTGCAGTAATTTATGCAAACCAACACACCTGAAGACGACCTTTTGTGTTATGGTCGAAACGTCGTGAGAATTTTTATTGTTTTATATGTATTTTATTATTTTGTTGTTTCCCTTCAACGTGACTTTACCGAAAGAACTAAGAATATGAATTACTGCAGTCACGAAAGCTTTAAATCAAAAGTTTACAAAATATTGAGGGAACACAGTTCTTTTGCAATTAAGGTCATGGGTAAAATGCAGATCAATAGACGTCTAGCTACACATGTGCAGCCCTCTTGTAAATCCACTGTTGGATGATAGCTACACCACACTGGAGGTTACCTGACCATACTTCATCATGCTGTTGGAGCATAGCATCACAGTAAACAATAGATGCCCTCTGCTGACCACCACATAGCCCCGGACTTGCCTACGACTATATACGTGACTTTACCGAAAGAACCAAAAATATATTTGCCTATGACAATCCGGTATACGTGGTGGTCAATCACCTCAGCACTATCCAGGCTCAACCCTATTTAGCTTCCAAGTTCTGATGAAATCTGGTTCATTCTGGGAAATGTATGACCTTTACTTAAAATACAATCTCACATCACTTGATGCAAGACGAAATCTACATTGGGCTCTGCCATCCATAAAATCTCTTATTGTTAAATCTGTGCTATACTTAATATATTAACCCCATTATTAAACCCAAGAAACATAAGACGCCCATCGAATTTACTTTTAAATCTCCAAAGAACAAGAAAAGGAATAGGTGACAAAGCATTTGCCATTGCAGCTCCAACGTTTCGGAGCAACCTTGTTTCCACCATTAATATCGTAAATTTTCCTTCAAATAATATTATCAAGCAGAAGCTTAGTTCTGGATACCACTGCATTTCTAAATGTGATTCGTAACTTTCATCCTTCCCATGTATTGTTTGTGACATTTTCACGTACAATTTTATTGAGGGACTTTGTGTTGTCTGGGACTGTTTTTGCTGTCGTTTTGCTGCCTTGCCCAAGCTTGGAAATTGGGCAAGGGCATCCTTATTTTTGCGAGAATTCGTTATAATGAGCAATTTTAATTTGAACCCAGTTTGTTCGCAAAACGAGCAATTGTTTGTGAAACGAGCGGAGACCGATTGATGAAATGCGTGCTGTGGCGCCAGGGCCGCAGTTTGTTGTTTGCATCGCGCGCTTTCAGATGCGCTTCTGCGGCCATCTGGAACGTTGGTGAAGGGAGGGTAGCGCTAATTATTTGCAGATGCTGAGGACAGGCACCTGCATTCACTGTAGTTCTTCATGTGTGGTAAATGTGACATTTGATTTTATATTGTTCAAGAGTGGGAAATGTTGGGGCTGAAAAGTAACGTCTTTTAACATGGAAGTCAATGGCGAAACTGTGATCGTTTAACGAATTTTTACTTAACGAGCAATTTCCGTGGAAAGTGTCTCGCTTTTAAGCGAGACACGCCTGTACTTGATCTATTTTAGTTTTATTTTTAGTGATTTGCTTAATTTTCCTATACGTTGTCATCCTATCGTTTTTTTTGTATTGTAAATTTCTGACCCATCCCGACTGGACCTCTGTAAAAAAAAGTTTCATAGCTCATCGGATTTTTTTCCAGGATATAAATCCTGATTCTGATTTGGTCAAAGGCTATGAACCCACCCTTCACAGTGCCACCACAAGGCAATTACACGTTACTAGTTTTACTACCCGGCTTCGCCCGGGACTTGGATTCTTGTCTTGGACGAATACACGGCCTACGCGGAGGGTGGGGGGATGCGTGACGTCGGCAGGCACACTGCGTGACGCTACGGCATACTTTTTGCATTGTGAAAGTCTGGAAGCTGCCCATATGCCAAATTTCAAGTTTGTTGCATGTCGGGAAGTATGCTAAACATTTCGAACAGACACGCATTCACAAATTTCCCTTTTATATGTAAGTATATTCTACAAAATTAAAGTCCTTACGTCCGTGTGGAATCCAGTGTCGTCAAGCCCTTGCTCCGGCTTAGTGCACGGCGTTCCTTGAGCCAAGAACTCCACCTTGACCCGTGTGCCCTCATGGTCATCTTTGGTGCCGTCCATCGGTGTTTGCTTGACGGGGACTTGGCCAAATTCAGGAGCGCTTGTGGAGTTCTCCTCAGGGTTGAAGGTTGTTTTTTTCTCCCAAGCACTCGGTGGAGTAATGCGAACATGTTGCCATATTATCGCCGACGTCACCATCAAGGTAATGAGCTTAGACATTTTCGAGGAGTGAGCTGGAAAAGCCGCCTCTCCAGATCGCCAGCGATGTGCGCTTCACTCCCGAGACGTCCCTCACGAATGCCGCGAAGAGCGGCCACGTGACCAAATCGCTATGGCTACAATATGGATGTGACGTCACCGGAAGACCGCGCTTATTTGGGCATTTTCGATTTAAAGTTTATTTCGCACAGGTAAATATTCGCGATTCTTTTTTGCATCGTCGTGCTTCGTTGATATTCGAGGGGTCGCATTTTAAACGGCTTGACACGAAATACTGTACGTGACTGTAGCGTGCCCAGACCAAGGATCTGTACCATCCTCGCACCACCCAGTTTAGTTAAACCCAGGGGTTGGGTCGTTGGCAACCCAGCCTGAATGTTTTAAACTCTCACAAGTGCTCAGGTTTCCTCCTACGTCTAACCACTCGTCGATTGCCCAGTAACACCTTCATATATCGAGGACCACACGAGCTGTGTCATTTATGGACGGCCCCTTAGTGCTTGATACCTGCGTGTGCCGAGGGTAGAAATATTCGCCCGATCTTCGGGTTACAGGATGAGGATGACTTCACGAGGAAAGTTCGAAAGAGACAGTGATGTCGTCGGGGATGTCAAGACAAGATTGAAACGAGAGTAAATTCCACGTTTGCAGTACTGGTATGGATTTCTTTTTATTGAACAGACATTTGCTGAGGAAGATGCATGCATTAAAAAAAAAAGTTATTTTCACCTCAAGAAACCTCCCAGGATATCTCAATTTTGCTGAATTGAATATTGTCTGGGGTGGTGCTAAAAGTAAAATGAAATGTTCCTGGTAAAGTGTAAAAAAAACGCGAATGAGTTTTTCTTTTCACGTTCAACCCTTCGCAAATTGAAGTGCTGCAATAAAACAGCACTTAGCGAATACCAGCAAATAATTAGTAGCTATTTACATGTTTGACCGTTTTAACCTTTCTAGCTACGCATCCTAAACTTGCAAAAAATAACTTGTTGTGAAAACACAATTGATGTTTTAATCAAATCGCAATCATAAATATCACCATACTAAATTGTTGAATATTTTATTCGAAAGCTCATTGCATGTTGTTTAATTTATGTACATATGGCCTCACGTGGTATACTGTATATATGTACCGTTCATTGTGCATTCAACAGTTCCACTATAATGGTGTAATGGAGATGCCTGATATGAAACGACCATGAAGTGGCAAAATACTGTCATTTAGCTATTCCCCTTCTCTTGCTATTCCTCCTCTGTTGAACGAGCTCCATTTACATTGGTTTACTATATGGTCCATAGTTTTGGTTACATGCCCACAATCGCAATGTGGCATGTGTCTTTACTATTCCATTCATGATGAAGATGTGTGCGTCAAAATAACTGGTTGTGAAAACACAATTGATGTTTTAATCAAATCGCAATCACAAATATCACCATACTAAATTGTTTAATATTGTATTCGAAAGCTCATTGCATGTTTCATTTATGTACATATGGCCTCACGTGGTATACTGTATATATGTACCGTTCATTGTGCATTGAACAGTTCCACTATATTGGTGTAATGGAGATGCCTGATATGAAACGACCATGAAGTGGCAAAATAGCAAAATACTGTAATTTAGCTATTCCCCTTCTCTTGCTATTCCTCCTCTGTTGAACGAGCTCCATTTACATTGGTTTACTATATGGTCCATAGTTTTGGTTACATGCCCACAATCGCAATGTGGCATGTGTCTTTACTATTCCATTCATGATGAAGATGTGTGCGTCAACCTAATGATGTTCTTGTACGGTTGATGGTTCCACCGTGTCTTCGAGGAATGTCAAAGCTAGGGGGTTTGATATTTGGGTCTAGGATAAGGTGTTTATTATGGATGCTAGCGTTATTTCCGAGCTGGATGCTATTCTAGGATGGTGCCAACCAAGAGCTGAACGTTGAGCTCTTGGTTGGTGAAGGGTTGGTGCTTGTCGCTGGCAAGAACACGTGTGACACCTCTGAGGATATTTGGAGGCAAAATGTTCTCCAGAACAGGGAGCCAGAGGGTTGGTGTCTGTTTTAGTGTTCCAGTTATGATGCACATTACATTGTTTGTGTATATAGCAGTTTTGTGTATCAGCTCCCAGGCCAGGCTGGAGCACAACATATTGCCACTGAGTAGAACGATGAGAGGGTAGCAGTTCGCAGCACATAAGCTGAGAGCACCCTAGGTTGTTCCTGTACGTTTATGCAGCAGGGCCATTCTTGATTTGGTCTTTTCACGGATCTGGCTCATGTGGGGCTTGAAGGAGAGGCTTCTGTCCTTGATAACCCCTTTAGAGTAGGGTCACAGCACGCTGGGCTATCACATGACACATCAATGGTGGCATCTGCTGCTTGATTTTTGAGGTGGAAAGCACAAGTGATTTTGGAGGGATTTCTTAGGCGTCTGCATGCAGTAACAAATATATTCCCAATGAAGTTTGATCAGCTGCTGAAGTATTAGCAATGTTTTGGGGGTTTGTGCCCTGCGCATAAAGGACTATGTCACCTGCACAGGAACTTTCGAGATGATGTACATGGCAGGGCACTTAAAGGTATGTTAAATCATTTCCGGTGTGAGGACTAACTTGTTCCAGTGCTAGTGAGGGAGGCTATTGTTCGTAATTATCTTGCAGCTGTATTTACCAGCGAGAGGTGTACCCTCAAAGTACTGTCGCTGAGCTCCACGTCGACTATTTGTGGAGTAAACCAGCATCGGATGATATTGGGTATCTTCAGCAGGCGGCCATGAGGCCCAAACGGTGTCAACGGCAGCAGCAGAGAGGTCAATCATGGCTGTGCCGGTTCTCTGTTGGTGCTGGAAATCATCTTCTAATGGGGTGCGGTGAAGACAATGATGTATTTACAGCAGCTGCTACGGCCAGTTTGAAATCCAGTTTGTTCGGGAGCTAAATTGCTTATTGACACCATTTCTGGTGTAATGGCCTCGATTTGAAGGAGCTCGAGGGAGCCCTAGAACGTATTTTGGTCTAATCCCACACTGGCCAGCAGTATAGAACGAGCAAACCGTGGAGAACATTCAGAGGTAGTTGTAATGTTTCTTTTTACTTAATTAGTGGTTTCAATAACAGCATTCAAGTACATACAAGTGTGTATATGAGTGTGTGTGTTTGTGTATCAGTGTGTGTGTGTGCACGGGTGGGTGGGGGGGCATTGGTGTAGTAGTTGATGCACTGCACGATGAACCCTGCCACCAGAGTTCATTTCCAGTTCAAGGCCACCAACACCAGTGATGATATCTGAACTGGTCCTGGACTTCCCCTCGGTGGACTTGGCCTCAAATGAGTTCCCGGTGTTGTGCGTAAATGTTAGTGCAGGAGAGAGAGGGCATGGTGTTGGCCACCCACCCCCTTGTGTTCCATGCCAGCCTTCCACAGCACTTTTCCCCAATAGTCCATATAGCTGCGTGTGTGAGTGTTTGCGTGTGCGTAGGTCTCCGTGTGTGTGAGTGTATATAGTTTAATCCCAAAGCTGGATGTTTTGGGCATGAAGAAGCCGTAAACTTTGGTTGTTTCTTGTCCATTTGAGGAAGGTTGCAGGTCAATGTCTTCATGAGCAACGTTTACAATGGTGACCAAAGATTTCGGAATTCTTTTCTTCATTTTACTTTGGGCTTTTTCGAGTTCATATTGAAATGTATTCACGTTGCGACACACAGTCCTGATCTTTTTGCAGGTGGGCGGTGACAGGTCCTTTGAAAAAAAAAACAAAAGCAAGATTTTTTTTTTTAGGAAAAGTAGCTGTGTTCTATCTACAGCTGGATGAAAACTCCAACATGCTGTCTCCATCCCACAGGATTCCATGCTACCACAATCCATGAATACAATTACATTTCATGATCTATGCTTGCTGCCACTAGATAAAGCTCTAGAGGATAATTTGTCTATTCTGACTAGATGTATTGAAAGAGTTTGGAGGTACCAACACTTTACCCCACCACAAGTAAACTTTGCTTACTTGAAAAATGGGCAAACCACAGATTAGTTCATTGAAGGATTGCTCCATTATTTTAATAAATATTTTTTTTTATCCTGCTGGACCTTGTGAATGATCTGCATGCAGGCACAAGTGTAAGGGTTCGTGTCGAGTCTGGACTTTCCCCACGATTCAAGACCACATCTTAAGTACGTCAATGATGCATGCTTGCACCCATACTCTTCTGTCAGACGATCGACCGGATCTTGAAAACATGACCCTTGACCTTGGAGGCAAGATTGGCTGGCACCACTTCACTGACATGGACTACGTTGCTGATCCAGCCTTGTTTTTTGAGACGCATGAAACTTTCACAACAGTTCTCCAATATTTTCACTTCAATGTAAGACAAATGGGACTAACTGTTTCATGGCAGAAAACAAAAGTCCAGAAGTTTAACACGTAGGCTTTCGCGACCAATATTATTCATAATAAAGGTTTTTGGGTTAGATCGGGTTATTTATAAATGTGTCGAAACCCTCCACCACCCGACACGGCCAATCAGCAAAATAAAGTGTCACGTTGACAAAAGACAATTAGTTCACTACTTTAGCCCACCGGTGTGTTGAAGAGTGAATCCACAACATTTACAGTTTGAATACGACGTTTCGCTGGTAATTACATCCAGCATAATCGGGCAATTCGCCAGAATGGTAAAGCCCTCACTTGCTCTCGGTCTTAAATAGAGCAGCAGGGTGACTTCATCATTTAACTCATTTCAGGTGCAGTGAATTGAGGCGGAGGGGGGGGGGTATTGTAATTATATAATCGATTGGCAATCAGTCAATGGTTATGATTAGTAATGAGTTGTAGATTGGTAATTAGTTGTAAGGTGTGTTATTGTGATTATATGCTACATTAGTAATCCGTTAATGTGTTTCCCTTATAAGGAATTGTAATATGTATGATTTAATAATACGCTTCCAAGCTGCACTAAGCCTATAGCTATCAGAACGATTAAAGTTATTTCTGTTTCTCTCAATTTCAAAGGATTCTCTAATTAGTCTTTGCCAGTAATAATTAGTTTTACACAACACTTCAACGTTATCAAAATCAATTGAATGTCCTTGTTGACAAGCATGTTTTGCCACTGCCGACAGCTGTGTTTGAGATAATTTAATATTTCTTTGGTGTTCTTTTAGTCTTATGCTGATGTTACGTCCCGTCTGTCCAATATAGCATCTGCCACATAAATAATTAATCCGAAATACACCTTCTGTTGATAATTTAGGTAATTCGTCTTTCGTGCAAGATACTAGTTTTTGAATTTTGTGTACTTTACCAAATCTTACTGTAATGTTTTGCTTTTGAAAAACACGGGCTAATTTGTCAGTTACTCCTGAGATATATGGAATTTTAATTGTTTTAAGAATCTGATCGCTTTCAGCAGTGTTGCTTTGCGATCGTGATTTGTCATTCAGTGCTCTGTTAATTTGAGTATTATTGTAGCCATTCTGTCGTAATGCTTCTTTAACGTGTTTGATCTCGATTTAAAGCTTTTGTGACTGCAGTAATTCATATTCTTAGTTATTTCGGTAAAGTCACGTTGAAGGGAAACAACAAAATAATAAAATATATATAAAACAATAAAAATTCTCACGACGTTTCGACCATAACACAAACGGTCGTCTTCAGGTGTGTTGGTTTGCATGAATTTATTTTTAAACAGTGTATTTATTTATTTACTTATAAAAAAACGTTAGCGCCACGCGCAGCGATTTGGCAGTTTATTTAGGACTAGTCCATCTATATTCTGAAAAGAGGAGGGGGGAGACGAATTTTTTTTTAATGTATGCTGTCTGAAAGCCACTGTAAGCGTGAACAATCAATTAAGACCTGAAATGGTTTATCAAATCTTTCCAATGATTGCTAAGATAGAATCCATCTTCTCGGTTAAAATTGTCTCTGTGCTTGTATATGTGGATAGCCTCATGAACGAATCTCTCATGGTAGCCAGATGGCTTACAAAGAACCTCTGTCTTGGAAAAGTCAATAGCATGTGAGCCTACTGAATTATAACAATAATCTGCCACGGCCGAGGTGTTGGTCCTACCGTGTTTAAGGTCTGCTTTGTGTTCACGAATGCGGTCCGAGACATGGCGTTTGGTTTCTCCAATGTAACTACTACCACAGAGGCAACTTAGTTTGTAGACACCAGGGTATTGTATGTCCGGAATCACATCTTTTACAGACGGAACCAGATCACGGATTTTATGTAATGTGTTGAAACGGACCTGGATCTTGTGTTTATTCAAGATTTTGGAGATCTTTTTTTATAAATAAATACACCGTTTAAATTAAATTTATGCAAACCAACACACCTGAAGACGACCGTTTGTGTTATGGTCGAAACGTCGTGAGAATTTTATTGTTTTATATATATTTTATTATTTTGTTGTTTCCCTTCAACGTTACTTTACCGAAAGAACTAAGAATATGAATTACTGCAGTCACGAAAGCTTTAAATCAAAAGTTTACAAGATATTGAGGGAACACAGTTCTTTTGCAATTAAGGTCATGGGTAAAATGCAGATCAATAGACGTCTAGCTACACATGTGCAGCCCTTTTGTAAATCCACTGTTGGATGATAGCTACACCACACTGGAGGTTACCTGACCATACTTCATCATGCTGTTGGAGCATAGCATCACAGTAAACAATAGATGCCCTCTGCTGACCACCACATAGCCCCGGACTTGCCTACGACTATATACGTGACTTTACCGAAAGAACCAAGAATATATTTGCCTATGACAATCCGGTATACGTGGTGGTCAATCACCTCAGCACTATCCAGGCTCAACCCTATTTAGCTTCCAAGTTCTGATGAAATCTGGTTCATTCTGGGAAATGTATGACCTTTACTTAAAATACAATCTCACATCACTTGATGCAAGACGAAATCTACATTGGGCTCTGCCATCCATAAAATCTCTTATTGTTAAATCTGTGCTATACTTAATATATTAACCCCATTCTTAAACACAAGAAACATAAGACGCCCATCGAATTTACTTTTAAATCTCCCAAGAACAAGAAAAGGAATAGGTGACAAAGCATTTGCCATTGCAGCACCAACGTTTCGGAGCAACCTTGTTTCCACCATTAATATCGTAAATTTTCCTTCAACTAATATTATCAAGCAGAAGCTTAGTTCTGGATACCACTGCATTTCTAAATGTGATTCGTAACTTTCATCCTTCCCATGTATTCTTTGTGACATTTTCACGTACAATTTTATTGAGGGACTTTGTGTTGTCTGGGACTGTTTTTGCTGTCGTTTTGCTGCCTTGCCCAAGCTTGGAAATTGGGCAAGGGCATCCTTATTTTTGCGAGAATTCGTTATAATGAGCAATTTTAATTTCAACCCAGTTTGTTCGCAAAACGAGCAATTGTTTGTGAAACGAGCGGAAACCGATTGATGAAATGCGTGCTGTGGCGCCAGGGCCGCAGTTTGTGGTTTGCATCGCGCGCTTTCAGATGCGCTTCTGCGGCCATCTGGAACGTTGGTGAAGGGAGGGTGGCGCTAATTATTTGCAGATGCTGAGGACAGGCACCTGCATTCACTGTAGTTCTTCATGTGTGGTAAATGTGACATTTGATTTTATATTGTTCAAGAGTGGGAAATGTTGGGGCTGAAAAGTAACGTCTTTTAACATGGAAGTCAATGGCGAAACTGTGATCGTTTAACGAATTTTTACTTAACGAGCAATTTCCGTGGAAAGTTTCTCGCTTTTAAGCGAGACACGCCTGTACTTGATCTATTTTAGTTTTATTTTTAGTGATTTGCTTAATTTTCCTATACGTTGTCATCCTATCGTTTTTTTTGTATTGTAAATTTCTGACCCATCCCGACTGGACCTCTGTAAAAAAAAGTTTCATAGCTCATCGGATTTTTTTCCAGGATATAAATCCTGATTCTGATTTGGTCAAAGGCTATCAACCCACCCTTCACAGTGCCACCACAAGGCAATTACACGTTACTAGTTTTACTACCCGGCTTCGCCCGGGACTTGGATTCTTGTCTTGGACGAATACACGGCCTACGCGGAGGGTGGGGGGGATGCGTGACGTCGGCAGGCACACTGCGTGACGCTGCGGCATACTTTTTGCATTGTGAAAGTCTGGAAGCTGCCCATATGCCAAATTTCAAGTTTGTTGCATGTCGGGAAGTATGCTAAACATTTCGAACAGACACGCATTCACAAATTTCCCTTTTATATATAAGTATATTCTACAAAATTAAAGTCCTTACGTCCGTGTGGAATCCAGTGTCGTCAAGCCCTTGCTCCGGCTTAGCAGTGCACGGCGTTCCTTGAGCCAAGAACTCCACCTTGACCCGTGTGCCCTCATGGTCATCTTTGGTGCCGTCCATCGGTGTTTGCTTGACGGGGACTTGGCCAAATTCAGGAGCGCTTGTGGAGTTCTCCTCAGGGTTGAAGGTTGTTTTTTTCTCCCAAGCACTCGGTGGAGTAATGCGAACATGTTGCCATATTATCGCCGACGTCACCATCAAGGTAATGAGCTTAGACATTTTCGAGGAGTGAGCTGGAAAAGCCGCCTCTCCAGATCGCCAGCGATGTGCGCTTCACTCCCGAGACGTCCCTCACGAATGCCGCGAAGAGCGGCCACGTGACCAAATCGCTATGGCTACAATATGGATGTGACGTCACCGGAAGACCGCGCTTATTTGGGCATTTTCGATTTAAAGTTTATTTCGCACAGGTAAATATTCGCGATTCTTTTTTGCATCGTCGTGCTTGGTTGATATTCGAGGGGTCGCATTTTAAACGGCTTGACACGAAATACTGTACGTGACTGTAGTGTGCCCAGACCAAGGATCTGTACCATCCTCGCACAACCCAGTTTAGTTAAACCCAGGGGTTGGGTCGTTGGCAACCCAGCCTGAATGTTTTAAACTCTCACAAGTGCTCAGGTTTCCTCCTACGTCTAACCACTCGTCGATTGCCCAGTAACACCTTCATATATCGAGGACCACACGAGCTGTGTCATTTATGGACGGCCCCTTAGTGCTTGATACCTGCGTGTGCCGAGGGTAGAAATACTCGCCCGATCTTCGGGTTACAGGATGAGGATGACTTCACGAGGAGGTCTCATAATGTTAATGCTCACCCCGAGCCCTCAATACTCTGATAGTGCGAGACTAGGCTCTAAGAAAAGCTGTCTCGGGTGTGGACCAATCAAATTCAAGGACAGTGCATATTATTATCAGAGTTGTCTTTTTTGTTTTTGCATTTTGACTGCTTGTGTTGTGGTTATTGCAAACATGATGCCTTGAATAAAGGTGTCAGTCTTTGTGCCAGTTAAAAGGGTAAAACCTATTTCTATATTCACGAGGAAAGTTCGAGAGAGAGAGACAGTGATGTCGTCGGGGATGTCAAGACAAGATTGAAACGAGAGTAAATTCCACGTTTGCAGTACTGGTATGGTATGGATTTATTTTTATTGAACAGACATTTGCTGAGGAAGATGCATGCATTTAAAAAAAAGTTATTTTCACCTCAAGAAACCTCCCAGGATATCTCAATTTTGCTGAATTGAATATTGTCTGGGGTGGTGCTAAAAGTAATATGAAATTTTCCTGGTAAAGTGTAAAAAAAAAACGCGAATGAGTTTTTCTTTTCACGTTCAACCCTTCGCAAATTGAAGTGCTGCAATAAAACAGCACTTAGCGAATACCAGGAAATAATTAGTAGCTATTTACATTCTAGATTTAAAGCTTTCGTGACTGCTAGGATCCATACTCTTTGGTTCTATTGGGTAAAGTCACGTAGGTGAAAATAAAATAACAAAAAATCACGACGTTTCGGCCACAACACAAGCGGCCTTCATCAGGTGAAGGGACGAGACTGTCTGGAGGACAGCGCTGGAGTGAGAGAAGCCACGCTTAGATCACGACCTTTAAGCTGTCAAGGCGCTTTGTTTTCTTCTCACAGCTTAAAGGTCGTGATCTAAGCGTGGCTTCTCTCACTCCAGCGCTGTCCTCCAGACAGTCTCGTCCCTTCACCTGATGAAGGCCGCTTGTGTTGTGGCCGAAACGTCGTGATTTTTTGTTATTTTATTTTCACCTACGTGACTTTACCCAATAGAACCAAAGAGTATAGCTATTTACATGTTTGGCCGTTTCAACCTTTCTAGCTACGCATCCTAAACTTGCAAAAAATAACTTGTTGTGAAAACACAATTGATGTTTTAATCAAATCGCAATCACAAATATCACCATACTAAATTGTTGAATATTTTATTCGAAAGCTCATTGCATGTTGTTTAATTTATGTACATATGGCCTCACGTGGTATACTGTATATATGTACCGTTCATTGTGCATTGAACAGTTCCACTATATTGGTGTAATGGAGATGCCTGATATGAAACGACCATGAAGTGGCAAAATAGCAAAATACTGTTATTTAGCTATTCCCCTTCTCTTGCTATTCCTCCTCTGTTGAACGAGCTCCATTTACATTGGTTTACTATATGGTCCATAGTTTTGGTTACATGCCCACAATCGCAATGTGGCATGTGTCTTTACTATTCTATTCATGATGAAGATGTGTGCGTCAACCTAATGATGTTCTAGTACGGTTGATGGTTCCACCGTGTCTTCGAGGAATGTCAAAGCTAGGGGGTTTGATATTTGGGTCTAGGATAAGGTGTTTATTAGGGATGCTAGCGTTATTTCCGAGCTGGTTGCTATTCTAGGATGGTGCCAACCAGAGCTGAACGTTGAGCTCTTGGTTGGTGAAGAGTTGGTGCTTGTCGCTGGCAAGAACACGTGTGACACCTCTGAGGATATTTGGTGGCAAAATGTTCTCCAGAACAGGGAGCCAGAGGGTTGGTGTCTGTTTTAGTGTTCCAGTTATGATGCACATTACATTGTTTGTGTATATAGCAGTTTTGTGTATCAGCTCCCAGGCCAGGCTGGAGCACAACATATTGCCACTGAGTAGAACGATGAGAGGGTAGCAGTTCGCAGCACATAAGCTGAGAGCACCCTAGGTTGTTCCTGTACGTTTATGCAGCAGGGCCATTCTTGATTTGGTCTTTTCACGGATCTGGCTCATGTGGGGCTTGAAGGAGAGGCTTCTGTCCTTGATAACCCCTTTAGAGTAGGGTCACAGCACGCTGGGCTATCACATGACACATCAATGGTGGCATCTGCTGCTTGATTTTTGAGGTGGAAAGCACAAGTGATTTTGGAGGGATTTCTTAGGCGTCTGCAAGCAGTAACAAATATATTCCCAATGAAGTTTGATCAGCTGCTGAAGTATTAGCAATGTTTTGGGGGTGTGTGCCCTGCGCATAAAGGACTATGTCACCTGCACAGGAACTTTCGAGATGATGTACACGGCAGGGCACTTAAAGGTATGTTAAATCATTTCCGGTGTGAGGACTAAATTGTTCCAGTGCTAGTGAGGGAGGCTATTGTTCGTAATTATCTTGCAGCTGTATTTACCAGCGAGAGGTGTACCCTCAAAGTACTGTCGCTGAGCTCCACGTCGACTATTTGTGGAGTAAACCAGCATCGGATGATATTGGGTATCTTCAGCAGGCGGCCATGAGGCCCAAACGGTGTCAACGGCAGCAGAAGAGAGGTCAATCATGGCTGTGCCGCTTCTCTGTTGGCGCTGGAAACCATCTTCTAATGGGGGCGGTGAAGACAATGATCTGTTTACAGTAGCTGCTACAGCTATAAGAGATTTTTTATTTAGATCGCGTAAATATAAAAATGTGTCGTTAAACCCGCCACCACCCGACACAGACAACTAGTAAGGGTTGTAATGTAAACAGAACATGCCAATTCGTCACTCGTACAGCACACCAGTGTGTTTGAGAGCCAAGCCACAACATTTACAATCTGAGTACGACATTTTGCCAGTAATTACAACTAGCTTCATCAGGCGACAGCCAGATTTGCTATGGCCAGTTCGAAATCCAGCTTGTTCGGGAGCTAAATATCAACAATAAGGTAAAAGTGCAGCCCTGCAATTGCTTACTGACACCATTGCTGGTTGAAGGGCCTCGATTAGGAGATCTAGAGAGCCCTAGAAGATATTTTGGTCCAGTTCCACACTGGCCAGCAGTATAGAATGAGTAAATGTGAACAACATTCAGAGGTAGTCGAATTTTTATTTATTTTTACAACTCCATTAGGGGTTCCAATAACAACATACAAGTGTGTATACGAGTGTGTGTGTTTGTGTATAAGTGTGTGCATGGGGGGCGGTGGTGTAGTAGTTGGTGCACTTCGTGATGAACCCTGCCACCAGAGTTCATTTCCAGTTCAAGGCCACCAACACCAGTGATCATATCTGAACTGGTCCTGGACCTCCCCTCGGTCGACTTGGCCCGAAATGAGTTCCTGGTGTTGTGTGTAAATATCCGTGCTGGAGAGAGAGGGCATGGTGTTGGCCACCCACCCCCTTGTGTTCCATGCCAGCCTTCCACAACACTTTTCCCCAACAGTCCGTATAGCTGCGTGTGTGAGTGTTTGCGTGTGCGTAGGTCTTCGTGTGTGTGAGTGTATGTAGTTTCATCTAACGGCTGGAGGTTTTGGGCATGGAGAAGACGTACACATTGGTTGTTTGTTGCCTGTTTTGTGCTTTGGTGATGTGAACCGTGCATCTGTTCACGGCGGAGTTCTGCTCAATGAAGCAAATGTCCTGTCGGCCTTTCATCTTGCGGTTGAAGGTGTGGTAAGTAACGGGGGTGTTGCGGGGTTGAATCTTTTTGTAGTATTCAAGTTTGTTGGCATATTTGCGAACGTATGCCCATTGGTCCACTTGGGTGTTTTCGTTGTGGCGGGAATAGTGTATCTCCTTGTAGGGTTTCTGGAATCGTTGTCTAGTCGGATCGATGGCCTCGTAGACTTCAGGCTCCGGGTCTGGCTTGTATTCCTGCCGCTGCCAAATCGCCACCCGATTTATTTCAGAAGGTTGCAGGTCAATATCTTCATGAGCAACGTTTTCAATGGTGGCTGGAGATTTCGGAAGTCTTTTCTTCATTTTCCTTCGGACTTTTTTTAGTTTGTTTTTCAACGTATTCATGTTGCGACACACAGTCCTGATCTTCTTGCTGATGGGCGGTGACAGGTCCTTAGAAAAAAACAAACGCAAAGAAATGTTTTAGGAAAGGTATCATCAGTAGCAATGTTCTATCTCTAGCTGAATGGAAACTTCCAACATGCTATCTCCATCTCACAGGATCCCATGATACCACAATACATGAATATATTTACATTTTATAATTATATGCTTGCTGTCACCAGAGGAAGCTCTAGAGCAGGGGTGGGTAACGTCCGGCCCGCAGGCCGTATGAGGCCCGCAAATTCATATGGTCTGGCCCTGCCAAGGCAACCGCAGGTGGGACTCGAAATTCAATAAATCTAGGAGCAAACCTGGAAAAGCAGTTGCGAGTAGCAACATCATCAATACCAGCAAACATCATCACACGCTTCACCACAGAGAAGCAGACTCATGCCATCACATTAGAGGTGATTTAATTCAATGTTTGACACAATATAACAGGCTAATTTTTAAGTTGATAATTTTGTATGGCCTGCGAATGATGTTATAAATATCCAAATGGCCCTTGGCAGAAAAAAGGTTCCCCACCCCCGGCCTAGAGTGTAAGTGGACTCTTCTTCCACACTGACTAGATGTGTTTAAAGAGTTGGGAGGTACCAACACTAAACCCCACCACATACGACCTTCCAGTCGACTGTGGTTTACACATTCATCGTATGAATTTGCATTTCATCCATAATAGAGGTTTGTTTGGGTTATATCGCGTAAATATATAAATGTGTCATTAAACCCGCCACCACCCGACACAGCCAATTAGTAAGGTTTGTCACGTAAACAGAACATGCCAATTCGTTACTAGTACAGCACAACGGTGTGTTGGAGAGCCAAGCCACAACATTTACAATCTGAGTATGACTCTTCGCCAGTAATTACAACTAGTTGCATCAGGTGACAGCCAGATTCGTGGATGGGGGGGATTAATGAATACATATTAAAGACTATGCATTCAATACCCTGTTGATTTGTGCATCATTGTAACTTTTCAATTGCAGCACTTCTTTAACATGTTTAATTTCACTTCTCAGACTATCAACTTTTTTAGCCCAATGTACAGTGAGGGAAAAAAGTATTTGATCCCCTGCTGATTTTGTACGTTTGCCCACTGACAAAGAAATGATCAGTCTATAATTTTAATGGTAGGTTTATTTGAACAGTGAGAGACAGAATAACAACAAAAAAAATACAGAAAAACGCATGTCAAAAATGTTATAAATTGATTTGCATTTTAATGAGGGAAATAAGTATTTGACCCCTCTGCAAAACATGACTTAGTACTTGGTGGCAAAACCCTTGTTGGCAATTACAGAGGTCAGACTTTTCGTGTAGTTGGCCACCAGGTTTGCACACATCTCAGGAGGGATTTTGTCCCACTCCTCTTTGCAGATCTCCAAGTAATTAAGGTTTCGAGGCTGACGTTTGGCAACTCGAACCTTCAGCTCCCTCCACAGATTAAGGTCTGGAGACCGGCTAGGCCACTCCAGGACCTAAATGTGCTTCTTCTTGAGCCACTCCTTTGTTGCCTTGGCCGTGTGTTTTGGGTCATTGTCATGCTGGAATCCCCATCCACGACCCATTTTCAATGCCCTGGCTGAGGGAAGGAGGTTCTCACCCAAGATTTAAAGGTACATGGCCCCGTCCATCGTCCTTTTGATGCGGTGAAGTTGTCCTGTCCCCTTAGCAGAAAAACACCCCCAAAGCTTAATGTTTCCACCTCCATGTTTGACGGTGGGGATGGTGTTCTTGGGGTAATAGGCAGCATTCCTCCTCCTCCAAACACGGCGAGTTGAGTTGATGCCAAAGAGCTCTATTTTGGTCTCATCTGACCACAACACTTTCACCCAGTTGTCCTCTGAATCATTCAGATGTTCATTGGCAAACTTCAAACGGGCATGTATATGTGCTTTCTTGAGCAGGGGAACCTTGCGGGCGCTGCAGGATTTCAGTCCTTCACGGCGTAGTGTGTTACCAATTGTTTTCTTGGTGACTATGGTCCCAGCTGCCTTGAGATCATTGACAAGATCCTCCCGTATAGTTCTGGGCTGATTCCTTACCGTTCTCATAATCATTGCAACTCCATGAGGTGAGATCTTGCATGGAGCCCCAGGCCGAGGAAGATTGATAGTTCTTTTGTGTTTCTTCCATTTGCGAATAATCGCACCAACTGTTGTCACCTTCTCACCAAGCTGCTTGGCAATCGTCTTGTAGTCCATTCCAGCTTTGTGTAGGTCTACAATCTTATCTCTGACATCCTTGGAGAGCTCTTTGGTCTTGGTCATAGTGGAGAGTTTGGAATCCGATTGATTAATTGCTTCTGTGGACAGGTGTCTTTTATACAGGTAACAAGCTGAGATTAGGAGCACTCCCTTTAAGAGTGTGCTCCTAATCTCAGCTCGTTACCTGTATAAAAGACACCTGGGAGCCAGAAATCTTTCTGATTGAGAGGGGGTCAAATACTTATTTCCCTCATTAAAATGCAAATAAATGTATAACATTTTTGACATGCGTTTTTCTGGATTTTTGTTGTTGTTATTCTGCCTCTCACTGTTGAAATAAACCTACCATTAAAATTATAGACTGATCATTTCTATGTCAGTGGGCAAAGGTACAAAATCAGCAGGGGAGCAAATACTTTTTCCCTCACTGTATGAGCGTCTTGATGAGAGCAGATTTCTGCGCGGGGTGATGGTGTGACTGCATTCAGATAGGAGTCAATGTGCATTTGTTTTTTTTGGTAAACGCTGTGTGTTATTTTACCATTTCGACCACGTCCGAGCAGAATATTCAGAAATGGTAGAGTTCTACCAGCTTCCACTTCCATGATGAACTGCATTTCATGAGCAGTGTGCTAACCATTACAAAATGGCAGCGGGTCATCATAGCAGGTCATGTCAAACGCCAGTGGATATCCTGCTCAAATGAGCATTAAAGCAGAGATAGCAATTACACATTCCTATTGGATGTACTTGTTTGTTCATAGAGCAACCACTGTTGATTTCCCCACAAAGTGGTACTTATTTCATCAGACCCCGAGGGATTGAGTCATTCACGCTAAGCCCCCGAGCTGGTCTAAAAATCAAAAGCCAGGATTTGTTTTATTCAAACTAATTGCATTGGTGATGATGAGCTGTCCCCCTTACCTTTCGGGATTGCAGCCACAGCCAGACTTGCACGAAAAGCAAGATGCTGTTGACGATGTCATCGGGGTGGATGATCTTGGCATAATCGGATGCGGTCTGAAAACAAGACATTGACATTTCAGAGATTAGTTCATTGAAGGATTGGTCCATTATTTTAATTAACACGTTTTTTTCCTGCTAGACCTTGGGAATTATCTGCATGCAGGCACAAGTGTAAGGGTTTGTGCCAAGTCCAGACTTTCTCCATGATTTCGCCACGATTCAAGACCACATCTGGAGTACGTCAAGGATGCATGCTTGCACCGGCGCTGTTTTGTCAGGTAATCGACTGGATCATGTAAACATGACCCATGACCTTGGAGTCAAGATTGGCCAGCACCACTTCACTGACCTCGACTACGCTGATGATGCAGCCTTGTTTGTTGAGAAGCATCACACTTTCACGCCAGTCCTCCAATATTTCCACAACAATGCAATAAAAATGGGACTATCTGTTTCATGGCAGAAAACAAAAGTCCAGAAGTTTAACACGTAGGCTTTCGCGACCAATATTATTCAGAATAAAGGTTTTTGGGTTAGATCGGGTTATTTATAAATGTGTCGAAACCCTCCACCACCCGACACGGCCAATCAGCAAAATATAGTGTCACGTTGACAAAAGACAATTAGTTCACTACTTTAGCCCACCGGTGTGTTGAAGAGTGAATCCACAACATTTACAGTTTGAATACGACGTTTCGCTGGTAATTACATCCAGCATAATCGGGCAATTCGCCAGAATGGTAAAGCCCTCACTTGCTCTCGGTCTTAAATAGAGCAGCAGGGTGACTTCATCATTTAACTCATTTCAGGTGCAGTGAATTGAGGCGGAGGGGGGGGTATTGTAATTATATAATCGATTGGCAATCAGTCAATGGTTATGATTAGTAGTGTTAGGGGCCGTCCATAAATGACGTCACGCGATTTTGGACGATTTTTTACATACCCCCCCCCCCCCCATCGTCACACGGCGCACTTAATCTGCCGCTGTACACTGTTGTAGGACCAAACATTTAATAAAAAGACGATTTAATTAAGTAGAACGTGTTGTCTATATTTATTTAAAGTTGCGCATTTTGATGTGACGTCACATTTCTCACCCCCCCCCCCCGTCACACATCGTCACAAATGTCTGACCCCCCCCCCCCCCAGGTGCGTGACGTCATCTATGGACGGCCCCTTAGTGCTTGATACCTGCGTGTGCCGAGGGTAGAAATACTCGCCCGATCTTCGGGTTACAGGATGAGGATGACTTCACGAGGAAAGTTCGAGAGAGAGACACAGTGATGTCGTCAGGGATGTCAAGACAAGATTGAAACGAGAGTAAATTCCACGTTTACAGTACTGGTATGGTATGGATTTATTTTTATTGAACAGACATTTGCTGAGGAAGATGCATTTATTAAAAAAAAGTTATTTTCACATCAAGAAACCTCCCAGGATATCTCAATTTTGCTGAATTGAATATTGTCTGGGTGGTGCTAAAAGTAATACGAAATGTTCCTGGTAAAGTGTAAAAAAAAACGCGAATGAGTTTTTCTTTTCACGTTCAACCCTTCGCAAATTGAAGTGCTGCAATAAAACAGCACTTAGCGAATACCAGCAAATAATTAGTAGCTGTTTACATTCTAGATTTAAAGCTTTCGTGACTGCTAGGATCCATACTCTTTGGTTCTATTGGGTAAAGTCACGTAGGTGAAAATAAAATAACAAAAAATCACGACGTTTCGGCCACAACACAAGCGGCCTTCATCAGGTGAAGTGACGAGACTGTCTGGAGGACAGCGCTGGAGTGAGAGAAGCCACGCTTAGATCACGACCTTTAAGCTGTCAAGGCGCTTTGTTTTCTTGTCACACAGCTGAGGATATTTGGTGGCAAAATGTTCTCCAGAACAGGGAGCCAGAGGGTTGGTGTCTGTTTTAGTGTTCCAGTTATGATGCACATTACATTGTTTGTGTATATAGAAGTTTTGTGTATCAGCTCCCAGGCCAGGCTGGAGCACAACATTGCCACTGAGTAGAACGATGAGAGGGTAGCAGTTCGCAGCACATAAGCTGAGAGCACCCTAGGTTGTTCCTGTACGTTTATGCAGCAGGGCCATTCTTGATTTGGTCTTTTCACGGATCTGGCTCATGTGGGGCTTGAAGGAGAGGCTTCTGTCCTTGATAACCCCTTTAGAGTAGGGTCACAGCACGCTGGGCTATCGCATGACACATCAATGGTGGCATCTGCTGCTTGATTTTTGAGGTGGAAAGCACAAGTGATTTTGGAGGGATTTCTTAGGCGTCTGCATGCAGTAACAAATATATTCCCAATGAAGTTTGATCAGCTGCTGAAGTATTAGCAATGTTTTGGGGGTTTGTGCCCTGCGCATAAAGGACTATGTCACCTGCACAGGAACTTTCGAGATGATGTACACGGCAGGGCACTTAAAGGTATGTTAAATCATTTCCGGTGTGAGGACTAAATTGTTCCAGTGCTAGTGAGGGAGGCTATTGTTCGTAATTATCTTGCAGCTGTATTTACCAGCGAGAGGTGTACCCTCAAAGTACTGTCGCTGAGCTCCACTTTGACTATTTGTGGAGTAAACCAGCATCGGATGATATTGGGTATCTTCAGCAGGCGGCCATGAGGCCCAAACGGTGTCAACGGCAGCAGCAGAGAGGTCAATCATGGCTGTGCCGCTTCTCTGTTGGCGCTGGAAACCATCTTCTCATGGGGGCGGTGAAGACAATGATCTGTTTACAGTAGCTGCTACAGCTATAAGATATTTTTTTATTTAGATCGCGTAAATATAAAAATGTGTCGTTAAACCCGCCACCACCCGACACAGACAACTAGTAAGGGTTGTAATGTAAACAGAACATGCCAATTCGTCACTCGTACAGCACACCAGTGTGTTTGAGAGCCAAGCCACAACATTTACAATCTGAGTACGACATTTCGCCAGTAATTACAACTAGCTTCATCAGGCGACAGCCAGATTTGCTACGGCCAGTTCGAAATCCAGCTTGTTCGGGAGCTAAATATCAACAATAAGGTAAAAGTGCAGCCCTGCAATTGCTTACTGACACCATTGCTGGTTGAAGGGCCTCGATTAGGAGATCTAGAGAGCCCTAGAAGATATTTTGGTCCAGTTCCACACTGGCCAGCAGTATAGAATGAGTAAATGTGGACAACATTCAGAGGTAGTCGAATTTTTTTTTATTTTTACAACTCCATTAGGGGTTCCAATAACAACATACAAGTGTGTATACGAGTGTGTGTGTTTGTGTATCAGTGTGTGCACGGGGGGCGGTGGTGTAGTAATTGGTGCACTTCGCGATGAACCCTGCCACCAGAGTTAATTTCCAGTTCAAGGCCACCAACACCAGTGATGATATCTGAACTGGTCCTGGACCTCCCCTCGGTCGACTTGGCCCGAAATGAGTTCCTGGAGTTGTGTGTAAATGTCCGTGCTGGAGAGAGAGGGCATGGTGTTGGCCACCCACCCCCTTGTGTTCCATGCCAGCCTTCCACAGCACTTTTCCCCAACAGTCCGTATAGCTGCGTGTGTGAGTGTTTGCGTGTGCGTAGGTCTCCGTGTGTGTGAGTGTATGTAGTTTCATCTAACGGCTGGAGGTTTTGGGCATGGAGAAGACGTACACATTGGTTGTTTGTTGCCCGTTTCGTGCTTTGGTGATGTGAACCGTGCATCTGTTCATGGCGGAGTTCTCCTCAATGAAGCAAATGTCCTGTCGGTCTTTCATCTTGCGGTTGAAGGTGTGGTAAGTAACGGGGGTGTTGCGGGGTTGAATCTTTTTGTAGTATTCAAGTTTGTTGGCATATTTGCGAATGTATGCCCATTGGTCCACTTGGGTGTTTTCGTTGTGGCGGGAATAGTGTATCTCCTTGTAGGGTTTCTGGAATCGTTGTCCAGTCGGATCGATGGCCTCGTAGACTTCAGGCTCCGGGTCTGGCTTGTATTCCTGCCGCTGCCAAATCGCCACCCGATTTATTTCAGAAGGTTGCAGGTCAATATCTTCATGAGCAACGTTTTCAATGGTGGCTGGAGATTTCGGAAGTCTTTTCTTCATTTTCCTTCGGACTTTTTTTAGTTTGTTTTTCAACGTATTCATGTTGCGACACACAGTCCTGATCTTCTTGCTGATGGGCGGTGACAGGTCCTTAGAAAAAAACAAAAGCAAAGAAATGTTTTAGGAAAGGTATCATCAGTAGCAATGTTCTATCTCTAGCTGAATGGAAACATCCAACATGCTATCTCCATCTCACAGGATCCCATGATACCACAATACATGAATATATTTACATTTTATAATTATATGCTTGCTGTCACCAGAGGAAGCTCTAGAGCAGGGGTGGGTAACGTCCGGCCCGCAGGCCGTATGAGGCCCGCAAATTCATATGGTCTGGCCCTGCCAAGGCTACCGCAGGTGGGACTCGAAATTCAATAAATCTAGGAGCAAACCTGGAAAAGCAGTTGCGAGTAGCAACATCATCAATACCAGCAAACATCATCACACGCCCCACCAAAGAGAGGCAGACTCATGCCATCACATTAGAGGTGATTTAATTCAATGTTTGACACAATATAACAGGCTAATTTTTAAGTTGATAATTTTGTATCGCCTGCGAATGATGTTATAAATATCCAAATGGCCCTTGGCAGAAAAAAGGTTCCCCACCCCCGGCCTAGAGTGTAAGTGGACTCTTATTCCACACTGACTAGATGTGTTTAAAGAGTTGGGAGGTACCAACACTAAACCCCACCACATACGACCTTCCAGTCGATTGTGGTTTACACATTCATCGTATGAACTTTGCATTTCATCCATAATAGAGGTTTGTTTGGGTTATATCGCGTAAATATATAAATGTGTCATTAAACCCGCCACCACCCCGACACAGCCAATTAGTAAGGTTTGTCACGTAAACAGAAGATGCCAATTCGTTACTAGTACAGCACAACGGTGTGTTGGAGAGCCAAGCCACAACATTTACAATCTGAGTATGACTCTTCGCCAGTAATTACAACTAGTTTCATCAGGTGACAGCCAGATTCGTGGATGGGGGGGATTAATGAATACATATTAAAGACTATGCATTCAATACCCTGTTGATTTGTGCATCATTGTAACTTTTCAATTGCAGCACTTCTTTAACATGTTTAATTTCACTTCTCAGACTATCAACTTTCTTAGCCCGATGTACAGTGAGGGAAAAAAGTATTTGATCCCCTGCTGATTTTGTATGTTTGCCCACTGACAAAGAAATGATCAGTCTATAATTTTAATGGTAGGTTTATTTGAACAGTGAGAGACAGAATAACAACAAAAAAATCCAGAAAAACGCATGTCAAAAATGTTATAAATTGATTTGCATTTTAATGAGGGAAATAAGTATTTGATCCCTCTGCAAAACATGACTTAGTACTTGGTGGCAAAACCCTTGTTGGCAATTACAGAGGTCAGACGTTTCTTGTAGTTGGCCACCAGGTTTGCACACATCTCAGGAGGGATTTTGTCCCACTCCTCTTTGCAGATCTCCAAGTCATTAAGGTTTGGAGGCTGACGTTTGGCAACTCGAACCTTCAGCTCCCTCCACAGATTAAGGTCTGGAGACCGGCTAGGCCACTCCAGGACCTAAATGTGCTTCTTCTTGAGCCACTCCTTTGTTGCCTTGGCCGTGTGTTTTGGGTCATTGTCATGCTGGAATCCCCATCCACGACCCATTTTCAATGCCCTGGCTGAGGGAAGGAGGTTCTCACCCAAGATTTGAAGGTACATGGCCCCGTCCATCGTCCCTTTGATGCGGTGAAGTTGTCCTGTCCCCTTAGCAGAAAAACACCCCCAAAGCTTAATGTTTCCACCTCCATGTTTGACGGTGGGGATGGTGTTCTTGGGGTAATAGGCAGCATTCCTCCTCCTCCAAACACGGCGAGTTGAGTTGATGCCAAAGAGCTCTATTTTGGTCTCATCTGACCACAACACTTTCACCCAGTTGTCCTCTGAATCATTCAGATGTTCATTGGCAAACTTCAAACGGGCATGTATATGTGCTTTCTTGAGCAGGGGGACCTTGCGGGCGCTGCAGGATTTCAGTCCTTCACGGCGTAGTGTGTTACCAATTGTTTTCTTGGTGACTATGGTCCCAGCTGCCTTGACATCATTGACAAGATCCTCCCGTGTAGTTCTGGGCTGATTCCTCACCGTTCTCATAATCATTGCAACTCCATGAGGTGAGATCTTGCATGGAGCCCCAGGCCGAGGAAGATTTACAGTTCTTTTGTGTTTCTTCCATTTGCGAATAATCGCACCAACTGTTGTCACCTTCTCACCAAGCTGCTTGGCAATCGTCTTGTAGTCCATTCCAGCCTTGTGTAGGTCTACAGTCTTATCTCTGACATCCTTGGAGAGCTCTTTGGTCTTGGTCATGGTGGAGAGTTTGGAATCCGATTGATTAATTGCTTCTGTGGACAGGTGTCTTTTATACAGGTAGCAAGCTGAGATTAGGAGCACTCCCTTTAAGAGTGTGCTCCTAATCTCAGCTCGTTACCTGTATAAAAGACACCTGGGAGCCAGAAATCTTTCTGATTGAGAGGGGGTCAAATACTTATTTCCCTCATTAAAATGCAAATAAATTTATAACATTTTTGACATGCGTTTTTCTGGATTTTTGTTGTTGTTATTCTGCCTCTCACTGTTGAAATAAACCTACCATTAAAATTATAGACTGATCATTTCTTTGTCAGTGGGCAAAGGTACAAAATCAGCAGGGGAGCAAATACTTTTTCCCTCACTGTATGAGCGTCTTGATGAGAGCAGATTTCTACGCGGGGTGATGGTGTGACTGCATTCAGATAGGAGTCAATGTGCATTTGTTTTTTTTGGTAAACGCTGTGTGTTATTTTACCATTTCGACCACGTCCGAGCAGAATATTCAGAAATGGTAGAGTTCTACCAGCTTCCACTTCCATGATGAACTGCATTTCATGAGCAGTGTGCTAACCATTACAAAATGGCAGCGGGTCATCATAGCAGGTCATGTCAAACGCCAGTGGATATCCTGCTCAAATGAGCATTAAAGCAGAGATAGCAATTACACATTCCTATAGGATGTACTTGTTTGTTCATAGAGCAACCACTGTTGATTTCCCCACAAAGTGGTACTTATTTCATCAGACCCCGAGGGATTGAGTCATTCACGCTAAGCCTCCGAGCTGGTCTAAAAATCAAAAGCCAGGATTTGTTTTATTCAGGCTAATTGCATTGGTGATGATGAGCTGTCCCCCTTACCTTTCGGGATTGCAGCCACAGCCAGACTTGCACGAAAAGCAAGATGCTGTTGACGATGTCATCGGGGTGGATGATCTTGGCATAATCGGATGCGGTCTGAAAACAAGACATTGACATTTCAGAGATTAGTTCATTGAAGGATTGGTCCATTATTTTAATTAACACGTTTTTTCCTGCTAGACCTTGGGAATTATCTGCATGCAGGCACAAGTGTAAGGGTTTGTGCCAAGTCCAGACTTTCGCCATGATTTCGCCACGATTCAAGACCACATCTGGAGTACGTCAAGGATGCATGCTTGCACCGGCGCTGTTTTGTCAGGTAATCGACTGGATCATGTAAACATGACCCATGACCTTGGAGTCAAGATTGGCCGGCACCACTTCACTGACCTCGACTACGCTGATGATGCAGCCTTGTTTGTTGAGAAGCATCACACTTTCACACCAGTCCTCCAATATTTCCACAACAATGCAATAAAAATGGGACTAACTGTTTCATGGCAGAAAACAAAAGTCCAGAAGTTTAACACGTAGGCTTTCGCGACCAATATTATTCATAATAAAGGTTTTTGGGTTAGATCGGGTTATTTATAAATGTGTCGAAACCGTCCACCACCCGACACGGCCAATCAGCAAAATAAAGTGTCACGTTGACAAAAGACAATTAAATTTTGATTTAAAGCTTTCGTGACTGCAGTAATTCATATTCTTAGTTTTTTCGGTAAAGTCACGTTGAAGAGAAACAACAAAATAACAAAATATATATAAAACAATAAAAAATTCTCACGACGTTTCGACCATAACTCAAACGGTCATCATCAGGTGTGTCGGTTTGCATAAATTTATTTTGAAAACGGCATATTTATTTATTTATTTATATAAATAACGTTTGCGTCACGCGCAACGATGGCAGTTTGCCAGGACTAGTCCATCTATTTTTTGAAAAGAGGAGGGGGGAGACGAAATTTGTTTTTATGTATGCTGTCTGAAAGGCACTGTAAGCGTGAACAATCAATCAAGAACTGAAATGATTTATCAAATCTTTCCAATGATTGCTAAGATAGAATCCATCTTCTCGGTTGAAATTGTCTCTGTGTTTGTATATGTGGATAGCCTCATGAACGAATCTCTCATGGAAGCCAGATGGCTTACAAAGAACCTCCGTCTTGGAAAAGTCAATGGCATGTGAGCCTACTGAATTAGAACAATGATCTGCTACGGCCGAGGTGTTGGTCCTACCGTGTTTAAGGTCTGCTTTATGTTCACGAATGCGGTCCGAGATATGGCGTTTGGTTTCTCCAATGTAACTACTACCACAGAGGCAACTTAGTTTGTAGACACCAGGGTATTGTATGTCCGGAATCACATCTTTTACAGACGGAACCAGATCACGGATTTTATGTAATGTGTTGAAACGGACCTGGATCTTGTGTTTATTCAAGATTTTGGAGATCTTTTTTGTAATCCCAGCAATGTAGGGTAAAGTGATGGTTTTGAAAGGCTCCTCAAGAGGGTTCTTCTTCATGGTTTGAGTGACGCAAACGTTTTTTATATAAATAAATAAATATGCCGTTTTCAAAATAAATTTATGCAAACCGACACACCTGATGATGACCGTTTGAGTTATGGTCGAAACGTCGTGAGAATTTTTTATTGTTTTATATATATTGTTATTTTGTTGTTTCTCTTCAACGTGACTTTACCGAAAAAACTAAGAATATAAAAGACAATTAGTTCACTACTTTAGCCCACCGGTGTGTTGAAGAGTGAATCCACAACATTTACAGTTTGAATATGACGTTTCGCTGGTAATTACATCCAGCATAATCGGGCAATTCGCCAGAATGGTAAAGCCCTCACTTGCTCTCGGTCTTAAATAGAGCAGCAGGGTGACTTCATCATTTAACTCATTTCAGGTGCAGTGAATTGAGGCGGAGGGGGGGGGGTATTGTAATTATATAATCGATTGGCAATCAGTCAATGGTTATGATTAGTAATGAGTTGTAGATTGGTAATTAGTTGTAAGGTGTGTTATTGTGATTATATGCTACATTAGTAATCCGTTAATGTGTTTCCCTTATAAGGAATTGTAATATGTATGATTTAATAATACGCTTCCAAGCCGCACTAAGCCTATAGCTATCAGAACGATTAAAGTTATTTCTGTTTCTCTCAATTTCAAAGGATTCTCTAATTAGTCTTTGCCAGTAATAATTAGTTTTACACAACACTTCAACGTTATCAAAATCAATTGAATGTCCTTGTTGACAAGCATGTTTTGCCACTGCCGACAGCTGTGTTTGAGATAATTTAATATTTCTTTGGTATTCTTTTAGTCTTATGCTGATGTTACGTCCCGTCTGTCCAATATAGCATCTGCCACATAAATAATTAATCCGAAATACACCTTCTGTTGATAATTTAGGTAATTCGTCTTTCGTGCAAGATACTAGTTTTTGAATTTTGTGTACTTTACCAAATCTTACTGTAATGTTTTGCTTTTGAAAAACACGGGCTAATTTGTCAGTTACTCCTGAGATATATGGAATTTTAATTGTTTTAAGAATCTGATCGCTTTCAGCAGTGTTGCTTTGCGATCGTGATTTGTCATTCAGTGCTCTGTTAATTTGAGTATTATTGTAGCCATTCTGTCGTAATGCTTCTTTAACGTGTTTGATCTCGATTTAAAGCTTTTGTGACTGCAGTAATTCATATTCTTAGTTATTTCGGTAAAGTCACGTTGAAGGGAAACAACAAAATAATAAAATATATATAAAACAATAAAAATTCTCACGACGTTTCGACCATAACACAAACGGTCGTCTTCAGGTGTGTTGGTTTGCATGAATTTATTTTTAAACAGTGTATTTATTTATTTACTTATAAAAAAACGTTAGCGCCACGCGCAGCGATTTGGCAGTTTATTTAGGACTAGTCCATCTATATTCTGAAAAGAGGAGGGGGGAGACGAATTTTTTTTTTAATGTATGCTGTCTGAAAGCCACTGTAAGCGTGAACAATCAATTAAGACCTGAAATGGTTTATCAAATCTTTCCAATGATTGCTAAGATAGAATCCATCTTCTCGGTTAAAATTGTCTCTGTGCTTGTATATGTGGATAGCCTCATGAACGAATCTCTCATGGTAGCCAGATGGCTTACAAAGAACCTCTGTCTTGGAAAAGTCAATAGCATGTGAGCCTACTGAATTATAACAATAATCTGCCACGGCCGAGGTGTTGGTCCTACCGTGTTTAAGGTCTGCTTTGTGTTCACGAATGCGGTCCGAGACATGGCGTTTGGTTTCTCCAATGTAACTACTACCACAGAGGCAACTTAGTTTGTAGACACCAGGGTATTGTATGTCCGGAATCACATCTTTTACAGACGGAACCAGATCACGGATTTTATGTAATGTGTTGAAACGGACCTGGATCTTGTGTTTATTCAAGATTTTGGAGATCTTTTGTTATAAATAAATACACCGTTTAAATTAAATTTATGCAAACCAACACACCTGAAGACGACCGTTTGTGTTATGGTCGAAACGTCGTGAGAATTTTATTGTTTTATATATATTTTATTATTTTGTTGTTTCCCTTCAACGTTACTTTACCGAAAGAACTAAGAATATGAATTACTGCAGTCACGAAAGCTTTAAATCAAAAGTTTACAAGATATTGAGGGAACACAGTTCTTTTGCAATTAAGGTCATGGGTAAAATGCAGATCAATAGACGTCTAGCTACACATGTGCAGCCCTTTTGTAAATCCACTGTTGGATGATAGCTACACCACACTGGAGGTTACCTGACCATACTTCATCATGCTGTTGGAGCATAGCATCACAGTAAACAATAGATGCCCTCTGCTGACCACCACATAGCCCCGGACTTGCCTACGACTATATACGTGACTTTACCGAAAGAACCAAGAATATATTTGCCTATGACAATCCGGTATACGTGGTGGTCAATCACCTCAGCACTATCCAGGCTCAACCCTATTTAGCTTCCAAGTTCTGATGAAATCTGGTTCATTCTGGGAAATGTATGACCTTTACTTAAAATACAATCTCACATCACTTGATGCAAGACGAAATCTACATTGGGCTCTGCCATCCATAAAATCTCTTATTGTTAAATCTGTGCTATACTTAATATATTAACCCCATTCTTAAACCCAAGAAACATAAGACGCCCATCGAATTTACTTTTAAATCTCCCAAGAACAAGAAAAGGAATAGGTGACAAAGCATTTGCCATTGCAGCACCAACGTTTCGGAGCAACCTTGTTTCCACCATTAATATCGTAAATTTTCCTTCAACTAATATTATCAAGCAGAAGCTTAGTTCTGGATACCACTGCATTTCTAAATGTGATTCGTAACTTTCATCCTTCCCATGTATTCTTTGTGACATTTTCACGTACAATTTTATTGAGGGACTTTGTGTTGTCTGGGACTGTTTTTGCTGTCGTTTTGCTGCCTTGCCCAAGCTTGGAAATTGGGCAAGGGCATCCTTATTTTTGCGAGAATTCGTTATAATGAGCAATTTTAATTTCAACCCAGTTTGTTCGCAAAACGAGCAATTGTTTGTGAAACGAGCGGAAACCGATTGATGAAATGCGTGCTGTGGCGCCAGGGCCGCAGTTTGTGGTTTGCATCGCACGCTTTCAGATGCGCTTCTGCGGCCATCTGGAACGTTGGTGAAGGGAGGGTGGCGCTAATTATTTGCAGATGCTGAGGACAGGCACCTGCATTCACTGTAGTTCTTCATGTGTGGTAAATGTGACATTTGATTTTATATTGTTCAAGAGTGGGAAATGTTGGGGCTGAAAAGTAACGTCATTTAACATGGAAGTCAATGGCGAAACTGTGATCGTTTAACGAATTTTTACTTAACGAGCAATTTCCGTGGAAAGTTTCTCGCTTTTAAGCGAGACACGCCTGTACTTGATCTATTTTAGTTTTATTTTTAGTGATTTGCTTAATTTTCCTATACGTTGTCATCCTATCGTTTTTTTTGTATTGTAAATTTCTGACCCATCCCGACTGGACCTCTGTAAAAAAAAGTTTCATAGCTCATCGGATTTTTTTCCAGGATATAAATCCTGATTCTGATTTGGTCAAAGGCTATCAACCCACCCTTCACAGTGCCACCACAAGGCAATTACACGTTACTAGTTTTACTACCCGGCTTCGCCCGGGACTTGGATTCTTGTCTTGGACGAATACACGGCCTACGCGGAGGGTGGGGGGGATGCGTGACGTCGGCAGGCACACTGCGTGACGCTACGGCATACTTTTTGCATTGTGTAAGTCTGGAAGCTGCCCATATGCCAAATTTCAAGTTTGTTGCATGTCGGGAAGTATGCTAAACATTTCGAACAGACACGCATTCACAAATTTCCCTTTTATATATAAGTATATTCTACAAAATTAAAGTCCTTACGTCCGTGTGGAATCCAGTGTCGTCAAGCCCTTGCTCCGGCTTAGCAGTGCACGGCGTTCCTTGAGCCAAGAACTCCACCTTGACCCGTGTGCCCTCATGGTCATCTTTGGTGCCGTCCATCGGTGTTTGCTTGACGGGGACTTGGCCAAATTCAGGAGCGCTTGTGGAGTTCTCCTCAGGGTTGAAGGTTGTTTTTTTCTCCCAAGCACTCGGTGGAGTAATGCGAACATGTTGCCATATTATCGCCGACGTCACCATCAAGGTAATGAGCTTAGACATTTTCGAGGAGTGAGCTGGAAAAGCCGCCTCTCCAGATCGCCAGCGATGTGCGCTTCACTCCCGAGACGTCCCTCACGAATGCCGCGAAGAGCGGCCACGTGACCAAATCGCTATGGCTACAATATGGATGTGACGTCACCGGAAGACCGCGCTTATTTGGGCATTTTCGATTTAAAGTTTATTTCGCACAGGTAAATATTCGCGATTCTTTTTTGCATCGTCGTGCTTGGTTGATATTCGAGGGGTCGCATTTTAAACGGCTTGACACGAAATACTGTACGTGACTGTAGCGTGCCCAGACCAAGGATCTGTACCATCCTCGCACAACCCAGTTTAGTTAAACCCAGGGGTTGGGTCGTTGGCAACCCAGCCTGAATGTTTTAAACTCTCACAAGTGCTCAGGTTTCCTCCTACGTCTAACCACTCGTCGATTGCCCAGTAACACCTTCATATATCGAGGACCACACGAGCTGTGTCATTTATGGACGGCCCCTTAGTGCTTGATACCTGCGTGTGCCGAGGGTAGAAATACTCGCCCGATCTTCGGGTTACAGGATGAGGATGACTTCACGAGGAGGTCTCATAATGTTAATGCTCACCCCGAGCCCTCAATACTCTGATAGTGCGAGACTAGGCTCTAAGAAAAGCTGTCTCGGGTGTGGACCAATCAAATTCAAGGACAGTGCATATTATTATCAGAGTTGTCTTTTTTGTTTTTGCATTTTGACTGCTTGTGTTGTGGTTATTGCAAACATGATGCCTTGAATAAAGGTGTCAGTCTTTGTGCCAGTTAAAAGGGTAAAACCTATTTCTATATTCACGAGGAAAGTTCGAGAGAGAGAGACAGTGATGTCGTCGGGGATGTCAAGACAAGATTGAAACGAGAGTAAATTCCACGTTTGCAGTACTGGTATGGTATGGATTTATTTTTATTGAACAGACATTTGCTGAGGAAGATGCATGCATTTAAAAAAAAGTTATTTTCACCTCAAGAAACCTCCCAGGATATCTCAATTTTGCTGAATTGAATATTGTCTGGGGTGGTGCTAAAAGTAATATGAAATTTTCCTGGTAAAGTGTAAAAAAAAAACGCGAATGAGTTTTTCTTTTCACGTTCAACCCTTCGCAAATTGAAGTGCTGCAATAAAACAGCACTTAGCGAATACCAGGAAATAATTAGTAGCTATTTACATTCTAGATTTAAAGCTTTCGTGACTGCTAGGATCCATACTCTTTGGTTCTATTGGGTAAAGTCACGTAGGTGAAAATAAAATAACAAAAAATCACGACGTTTCGGCCACAACACAAGCGGCCTTCATCAGGTGAAGGGACGAGACTGTCTGGAGGACAGCGCTGGAGTGAGAGAAGCCACGCTTAGATCACGACCTTTAAGCTGTCAAGGCGCTTTGTTTTCTTCTCACAGCTTAAAGGTCGTGATCTAAGCGTGGCTTCTCTCACTCCAGCGCTGTCCTCCAGACAGTCTCGTCCCTTCACCTGATGAAGGCCGCTTGTGTTGTGGCCGAAACGTCGTGATTTTTTGTTATTTTATTTTCACCTACGTGACTTTACCCAATCGAACCAAAGAGTATAGCTATTTACATGTTTGGCCGTTTCAACCTTTCTAGCTACGCATCCTAAACTTGCAAAAAATAACTTGTTGTGAAAACACAATTGATGTTTTAATCAAATCGCAATCACAAATATCACCATACTAAATTGTTGAATATTTTATTCGAAAGCTCATTGCATGTTGTTTAATTTATGTACATATGGCCTCACGTGGTATACTGTATATATGTACCGTTCATTGTGCATTGAACAGTTCCACTATATTGGTGTAATGGAGATGCCTGATATGAAACGACCATGAAGTGGCAAAATAGCAAAATACTGTTATTTAGCTATTCCCCTTCTCTTGCTATTCCTCCTCTGTTGAACGAGCTCCATTTACATTGGTTTACTATATGGTCCATAGTTTTGGTTACATGCCCACAATCGCAATGTGGCATGTGTCTTTACTATTCTATTCATGATGAAGATGTGTGCGTCAACCTAATGATGTTCTAGTACGGTTGATGGTTCCACCGTGTCTTCGAGGAATGTCAAAGCTAGGGGGTTTGATATTTGGGTCTAGGATAAGGTGTTTATTAGGGATGCTAGCGTTATTTCCGAGCTGGTTGCTATTCTAGGATGGTGCCAACCAGAGCTGAACGTTGAGCTCTTGGTTGGTGAAGGGTTGGTGCTTGTCGCTGGCAAGAACACGTGTGACACCTCTGAGGATATTTGGTGGCAAAATGTTCTCCAGAACAGGGAGCCAGAGGGTTGGTGTCTGTTTTAGTGTTCCAGTTATGATGCACATTACATTGTTTGTGTATATAGCAGTTTTGTGTATCAGCTCCCAGGCCAGGCTGGAGCACAACATATTGCCACTGAGTAGAACGATGAGAGGGTAGCAGTTCGCAGCACATAAGCTGAGAGCACCCTAGGTTGTTCCTGTACGTTTATGCAGCAGGGCCATTCTTGATTTGGTCTTTTCACGGATCTGGCTCATGTGGGGCTTGAAGGAGAGGCTTCTGTCCTTGATAACCCCTTTAGAGTAGGGTCACAGCACGCTGGGCTATCACATGACACATCAATGGTGGCATCTGCTGCTTGATTTTTGAGGTGGAAAGCACAAGTGATTTTGGAGGGATTTCTTAGGCGTCTGCAAGCAGTAACAAATATATTCCCAATGAAGTTTGATCAGCTGCTGAAGTATTAGCAATGTTTTGGGGGTGTGTGCCCTGCGCATAAAGGACTATGTCACCTGCACAGGAACTTTCGAGATGATGTACACGGCAGGGCACTTAAAGGTATGTTAAATCATTTCCGGTGTGAGGACTAAATTGTTCCAGTGCTAGTGAGGGAGGCTATTGTTCGTAATTATCTTGCAGCTGTATTTACCAGCGAGAGGTGTACCCTCAAAGTACTGTCGCTGAGCTCCACGTCGACTATTTGTGGAGTAAACCAGCATCGGATGATATTGGGTATCTTCAGCAGGCGGCCATGAGGCCCAAACGGTGTCAACGGCAGCAGAAGAGAGGTCAATCATGGCTGTGCCGCTTCTCTGTTGGCGCTGGAAACCATCTTCTAATGGGGGCGGTGAAGACAATGATCTGTTTACAGTAGCTGCTACAGCTATAAGAGATTTTTTATTTAGATCGCGTAAATATAAAAATGTGTCGTTAAACCCGCCACCACCCGACACAGACAACTAGTAAGGGTTGTAATGTAAACAGAACATGCCAATTCGTCACTCGTACAGCACACCAGTGTGTTTGAGAGCCAAGCCACAACATTTACAATCTGAGTACGACATTTTGCCAGTAATTACAACTAGCTTCATCAGGCGACAGCCAGATTTGCTATGGCCAGTTCGAAATCCAGCTTGTTCGGGAGCTAAATATCAACAATAAGGTAAAAGTGCAGCCCTGCAATTGCTTACTGACACCATTGCTGGTTGAAGGGCCTCGATTAGGAGATCTAGAGAGCCCTAGAATATATTTTGGTCCAGTTCCACACTGGCCAGCAGTATAGAATGAGTAAATGTGAACAACATTCAGAGGTAGTCGAATTTTTATTTATTTTTACAACTCCATTAGGGGTTCCAATAACAACATACAAGTGTGTATACGAGTGTGTGTGTTTGTGTATAAGTGTGTGCATGGGGGGCGGTGGTGTAGTAGTTGGTGCACTTCGTGATGAACCCTGCCACCAGAGTTCATTTCCAGTTCAAGGCCACCAACACCAGTGATCATATCTGAACTGGTCCTGGACCTCCCCTCGGTCGACTTGGCCCGAAATGAGTTCCTGGTGTTGTGTGTAAATATCCGTGCTGGAGAGAGAGGGCATGGTGTTGGCCACCCACCCCCTTGTGTTCCATGCCAGCCTTCCACAACACTTTTCCCCAACAGTCCGTATAGCTGCGTGTGTGAGTGTTTGCGTGTGCGTAGGTCTTCGTGTGTGTGAGTGTATGTAGTTTCATCTAACGGCTGGAGGTTTTGGGCATGGAGAAGACGTACACATTGGTTGTTTGTTGCCTGTTTTGTGCTTTGGTGATGTGAACCGTGCATCTGTTCATGGCGGAGTTCTGCTCAATGAAGCAAATGTCCTGTCGGCCTTTCATCTTGCGGTTGAAGGTGTGGTAAGTAACGGGGGTGTTGCGGGGTTGAATCTTTTTGTAGTATTCAAGTTTGTTGGCATATTTGCGAACGTATGCCCATTGGTCCACTTGGGTGTTTTCGTTGTGGCGGGAATAGTGTATCTCCTTGTAGGGTTTCTGGAATCGTTGTCTAGTCGGATCGATGGCCTCGTAGACTTCAGGCTCCGGGTCTGGCTTGTATTCCTGCCGCTGCCAAATCGCCACCCGATTTATTTCAGAAGGTTGCAGGTCAATATCTTCATGAGCAACGTTTTCAATGGTGGCTGGAGATTTCGGAAGTCTTTTCTTCATTTTCCTTCGGACTTTTTTTAGTTTGTTTTTCAACGTATTCATGTTGCGACACACAGTCCTGATCTTCTTGCTGATGGGCGGTGACAGGTCCTTAGAAAAAAACAAACGCAAAGAAATGTTTTAGGAAAGGTATCATCAGTAGCAATGTTCTATCTCTAGCTGAATGGAAACTTCCAACATGCTATCTCCATCTCACAGGATCCCATGATACCACAATACATGAATATATTTACATTTTATAATTATATGCTTGCTGTCACCAGAGGAAGCTCTAGAGCAGGGGTGGGTAACGTCCGGCCCGCAGGCCGTATGAGGCCCGCAAATTCATATGGTCTGGCCCTGCCAAGGCAACCGCAGGTGGGACTCGAAATTCAATAAATCTAGGAGCAAACCTGGAAAAGCAGTTGCGAGTAGCAACATCATCAATACCAGCAAACATCATCACACGCCTCACCACAGAGAAGCAGACTCATGCCATCACATTAGAGGTGATTTAATTCAATGTTTGACACAATATAACAGGCTAATTTTTAAGTTGATAATTTTGTATGGCCTGCGAATGATGTTATAAATATCCAAATGGCCCTTGGCAGAAAAAAGGTTCCCCACCCCCGGCCTAGAGTGTAAGTGGACTCTTCTTCCACACTGACTAGATGTGTTTAAAGAGTTGGGAGGTACCAACACTAAACCCCACCACATACGACCTTCCAGTCGACTGTGGTTTACACATTCATCGTATGAATTTGCATTTCATCCATAATAGAGGTTTGTTTGGGTTATATCGCGTAAATATATAAATGTGTCATTAAACCCGCCACCACCCGACACAGCCAATTAGTAAGGTTTGTCACGTAAACAGAACATGCCAATTCGTTACTAGTACAGCACAACGGTGTGTTGGAGAGCCAAGCCACAACATTTACAATCTGAGTATGACTCTTCGCCAGTAATTACAACTAGTTGCATCAGGTGACAGCCAGATTCGTGGATGGGGGGGATTAATGAATACATATTAAAGACTATACATTCACTACCCTGTTGATTTGTGCATCATTGTAACTTTTCAATTGCAGCACTTCTTTAACATGTTTAATTTCACTTCTCAGACTATCAACTTTTTTAGCCCAATGTACAGTGAGGGAAAAAAGTATTTGATCCCCTGCTGATTTTGTACGTTTGCCCACTGACAAAGAAATGATCAGTCTATAATTTTAATGGTAGGTTTATTTGAACAGTGAGAGACAGAATAACAACAAAAAAAATACAGAAAAACGCATGTCAAAAATGTTATAAATTGATTTGCATTTTAATGAGGGAAATAAGTATTTGACCCCTCTGCAAAACATGACTTAGTACTTGGTGGCAAAACCCTTGTTGGCAATTACAGAGGTCAGACTTTTCGTGTAGTTGGCCACCAGGTTTGCACACATCTCAGGAGGGATTTTGTCCCACTCCTCTTTGCAGATCTCCAAGTAATTAAGGTTTCGAGGCTGACGTTTGGCAACTCGAACCTTCAGCTCCCTCCACAGATTAAGGTCTGGAGACCGGCTAGGCCACTCCAGGACCTAAATGTGCTTCTTCTTGAGCCACTCCTTTGTTGCCTTGGCCGTGTGTTTTGGGTCATTGTCATGCTGGAATCCCCATCCACGACCCATTTTCAATGCCCTGGCTGAGGGAAGGAGGTTCTCACCCAAGATTTAAAGGTACATGGCCCCGTCCATCGTCCTTTTGATGCGGTGAAGTTGTCCTGTCCCCTTAGCAGAAAAACACCCCCAAAGCTTAATGTTTCCACCTCCATGTTTGACGGTGGGGATGGTGTTCTTGGGGTAATAGGCAGCATTCCTCCTCCTCCAAACACGGCGAGTTGAGTTGATGCCAAAGAGCTCTATTTTGGTCTCATCTGACCACAACACTTTCACCCAGTTGTCCTCTGAATCATTCAGATGTTCATTGGCAAACTTCAAACGGGCATGTATATGTGCTTTCTTGAGCAGGGGAACCTTGCGGGCGCTGCAGGATTTCAGTCCTTCACGGCGTAGTGTGTTACCAATTGTTTTCTTGGTGACTATGGTCCCAGCTGCCTTGAGATCATTGACAAGATCCTCCCGTATAGTTCTGGGCTGATTCCTCACCGTTCTCATAATCATTGCAACTCCATGAGGTGAGATCTTGCATGGAGCCCCAGGCCGAGGAAGATTGATAGTTCTTTTGTGTTTCTTCCATTTGCGAATAATCGCACCAACTGTTGTCACCTTCTCACCAAGCTGCTTGGCAATCGTCTTGTAGTCCATTCCAGCTTTGTGTAGGTCTACAATCTTATCTCTGACATCCTTGGAGAGCTCTTTGGTCTTGGTCATAGTGGAGAGTTTGGAATCCGATTGATTAATTGCTTCTGTGGACAGGTGTCTTTTATACAGGTAACAAGCTGAGATTAGGAGCACTCCCTTTAAGAGTGTGCTCCTAATCTCAGCTCGTTACCTGTATAAAAGACACCTGGGAGCCAGAAATCTTTCTGATTGAGAGGGGGTCAAATACTTATTTCCCTCATTAAAATGCAAATAAATGTATAACATTTTTGACATGCGTTTTTCTGGATTTTTGTTGTTGTTATTCTGCCTCTCACTGTTGAAATAAACCTACCATTAAAATTATAGACTGATCATTTCTATGTCAGTGGGCAAAGGTACAAAATCAGCAGGGGAGCAAATACTTTTTCCCTCACTGTATGAGCGTCTTGATGAGAGCAGATTTCTGCGCGGGGTGATGGTGTGACTGCATTCAGATAGGAGTCAATGTGCATTTGTTTTTTTTGGTAAACGCTGTGTGTTATTTTACCATTTCGACCACGTCCGAGCAGAATATTCAGAAATGGTAGAGTTCTACCAGCTTCCACTTCCATGATGAACTGCATTTCATGAGCAGTGTGCTAACCATTACAAAATGGCAGCGGGTCATCATAGCAGGTCATGTCAAACGCCAGTGGATATCCTGCTCAAATGAGCATTAAAGCAGAGATAGCAATTACACATTCCTATTGGATGTACTTGTTTGTTCATAGAGCAACCACTGTTGATTTCCCCACAAAGTGGTACTTATTTCATCAGACCCCGAGGGATTGAGTCATTCACGCTAAGCCCCCGAGCTGGTCTAAAAATCAAAAGCCAGGATTTGTTTTATTCAAACTAATTGCATTGGTGATGATGAGCTGTCCCCCTTACCTTTCGGGATTGCAGCCACAGCCAGACTTGCACGAAAAGCAAGATGCTGTTGACGATGTCATCGGGGTGGATGATCTTGGCATAATCGGATGCGGTCTGAAAACAAGACATTGACATTTCAGAGATTAGTTCATTGAAGGATTGGTCCATTATTTTAATTAACACGTTTTTTTCCTGCTAGACCTTGGGAATTATCTGCATGCAGGCACAAGTGTAAGGGTTTGTGCCAAGTCCAGACTTTCTCCATGATTTCGCCACGATTCAAGACCACATCTGGAGTACGTCAAGGATGCATGCTTGCACCGGCGCTGTTTTGTCAGGTAATCGACTGGATCATGTAAACATGACCCATGACCTTGGAGTCAAGATTGGCCAGCACCACTTCACTGACCTCGACTACGCTGATGATGCAGCCTTGTTTGTTGAGAAGCATCACACTTTCACGCCAGTCCTCCAATATTTCCACAACAATGCAATAAAAATGGGACTATCTGTTTCATGGCAGAAAACAAAAGTCCAGAAGTTTAACACGTAGGCTTTCGCGACCAATATTATTCAGAATAAAGGTTTTTGGGTTAGATCGGGTTATTTATAAATGTGTCGAAACCCTCCACCACCCGACACGGCCAATCAGCAAAATATAGTGTCACGTTGACAAAAGACAATTAGTTCACTACTTTAGCCCACCGGTGTGTTGAAGAGTGAATCCACAACATTTACAGTTTGAATACGACGTTTCGCTGGTAATTACATCCAGCATAATCGGGCAATTCGCCAGAATGGTAAAGCCCTCACTTGCTCTCGGTCTTAAATAGAGCAGCAGGGTGACTTCATCATTTAACTCATTTCAGGTGCAGTGAATTGAGGCGGAGGGGGGGGTATTGTAATTATATAATCGATTGGCAATCAGTCAATGGTTATGATTAGTAGTGTTAGGGGCCGTCCATAAATGACGTCACGCGATTTTGGACGATTTTTTACATACCCCCCCCCCCCCCATCGTCACACGGCGCACTTAATCTGCCGCTGTACACTGTTGTAGGACCAAACATTTAATAAAAAGACGATTTAATTAAGTAGAACGTGTTGTCTATATTTATTTAAAGTTGCGCATTTTGATGTGACGTCACATTTCTCACCCCCCCCCCCCGTCACACATCGTCACAAATGTCTGACCCCCCCCCCCCCCAGGTGCGTGACGTCATCTATGGACGGCCCCTTAGTGCTTGATACCTGCGTGTGCCGAGGGTAGAAATACTCGCCCGATCTTCGGGTTACAGGATGAGGATGACTTCACGAGGAAAGTTCGAGAGAGAGACACAGTGATGTCGTCAGGGATGTCAAGACAAGATTGAAACGAGAGTAAATTCCACGTTTACAGTACTGGTATGGTATGGATTTATTTTTATTGAACAGACATTTGCTGAGGAAGATGCATTTATTAAAAAAAAGTTATTTTCACATCAAGAAACCTCCCAGGATATCTCAATTTTGCTGAATTGAATATTGTCTGGGTGGTGCTAAAAGTAATACGAAATGTTCCTGGTAAAGTGTAAAAAAAAACGCGAATGAGTTTTTCTTTTCACGTTCAACCCTTCGCAAATTGAAGTGCTGCAATAAAACAGCACTTAGCGAATACCAGCAAATAATTAGTAGCTGTTTACATTCTAGATTTAAAGCTTTCGTGACTGCTAGGATCCATACTCTTTGGTTCTATTGGGTAAAGTCACGTAGGTGAAAATAAAATAACAAAAAATCACGACGTTTCGGCCACAACACAAGCGGCCTTCATCAGGTGAAGTGACGAGACTGTCTGGAGGACAGCGCTGGAGTGAGAGAAGCCACGCTTAGATCACGACCTTTAAGCTGTCAAGGCGCTTTGTTTTCTTGTCACACAGCTGAGGATATTTGGTGGCAAAATGTTCTCCAGAACAGGGAGCCAGAGGGTTGGTGTCTGTTTTAGTGTTCCAGTTATGATGCACATTACATTGTTTGTGTATATAGAAGTTTTGTGTATCAGCTCCCAGGCCAGGCTGGAGCACAACATTGCCACTGAGTAGAACGATGAGAGGGTAGCAGTTCGCAGCACATAAGCTGAGAGCACCCTAGGTTGTTCCTGTACGTTTATGCAGCAGGGCCATTCTTGATTTGGTCTTTTCACGGATCTGGCTCATGTGGGGCTTGAAGGAGAGGCTTCTGTCCTTGATAACCCCTTTAGAGTAGGGTCACAGCACGCTGGGCTATCGCATGACACATCAATGGTGGCATCTGCTGCTTGATTTTTGAGGTGGAAAGCACAAGTGATTTTGGAGGGATTTCTTAGGCGTCTGCATGCAGTAACAAATATATTCCCAATGAAGTTTGATCAGCTGCTGAAGTATTAGCAATGTTTTGGGGGTTTGTGCCCTGCGCATAAAGGACTATGTCACCTGCACAGGAACTTTCGAGATGATGTACACGGCAGGGCACTTAAAGGTATGTTAAATCATTTCCGGTGTGAGGACTAAATTGTTCCAGTGCTAGTGAGGGAGGCTATTGTTCGTAATTATCTTGCAGCTGTATTTACCAGCGAGAGGTGTACCCTCAAAGTACTGTCGCTGAGCTCCACTTTGACTATTTGTGGAGTAAACCAGCATCGGATGATATTGGGTATCTTCAGCAGGCGGCCATGAGGCCCAAACGGTGTCAACGGCAGCAGCAGAGAGGTCAATCATGGCTGTGCCGCTTCTCTGTTGGCGCTGGAAACCATCTTCTCATGGGGGCGGTGAAGACAATGATCTGTTTACAGTAGCTGCTACAGCTATAAGATATTTTTTTATTTAGATCGCGTAAATATAAAAATGTGTCGTTAAACCCGCCACCACCCGACACAGACAACTAGTAAGGGTTGTAATGTAAACAGAACATGCCAATTCGTCACTCGTACAGCACACCAGTGTGTTTGAGAGCCAAGCCACAACATTTACAATCTGAGTACGACATTTCGCCAGTAATTACAACTAGCTTCATCAGGCGACAGCCAGATTTGCTACGGCCAGTTCGAAATCCAGCTTGTTCGGGAGCTAAATATCAACAATAAGGTAAAAGTGCAGCCCTGCAATTGCTTACTGACACCATTGCTGGTTGAAGGGCCTCGATTAGGAGATCTAGAGAGCCCTAGAAGATATTTTGGTCCAGTTCCACACTGGCCAGCAGTATAGAATGAGTAAATGTGGACAACATTCAGAGGTAGTCGAATTTTTTTTTATTTTTACAACTCCATTAGGGGTTCCAATAACAACATACAAGTGTGTATACGAGTGTGTGTGTTTGTGTATCAGTGTGTGCACGGGGGGCGGTGGTGTAGTAATTGGTGCACTTCGCGATGAACCCTGCCACCAGAGTTAATTTCCAGTTCAAGGCCACCAACACCAGTGATGATATCTGAACTGGTCCTGGACCTCCCCTCGGTCGACTTGGCCCGAAATGAGTTCCTGGAGTTGTGTGTAAATGTCCGTGCTGGAGAGAGAGGGCATGGTGTTGGCCACCCACCCCCTTGTGTTCCATGCCAGCCTTCCACAGCACTTTTCCCCAACAGTCCGTATAGCTGCGTGTGTGAGTGTTTGCGTGTGCGTAGGTCTCCGTGTGTGTGAGTGTATGTAGTTTCATCTAACGGCTGGAGGTTTTGGGCATGGAGAAGACGTACACATTGGTTGTTTGTTGCCCGTTTCGTGCTTTGGTGATGTGAACCGTGCATCTGTTCATGGCGGAGTTCTCCTCAATGAAGCAAATGTCCTGTCGGTCTTTCATCTTGCGGTTGAAGGTGTGGTAAGTAACGGGGGTGTTGCGGGGTTGAATCTTTTTGTAGTATTCAAGTTTGTTGGCATATTTGCGAATGTATGCCCATTGGTCCACTTGGGTGTTTTCGTTGTGGCGGGAATAGTGTATCTCCTTGTAGGGTTTCTGGAATCGTTGTCCAGTCGGATCGATGGCCTCGTAGACTTCAGGCTCCGGGTCTGGCTTGTATTCCTGCCGCTGCCAAATCGCCACCCGATTTATTTCAGAAGGTTGCAGGTCAATATCTTCATGAGCAACGTTTTCAATGGTGGCTGGAGATTTCGGAAGTCTTTTCTTCATTTTCCTTCGGACTTTTTTTAGTTTGTTTTTCAACGTATTCATGTTGCGACACACAGTCCTGATCTTCTTGCTGATGGGCGGTGACAGGTCCTTAGAAAAAAACAAAAGCAAAGAAATGTTTTAGGAAAGGTATCATCAGTAGCAATGTTCTATCTCTAGCTGAATGGAAACATCCAACATGCTATCTCCATCTCACAGGATCCCATGATACCACAATACATGAATATATTTACATTTTATAATTATATGCTTGCTGTCACCAGAGGAAGCTCTAGAGCAGGGGTGGGTAACGTCCGGCCCGCAGGCCGTATGAGGCCCGCAAATTCATATGGTCTGGCCCTGCCAAGGCTACCGCAGGTGGGACTCGAAATTCAATAAATCTAGGAGCAAACCTGGAAAAGCAGTTGCGAGTAGCAACATCATCAATACCAGCAAACATCATCACACGCCCCACCAAAGAGAGGCAGACTCATGCCATCACATTAGAGGTGATTTAATTCAATGTTTGACACAATATAACAGGCTAATTTTTAAGTTGATAATTTTGTATCGCCTGCGAATGATGTTATAAATATCCAAATGGCCCTTGGCAGAAAAAAGGTTCCCCACCCCCGGCCTAGAGTGTAAGTGGACTCTTATTCCACACTGACTAGATGTGTTTAAAGAGTTGGGAGGTACCAACACTAAACCCCACCACATACGACCTTCCAGTCGATTGTGGTTTACACATTCATCGTATGAACTTTGCATTTCATCCATAATAGAGGTTTGTTTGGGTTATATCGCGTAAATATATAAATGTGTCATTAAACCCGCCACCACCCCGACACAGCCAATTAGTAAGGTTTGTCACGTAAACAGAAGATGCCAATTCGTTACTAGTACAGCACAACGGTGTGTTGGAGAGCCAAGCCACAACATTTACAATCTGAGTATGACTCTTCGCCAGTAATTACAACTAGTTTCATCAGGTGACAGCCAGATTCGTGGATGGGGGGGATTAATGAATACATATTAAAGACTATGCATTCAATACCCTGTTGATTTGTGCATCATTGTAACTTTTCAATTGCAGCACTTCTTTAACATGTTTAATTTCACTTCTCAGACTATCAACTTTCTTAGCCCGATGTACAGTGAGGGAAAAAAGTATTTGATCCCCTGCTGATTTTGTATGTTTGCCCACTGACAAAGAAATGATCAGTCTATAATTTTAATGGTAGGTTTATTTGAACAGTGAGAGACAGAATAACAACAAAAAAATCCAGAAAAACGCATGTCAAAAATGTTATAAATTGATTTGCATTTTAATGAGGGAAATAAGTATTTGATCCCTCTGCAAAACATGACTTAGTACTTGGTGGCAAAACCCTTGTTGGCAATTACAGAGGTCAGACGTTTCTTGTAGTTGGCCACCAGGTTTGCACACATCTCAGGAGGGATTTTGTCCCACTCCTCTTTGCAGATCTCCAAGTCATTAAGGTTTGGAGGCTGACGTTTGGCAACTCGAACCTTCAGCTCCCTCCACAGATTAAGGTCTGGAGACCGGCTAGGCCACTCCAGGACCTAAATGTGCTTCTTCTTGAGCCACTCCTTTGTTGCCTTGGCCGTGTGTTTTGGGTCATTGTCATGCTGGAATCCCCATCCACGACCCATTTTCAATGCCCTGGCTGAGGGAAGGAGGTTCTCACCCAAGATTTGAAGGTACATGGCCCCGTCCATCGTCCCTTTGATGCGGTGAAGTTGTCCTGTCCCCTTAGCAGAAAAACACCCCCAAAGCTTAATGTTTCCACCTCCATGTTTGACGGTGGGGATGGTGTTCTTGGGGTAATAGGCAGCATTCCTCCTCCTCCAAACACGGCGAGTTGAGTTGATGCCAAAGAGCTCTATTTTGGTCTCATCTGACCACAACACTTTCACCCAGTTGTCCTCTGAATCATTCAGATGTTCATTGGCAAACTTCAAACGGGCATGTATATGTGCTTTCTTGAGCAGGGGGACCTTGCGGGCGCTGCAGGATTTCAGTCCTTCACGGCGTAGTGTGTTACCAATTGTTTTCTTGGTGACTATGGTCCCAGCTGCCTTGACATCATTGACAAGATCCTCCCGTGTAGTTCTGGGCTGATTCCTCACCGTTCTCATAATCATTGCAACTCCATGAGGTGAGATCTTGCATGGAGCCCCAGGCCGAGGAAGATTTACAGTTCTTTTGTGTTTCTTCCATTTGCGAATAATCGCACCAACTGTTGTCACCTTCTCACCAAGCTGCTTGGCAATCGTCTTGTAGTCCATTCCAGCCTTGTGTAGGTCTACAGTCTTATCTCTGACATCCTTGGAGAGCTCTTTGGTCTTGGTCATGGTGGAGAGTTTGGAATCCGATTGATTAATTGCTTCTGTGGACAGGTGTCTTTTATACAGGTAGCAAGCTGAGATTAGGAGCACTCCCTTTAAGAGTGTGCTCCTAATCTCAGCTCGTTACCTGTATAAAAGACACCTGGGAGCCAGAAATCTTTCTGATTGAGAGGGGGTCAAATACTTATTTCCCTCATTAAAATGCAAATAAATTTATAACATTTTTGACATGCGTTTTTCTGGATTTTTGTTGTTGTTATTCTGCCTCTCACTGTTGAAATAAACCTACCATTAAAATTATAGACTGATCATTTCTTTGTCAGTGGGCAAAGGTACAAAATCAGCAGGGGAGCAAATACTTTTTCCCTCACTGTATGAGCGTCTTGATGAGAGCAGATTTCTACGCGGGGTGATGGTGTGACTGCATTCAGATAGGAGTCAATGTGCATTTGTTTTTTTTGGTAAACGCTGTGTGTTATTTTACCATTTCGACCACGTCCGAGCAGAATATTCAGAAATGGTAGAGTTCTACCAGCTTCCACTTCCATGATGAACTGCATTTCATGAGCAGTGTGCTAACCATTACAAAATGGCAGCGGGTCATCATAGCAGGTCATGTCAAACGCCAGTGGATATCCTGCTCAAATGAGCATTAAAGCAGAGATAGCAATTACACATTCCTATAGGATGTACTTGTTTGTTCATAGAGCAACCACTGTTGATTTCCCCACAAAGTGGTACTTATTTCATCAGACCCCGAGGGATTGAGTCATTCACGCTAAGCCTCCGAGCTGGTCTAAAAATCAAAAGCCAGGATTTGTTTTATTCAGGCTAATTGCATTGGTGATGATGAGCTGTCCCCCTTACCTTTCGGGATTGCAGCCACAGCCAGACTTGCACGAAAAGCAAGATGCTGTTGACGATGTCATCGGGGTGGATGATCTTGGCATAATCGGATGCGGTCTGAAAACAAGACATTGACATTTCAGAGATTAGTTCATTGAAGGATTGGTCCATTATTTTAATTAACACGTTTTTTCCTGCTAGACCTTGGGAATTATCTGCATGCAGGCACAAGTGTAAGGGTTTGTGCCAAGTCCAGACTTTCGCCATGATTTCGCCACGATTCAAGACCACATCTGGAGTACGTCAAGGATGCATGCTTGCACCGGCGCTGTTTTGTCAGGTAATCGACTGGATCATGTAAACATGACCCATGACCTTGGAGTCAAGATTGGCCGGCACCACTTCACTGACCTCGACTACGCTGATGATGCAGCCTTGTTTGTTGAGAAGCATCACACTTTCACACCAGTCCTCCAATATTTCCACAACAATGCAATAAAAATGGGACTAACTGTTTCATGGCAGAAAACAAAAGTCCAGAAGTTTAACACGTAGGCTTTCGCGACCAATATTATTCATAATAAAGGTTTTTGGGTTAGATCGGGTTATTTATAAATGTGTCGAAACCGTCCACCACCCGACACGGCCAATCAGCAAAATAAAGTGTCACGTTGACAAAAGACAATTAAATTTTGATTTAAAGCTTTCGTGACTGCAGTAATTCATATTCTTAGTTTTTTCGGTAAAGTCACGTTGAAGAGAAACAACAAAATAACAAAATATATATAAAACAATAAAAAATTCTCACGACGTTTCGACCATAACTCAAACGGTCATCATCAGGTGTGTCGGTTTGCATAAATTTATTTTGAAAACGGCATATTTATTTATTTATTTATATAAATAACGTTTGCGTCACGCGCAACGATGGCAGTTTGCCAGGACTAGTCCATCTATTTTTTGAAAAGAGGAGGGGGGAGACGAAATTTGTTTTTATGTATGCTGTCTGAAAGGCACTGTAAGCGTGAACAATCAATCAAGAACTGAAATGATTTATCAAATCTTTCCAATGATTGCTAAGATAGAATCCATCTTCTCGGTTGAAATTGTCTCTGTGTTTGTATATGTGGATAGCCTCATGAACGAATCTCTCATGGAAGCCAGATGGCTTACAAAGAACCTCCGTCTTGGAAAAGTCAATGGCATGTGAGCCTACTGAATTAGAACAATGATCTGCTACGGCCGAGGTGTTGGTCCTACCGTGTTTAAGGTCTGCTTTATGTTCACGAATGCGGTCCGAGATATGGCGTTTGGTTTCTCCAATGTAACTACTACCACAGAGGCAACTTAGTTTGTAGACACCAGGGTATTGTATGTCCGGAATCACATCTTTTACAGACGGAACCAGATCACGGATTTTATGTAATGTGTTGAAACGGACCTGGATCTTGTGTTTATTCAAGATTTTGGAGATCTTTTTTGTAATCCCAGCAATGTAGGGTAAAGTGATGGTTTTGAAAGGCTCCTCAAGAGGGTTCTTCTTCATGGTTTGAGTGACGCAAACGTTTTTTATATAAATAAATAAATATGCCGTTTTCAAAATAAATTTATGCAAACCGACACACCTGATGATGACCGTTTGAGTTATGGTCGAAACGTCGTGAGAATTTTTTATTGTTTTATATATATTGTTATTTTGTTGTTTCTCTTCAACGTGACTTTACCGAAAAAACTAAGAATATAAAAGACAATTAGTTCACTACTTTAGCCCACCGGTGTGTTGAAGAGTGAATCCACAACATTTACAGTTTGAATATGACGTTTCGCTGGTAATTACATCCAGCATAATCGGGCAATTCGCCAGAATGGTAAAGCCCTCACTTGCTCTCGGTCTTAAATAGAGCAGCAGGGTGACTTCATCATTTAACTCATTTCAGGTGCAGTGAATTGAGGCGGAGGGGGGGGGGTATTGTAATTATATAATCGATTGGCAATCAGTCAATGGTTATGATTAGTAATGAGTTGTAGATTGGTAATTAGTTGTAAGGTGTGTTATTGTGATTATATGCTACATTAGTAATCCGTTAATGTGTTTCCCTTATAAGGAATTGTAATATGTATGATTTAATAATACGCTTCCAAGCCGCACTAAGCCTATAGCTATCAGAACGATTAAAGTTATTTCTGTTTCTCTCAATTTCAAAGGATTCTCTAATTAGTCTTTGCCAGTAATAATTAGTTTTACACAACACTTCAATGTTATCAAAATCAATTGAATGTCCTTGTTGACAAGCATGTTTTGCCACTGCCGACAGCTGTGTTTGAGATAATTTAATATTTCTTTGGTATTCTTTTAGTCTTATGCTGATGTTACGTCCCGTCTGTCCAATATAGCATCTGCCACATAAATAATTAATCCGAAATACACCTTCTGTTGATAATTTAGGTAATTCGTCTTTCGTGCAAGATACTAGTTTTTGAATTTTGTGTACTTTACCAAATCTTACTGTAATGTTTTGCTTTTGAAAAACACGGGCTAATTTGTCAGTTACTCCTGAGATATATGGAATTTTAATTGTTTTAAGAATCTGATCGCTTTCAGCAGTGTTGCTTTGCGATCGTGATTTGTCATTCAGTGCTCTGTTAATTTGAGTATTATTGTAGCCATTCTGTCGTAATGCTTCTTTAACGTGTTTGATCTCGATTTAAAGCTTTTGTGACTGCAGTAATTCATATTCTTAGTTATTTCGGTAAAGTCACGTTGAAGGGAAACAACAAAATAATAAAATATATATAAAACAATAAAAATTCTCACGACGTTTCGACCATAACACAAACGGTCGTCTTCAGGTGTGTTGGTTTGCATGAATTTATTTTTAAACAGTGTATTTATTTATTTACTTATAAAAAAACGTTAGCGCCACGCGCAGCGATTTGGCAGTTTATTTAGGACTAGTCCATCTATATTCTGAAAAGAGGAGGGGGGAGACGAATTTTTTTTTTAATGTATGCTGTCTGAAAGCCACTGTAAGCGTGAACAATCAATTAAGACCTGAAATGGTTTATCAAATCTTTCCAATGATTGCTAAGATAGAATCCATCTTCTCGGTTAAAATTGTCTCTGTGCTTGTATATGTGGATAGCCTCATGAACGAATCTCTCATGGTAGCCAGATGGCTTACAAAGAACCTCTGTCTTGGAAAAGTCAATAGCATGTGAGCCTACTGAATTATAACAATAATCTGCCACGGCCGAGGTGTTGGTCCTACCGTGTTTAAGGTCTGCTTTGTGTTCACGAATGCGGTCCGAGACATGGCGTTTGGTTTCTCCAATGTAACTACTACCACAGAGGCAACTTAGTTTGTAGACACCAGGGTATTGTATGTCCGGAATCACATCTTTTACAGACGGAACCAGATCACGGATTTTATGTAATGTGTTGAAACGGACCTGGATCTTGTGTTTATTCAAGATTTTGGAGATCTTTTGTTATAAATAAATACACCGTTTAAATTAAATTTATGCAAACCAACACACCTGAAGACGACCGTTTGTGTTATGGTCGAAACGTCGTGAGAATTTTATTGTTTTATATATATTTTATTATTTTGTTGTTTCCCTTCAACGTTACTTTACCGAAAGAACTAAGAATATGAATTACTGCAGTCACGAAAGCTTTAAATCAAAAGTTTACAAGATATTGAGGGAACACAGTTCTTTTGCAATTAAGGTCATGGGTAAAATGCAGATCAATAGACGTCTAGCTACACATGTGCAGCCCTTTTGTAAATCCACTGTTGGATGATAGCTACACCACACTGGAGGTTACCTGACCATACTTCATCATGCTGTTGGAGCATAGCATCACAGTAAACAATAGATGCCCTCTGCTGACCACCACATAGCCCCGGACTTGCCTACGACTATATACGTGACTTTACCGAAAGAACCAAGAATATATTTGCCTATGACAATCCGGTATACGTGGTGGTCAATCACCTCAGCACTATCCAGGCTCAACCCTATTTAGCTTCCAAGTTCTGATGAAATCTGGTTCATTCTGGGAAATGTATGACCTTTACTTAAAATACAATCTCACATCACTTGATGCAAGACGAAATCTACATTGGGCTCTGCCATCCATAAAATCTCTTATTGTTAAATCTGTGCTATACTTAATATATTAACCCCATTCTTAAACCCAAGAAACATAAGACGCCCATCGAATTTACTTTTAAATCTCCCAAGAACAAGAAAAGGAATAGGTGACAAAGCATTTGCCATTGCAGCACCAACGTTTCGGAGCAACCTTGTTTCCACCATTAATATCGTAAATTTTCCTTCAACTAATATTATCAAGCAGAAGCTTAGTTCTGGATACCACTGCATTTCTAAATGTGATTCGTAACTTTCATCCTTCCCATGTATTCTTTGTGACATTTTCACGTACAATTTTATTGAGGGACTTTGTGTTGTCTGGGACTGTTTTTGCTGTCGTTTTGCTGCCTTGCCCAAGCTTGGAAATTGGGCAAGGGCATCCTTATTTTTGCGAGAATTCGTTATAATGAGCAATTTTAATTTCAACCCAGTTTGTTCGCAAAACGAGCAATTGTTTGTGAAACGAGCGGAAACCGATTGATGAAATGCGTGCTGTGGCGCCAGGGCCGCAGTTTGTGGTTTGCATCGCACGCTTTCAGATGCGCTTCTGCGGCCATCTGGAACGTTGGTGAAGGGAGGGTGGCGCTAATTATTTGCAGATGCTGAGGACAGGCACCTGCATTCACTGTAGTTCTTCATGTGTGGTAAATGTGACATTTGATTTTATATTGTTCAAGAGTGGGAAATGTTGGGGCTGAAAAGTAACGTCATTTAACATGGAAGTCAATGGCGAAACTGTGATCGTTTAACGAATTTTTACTTAACGAGCAATTTCCGTGGAAAGTTTCTCGCTTTTAAGCGAGACACGCCTGTACTTGATCTATTTTAGTTTTATTTTTAGTGATTTGCTTAATTTTCCTATACGTTGTCATCCTATCGTTTTTTTTGTATTGTAAATTTCTGACCCATCCCGACTGGACCTCTGTAAAAAAAAGTTTCATAGCTCATCGGATTTTTTTCCAGGATATAAATCCTGATTCTGATTTGGTCAAAGGCTATCAACCCACCCTTCACAGTGCCACCACAAGGCAATTACACGTTACTAGTTTTACTACCCGGCTTCGCCCGGGACTTGGATTCTTGTCTTGGACGAATACACGGCCTACGCGGAGGGTGGGGGGGATGCGTGACGTCGGCAGGCACACTGCGTGACGCTACGGCATACTTTTTGCATTGTGTAAGTCTGGAAGCTGCCCATATGCCAAATTTCAAGTTTGTTGCATGTCGGGAAGTATGCTAAACATTTCGAACAGACACGCATTCACAAATTTCCCTTTTATATATAAGTATATTCTACAAAATTAAAGTCCTTACGTCCGTGTGGAATCCAGTGTCGTCAAGCCCTTGCTCCGGCTTAGCAGTGCACGGCGTTCCTTGAGCCAAGAACTCCACCTTGACCCGTGTGCCCTCATGGTCATCTTTGGTGCCGTCCATCGGTGTTTGCTTGACGGGGACTTGGCCAAATTCAGGAGCGCTTGTGGAGTTCTCCTCAGGGTTGAAGGTTGTTTTTTTCTCCCAAGCACTCGGTGGAGTAATGCGAACATGTTGCCATATTATCGCCGACGTCACCATCAAGGTAATGAGCTTAGACATTTTCGAGGAGTGAGCTGGAAAAGCCGCCTCTCCAGATCGCCAGCGATGTGCGCTTCACTCCCGAGACGTCCCTCACGAATGCCGCGAAGAGCGGCCACGTGACCAAATCGCTATGGCTACAATATGGATGTGACGTCACCGGAAGACCGCGCTTATTTGGGCATTTTCGATTTAAAGTTTATTTCGCACAGGTAAATATTCGCGATTCTTTTTTGCATCGTCGTGCTTGGTTGATATTCGAGGGGTCGCATTTTAAACGGCTTGACACGAAATACTGTACGTGACTGTAGCGTGCCCAGACCAAGGATCTGTACCATCCTCGCACAACCCAGTTTAGTTAAACCCAGGGGTTGGGTCGTTGGCAACCCAGCCTGAATGTTTTAAACTCTCACAAGTGCTCAGGTTTCCTCCTACGTCTAACCACTCGTCGATTGCCCAGTAACACCTTCATATATCGAGGACCACACGAGCTGTGTCATTTATGGACGGCCCCTTAGTGCTTGATACCTGCGTGTGCCGAGGGTAGAAATACTCGCCCGATCTTCGGGTTACAGGATGAGGATGACTTCACGAGGAGGTCTCATAATGTTAATGCTCACCCCGAGCCCTCAATACTCTGATAGTGCGAGACTAGGCTCTAAGAAAAGCTGTCTCGGGTGTGGACCAATCAAATTCAAGGACAGTGCATATTATTATCAGAGTTGTCTTTTTTGTTTTTGCATTTTGACTGCTTGTGTTGTGGTTATTGCAAACATGATGCCTTGAATAAAGGTGTCAGTCTTTGTGCCAGTTAAAAGGGTAAAACCTATTTCTATATTCACGAGGAAAGTTCGAGAGAGAGAGACAGTGATGTCGTCGGGGATGTCAAGACAAGATTGAAACGAGAGTAAATTCCACGTTTGCAGTACTGGTATGGTATGGATTTATTTTTATTGAACAGACATTTGCTGAGGAAGATGCATGCATTTAAAAAAAAGTTATTTTCACCTCAAGAAACCTCCCAGGATATCTCAATTTTGCTGAATTGAATATTGTCTGGGGTGGTGCTAAAAGTAATATGAAATTTTCCTGGTAAAGTGTAAAAAAAAAACGCGAATGAGTTTTTCTTTTCACGTTCAACCCTTCGCAAATTGAAGTGCTGCAATAAAACAGCACTTAGCGAATACCAGGAAATAATTAGTAGCTATTTACATTCTAGATTTAAAGCTTTCGTGACTGCTAGGATCCATACTCTTTGGTTCTATTGGGTAAAGTCACGTAGGTGAAAATAAAATAACAAAAAATCACGACGTTTCGGCCACAACACAAGCGGCCTTCATCAGGTGAAGGGACGAGACTGTCTGGAGGACAGCGCTGGAGTGAGAGAAGCCACGCTTAGATCACGACCTTTAAGCTGTCAAGGCGCTTTGTTTTCTTCTCACAGCTTAAAGGTCGTGATCTAAGCGTGGCTTCTCTCACTCCAGCGCTGTCCTCCAGACAGTCTCGTCCCTTCACCTGATGAAGGCCGCTTGTGTTGTGGCCGAAACGTCGTGATTTTTTGTTATTTTATTTTCACCTACGTGACTTTACCCAATCGAACCAAAGAGTATAGCTATTTACATGTTTGGCCGTTTCAACCTTTCTAGCTACGCATCCTAAACTTGCAAAAAATAACTTGTTGTGAAAACACAATTGATGTTTTAATCAAATCGCAATCACAAATATCACCATACTAAATTGTTGAATATTTTATTCGAAAGCTCATTGCATGTTGTTTAATTTATGTACATATGGCCTCACGTGGTATACTGTATATATGTACCGTTCATTGTGCATTGAACAGTTCCACTATATTGGTGTAATGGAGATGCCTGATATGAAACGACCATGAAGTGGCAAAATAGCAAAATACTGTTATTTAGCTATTCCCCTTCTCTTGCTATTCCTCCTCTGTTGAACGAGCTCCATTTACATTGGTTTACTATATGGTCCATAGTTTTGGTTACATGCCCACAATCGCAATGTGGCATGTGTCTTTACTATTCTATTCATGATGAAGATGTGTGCGTCAACCTAATGATGTTCTAGTACGGTTGATGGTTCCACCGTGTCTTCGAGGAATGTCAAAGCTAGGGGGTTTGATATTTGGGTCTAGGATAAGGTGTTTATTAGGGATGCTAGCGTTATTTCCGAGCTGGTTGCTATTCTAGGATGGTGCCAACCAGAGCTGAACGTTGAGCTCTTGGTTGGTGAAGGGTTGGTGCTTGTCGCTGGCAAGAACACGTGTGACACCTCTGAGGATATTTGGTGGCAAAATGTTCTCCAGAACAGGGAGCCAGAGGGTTGGTGTCTGTTTTAGTGTTCCAGTTATGATGCACATTACATTGTTTGTGTATATAGCAGTTTTGTGTATCAGCTCCCAGGCCAGGCTGGAGCACAACATATTGCCACTGAGTAGAACGATGAGAGGGTAGCAGTTCGCAGCACATAAGCTGAGAGCACCCTAGGTTGTTCCTGTACGTTTATGCAGCAGGGCCATTCTTGATTTGGTCTTTTCACGGATCTGGCTCATGTGGGGCTTGAAGGAGAGGCTTCTGTCCTTGATAACCCCTTTAGAGTAGGGTCACAGCACGCTGGGCTATCACATGACACATCAATGGTGGCATCTGCTGCTTGATTTTTGAGGTGGAAAGCACAAGTGATTTTGGAGGGATTTCTTAGGCGTCTGCAAGCAGTAACAAATATATTCCCAATGAAGTTTGATCAGCTGCTGAAGTATTAGCAATGTTTTGGGGGTGTGTGCCCTGCGCATAAAGGACTATGTCACCTGCACAGGAACTTTCGAGATGATGTACACGGCAGGGCACTTAAAGGTATGTTAAATCATTTCCGGTGTGAGGACTAAATTGTTCCAGTGCTAGTGAGGGAGGCTATTGTTCGTAATTATCTTGCAGCTGTATTTACCAGCGAGAGGTGTACCCTCAAAGTACTGTCGCTGAGCTCCACGTCGACTATTTGTGGAGTAAACCAGCATCGGATGATATTGGGTATCTTCAGCAGGCGGCCATGAGGCCCAAACGGTGTCAACGGCAGCAGAAGAGAGGTCAATCATGGCTGTGCCGCTTCTCTGTTGGCGCTGGAAACCATCTTCTAATGGGGGCGGTGAAGACAATGATCTGTTTACAGTAGCTGCTACAGCTATAAGAGATTTTTTATTTAGATCGCGTAAATATAAAAATGTGTCGTTAAACCCGCCACCACCCGACACAGACAACTAGTAAGGGTTGTAATGTAAACAGAACATGCCAATTCGTCACTCGTACAGCACACCAGTGTGTTTGAGAGCCAAGCCACAACATTTACAATCTGAGTACGACATTTTGCCAGTAATTACAACTAGCTTCATCAGGCGACAGCCAGATTTGCTATGGCCAGTTCGAAATCCAGCTTGTTCGGGAGCTAAATATCAACAATAAGGTAAAAGTGCAGCCCTGCAATTGCTTACTGACACCATTGCTGGTTGAAGGGCCTCGATTAGGAGATCTAGAGAGCCCTAGAATATATTTTGGTCCAGTTCCACACTGGCCAGCAGTATAGAATGAGTAAATGTGAACAACATTCAGAGGTAGTCGAATTTTTATTTATTTTTACAACTCCATTAGGGGTTCCAATAACAACATACAAGTGTGTATACGAGTGTGTGTGTTTGTGTATAAGTGTGTGCATGGGGGGCGGTGGTGTAGTAGTTGGTGCACTTCGTGATGAACCCTGCCACCAGAGTTCATTTCCAGTTCAAGGCCACCAACACCAGTGATCATATCTGAACTGGTCCTGGACCTCCCCTCGGTCGACTTGGCCCGAAATGAGTTCCTGGTGTTGTGTGTAAATATCCGTGCTGGAGAGAGAGGGCATGGTGTTGGCCACCCACCCCCTTGTGTTCCATGCCAGCCTTCCACAACACTTTTCCCCAACAGTCCGTATAGCTGCGTGTGTGAGTGTTTGCGTGTGCGTAGGTCTTCGTGTGTGTGAGTGTATGTAGTTTCATCTAACGGCTGGAGGTTTTGGGCATGGAGAAGACGTACACATTGGTTGTTTGTTGCCTGTTTTGTGCTTTGGTGATGTGAACCGTGCATCTGTTCATGGCGGAGTTCTGCTCAATGAAGCAAATGTCCTGTCGGCCTTTCATCTTGCGGTTGAAGGTGTGGTAAGTAACGGGGGTGTTGCGGGGTTGAATCTTTTTGTAGTATTCAAGTTTGTTGGCATATTTGCGAACGTATGCCCATTGGTCCACTTGGGTGTTTTCGTTGTGGCGGGAATAGTGTATCTCCTTGTAGGGTTTCTGGAATCGTTGTCTAGTCGGATCGATGGCCTCGTAGACTTCAGGCTCCGGGTCTGGCTTGTATTCCTGCCGCTGCCAAATCGCCACCCGATTTATTTCAGAAGGTTGCAGGTCAATATCTTCATGAGCAACGTTTTCAATGGTGGCTGGAGATTTCGGAAGTCTTTTCTTCATTTTCCTTCGGACTTTTTTTAGTTTGTTTTTCAACGTATTCATGTTGCGACACACAGTCCTGATCTTCTTGCTGATGGGCGGTGACAGGTCCTTAGAAAAAAACAAACGCAAAGAAATGTTTTAGGAAAGGTATCATCAGTAGCAATGTTCTATCTCTAGCTGAATGGAAACTTCCAACATGCTATCTCCATCTCACAGGATCCCATGATACCACAATACATGAATATATTTACATTTTATAATTATATGCTTGCTGTCACCAGAGGAAGCTCTAGAGCAGGGGTGGGTAACGTCCGGCCCGCAGGCCGTATGAGGCCCGCAAATTCATATGGTCTGGCCCTGCCAAGGCAACCGCAGGTGGGACTCGAAATTCAATAAATCTAGGAGCAAACCTGGAAAAGCAGTTGCGAGTAGCAACATCATCAATACCAGCAAACATCATCACACGCCTCACCACAGAGAAGCAGACTCATGCCATCACATTAGAGGTGATTTAATTCAATGTTTGACACAATATAACAGGCTAATTTTTAAGTTGATAATTTTGTATGGCCTGCGAATGATGTTATAAATATCCAAATGGCCCTTGGCAGAAAAAAGGTTCCCCACCCCCGGCCTAGAGTGTAAGTGGACTCTTCTTCCACACTGACTAGATGTGTTTAAAGAGTTGGGAGGTACCAACACTAAACCCCACCACATACGACCTTCCAGTCGACTGTGGTTTACACATTCATCGTATGAATTTGCATTTCATCCATAATAGAGGTTTGTTTGGGTTATATCGCGTAAATATATAAATGTGTCATTAAACCCGCCACCACCCGACACAGCCAATTAGTAAGGTTTGTCACGTAAACAGAACATGCCAATTCGTTACTAGTACAGCACAACGGTGTGTTGGAGAGCCAAGCCACAACATTTACAATCTGAGTATGACTCTTCGCCAGTAATTACAACTAGTTGCATCAGGTGACAGCCAGATTCGTGGATGGGGGGGATTAATGAATACATATTAAAGACTATACATTCACTACCCTGTTGATTTGTGCATCATTGTAACTTTTCAATTGCAGCACTTCTTTAACATGTTTAATTTCACTTCTCAGACTATCAACTTTTTTAGCCCAATGTACAGTGAGGGAAAAAAGTATTTGATCCCCTGCTGATTTTGTACGTTTGCCCACTGACAAAGAAATGATCAGTCTATAATTTTAATGGTAGGTTTATTTGAACAGTGAGAGACAGAATAACAACAAAAAAAATACAGAAAAACGCATGTCAAAAATGTTATAAATTGATTTGCATTTTAATGAGGGAAATAAGTATTTGACCCCTCTGCAAAACATGACTTAGTACTTGGTGGCAAAACCCTTGTTGGCAATTACAGAGGTCAGACTTTTCGTGTAGTTGGCCACCAGGTTTGCACACATCTCAGGAGGGATTTTGTCCCACTCCTCTTTGCAGATCTCCAAGTAATTAAGGTTTCGAGGCTGACGTTTGGCAACTCGAACCTTCAGCTCCCTCCACAGATTAAGGTCTGGAGACCGGCTAGGCCACTCCAGGACCTAAATGTGCTTCTTCTTGAGCCACTCCTTTGTTGCCTTGGCCGTGTGTTTTGGGTCATTGTCATGCTGGAATCCCCATCCACGACCCATTTTCAATGCCCTGGCTGAGGGAAGGAGGTTCTCACCCAAGATTTAAAGGTACATGGCCCCGTCCATCGTCCTTTTGATGCGGTGAAGTTGTCCTGTCCCCTTAGCAGAAAAACACCCCCAAAGCTTAATGTTTCCACCTCCATGTTTGACGGTGGGGATGGTGTTCTTGGGGTAATAGGCAGCATTCCTCCTCCTCCAAACACGGCGAGTTGAGTTGATGCCAAAGAGCTCTATTTTGGTCTCATCTGACCACAACACTTTCACCCAGTTGTCCTCTGAATCATTCAGATGTTCATTGGCAAACTTCAAACGGGCATGTATATGTGCTTTCTTGAGCAGGGGAACCTTGCGGGCGCTGCAGGATTTCAGTCCTTCACGGCGTAGTGTGTTACCAATTGTTTTCTTGGTGACTATGGTCCCAGCTGCCTTGAGATCATTGACAAGATCCTCCCGTATAGTTCTGGGCTGATTCCTCACCGTTCTCATAATCATTGCAACTCCATGAGGTGAGATCTTGCATGGAGCCCCAGGCCGAGGAAGATTGATAGTTCTTTTGTGTTTCTTCCATTTGCGAATAATCGCACCAACTGTTGTCACCTTCTCACCAAGCTGCTTGGCAATCGTCTTGTAGTCCATTCCAGCTTTGTGTAGGTCTACAATCTTATCTCTGACATCCTTGGAGAGCTCTTTGGTCTTGGTCATAGTGGAGAGTTTGGAATCCGATTGATTAATTGCTTCTGTGGACAGGTGTCTTTTATACAGGTAACAAGCTGAGATTAGGAGCACTCCCTTTAAGAGTGTGCTCCTAATCTCAGCTCGTTACCTGTATAAAAGACACCTGGGAGCCAGAAATCTTTCTGATTGAGAGGGGGTCAAATACTTATTTCCCTCATTAAAATGCAAATAAATTTATAACATTTTTGACATGCGTTTTTCTGGATTTTTGTTGTTGTTATTCTGCCTCTCACTGTTGAAATAAACCTACCATTAAAATTATAGACTGATCATTTCTATGTCAGTGGGCAAAGGTACAAAATCAGCAGGGGAGCAAATACTTTTTCCCTCACTGTATGAGCGTCTTGATGAGAGCAGATTTCTGCGCGGGGTGATGGTGTGACTGCATTCAGATAGGAGTCAATGTGCATTTGTTTTTTTTGGTAAACGCTGTGTGTTATTTTACCATTTCGACCACGTCCGAGCAGAATATTCAGAAATGGTAGAGTTCTACCAGCTTCCACTTCCATGATGAACTGCATTTCATGAGCAGTGTGCTAACCATTACAAAATGGCAGCGGGTCATCATAGCAGGTCATGTCAAACGCCAGTGGATATCCTGCTCAAATGAGCATTAAAGCAGAGATAGCAATTACACATTCCTATTGGATGTACTTGTTTGTTCATAGAGCAACCACTGTTGATTTCCCCACAAAGTGGTACTTATTTCATCAGACCCCGAGGGATTGAGTCATTCACGCTAAGCCCCCGAGCTGGTCTAAAAATCAAAAGCCAGGATTTGTTTTATTCAAACTAATTGCATTGGTGATGATGAGCTGTCCCCCTTACCTTTCGGGATTGCAGCCACAGCCAGACTTGCACGAAAAGCAAGATGCTGTTGACGATGTCATCGGGGTGGATGATCTTGGCATAATCGGATGCGGTCTGAAAACAAGACATTGACATTTCAGAGATTAGTTCATTGAAGGATTGGTCCATTATTTTAATTAACACGTTTTTTTCCTGCTAGACCTTGGGAATTATCTGCATGCAGGCACAAGTGTAAGGGTTTGTGCCAAGTCCAGACTTTCTCCATGATTTCGCCACGATTCAAGACCACATCTGGAGTACGTCAAGGATGCATGCTTGCACCGGCGCTGTTTTGTCAGGTAATCGACTGGATCATGTAAACATGACCCATGACCTTGGAGTCAAGATTGGCCAGCACCACTTCACTGACCTCGACTACGCTGATGATGCAGCCTTGTTTGTTGAGAAGCATCACACTTTCACGCCAGTCCTCCAATATTTCCACAACAATGCAATAAAAATGGGACTATCTGTTTCATGGCAGAAAACAAAAGTCCAGAAGTTTAACACGTAGGCTTTCGCGACCAATATTATTCAGAATAAAGGTTTTTGGGTTAGATCGGGTTATTTATAAATGTGTCGAAACCCTCCACCACCCGACACGGCCAATCAGCAAAATATAGTGTCACGTTGACAAAAGACAATTAGTTCACTACTTTAGCCCACCGGTGTGTTGAAGAGTGAATCCACAACATTTACAGTTTGAATACGACGTTTCGCTGGTAATTACATCCAGCATAATCGGGCAATTCGCCAGAATGGTAAAGCCCTCACTTGCTCTCGGTCTTAAATAGAGCAGCAGGGTGACTTCATCATTTAACTCATTTCAGGTGCAGTGAATTGAGGCGGAGGGGGGGGGTATTGTAATTATATAATCGATTGGCAATCAGTCAATGGTTATGATTAGTAGTGTTAGGGGCCGTCCATAAATGACGTCACGCGATTTTGGACGATTTTTTACATACCCCCCCCCCCCCCCCATCGTCACACGGCGCACTTAATCTGCCGCTGTACACTGTTGTAGGACCAAACATTTAATAAAAAGACGATTTAATTAAGTAGAACGTGTTGTCTATATTTATTTAAAGTTGCGCATTTTGATGTGACGTCACATTTCTCACCCCCCCCCCCCCGTCACACATCGTCACAAATGTCTGACCCCCCCCCCCCAGGTGCGTGACGTCATCTATGGACGGCCCCTTAGTGCTTGATACCTGCGTGTGCCGAGGGTAGAAATACTCGCCCGATCTTCGGGTTACAGGATGAGGATGACTTCACGAGGAAAGTTCGAGAGAGAGACACAGTGATGTCGTCAGGGATGTCAAGACAAGATTGAAACGAGAGTAAATTCCACGTTTGCAGTACTGGTATGGTATGGATTTATTTTTTATTGAACAGACATTTGCTGAGGAAGATGCATTTATTAAAAAAAAGTTATTTTCACATCAAGAAACCTCCCAGGATATCTCAATTTTGCAGAATTGAATATTGTCTGGGGTGGTGCTAAAAGTAATACGAAATGTTCCTGGTAAAGTGTAAAAAAAAACGCGAATGAGTTTTTCTTTTCACGTTCAACCCTTCGCAAATTGAAGTGCTGCAATAAAACAGCACTTAGCGAATACCAGCAAATAATTAGTAGCTGTTTACATTCTAGATTTAAAGCTTTCGTGACTGCTAGGATCCATACTCTTTGGTTCTATTGGGTAAAGTCACGTAGGTGAAAATAAAATAACAAAAAATCACGACGTTTCGGCCACAACACAAGCGGCCTTCATCAGGTGAAGGGACGAGACTGTCTGGAGGACAGCGCTGGAGTGAGAGAAGCCACGCTTAGATCACGACCTTTAAGCTGTCAAGGCGCTTTGTTTTCTTGTCACACAGCTTAAAGGTCGTGATCTAAGCGTGGCTTCTCTCACTCCAGCGCTGTCCTCCAGACAGTCTCGTCCCTTCACCTGATGAAGGCCGCTTGTGTTGTGGCCGAAACGTCGTGATTTTTTGTTATTTTATTTTCACCTACGTGACTTTACCCAATAGAACCAAAGAGTATAGCTATTTACATGTTTGGCCGTTTTAACCTTTCTAGATACGCATCCTAAACTTGCAAAAAAGAACTTGTTGTGAAAACACAATTGATGTTTTAATCAAATCGCAATCACAAATATCACCATACTAAATTGTTGAATATTTTATTCGAAAGCTCATTGCATGTTGTTTAATTTATGTACATATGGCCTCACGTGGTATACTGTATATATGTACCGTTCATTGTGCATTGAACAGTTCCACTATATTGGTCTAATGGAGATGCCTGATATGAAACGACCATGAAGTGGCAAAATACCAAAATGCTGTCATTTAGCTATTCCCCTTCTCTTGCTATTCCTCCTTTGTTGAAGGTGCTCCATTTACATTGGTTTACTATATGGTCCATAGTTTTGGTTACATGCCCACAATCGCAATGTGGCATGTGTCTTTACTATTCCATTCATGATGAAGATGTGTGCGTCAACCTAATGATGTTCTAGTACGGTTGATGGTTCCACCGTGTCTTCGAGGAATGTCAAAGCTAGGAGGTTTGATATTTGGGTCTAGGATAAGGTGTTTATTATGGATGCTAGCGTTATTTCGGAGCTGGATGCTATTCTAGGATGGTGCCAACCAAGAGCTGAACGTTGAGCTCTTGGTTGGTGAAGGGTTGGTGCTTGTCGTTGGCAAGAACACGTGTGACACCTCTGAGGATATTTGGTGGCAAAATGTTCTCCAGAACAGGGAGCCAGAGGGTTGGTGTCTGTTTTAGTGTTCCAGTTATGATGCACATTACATTGTTTGTGTATATAGAAGTTTTGTGTATCAGCTCCCAGGCCAGGCTGGAGCACAACATTGCCACTGAGTAGAACGATGAGAGGGTAGCAGTTCGCAGCACATAAGCTGAGAGCACCCTAGGTTGTTCCTGTACGTTTATGCAGCAGGGCCATTCTTGATTTGGTCTTTTCACGGATCTGGCTCATGTGGGGCTTGAAGGAGAGGCTTCTGTCCTTGATAACCCCTTTAGAGTAGGGTCACAGCACGCTGGGCTATCGCATGACACATCAATGGTGGCATCTGCTGCTTGATTTTTGAGGTGGAAAGCACAAGTGATTTTGGAGGGATTTCTTAGGCGTCTGCATGCAGTAACAAATATATTCCCAATGAAGTTTGATCAGCTGCTGAAGTATTAGCAATGTTTTGGGGGTTTGTGCCCTGCGCATAAAGGACTATGTCACCTGCACAGGAACTTTCGAGATGATGTACACGGCAGGGCACTTAAAGGTATGTTAAATCATTTCCGGTGTGAGGACTAAATTGTTCCAGTGCTAGTGAGGGAGGCTATTGTTCGTAATTATCTTGCAGCTGTATTTACCAGCGAGAGGTGTACCCTCAAAGTACTGTCGCTGAGCTCCACTTTGACTATTTGTGGAGTAAACCAGCATCGGATGATATTGGGTATCTTCAGCAGGCGGCCATGAGGCCCAAACGGTGTCAACGGCAGCAGCAGAGAGGTCAATCATGGCTGTGCCGCTTCTCTGTTGGCGCTGGAAACCATCTTCTCATGGGGGCGGTGAAGACAATGATCTGTTTACAGTAGCTGCTACAGCTATAAGATATTTTTTTATTTAGATCGCGTAAATATAAAAATGTGTCGTTAAACCCGCCACCACCCGACACAGACAACTAGTAAGGGTTGTAATGTAAACAGAACATGCCAATTCGTCACTCGTACAGCACACCAGTGTGTTTGAGAGCCAAGCCACAACATTTACAATCTGAGTACGACATTTCGCCAGTAATTACAACTAGCTTCATCAGGCGACAGCCAGATTTGCTACGGCCAGTTCGAAATCCAGCTTGTTCGGGAGCTAAATATCAACAATAAGGTAAAAGTGCAGCCCTGCAATTGCTTACTGACACCATTGCTGGTTGAAGGGCCTCGATTAGGAGATCTAGAGAGCCCTAGAAGATATTTTGGTCCAGTTCCACACTGGCCAGCAGTATAGAATGAGTAAATGTGGACAACATTCAGAGGTAGTCGAATTTTTTTTTATTTTTACAACTCCATTAGGGGTTCCAATAACAACATACAAGTGTGTATACGAGTGTGTGTGTTTGTGTATCAGTGTGTGCACGGGGGGCGGTGGTGTAGTAGTTGGTGCACTTCGCGATGAACCCTGCCACCAGAGTTAATTTCCAGTTCAAGGCCACCAACACCAGTGATGATATCTGAACTGGTCCTGGACCTCCCCTCGGTCGACTTGGCCCGAAATGAGTTCCTGGAGTTGTGTGTAAATGTCCGTGCTGGAGAGAGAGGGCATGGTGTTGGCCACCCACCCCCTTGTGTTCCATGCCAGCCTTCCACAGCACTTTTCCCCAACAGTCCGTATAGCTGCGTGTGTGAGTGTTTGCGTGTGCGTAGGTCTCCGTGTGTGTGAGTGTATGTAGTTTCATCTAACGGCTGGAGGTTTTGGGCATGGAGAAGACGTACACATTGGTTGTTTGTTGCCCGTTTCGTGCTTTGGTGATGTGAACCGTGCATCTGTTCATGGCGGAGTTCTCCTCAATGAAGCAAATGTCCTGTCGGTCTTTCATCTTGCGGTTGAAGGTGTGGTAAGTAACGGGGGTGTTGCGGGGTTGAATCTTTTTGTAGTATTCAAGTTTGTTGGCATATTTGCGAATGTATGCCCATTGGTCCACTTGGGTGTTTTCGTTGTGGCGGGAATAGTGTATCTCCTTGTAGGGTTTCTGGAATCGTTGTCCAGTCGGATCGATGGCCTCGTAGACTTCAGGCTCCGGGTCTGGCTTGTATTCCTGCCGCTGCCAAATCGCCACCCGATTTATTTCAGAAGGTTGCAGGTCAATATCTTCATGAGCAACGTTTTCAATGGTGGCTGGAGATTTCGGAAGTCTTTTCTTCATTTTCCTTCGGACTTTTTTTAGTTTGTTTTTCAACGTATTCATGTTGCGACACACAGTCCTGATCTTCTTGCTGATGGGCGGTGACAGGTCCTTAGAAAAAAACAAAAGCAAAGAAATGTTTTAGGAAAGGTATCATCAGTAGCAATGTTCTATCTCTAGCTGAATGGAAACATCCAACATGCTATCTCCATCTCACAGGATCCCATGATACCACAATACATGAATATATTTACATTTTATAATTATATGCTTGCTGTCACCAGAGGAAGCTCTAGAGCAGGGGTGGGTAACGTCCGGCCCGCAGGCCGTATGAGGCCCGCAAATTCATATGGTCTGGCCCTGCCAAGGCTACCGCAGGTGGGACTCGAAATTCAATAAATCTAGGAGCAAACCTGGAAAAGCAGTTGCGAGTAGCAACATCATCAATACCAGCAAACATCATCACACGCCCCACCAAAGAGAGGCAGACTCATGCCATCACATTAGAGGTGATTTAATTCAATGTTTGACACAATATAACAGGCTAATTTTTAAGTTGATAATTTTGTATGGCCTGCGAATGATGTTATAAATATCCAAATGGCCCTTGGCAGAAAAAAGGTTCCCCACCCCCGGCCTAGAGTGTAAGTGGACTCTTATTCCACACTGACTAGATGTGTTTAAAGAGTTGGGAGGTACCAACACTAAACCCCACCACATACGACCTTCCAGTCGATTGTGGTTTACACATTCATCGTATGAACTTTGCATTTCATCCATAATAGAGGTTTGTTTGGGTTATATCGCGTAAATATATAAATGTGTCATTAAACCCGCCACCACCCCGACACAGCCAATTAGTAAGGTTTGTCACGTAAACAGAAGATGCCAATTCGTTACTAGTACAGCACAACGGTGTGTTGGAGAGCCAAGCCACAACATTTACAATCTGAGTATGACTCTTCGCCAGTAATTACAACTAGTTTCATCAGGTGACAGCCAGATTCGTGGATGGGGAGGATTAATGAATACATATTAAAGACTATGCATTCAATACCCTGTTGATTTGTGCATCATTGTAACTTTTCAATTGCAGCACTTCTTTAACATGTTTAATTTCATTTCTCAGACTATCAACTTTCTTAGCCCGATGTACAGTGAGGGAAAAAAGTATTTGATCCCCTGCTGATTTTGTATGTTTGCCCACTGACAAAGAAATGATCAGTCTATAATTTTAATGGTAGGTTTATTTGAACAGTGAGAGACAGAATAACAACAAAAAAATCCAGAAAAACGCATGTCAAAAATGTTATAAATTGATTTGCATTTTAATGAGGGAAATAAGTATTTGACCCCTCTGCAAAACATGACTTAGTACTTGGTGGCAAAACCCTTGTTGGCAATTACAGAGGTCAGACGTTTCTTGTAGTTGGCCACCAGGTTTGCACACATCTCAGGAGGGATTTTGTCCCACTCCTCTTTGCAGATCTCCAAGTCATTAAGGTTTCGAGGCTGACGTTTGGCAACTCGAACCTTCAGCTCCCTCCACAGATTAAGGTCTGGAGACCGGCTAGGCCACTCCAGGACCTAAATGTGCTTCTTCTTGAGCCACTCCTTTGTTGCCTTGGCCGTGTGTTTTGGGTCATTGTCATGCTGGAATCCCCATCCACGACCCATTTTCAATGCCCTGGCTGAGGGAAGGAGGTTCTCACCCAAGATTTGAAGGTACATGGCCCCGTCCATCGTCCCTTTGATGCGGTGAAGTTGTCCTGTCCCCTTAGCAGAAAAACACCCCCAAAGCTTAATGTTTCCACCTCCATGTTTGACGGTGGGGATGGTGTTCTTGGGGTAATAGGCAGCATTCCTCCTCCTCCAAACACGGCGAGTTGAGTTGATGCCAAAGAGCTCTATTTTGGTCTCATCTGACCACAACACTTTCACCCAGTTGTCCTCTGAATCATTCAGATGTTCATTGGCAAACTTCAAACGGGCATGTATATGTGCTTTCTTGAGCAGGGGGACCTTGCGGGCGCTGCAGGATTTCAGTCCTTCACGGCGTAGTGTGTTACCAATTGTTTTCTTGGTGACTATGGTCCCAGCTGCCTTGACATCATTGACAAGATCCTCCCGTGTAGTTCTGGGCTGATTCCTCACCGTTCTCATAATCATTGCAACTCCATGAGGTGAGATCTTGCATGGAGCCCCAGGCCGAGGAAGATTTACAGTTCTTTTGTGTTTCTTCCATTTGCGAATAATCGCACCAACTGTTGTCACCTTCTCACCAAGCTGCTTGGCAATCGTCTTGTAGTCCATTCCAGCCTTGTGTAGGTCTACAGTCTTATCTCTGACATCCTTGGAGAGCTCTTTGGTCTTGGTCATGGTGGAGAGTTTGGAATCCGATTGATTAATTGCTTCTGTGGACAGGTGTCTTTTATACAGGTAGCAAGCTGAGATTAGGAGCACTTCCTTTAAGAGTGTGCTCCTAATCTCAGCTCGTTACCTGTATAAAAGACACCTGGGAGCCAGAAATCTTTCTGATTGAGAGGGGGTCAAATACTTATTTCCCTCATTAAAATGCAAATAAATTTATAACATTTTTGACATGCGTTTTTCTGGATTTTTGTTGTTGTTATTCTGCCTCTCACTGTTGAAATAAACCTACCATTAAAATTATAGACTGATCATTTCTTTGTCAGTGGGCAAAGGTACAACATCCGCAGGGGAGCAAATACTTTTTCCCTCACTGTATGAGCGTCTTGATGAGAGCAGATTTCTGCGCGGGGTGATGGTGTGACTGCATTCAGATAGGAGTCAATGTGCATTTGTTTTTTTTGGTAAACGCTGTGTGTTATTTTACCATTTCGACCACGTCCGAGCAGAATATTCAGAAATGGTAGAGTTCTACCAGCTTCCACTTCCATGATGAACTGCATTTCATGAGCAGTGTGCTAACCATTACAAAATGGCAGCGGGTCATCATAGCAGGTCATGTCAAACGCCAGTGGATATCCTGCTCAAATGAGCATTAAAGCAGAGATAGCAATTACACATTCCTATAGGATGTACTTGTTTGTTCATAGAGCAACCACTGTTGATTTCCCCACAAAGTGGTACTTATTTCATCAGACCCCGAGGGATTGAGTCATTCACGCTAAGCCTCCGAGCTGGTCTAAAAATCAAAAGCCAGGATTTGTTTTATTCAGACTAATTGCATTGGTGATGATGAGCTGTCCCCCTTACCTTTCGGGATTGCAGCCACAGCCAGACTTGCACGAAAAGCAAGATGCTGTTGACGATGTCATCGGGGTGGATGATCTTGGCATAATCGGATGCGGTCTGAAAACAAGACATTGACATTTCAGAGATTAGTTCATTGAAGGATTGGTCCATTATTTTAATTAACACGTTTTTTCCTGCTAGACCTTGGGAATTATCTGCATGCAGGCACAAGTGTAAGGGTTTGTGCCAAGTCCAGACTTTCGCCATGATTTCGCCACGATTCAAGACCACATCTGGAGTACGTCAAGGATGCATGCTTGCACCGGCGCTGTTTTGTCAGGTAATCGACTGGATCATGTAAACATGACCCATGACCTTGGAGTCAAGATTGGCCGGCACCACTTCACTGACCTCGACTACGCTGATGATGCAGCCTTGTTTGTTGAGAAGCATCACACTTTCACACCAGTCCTCCAATATTTCCACAACAATGCAATAAAAATGGGACTAACTGTTTCATGGCAGAAAACAAAAGTCCAGAAGTTTAACACGTAGGCTTTCGCGACCAATATTATTCATAATAAAGGTTTTTGGGTTAGATCGGGTTATTTATAAATGTGTCGAAACCGTCCACCACCCGACACGGCCAATCAGCAAAATAAAGTGTCACGTTGACAAAAGACAATTAAATTTTGATTTAAAGCTTTCGTGACTGCAGTAATTCATATTCTTAGTTTTTTCGGTAAAGTCACGTTGAAGAGAAACAACAAAATAACAAAATATATATAAAACAATAAAAAATTCTCACGACGTTTCGACCATAACTCAAACGGTCATCATCAGGTGTGTCGGTTTGCATAAATTTATTTTGAAAACGGCATATTTATTTATTTATATAAATAACGTTTGCGTCACGCGCAACGATGGCAGTTTGCCAGGACTAGTCCATCTATTTTTTGAAAAGAGGAGGGGGGAGACGAAATTTGTTTTTATGTATGCTGTCTGAAAGGCACTGTAAGCGTGAACAATCAATCAAGAACTGAAATGATTTATCAAATCTTTCCAATGATTGCTAAGATAGAATCCATCTTCTCGGTTGAAATTGTCTCTGTGTTTGTATATGTGGATAGCCTCATGAACGAATCTCTCATGGAAGCCAGATGGCTTACAAAGAACCTCCGTCTTGGAAAAGTCAATGGCATGTGAGCCTACTGAATTAGAACAATGATCTGCTACGGCCGAGGTGTTGGTCCTACCGTGTTTAAGGTCTGCTTTATGTTCACGAATGCGGTCCGAGATATGGCGTTTGGTTTCTCCAATGTAACTACTACCACAGAGGCAACTTAGTTTGTAGACACCAGGGTATTGTATGTCCGGAATCACATCTTTTACAGACGGAACCAGATCACGGATTTTATGTAATGTGTTGAAACGGACCTGGATCTTGTGTTTATTCAAGATTTTGGAGATCTTTTTTGTAATCCCAGCAATGTAGGGTAAAGTGATGGTTTTGAAAGGCTCCTCAAGAGGGTTCTTCTTCATGGTTTGAGTGACGCAAACGTTATTTATATAAATAAATAAATATGCCGTTTTCAAAATAAATTTATGCAAACCGACACACCTGATGATGACCGTTTGAGTTATGGTCGAAACGTCGTGAGAATTTTTTTATTGTTTTATATATATTGTTATTTTGTTGTTTCTCTTCAACGTGACTTTACCGAAAAAACTAAGAATATAAAAGACAATTAGTTCACTACTTTAGCCCACCGGTGTGTTGAAGAGTGAATCCACAACATTTACAGTTTGAATATGACGTTTCGCTGGTAATTACATCCAGCATAATCGGGCAATTCGCCAGAATGGTAAAGCCCTCACTTGCTCTCGGTCTTAAATAGAGCAGCAGGGTGACTTCATCATTTAACTCATTTCAGGTGCAGTGAATTGAGGCGGAGGGGGGGGTATTGTAATTATATAATCGATTGGCAATCAGTCAATGGTTATGATTAGTAATGAGTTGTAGATTGGTAATTAGTTGTAAGGTGTGTTATTGTGATTATATGCTACATTAGTAATCCGTTAATGTGTTTCCCTTATAAGGAATTGTAATATGTATTATTTAATAATACGCTTCCAAGCCGCACTAAGCCTATAGCTATCAGAACGATTAAAGTTATTTCTGTTTCTCTCAATTTCAAAGGATTCTCTAATTAGTCTTTGCCAGTAATAATTAGTTTTACACAATACTTCAACGTTATCAAAATCAATTGAGTGTCCTTGTTGACAAGCATGTTTTGCCACTGCCGACAGCTGTGTTTGAGATAATTTAATATTTCTTTGGTGTTCTTTTAGTCTTATGCTGATGTTACGTCCCGTCTGTCCAATATAGCATCTGCCACATGAATAATTAATCCGAAATACACCTTCTGTTGATAATTTAGGTAATTCGTCTTTTGTGCAAGATACTAGTTTTTAAATTTTGTGTACTTTACCAAATCTTACTGTAATGTTTTGCTTTTGCAAAACACGGGCTAATTTGTCAGTTACTCCTGAGATATATGGAATTTTAATTGTTTTAAGAATCTGATCGCTTTCAGCAGTGTTGCTTTGCGATCGTGTTTTGGCATTCAGTGCTCTGTTAATTTGAGTATTATTGTAGCCATTCTGTCGTAATGCTTCTTTAACGTGTTTGATCTCGATTTAAAGCTTTCGTGACTGCAGTAATTTATGCAAACCAACACACCTGAAGACGACCTTTTGTGTTATGGTCGAAACGTCGTGAGAATTTTTATTGTTTTATATGTATTTTATTATTTTGTTGTTTCCCTTCAACGTGACTTTACCGAAAGAACTAAGAATATGAATTACTGCAGTCACGAAAGCTTTAAATCAAAAGTTTACAAAATATTGAGGGAACACAGTTCTTTTGCAATTAAGGTCATGGGTAAAATGCAGATCAATAGACGTCTAGCTACACATGTGCAGCCCTCTTGTAAATCCACTGTTGGATGATAGCTACACCACACTGGAGGTTACCTGACCATACTTCATCATGCTGTTGGAGCATAGCATCACAGTAAACAATAGATGCCCTCTGCTGACCACCACATAGCCCCGGACTTGCCTACGACTATATACGTGACTTTACCGAAAGAACCAAGAATATATTTGCCTATGACAATCCGGTATACGTGGTGGTCAATCACCTCAGCACTATCCAGGCTCAACCCTATTTAGCTTCCAAGTTCTGATGAAATCTGGTTCATTCTGGGAAATGTATGACCTTTACTTAAAATACAATCTCACATCACTTGATGCAAGACGAAATCTACATTGGGCTCTGCCATCCATAAAATCTCTTATTGTTAAATCTGTGCTATACTTAATATATTAACCCCATTATTAAACCCAAGAAACATAAGACACCCATCGAATTTACTTTTAAATCTCCAAAGAACAAGAAAAGGAATAGGTGACAAAGCATTTGCCATTGCAGCTCCAACGTTTCGGAGCAACCTTGTTTCCACCATTAATATCGTAAATTTTCCTTCAAATAATATTATCAAGCAGAAGCTTAGTTCTGGATACCACTGCATTTCTAAATGTGATTCGTAACTTTCATCCTTCCCATGTATTGTTTGTGACATTTTCACGTACAATTTTATTGAGGGACTTTGTGTTGTCTGGGACTGTTTTTGCTGTCGTTTTGCTGCCTTGCCCAAGCTTGGAAATTGGGCAAGGGCATCCTTATTTTTGCGAGAATTCGTTATAATGAGCAATTTTAATTTGAACCCAGTTTGTTCGCAAAACGAGCAATTGTTTGTGAAACGAGCGGAGACCGATTGATGAAATGCGTGCTGTGGCGCCAGGGCCGCAGTTTGTTGTTTGCATCGCGCGCTTTCAGATGCGCTTCTGCGGCCATCTGGAACGTTGGTGAAAGGAGGGTAGCGCTAATTATTTGCAGATGCTGAGGACAGGCACCTGCATTCACTGTAGTTCTTCATGTGTGGTAAATGTGACATTTGATTTTATATTGTTCAAGAGTGGGAAATGTTGGGGCTGAAAAGTAACGTCTTTTAACATGGAAGTCAATGGCGAAACTGTGATCGTTTAACGAATTTTTACTTAACGAGCAATTTCCGTGGAAAGTTTCTCGCTTTTAAGCGAGACACGCCTGTACTTGATCTATTTTAGTTTTATTTTTAGTGATTTGCTTAATTTTCCTATACGTTGTCATCCTATCGTTTTTTTTGTATTGTAAATTTCTGACCCATCCCGACTGGACCTCTGTAAAAAAAAGTTTCATAGCTCATCGGATTTTTTTCCAGGATATAAATCCTGATTCTGATTTGGTCAAAGGCTATGAACCCACCCTTCACAGTGCCACCACAAGGCAATTACACGTTACTAGTTTTACTACCCGGCTTCGCCCGGGACTTGGATTCTTGTCTTGGACGAATACACGGCCTACGCGGAGGGTGGGGGGGATGCGTGACGTCGGCAGGCACACTGCGTGACGCTACGGCATACTTTTTGCATTGTGAAAGTCTGGAAGCTGCCCATATGCCAAATTTCAAGTTTGTTGCATGTCGGGAAGTATGCTAAACATTTCGAACAGACACGCATTCACAAATTTCCCTTTTATATGTAAGTATATTCTACAAAATTAAAGTCCTTACGTCCGTGTGGAATCCAGTGTCGTCAAGCCCTTGCTCCGGCTTAGTGCACGGCGTTCCTTGAGCCAAGAACTCCACCTTGACCCGTGTGCCCTCATGGTCATCTTTGGTGCCGTCCATCGGTGTTTGCTTGACGGGGACTTGGCCAAATTCAGGAGCGCTTGTGGAGTTCTCCTCAGGGTTGAAGGTTGTTTTTTTCTCCCAAGCACTCGGTGGAGTAATGCGAACATGTTGCCATATTATCGCCGACGTCACCATCAAGGTAATGAGCTTAGACATTTTCGAGGAGTGAGCTGGAAAAGCCGCCTCTCCAGATCGCCAGCGATGTGCGCTTCACTCCCGAGACGTCCCTCACGAATGCCGCGAAGAGCGGCCACGTGACCAAATCGCTATGGCTACAATATGGATGTGACGTCACCGGAAGACCGCGCTTATTTGGGCATTTTCGATTTAAAGTTTATTTCGCACAGGTAAATATTCGCGATTCTTTTTTGCATCGTCGTGCTTCGTTGATATTCGAGGGGTCGCATTTTAAACGGCTTGACACGAAATACTGTACGTGACTGTAGCGTGCCCAGACCAAGGATCTGTACCATCCTCGCACAACCCAGTTTAGTTAAACCCAGGGGTTGGGTCGTTGGCAACCCAGCCTGAATGTTTTAAACTCTCACAAGTGCTCAGGTTTCCTCCTACGTCTAACCACTCGTCGATTGCCCAGTAACACCTTCATATATCGAGGACCACACGAGCTGTGTCATTCATGGACGGCCCCTTAGTGCTTGATACCTGCGTGTGCCGAGGGTAGAAATACTCGCCCGATCTTCGGGTTACAGGATGAGGATGACTTCACGAGGAAAGTTCGAAAGAGACAGTGATGTCGTCGGGGATGTCAAGACAAGATTGAAACGAGAGTAAATTCCACGTTTGCAGTACTGGTATGGTATGGATTTCTTTTTATTGAACAGATATTTGCTGAGGAAGATGCATGCATTTAAAAAAAAAGTTATTTTCACCTCAAGAAACCTCCCAGGATATCTCAATTTTGCTGAATTGAATATTGTCTGGGTGGTGCTAAAAGTAAAATGAAATGTTCCTGGTAAAGTGTAAAAAAAAACGCGAATGAGTTTTTCTTTTCACGTTCAACCTTTCGCAAATTGAAGTGCTGCAATAAAACAGCACTTAGCGAATACCAGCAAATAATTAGTAGCTATTTACATGTTTGGCCGTTTTAACCTTTCTAGCTACGCATCCTAAACTTGCAAAAAATAACTTGTTGTGAAAACAATTGATGTTTTAATCAAATCGCAATCACAAATATCACCATACTAAATTGTTTAATATTTTATTCGAAAGCTGATTGCATGTTTCATTTATGTACATATGGCCTCACGTGGTATACTGTATATATGTACCGTTCATTGTGCATTGAACAGTTCCACTATATTGGTGTAATGGAGATGCCTGATATGAAACGACCATGAAGTGGCAAAATACTGTCATTTAGCTATTCCCCTTCTCTTGCTATTCCTCCTCTGTTGAACGAGCTCCATTTACATTGGTTTACTATATGGTCCATAGTTTTGGTTACATGCCCACGATCGCAATGTGGCATGTGTTTTTACTATTCCATTCATGATGAAGATGTGTGCGTCAACCTAATGATGTTCTTGTACGGTTGATGGTTCCACCGTGTCTTCGAGGAATGTCAAAGCTAGGGGGTTTGATATTTGGGTCTAGGATAAGGTGTTTATTATGGATGCTAGCGTTATTTCCGAGCTGGATGCTATTCTAGGATGGTGCCAACCAGAGCTGAACGTTGAGCTCTTGGTTGGTGAAGGGTTGGTGCTTGTCGCTGGCAAGAACACGTGTGACACCTCTGAGGATATTTGGTGGCAAAATGTTCTCCAGAACAGGGAGCCAGAGGGTTGGTGTCTGTTTTAGTGTTCCAGTTATGATGCACATTACATTGTTTGTGTATATAGCAGTTTTGTGTATCAGCTCCCAGGCCAGGCTGGAGCACAACATATTGCCACTGAGTAGAACGATGAGAGGGTAGCAGTTCGCAGCACATAAGCTGAGAGCACCCTAGGTTGTTCCTGTACGTTTATGCAGCAGGGCCATTCTTGATTTGGTCTTTTCACGGATCTGGCTCATGTGGGGCTTGAAGGAGAGGCTTCTGTCCTTGATAACCCCTTTAGAGTAGGGTCACAGCACGCTGGGCTATCACATGACACATCAATGGTGGCATCTGCTGCTTGATTTTTGAGGTGGAAAGCACAAGTGATTTTGGAGGGATTTCTTAGGCGTCTGCATGCAGTAACAAATATATTCCCAATGAAGTTTGATCAGCTGCTGAAGTATTAGCAATGTTTTGGGGGTTTGTGCCCTGCGCATAAAGGACTATGTCACCTGCACAGGAACTTTCGAGATGATGTACATGGCAGGGCACTTAAAGGTATGTTAAATCATTTCCGGTGTGAGGACTAACTTGTTCCAGTGCTAGTGAGGGAGGCTATTGTTCGTAATTATCTTGCAGCTGTATTTACCAGCGAGAGGTGTACCCTCAAAGTACTGTCGCTGAGCTCCACGTCGACTATTTGTGGAGTAAACCAGCATCGGATGATATTGGGTATCTTCAGCAGGCGGCCATGAGGCCCAAACGGTGTCAACGGCAGCAGCAGAGAGGTCAATCATGGCTGTGCCGGTTCTTTGTTGGTGCTGGAAATCATCTTCTAATGGGGTGCGGTGAAGACAATGATGTATTTACAGGAGCTGCTACGGCCAGTTTGAAATCCAGTTTGTTCGGGAGCTAAATTGCTTATTGACACCATTTCTGGTGGAATGGCCTCGATTTGAAGGAGCTCGAGGGAGCCCTAGAATGTATTTTGGTCTAATCCCACACTGGCCAGCAGTATAGAACGAGCAAACCGTGGAGAACATTCAGAGGTAGTTGAAATGTTTCTTTTTACTTAATTAGTGGTTTCAATAACAGCATTCAAGGACATACAAGTGTGTATATGAGTGTGTGTGTTTGTGTATCAGTGTGTGTGTGTGCACGTCAGTCGACCCGTGGCACCTGGGTCTGCCCCGTGACCTCCTGCCAGCGGGCGTTCGACACTTCACGTGGCCTCAGGGTGCACATAGCCTGGTACAAGCGTCGTGGTGACGTCACCACCACTTAGTGGCGAATGGCGGTTGTTGTTGTGTGTGCACGGGTGGGTGGGGGGGCATTGGTGTAGTAGTTGATGCACTGCACGATGAACCCTGCCACCAGAGTTCATTTCCAGTTCAAGGCCACCAACACCAGTGATGATATCTGAACTGGTCCTGGACTTCCCCTCGGTGGACTTGGCCTCAAATGAGTTCCTGGTGTTGTGCGTAAATGTTAGTGCAGGAGAGAGAGGGCATGGTGTTGGCCACCCACCCCCTTGTGTTCCATGCCAGCCTTCCACAGCACTTTTCCCCAATAGTCCATATAGCTGCGTGTGTGAGTGTTTGCGTGTGCGTAGGTCTCCGTGTGTGTGAGTGTATATAGTTTAATCCCAAAGCTGGATGTTTTGGGCATGAAGAAGCCGTAAACTTTGGTTGTTTCTTGTCCATTTGAGGAAGGTTGCAGGTCAATGTCTTCATGAGCAACGTTTACAATGGTGACCAAAGATTTCGGAATTCTTTTCTTCATTTTACTTTGGGCTTTTTCGAGTTCATATTGAAATGTATTCACGTTGCGACACACAGTCCTGATCTTTTTGCAGGTGGGCGGTGACAGGTCCTTTGAAAAAAAAAACAAAAGCAAGATTATTTTTTTTTAGGAAAAGTAGCTGTGTTCTATCTACAGCTGGATGAAAACTCCAACATGCTGTCTCCATCCCACAGGATTCCATGCTACCACAATCCATGAATACAATTACATTTCATGATCTATGCTTGCTGCCACTAGATAAAGCTCTAGAGGATAATTTGTCTATTCTAACTAGATGTATTGAAAGAGTTTGGAGGTACCAACACTTTACCCCACCACAAGTAAACTTTGCTTACTTGAAAAATGGGCAAACCACAGATTAGTTCATTGAAGGATTGCTCCGTTATTTTAATAAATATTTTTTTTTATCCTGCTGGACCTTGTGAATGATCTGCATGCAGGCACAAGTGTAAGGGTTCGTGTCGAGTCTGGACTTTCCCCACGATTCAAGACCACATCTTAAGTACGTCAATGATGCATGCTTGCACCCATACTCTTCTGTCAGACGATCGACCGGATCTTGAAAACATGACCCTTGACCTTGGAGGCAAGATTGGCTGGCACCACTTCACTGACATGGACTACGTTGCTGATCCAGCCTTGTTTTTTGAGACGCATGAAACTTTCACAACAGTTCTCCAATATTTTCACAACAATGTAAGACAAATGGGACTAACTGTTTCATGGCAGAAAACAAAAGTCCAGAAGTTTAACACGTAGGCTTTCGCGACCAATATTATTCATAATAAAGGTTTTTGGGTTAGATCGGGTTATTTATAAATGTGTCGAAACCCTCCACCACCCGACACGGCCAATCAGCAAAATAAAGTGTCACGTTGACAAAAGACAATTAGTTCACTACTTTAGCCCACCGGTGTGTTGAAGAGTGAATCCACAACATTTACAGTTTGAATACGACGTTTCGCTGGTAATTACATCCAGCATAATCGGGCAATCCGCCAGAATGGTAAAGCCCTCACTTGCTCTCGGTCTTAAATAGAGCAGCAGGGTGACTTCATCATTTAACTCATTTCAGGTGCAGTGAATTGAGGCGGAGGGGGGGGGTATTGTAATTATATAATCGATTGGCAATCAGTCAATGGTTATGATTAGTAATGAGTTGTAGATTGGTAATTAGTTGTAAGGTGTGTTATTGTGATTATATGCTACATTAGTAATCCGTTAATGTGTTTCCCTTATAAGGAATTGTAATATGTATGATTTAATAATACGCTTCCAAGCCGCACTAAGCCTATAGCTATCAGAACGATTAAAGTTATTTCTGTTTCTCTCAATTTCAAAGGATTCTCTAATTAGTCTTTGCCAGTAATAATTAGTTTTACACAACACTTCAACGTTATCAAAATCAATTGAATGTCCTTGTTGACAAGCATGTTTTGCCACTGCCGACAGCTGTGTTTGAGATAATTTAATATTTCTTTGGTGTTCTTTTAGTCTTATGCTGATGTTACGTCCCGTCTGTCCAATATAGCATCTGCCACATAAATAATTAATCCGAAATACACCTTCTGTTGATAATTTAGGTAATTCGTCTTTCGTGCAAGATACTAGTTTTTGAATTTTGTGTACTTTACCAAATCTTACTGTAATGTTTTGCTTTTGCAAAACACGGGCTAATTTGTCAGTTACTCCTGAGATATATGGAATTTTAATTGTTTTAAGAATCTGATCGCTTTCAGCAGTGTTGCTTTGCGATCGTGATTTGTCATTCAGTGCTCTGTTAATTTGAGTATTATTGTAGCCATTCTGTCGTAATGCTTCTTTAACGTGTTTGATCTCGATTTAAAGCTTTTGTGACTGCAGTAATTCATATTCTTAGTTCTTTCGGTAAAGTCACGTTGAAGGGAAACAACAAAATAATAAAATATATATAAAACAATAAAAATTCTCACGACGTTTCGACCATAACACAAACGGTCGTCTTCAGGTGTGTTGGTTTGCATGAATTTATTTTTAAACAGTGTATTTATTTATTTATAAAAAAAAAACGTTAGCGCCACGCGCAGCGATTTGGCAGTTTATTTAGGACTAGTCCATCTATATTCTGAAAAGAGGAGGGGGGAGACGAATTTTTTTTTTATGTATGCTGTCTGAAAGCCACTGTAAGCGTGAACAATCAATTAAGACCTGAAATGGTTTATCAAATCTTTCCAATGATTGCTAAGATAGAATCCATCTTCTCGGTTAAAATTGTCTCTGTGCTTGTATATGTGGATAGCCTCATGAACGAATCTCTCATGGTAGCCAGATGGCTTACAAAGAACCTCTGTCTTGGAAAAGTCAATAGCATGTGAGCCTACTGAATTATAACAATAATCTCCCACGGCCGAGGTGTTGGTCCTACCGTGTTTAAGGTCTGCTTTGTGTTCACGAATGCGGTCCGAGACATGGCGTTTGGTTTCTCCAATGTAACTACTACCACAGAGGCAACTTAGTTTGTAGACACCAGGGTATTGTATGTCCGGAATCACATCTTTTACAGACAGAACCAGATCACGGATTTTATGTAATGTGTTGAAACGGACCTGGATCTTGTGTTTATTCAAGATTTTGGAGATCTTTTTTTATAAATAAATAAATACACCGTTTAAATTAAATTTATGCAAACCAACACACCTGAAGACGACCGTTTGTGTTATGGTCGAAACGTCGTGAGAATTTTTATTGTTTTATATATATTTTATTATTTTGTTGTTTCCCTTCAACGTTACTTTACCGAAAGAACTAAGAATATGAATTACTGCAGTCACGAAAGCTTTAAATCAAAAGTTTACAAGATATTGAGGGAACACAGTTCTTTTGCAATTAAGGTCATGGGTAAAATGCAGATCAATAGACGTCTAGCTACACATGTGCAGCCCTTTTGTAAATGCACTGTTGGATGATAGCTATACCACACTGGAGGTTACCTGACCATACTTCATCATGCTGTTGGAGCATAGCATCACAGTAAACAATAGATGCCCTCTGCTGACCACCACATAGCCCCGGACTTGCCTACGACTATATACGTGACTTTACCGAAAGAACCAAGAATATATTTGCCTATGACAATCCGGTATACGTGGTGGTCAATCACCTCAGCACTATCCAGGCTCAACCCTATTTAGCTTCCAAGTTCTGATGAAATCTGGTTCATTCTGGGAAATGTATGACCTTTACTTAAAATACAATCTCACATCACTTGATGCAAGACGAAATCCACATTGGGCTCTGCCATCCATAAAATCTCTTATTGTTAAATCTGTGCTATACTTAATATATTAACCCCATTCTTAAACCCAAGAAACATAAGACGCCCATCGAATTTACTTTTAAATCTCCCAAGAACAAGAAAAGGAATAGGTGACAAAGCATTTGCCATTGCAGCACCAACGTTTCGGAGCAACCTTGTTTCCACCATTAATATCGTAAATTTTCCTTCAACTAATATTATCAAGCAGAAGCTTAGTTCTGGATACCACTGCATTTCTAAATGTGATTCATAACTTTCATCCTTCCCATGTATTCTTTGTGACATTTTCACGTGCAATTTTATTGAGGGACTTTGTGTTGTCTGGGACTGTTTTTGCTGTCGTTTTGCTGCCTTGCCCAAGCTTAGAAATTGGGCAGGGGCATCCTTATTTTTGCGAGAATTCGTTATAATGAGCAATTTTAATTTCAACCCAGTTTGTTCGCAAAACGAGCAATTGTTTGTGAAACGAGCGGAAACCGATTGATGAAATGCGTGCTGTGGCGCCAGGGCCGCAGTTTGTGGTTTGCATCGCGCGCTTTCAGATGCGCTTCTGCGGCCATCTGGAACGTTGGTGAAGGGAGGGTGGCGCTAATTATTTGCAGATGCTGAGGACAGGCACCTGCATTCACTGTAGTTCTTCATGTGTGGTAAATGTGACATTTGATTTTATATTGTTCAAGAGTGGGAAATGTTGGGGCTGAAAAGTAACGTCATTTAACATGGAAGTCAATGGCGAAACTGTGATCGTTTAACGAATTTTTACTTAACGAGCAATTTCCGTGGAAAGTTTCTCGCTTTTAAGCGAGACACGCCTGTACTTGATCTATTTTAGTTTTATTTTTAGTGATTTGCTTAATTTTCCTATACGTTGTCATCCTATCGTTTTTTTTGTATTGTAAATTTCTGACCCATCCCGACTGGACCTCTGTAAAAAAAAGTTTCATAGCTCATCGGATTTTTTTCCAGGATATAAATCCTGATTCTGATTTGGTCAAAGGCTATCAACCCACCCTTCACAGTGCCACCACAAGGCAATTACACGTTACTAGTTTTACTACCCGGCTTCGCCCGGGACTTGGATTCTTGTCTTGGACGAATACACGGCCTACGCGGAGGGTGGGGGGGATGCGTGACGTCGGCAGGCACACTGCGTGACGCTACGGCATACTTTTTGCATTGTGTAAGTCTGGAAGCTGCCCATATGCCAAATTTCAAGTTTGTTGCATGTCGGGAAGTATGCTAAACATTTCGAACAGACACGCATTCGCAAATTTCCCTTTTTGTATATAAGTATATTCTACAAAATTAAAGTCCTTACGTCCGTGTGGAATCCAGTGTCGTCAAGCCCTTGCTCCGGCTTAGTGCACGGCGTTCCTTGAGCCAAGAACTCCACCTTGACCCGTGTGCCCTCATGGTCATCTTTGGTGCCGTCCATCGGTGTTTGCTTGACGGGGACTTGGCCAAATTCAGGAGCGCTTGTGGAGTTCTCCTCAGGGTTGAAGGTTGTTTTTTTCTCCCAAGCACTCGGTGGAGTAATGCGAACATGTTGCCATATTATCGCCGACGTCACCATCAAGGTAATGAGCTTAGACATTTTCGAGGAGTGAGCTGGAAAAGCCGCCTCTCCAGATCGCCAGCGATGTGCGCTTCACTCCCGAGACGTCCCTCACGAATGCCGCGAAGAGCGGCCACGTGACCAAATCGCTATGGCTACAATATAGATGTGACGTCACCGGAAGACCGCGCTTATTTGGGCATTTTCGATTTAAAGTTTATTTCGCACAGGTAAATATTCGCGATTCTTTTTTGCATCGTCGTGCTTGGTTGATATTCGAGGGGTCGCATTTTAAACGGCTTGACACGAAATACTGTACGTGACTGTAGCGTGCCCAGACCAAGGATCTGTACCATCCTCGCACAACCCAGTTTAGTTAAACCCAGGGGTTGGGTCGTTGGCAACCCAGCCTGAATGTTTTAAACTCTCACAAGTGCTCAGGTTTCCTCCTACGTCTAACCACTCGTCGATTGCCCAGTAACACCTTCATATATCGAGGACCACACGAGCTGTGTCATTTATGGACGGCCCCTTAGTGCTTGATACCTGCGTGTGCCGAGGGTAGAAATACTCGCCCGATCTTCGGGTTACAGGATGAGGATGACTTCACGAGGAGGTCTCATAATGTTAATGCTCACCCCGAGCCCTCAATACTCTGATAGTGCGAGACTAGGCTCTAAGAAAAGCTGTCTCGGGTGTGGACCAATCAAATTCAAGGACAGTGCATATTATTATCAGAGTTGTCTTTTTTGTTTTGCATTTTGACTGCTTGTGTTGTGGTTATTGCAAACATGATGCCTTGAATAAAGGTGTCAGTCTTTGTGCCAGTTAAAAGGGTAAAACCTATTTCTATATTCACGAGGAAAGTTCGAGAGAGAGAGACAGTGATGTCGTCGGGGATGTCAAGACAAGATTGAAACGAGAGTAAATTCCACGTTTGCAGTACTGGTATGGTATGGATTTATTTTTATTGAACAGACATTTGCTGAGGAAGATGCATGCATTTAAAAAAAAGTTATTTTCACCTCAAGAAACCTCCCAGGATATCTCAATTTTGCTGAATTGAATATTGTCTGGGGTGGTGCTAAAAGTAATATGAAATTTTCCTGGTAAAGTGTAAAAAAAAAACGCGAATGAGTTTTTCTTTTCACGTTCAACCCTTCGCAAATTGAAGTGCTGCAATAAAACAGCACTTAGCGAATACCAGGAAATAATTAGTAGCTATTTACATTCTAGATTTAAAGCTTTCGTGACTGCTAGGATCCATACTCTTTGGTTCTATTGGGTAAAGTCACGTAGGTGAAAATAAAATAACAAAAAATCACGACGTTTCGGCCACAACACAAGCGGCCTTCATCAGGTGAAGGGACGAGACTGTCTGGAGGACAGCGCTGGAGTGAGAGAAGCCACGCTTAGATCACGACCTTTAAGCTGTCAAGGCGCTTTGTTTTCTTCTCACACAGCTTAAAGGTCGTGATCTAAGCGTGGCTTCTCTCACTCCAGCGCTGTCCTCCAGACAGTCTCGTCCCTTCACCTGATGAAGGCCGCTTGTGTTGTGGCCGAAACGTCGTGATTTTTTGTTATTTTATTTTCACCTACGTGACTTTACCCAATAGAACCAAAGAGTATAGCTATTTACATGTTTGGCCGTTTCAACCTTTCTAGCTACGCATCCTAAACTTGCAAAAAATAACTTGTTGTGAAAACACAATTGATGTTTTAATCAAATCGCAATCACAAATATCACCATACTAAATTGTTGAATATTTTATTCGAAAGCTCATTGCATGTTGTTTAATTTATGTACATATGGCCTCACGTGGTATACTGTATATATGTACCGTTCATTGTGCATTGAACAGTTCCACTATATTGGTGTAATGGAGATGCCTGATATGAAACGACCATGAAGTGGCAAAATAGCAAAATACTGTTATTTAGCTATTCCCCTTCTCTTGCTATTCCTCCTCTGTTGAACGAGCTCCATTTACATTGGTTTACTATATGGTCCATAGTTCTGGTTACATGCCCACAATCGCAATGTGGCATGTGTCTTTACTATTCTATTCATGATGAAGATGTGTGCGTCAACCTAATGATGTTCTAGTACAGTTGATGGTTCCACCGTGTCTTCGAGGAATGTCAAAGCTAGGGGGTTTGATATTTGGGTCTAGGATAAGGTGTTTATTAGGGATGCTAGCGTTATTTCCGAGCTGGTTGCTATTCTAGGATGGTGCCAACCAGAGCTGAACGTTGAGCTCTTGGTTGGTGAAGGGTTGGTGCTTGTCGCTGGCAAGAACACGTGTGACACCTCTGAGGATATTTGGTGGCAAAATGTTCTCCAGAACAGGGAGCCAGAGGGTTGGTGTCTGTTTTAGTGTTCCAGTTATGATGCACATTACATTGTTTGTGTATATAGCAGTTTTGTGTATCAGCTCCCAGGCCAGGCTGGAGCACAACATATTGCCACTGAGTAGAACGATGAGAGGGTAGCAGTTCGCAGCACATAAGCTGAGAGCACCCTAGGTTGTTCCTGTACGTTTATGCAGCAGGGCCATTCTTGATTTGGTCTTTTCACGGATCTGGCTCATGTGGGGCTTGAAGGAGAGGCTTCTGTCCTTGATAACCCCTTTAGAGTAGGGTCACAGCACGCTGGGCTATCACATGACACATCAATGGTGGCATCTGCTGCTTGATTTTTGAGGTGGAAAGCACAAGTGATTTTGGAGGGATTTCTTAGGCATCTGCAAGCAGTAACAAATATATTCCCAATGAAGTTTGATCAGCTGCTGAAGTATTAGCAATGTTTTGGGGGTGTGTGCCCTGCGCATAAAGGACTATGTCACCTGCACAGGAACTTTCGAGATGATGTACACGGCAGGGCACTTAAAGGTATGTTAAATCATTTCCGGTGTGAGGACTAAATTGTTCCAGTGCTAGTGAGGGAGGCTATTGTTCGTAATTATCTTGCAGCTGTATTTACCAGCGAGAGGTGTACCCTCAAAGTACTGTCGCTGAGCTCCACGTCGACTATTTGTGGAGTAAACCAGCATCAGATGATATTGGGTATCTTCAGCAGGCGGCCATGAGGCCCAAACGGTGTCAACGGCAGCAGAAGAGAGGTCAATCATGGCTGTGCCGCTTCTCTGTTGGCGCTGGAAACCATCTTCTAATGGGGGCGGTGAAGACAATGATCTGTTTACAGTAGCTGCTACAGCTATAAGAGATTTTTTATTTAGATCGCGTAAATATAAAAATGTGTCGTTAAACCCGCCACCACCCGACACAGACAACTAGTAAGGGTTGTAATGTAAACAGAACATGCCAATTCGTCACTCGTACAGCACACCAGTGTGTTTGAGAGCCAAGCCACAACATTTACAATCTGAGTACGAAATTTTGCCAGTAATTACAACTAGCTTCATCAGGCGACAGCCAGATTTGCTATGGCCAGTTCGAAATCCAGCTTGTTCGGGAGCTAAATATCAACAATAAGGTAAAAGTGCAGCCCTGCAATTGCTTACTGACACCATTGCTGGTTGAAGGGCCTCGATTAGGAGATCTAGAGAGCCCTAGAAGATATTTTGGTCCAGTTCCACACTGGCCAGCAGTATAGAATGAGTAAATGTGAACAACATTCAGAGGTAGTCGAATTTTTTTTTATTTTTACAACTCCATTAGGGGTTCCAATAACAACATACAAGTGTGTATACGAGTGTGTGTGTTTGTGTATCAGTGTGTGCATGGGGGGCGTTGGTGTAGTAGTTGGTGCACTTCGTGATGAACCCTGCCACCAGAGTTCATTTCCAGTTCAAGGCCACCAACACCAGTGATCATATCTGAACTGGTCCTGGACCTCCCCTCGGTCGACTTGGCCCGAAATGAGTTCCTGGTGTTGTGTGTAAATATCCGTGCTGGAGAGAGAGGGCATGGTGTTGGCCACCCACCCCCTTGTGTTCCATGCCAGCCTTCCACAGCACTTTTCCCCAACAGTCCGTATAGCTGCGTGTGTGAGTGTTTGCGTGTGCGTAGGTCTTCGTGTGTGTGAGTGTATGTAGTTTCATCTAACGGCTGGAGGTTTTGGGCATGGAGAAGACGTACACATTGGTTGTTTGTTGCCTGTTTTGTGCTTTGGTGATGTGAACCGTGCATCTGTTCATGGCGGAGGTCTGCTCAATGAAGCAAATGTCCTGTCGGCCTTTCATCTTGCGGGTGAAGGTGTGGTAAGTAACGGGGGTGTTGCGGGGTTGAATCTTTTTGTAGTATTCAAGTTTGTTGGCATATTTGCGAACGTATGCCCATTGGTCCACTTGGGTGTTTTCGTTGTGGCGGGAAAAGTGTATCTCCACGTAGGGTTTCTGGAATCGTTGTCTAGTCGGATCGATGGCCTCGTAGACTTCAGGCTCCGGGTCTGGCTTGTATTCCTGCCGCTGCCAAATCGCCACCCGATTTATTTCAGAAGGTTGCAGGTCAATATCTTCATGAGCAACGTTTTCAATGGTGGCTGGAGATTTCGGAAGTCTTTTCTTCATTTTCCTTCGGACTTTTTTTAGTTTGTTTTTCAACGTATTCATGTTGCGACACACAGTCCTGATCTTCTTGCTGATGGGCGGTGACAGGTCCTTAGAAAAAAACAAACGCAAAGAAATGTTTTAGGAAAGGTATCATCAGTAGCAATGTTCTATCTCTAGCTGAATGGAAACTTCCAACATGCTATCTCCATCTCACAGGATCCCATGATACCACAATACATGAATATATTTACATTTTATAATTATATGCTTGCTGTCACCAGAGGAAGCTCTAGAGCAGGGGTGGGTAACGTCCGGCCCGCAGGCCGTATGAGGCCCGCAAATTCATATGGTCTGGCCCTGCCAAGGCAACCGCAGGTGGGACTCGAAATTCAATAAATCTAGGAGCAAACCTGGAAAAGCAGTTGCGAGTAGCAACATCATCAATACCAGCAAACATCATCACACGCCTCACCACAGAGAAGCAGACTCATGCCATCACATTAGAGGTGATTTAATTCAATGTTTGACACAATATAACAGGCTAATTTTTAAGTTGATAATTTTGTATGGCCTGCGAATGATGTTATAAATATCCAAATGGCCCTTGGCAGAAAAAAGGTTCCCCACCCCCGGCCTAGAGTGTAAGTGGACTCTTCTTCCACACTGACTAGATGTGTTTAAAGAGTTGGGAGGTACCAACACTAAACCCCACCACATACGACCTTCCAGTCGACTGTGGTTTACACATTCATCGTATGAATTTGCATTTCATCCATAATAGAGGTTTGTTTGGGTTATATCGCGTAAATATATAAATGTGTCATTAAACCCGCCACCACCCGACACAGCCAATTAGTAAGGTTTGTCACGTAAACAGAACATGCCAATTCGTTACTAGTACAGCACAACGGTGTGTTGGAGAGCCAAGCCACAACATTTACAATCTGAGTATGACTCTTCGCCAGTAATTACAACTAGTTGCATCAGGTGACAGCCAGATTCGTGGATGGGGGGGATTAATGAATACATATTAAAGACTATGCATTCAATACCCTGTTGATTTGTGCATCATTGTAACTTTTCAATTGCAGCACTTCTTTAACATGTTTAATTTCACTTCTCAGACTATCAACTTTTTTAGCCCAATGTACAGTGAGGGAAAAAAATATTTGATCCCCTGCTGATTTTGTACGTTTGCCCACTGACAAAGAAATGATCAGTCTATAATTTTAATGGTAGGTTTATTTGAACAGTGAGAGACAGAATAACAACAAAAAAAATACAGAAAAACGCATGTCAAAAATGTTATAAATTGATTTGCATTTTAATGAGGGAAATAAGTATTTGACCCCTCTGCAAAACATGACTTAGTACTTGGTGGCAAAACCCTTGTTGGCAATTACAGAGGTCAGACTTTTCGTGTAGTTGGCCACCAGGTTTGCACACATCTCAGGAGGGATTTTGTCCCACTCCTCTTTGCAGATCTCCAAGTAATTAAGGTTTCGAGGCTGACGTTTGGCAACTCGAACCTTCAGCTCCCTCCACAGATTAAGGTCTGGAGACCGGCTAGGCCACTCCAGGACCTAAATGTGCTTCTTCTTGAGCCACTCCTTTGTTGCCTTGGCCGTGTGTTTTGGGTCATTGTCATGCTGGAATCCCCATCCACGACCCATTTTCAATGCCCTGGCTGAGGGAAGGAGGTTCTCACCCAAGATTTAAAGGTACATGGCCCCGTCCATCGTCCTTTTGATGCGGTGAAGTTGTCCTGTCCCCTTAGCAGAAAAACACCCCCAAAGCTTAATGTTTCCACCTCCATGTTTGACGGTGGGGATGGTGTTCTTGGGGTAATAGGCAGCATTCCTCCTCCTCCAAACACGGCGAGTTGAGTTGATGCCAAATAGCTCTATTTTGGTCTCATCTGACCACAACACTTTCACCCAGTTGTCCTCTGAATCATTCAGATGTTCATTGGCAAACTTCAAACGGGCATGTATATGTGCTTTCTTGAGCAGGGGAACCTTGCGGGGGCTGCAGGATTTCAGTCCTTCACGGCGTAGTGTGTTACCAATTGTTTTCTTGGTGACTATGGTCCCAGCTGCCTTGAGATCATTGACAAGATCCTCCCGTATAGTTCTGGGCTGATTCCTCACCGTTCTCATAATCATTGCAACTCCATGAGGTGAGATCTTGCATGGAGCCCCAGGCCGAGGAAGATTGATAGTTCTTTTGTGTTTCTTCCATTTGCGAATAATCGCACCAACTGTTGTCACCTTCTCACCAAGCTGCTTGGCAATCGTCTTGTAGTCCATTCCAGCTTTGTGTAGGTCTACAATCTTATCTCTGACATCCTTGGAGAGCTCTTTGGTCTTGGTCATAGTGGAGAGTTTGGAATCCGATTGATTAATTGCTTCTGTGGACAGGTGTCTTTTATACAGGTAACAAGCTGAGATTAGGAGCACTCCCTTTAAGAGTGTGCTCCTAATCTCAGCTCGTTACCTGTATAAAAGACACCTGGGAGCCAGAAATCTTTCTGATTGAGAGGGGGTCAAATACTTATTTCCCTCATTAAAATGCAAATAAATGTATAACATTTTTGACATGCGTTTTTCTGGATTTTTGTTGTTGTTATTCTGCCTCTCACTGTTGAAATAAACCTACCATTAAAATTATAGACTGATCATTTCTATGTCAGTGGGCAAAGGTACAAAATCAGCAGGGGAGCAAATACTTTTTCCCTCACTGTATGAGCGTCTTGATGAGAGCAGATTTCTGCGCGGGGTGATGGTGTGACTGCATTCAGATAGGAGTCAATGTGCATTTGTTTTTTTTGGTAAACGCTGTGTGTTATTTTACCATTTCGACCACGTCCGAGCAGAATATTCAGAAATGGTAGAGTTCTACCATTTCATGAGTTCTGCATTTCATGAGCAGTGTGCTAACCATTACAAAATGGCAGCGGGTCATCATAGCAGGTCATGTCAAACGCCAGTGGATATCCTGCTCAAATGAGCATTAAAGCAGAGATAGCAATTACACATTCCTATTGGATGTACTTGTTTGTTCATAGAGCAACCACTGTTGATTTCCCCACAAAGTGGTACTTATTTCATCAGACCCCGAGGGATTGAGTCATTCACGCTAAGCCCCCGAGCTGGTCTAAAAATCAAAAGCCAGGATTTGTTTTATTCAAACTAATTGCATTGGTGATGATGAGCTGTCCCCCTTACCTTTCGGGATTGCAGCCACAGCCAGACTTGCACGAAAAGCAAGATGCTGTTGACGATGTCATCGGGGTGGATGATCTTGGCATAATCGGATGCGGTCTGAAAACAAGACATTGACATTTCAGAGATTAGTTCATTGAAGGATTGGTCCATTATTTTAATTAACACGTTTTTTTCCTGCTAGACCTTGGGAATTATCTGCATGCAGGCACAAGTGTAAGGGTTTGTGCCAAGTCCAGACTTTCTCCATGATTTCGCCACGATTCAAGACCACATCTGGAGTACGTCAAGGATGCATGCTTGCACCGGCGCTGTTTTGTCAGGTAATCGACTGGATCATGTAAACATGACCCATGACCTTGGAGTCAAGATTGGCCAGCACCACTTCACTGACCTCGACTACGCTGATGATGCAGCCTTGTTTGTTGAGAAGCATCACACTTTCACGCCAGTCCTCCAATATTTCCACAACAATGCAATAAAAATGGGACTATCTGTTTCATGGCAGAAAACAAAAGTCCAGAAGTTTAACACGTAGGCTTTCGCGACCAATATTATTCAGAATAAAGGTTTTTGGGTTAGATCGGGTTATTTATAAATGTGTCGAAACCCTCCACCACCCGACACGGCCAATCAGCAAAATATAGTGTCACGTTGACAAAAGACAATTAGTTCACTACTTTAGCCCACCGGTGTGTTGAAGAGTGAATCCACAACATTTACAGTTTGAATACGACGTTTCGCTGGTAATTACATCCAGCATAATCGGGCAATTCGCCAGAATGGTAAAGCCCTCACTTGCTCTCGGTCTTAAATAGAGCAGCAGGGTGACTTCATCATTTAACTCATTTCAGGTGCAGTGAATTGAGGCGGAGGGGGGGGGTATTGTAATTATATAATCGATTGGCAATCAGTCAATGGTTATGATTAGTAGTGTTAGGGGCCGTCCATAAATGACGTCACGCGATTTTGGACGATTTTTTACATACCCCCCCCCCCCCCCATCGTCACACGGCGCACTTAATCTGCCGCTGTACACTGTTGTAGGACCAAACATTTAATAAAAAGACGATTTAATTAAGTAGAACGTGTTGTCTATATTTATTTAAAGTTGCGCATTTTGATGTGACGTCACATTTCTCACCCCCCCCCCCCGTCACACATCGTCACAAATGTCTGACCCCCCCCCCCCCCCCCCAGGTGCGTGACGTCATCTATGGACGGCCCCTTAGTGCTTGATACCTGCGTGTGCCGAGGGTAGAAATACTCGCCCGATCTTCGGGTTACAGGATGAGGATGACTTCACGAGGAAAGTTCGAGAGAGAGCCACAGTGATGTCGTCAGGGATGTCAAGACAAGATTGAAACGAGAGTAAATTCCACGTTTGCAGTACTGGTATGGTATGGATTTCTTTTTATTGAACAGACATTTGCTGAGGAAGATGCATGCATTTAAAAAAAAGTTATTTTCACCTCAAGAAACCTCCCAGGATATCTCAATTTTGCTGAATTGAATATTGTCTGGGGTGGTGCTAAAAGTAATATGAAATGTTCCTGGTAAAGTGTAAAAAAAAACGCGACTGAGTTTTTCTTTTCACGTTCAACCCTTCGCAAATTGAAGTGCTGCAATAAAACAGCACTTAGCGAATACCAGCAAATAATTAGTAGCTATTTACATTCTAGATTTAAAGCTTTCGTGACTGCTAGGATCCATACTCTTTGGTTCTATTGGGTAAAGTCACGTAGGTGAAAATAAAATAACAAAAAATCACGACGTTTCGGCCACAACACAAGCGGCCTTCATCAGGTGAAGGGACGAGACTGTCTGGAGGACAGCGCTGGAGTGAGAGAAGCCACGCTTAGATCACGACCTTTAAGCTGTCAAGGCGCTTTGTTTTCTTCTCACACAGCTTAAAGGTCGTGATCTAAGCGTGGCTTCTCTCACTCCAGCGCTGTCCTCCAGACAGTCTCGTCCCTTCACCTGATGAAGGCCGCTTGTGTTGTGGCCGAAACGTCGTGATTTTTTGTTATTTTATTTTCACCTACGTGACTTTACCCAATAGAACCAAATAGTATAGCTATTTACATGTTTGGCCGTTTCAACCTTTCTAGCTACGCATCCTAAACTTGCAAAAAATAACTTGTTGTGAAAACACAATTGATGTTTTAATCAAATCGCAATCACAAATATCACCATACTAAATTGTTGAATATTTTATTCGAAAGCTCATTGCATGTTGTTTAATTTATGTACATATGGCCTCACGTGGTATACTGTATATGTGTACCGTTCATTGTGCATTGAACAGTTCCACTATATTGGTGTAATGGAGATGCCTGATATGAAACGACCATGAAGTGGCAAAATACCAAAATGCTGTCATTTAGCTATTCCCCTTCTCTTGCTATTCCTCCTCTGTTGAAGGAGCTCCATTTACATTGGTTTACTATATGGTCCATAGTTTTGGTTACATGCCCAAAATCGCAATGTGGCATGTGTCTTTACTATTCCATTCATGATGAAGATGTGTGCGTCAACCTAATGATGTTCTAGTACGGTTGATGGTTCCACCGTGTCTTCGAGGAATGTCAAAGCTAGGAGGTTTGATATTTGGGTCTAGCATAAGGTGTTTAATATGGATGCTAGCGTTATTTCGGAGCTGGATTGTATTCTAGGATGGTGCCAACCAAGAGCTGAACGTTGAGCTCTTGGTTGGTGAAGGGTTGGTGCTTGTCGTTGGCAAGAACACGTGTGACACCTCTGAGGATATTTGGTGGCAAAATGTTCTCCAGAACAGGGAGCCAGAGGGTTGGTGTCTGTTTTAGTGTTCCAGTTATGATGCACATTACATTGTTTGTGTATATAGCAGTTTTGTGTATCAGCTCCCAAGCCAGGCTGGAGCACAACATATTGCCACTGAGTAGAACGATGAGAGGGTAGCAGTTCGCAGCACATAAGCTGAGAGCACCCTAGGTTGTTCCTGTACGTTTATGCAGCAGGGCCATTCTTGATTTGGTCTTTTCACGGATCTGGCTCATGTGGGGCTTGAAGGAGAGGCTTCTGTCCTTGATAACCCCTTTAGAGTAGGGTCACAGCACGCTGGGCTATCACATGACACATCAATGGTGGCATCTGCTGCTTGATTTTTGAGGTGGAAAGCACAAGTGATTTTGGAGGGATTTCTTAGGCGTCTGCATGCAGTAACAAATAAATTCCCAATGAAGTTTGATCAGCTGCTGAAGTATTAGCAATGTTTTGGGGGTGTGTGCCCTGCGCATAAAGGACTATGTCACCTGCACAGGGACTTTCGAGATGATGTACACGGCAGGGCACTTAAAGGTATGTTAAATCATTTCCGGTGTGAGGACTAAATTGTTCCAGTGCTAGTGAGGGAGGCTATTGTTCGTAATTATCTTGCAGCTGTATTTACCAGCGAGAGGTGTACCCTCAAAGTACTGTCGCTGAGCTCCACGTCGACTATTTGTGGAGTAAACCAGCATCGGATGATATTGGGTATCTTCAGCAGGCGGCCATGAGGCCCAAACGGTGTCAACGGCAGCAGCAGAGAGGTCAATCATGGCTGTGCCGCTTCTCTGTTGGTGCTGGAAACCATCTTCTAATGGGGCGGTGAAGACAATGATCTGTTTACAGTAGCTGCTACAGCTATAAGAGATTTTTTTATTTAGATCGCGTAAATATAAAAATGTGTCGTTAAACCCGCCACCACCCGACACAGACAACTAGTAAGGGTTGTAATGTAAACAGAACATGCCAATTCGTCACTCGTACAGCACACCAGTGTGTTTGAGAGCCAAGCCACAACATTTACAATCTGAGTACGACATTTCGCCAGTAATTACAACTAGCTTCATCAGGCGACAGCCAGATTTGCTACGGCCAGTTCGAAATCCAGCTTGTTCGGGAGCTAAATATCAACAATAAGGTAAAAGTGCAGCCCTGCAATTGCTTACTGACACCATTGCTGGTTGAAGGGCCTCGATTAGGAGATCTAGAGAGCCCTAGAAGATATTTTGGTCCAGTTCCACACTGGCCAGCAGTATAGAATGAGTAAATGTGGACAACATTCAGAGGTAGTCGAATTTTTATTTATTTTTACAACTCCATTAGGGGTTCCAATAACAACATACAAGTGTGTATACGAGTGTGTGTGTTTGTGTATCAGTGTGTGCACGGGAGGCGGTGGTGTAGTAGTTGGTGCAGTTCAAGGCCACCAACACCAGTGATGATATCTGAACTGGTCCTGGACCTCCCCTCGGTCGACTTGGCCCGAAATGAGTTCCTGGAGTTGTGTGTAAATGTCCGTGCTGGAGAGAGAGGGCATGGTGTTGGCCACCCATCCCCTTGTGTTCCATGCCAGCCTTCCACAGCACTTTTCCCCAACAGTCCGTATAGCTGCGTGTGTGAGTGTTTGCGTGTGCGTAGGTCTCCGTGTGTGTGAGTGTATGTAGTTTCATCTAACGGCTGGAGGTTTTGGGCATGGAGAAAACGTACACATTGGTTGTTTGTTGCCCGTTTCGTGCTTTGGTGATGTGAACCGTGCATCTGTTCATGGCAGAGTTCTCCTCAATGAAGCAAATGTCCTGTCGGTCTTTCATCTTGCGGTTGAAGGTGTGGTAAGTAACGGGGGTGTTGCGGGGTTGAATCTTTTTGTAGTATTCAAGTTTGTTGGCATATTTGCGAATGTATGCCCATTGGTCCACTTGGGTGTTTTCGTTGTGGCGAGAAAAGTGTATCTCCTTGTAGGGTTTCTGGAATCGTTGTCCAGTCGGATCGATGGCCTCGTAGACTTCAGGCTCCGGGTCTGGCTTGTATTCCTGCCGCTGCCAAATCGCCACCCGATTTATTTCAGAAGGTTGCAGGTCAATATCTTCATGAGCAACGTTTTCAATGGTGGCTGGAGATTTCGGAAGTCTTTTCTTCATTTTCCTTCGGACTTTTTTTAGTTTGTTTTTCAACGTATTCATGTTGCGACACACAGTCCTGATCTTCTTGCTGATGGGCGGTGACAGGTCCTTAGAAAAAAACAAAAGCAAAGAAATGTTTTAGGAAAGGTATCATCAGTAGCAATGTTCTATCTCTAGCTGAATGGAAACATCCAACATGCTATCTCCATCTCACAGGATCCCATGATACCACAATACATGAATATATTTACATTTTATAATTATATGCTTGCTGTCACCAGAGGAAGCTCTAGAGCAGGGGTGGGTAACGTCCGGCCCGCAGGCCGTATGAGGCCCGCAAATTCATATGGTCTGGCCCTGCGAAGGCAACCGCAGGTGGGACTCGAAATTCAATAAATCTAGGAGCAAACCTGGAAAAGCAGTTGCGAGTAGCAACATCATCAATACCAGCAAACATCATCACACGCCCCACCAAAGAGAGGCAGACTCATGCCATCACATTAGAGGTGATTTAATTCAATGTTTTACACAATATAACAGGCTAATTTTTAAGTTGATAATTTTGTATGGCCTGCGAATGATGTTATAAATATCCAAATGGCCCTTGGCAGAAAAAAGGTTCCCCACCCCCGGCCTAGAGTGTAAGTGGACTCTTCTTCCACACTGACTAGATGTGTTTAAAGAGTTGGGAGGTACCAACACTAAACCCCACCACATACGACCTTCCAGTCGACTGTGGTTTACACATTCATCGTATGAATTTGCATTTCATCCATAATAGAGGTTTGTTTGGGTTATATCGCGTAAATATATAAATGTGTCATTAAACCCGCCACCACCCGACACAGCCAATTAGTAAGGTTTGTCACGTAAACAGAAGATGCCAATTCGTTACTAGTACAGCACAACGGTGTGTTGGAGAGCCAAGCCACAACATTTACAATCTGAGTATGACTCTTCGCCAGTAATTACAACTAGTTGCATCAGGTGACAGCCAGATTCGTGGATGGGGGGGATTAATGAATACATATTAAAGACTATGCATTCAATACCCTGTTGATTTGTGCATCATTGTAACTTTTCAATTGCAGCACTTCTTTAACATGTTTAATTTCACTTCTCAGACTATCAACTTTTTTAGCCCAATGTACAGTGAGGGAAAAAAGTATTTGATCCCCTGCTGATTTTGTACGTTTGCCCACTGACAAAGAAATGATCAGTATATAATTTTAATGGTAGGTTTATTTGAACAGTGAGAGACAGAATAACAACAAAAAAAATACAGAAAAACGCATGTCAAAAATGTTATAAATTGATTTGCATTTTAATGAGGGAAATAAGTATTTGACCCCTCTGCAAAACATGACTTAGTACTTGGTGGCAAAACCCTTGTTGGCAATTACAGAGGTCAGACTTTTCGTGTAGTTGGCCAACAGGTTTGCACACATCTCAGGAGGGATTTTGTCCCACTCCTCTTTGCAGATCTCCAAGTAATTAAGGTTTCGAGGCTGACGTTTGGCAACTCGAACCTTCAGCTCCCTCCACAGATTAAGGTCTGGAGACCGGCTAGGCCACTCCAGGACCTAAATGTGCTTCTTCTTGAGCCACTCCTTTGTTGCCTTGGCCGTGTGTTTTGGGTCATTGTCATGCTGGAATCCCCATCCACGACCCATTTTCAATGCCCTGGCTGAGGGAAGGAGGTTCTCACCCAAGATTTAAAGGTACATGGCCCCGTCCATCGTCCTTTTGATGCGGTGAAGTTGTCCTGTCCCCTTAGCAGAAAAACACCCCCAAAGCTTAATGTTTCCACCTCCATGTTTGACGGTGGGGATGGTGTTCTTGGGGTAATAGGCAGCATTCCTCCTCCTCCAAACACGGCGAGTTGAGTTGATGCCAAAGAGCTCTATTTTGGTCTCATCTGACCACAACACTTTCACCCAGTTGTCCTCTGAATCATTCAGATGTTCATTGGCAAACTTCAAACGGGCATGTATATGTGCTTTCTTGAGCAGGGGAACCTTGCGGGCGCTGCAGGATTTCAGTCCTTCACGGCGTAGTGTGTTACCAATTGTTTTCTTGGTGACTATGGTCCCAGCTGCCTTGAGATCATTGACAAGATCCTCCCGTATAGTTCTGGGCTGATTCCTCACCGTTCTCATAATCATTGCAACTCCATGAGGTGAGATCTTGCATGGAGCCCCAGGCCGAGGAAGATTGATAGTTCTTTTGTGTTTCTTCCATTTGCGAATAATCGCACCAACTGTTGTCACCTTCTCACCAAGCTGCTTGGCAATCGTCTTGTAGTCCATTCCAGCTTTGTGTAGGTCTACAATCTTATCTCTGACATCCTTGGAGAGCTCTTTGGTCTTGGTCATAGTGGAGAGTTTGGAATCCGATTGATTAATTGCTTCTGTGGACAGGTGTCTTTTATACAGGTAACAAGCTGAGATTAGGAGCACTCCCTTTAAGAGTGTGCTCCTAATCTCAGCTCGTTACCTGTATAAAAGACACCTGGGAGCCAGAAATCTTTCTGATTGAGAGGGGGTCAAATACTTATTTCCCTCATTAAAATGCAAATAAATGTATAACATTTTTGACATGCGTTTTTCTGGATTTTTGTTGTTGTTATTCTGCCTCTCACTGTTGAAATAAACCTACCATTAAAATTATAGACTGATCATTTCTATGTCAGTGGGCAAAGGTACAAAATCAGCAGGGGAGCAAATACTTTTTCCCTCACTGTATGAGCGTCTTGATGAGAGCAGATTTCTGCGCGGGGTGATGGTGTGACTGCATTCAGATAGGAGTCAATGTGCATTTGTTTTTTTTGGTAAACGCTGTGTGTTATTTTACCATTTCGACCACGTCCGAGCAGAATATTCAGAAATGGTAGAGTTCTACCAGCTTCCACTTCCATGATGAACTGCATTTCATGAGCAGTGTGCTAACCATTACAAAATGGCAGCGGGTCATCATAGCAGGTCATGTCAAACGCCAGTGGATATCCTGCTCAAATGAGCATTAAAGCAGAGATAGCAATTACACATTCCTATTGGATGTACTTGTTTGTTCATAGAGCAACCACTGTTGATTTCCCCACAAAGTGGTACTTATTTCATCAGACCCCGAGGGATTGAGTCATTCACGCTAAGCCCCCGAGCTGGTCTAAAAATCAAAAGCCAGGATTTGTTTTATTCAAACTAATTGCATTGGTGATGATGAGCTGTCCCCCTTACCTTTCGGGATTGCAGCCACAGCCAGACTTGCACGAAAAGCAAGATGCTGTTGACGATGTCATCGGGGTGGATGATCTTGGCATAATCGGATGCGGTCTGAAAACAAGACATTGACATTTCAGAGATTAGTTCATTGAAGGATTGGTCCATTATTTTAATTAACACGTTTTTTTCCTGCTAGACCTTGGGAATTATCTGCATGCAGGCACAAGTGTAAGGGTTTGTGCCAAGTCCAGACTTTCTCCATGATTTCGCCACGATTCAAGACCACATCTGGAGTACGTCAAGGATGCATGCTTGCACCGGCGCTGTTTTGTCAGGTAATCGACTGGATCATGTAAACATGACCCATGACCTTGGAGTCAAGATTGGCCAGCACCACTTCACTGACCTCGACTACGCTGATGATGCAGCCTTGTTTGTTGAGAAGCATCACACTTTCACGCCAGTCCTCCAATATTTCCACAACAATGCAATAAAAATGGGACTATCTGTTTCATGGCAGAAAACAAAAGTCCAGAAGTTTAACACGTAGGCTTTCGCGACCAATATTATTCAGAATAAAGGTTTTTGGGTTAGATCGGGTTATTTATAAATGTGTCGAAACCCTCCACCACCCGACACGGCCAATCAGCAAAATATAGTGTCACGTTGGCAAAAGACAATTAGTTCACTACTTTAGCCCACCGGTGTGTTGAAGAGTGAATCCACAACATTTACAGTTTGAATACGACGTTTCGCTGGTAATTACATCCAGCATAATCGGGCAATTCGCCAGAATGGTAAAGCCCTCACTTGCTCTCGGTCTTAAATAGAGCAGCAGGGTGACTTCATCATTTAACTCATTTCAGGTGCAGTGAATTGAGGCGGAGGGGGGGGGTATTGTAATTATATAATCGATTGGCAATCAGTCAATGGTTATGATTAGTAGTGTTAGGGGCCGTCCATAAATGACGTCACGCGATTTTGGACGATTTTTTACATACCCCCCCCCCCATCGTCACACGGCGCACTTAATCTGCCGCTGTACACTGTTGTAGGACCAAACATTTAATAAAAAGACGATTTAATTAAGTAGAACTTGTTGTCTATATTTATTTAAAGTTGCGCATTTTGATGTGACGTCACATTTCTCACCCCCCCCGTCACACATCGTCACAAATGTCTGACCCCCCCCCCCAGGTGCGTGACGTCATCTATGGACGGCCCCTTAGTGCTTGATACCTGCGTGTGCCGAGGGTAGAAATACTCGCCCGATCTTCGGGTTACAGGATGAGGATGACTTCACGAGGAAAGTTCGAGAGAGAGACACAGTGATGTCGTCAGGGATGTCAAGACAAGATTGAAACGAGAGTAAATTCCACGTTTGCAGTACTGGTATGGTATGGATTTATTTTTATTGAACAGACATTTGCTGAGGAAGATGCATTTATTAAAAAAAAGTTATTTTCACCTCAAGAAACCTCCCAGGATATCTCAATTTTGCTGAATTGAATATTGTCTGGGGTGGTGCTAAAAGTAATACGAAATGTTCCTGGTAAAGTGTAAAAAAAAACGCGAATGAGTTTTTCTTTTCACGTTCAACCCTTCGCAAATTGAAGTGCTGCAATAAAACAGCACTTAGCGAATACCAGCAAATAATTAGTAGCTGTTTACATTCTAGATTTAAAGCTTTCGTGACTGCTAGGATCCATACTCTTTGGTTCTATTGGGTAAAGTCACGTAGGTGAAAATAAAATAACAAAAAATCACGACGTTTCGGCCACAACACAAGCGGCCTTCATCAGGTGAAGGGACGAGACTGTCTGGAGGACAGCGCTGGAGTGAGAGAAGCCACGCTTAGATCACGACCTTTAAGCTGTCAAGGCGCTTTGTTTTCTTCTCACACAGCTTAAAGGTCGTGATCTAAGCGTGGCTTCTCTCACTCCAGCGCTGTCCTCCAGACAGTCTCGTCCCTTCACCTGATGAAGGCCGCTTGTGTTGTGGCCGAAACGTCGTGATTTTTTGTTATTTTATTTTCACCTACGTGACTTTACCCAATAGAACCAAAGAGTATAGCTATTTACATGTTTGGCCGTTTTAACCTTTCTAGCTACGCATCCTAAACTTGCAAAAAATAACTTGTTGTGAAAACACAATTGATGTTTTAATCAAATCGCAATCACAAATATCACCATACTAAATTGTTGAATATTTTATTCGAAAGCTCATTGCATGTTGTTTAATTTATGTACATATGGCCTCACGTGGTATACTGTATATATGTACCGTTCATTGTGCATTGAACAGTTCCACTATATTGGTCTAATGGAGATGCCTGATATGAAACGACCATGAAGTGGCAAAATACCAAAATGCTGTCATTTAGCTATTCCCCTTCTCTTGCTATTCCTCCTTTGTTGAAGGTGCTCCATTTACATTGGTTTACTATATGGTCCATAGTTTTGGTTACATGCCCACAATCGCAATGTGGCATGTGTCTTTACTATTCCATTCATGATGAAGATGTGTGCGTCAACCTAATGATGTTCTAGTACGGTTGATGGTTCCACCGTGTCTTCGAGGAATGTCAAAGCTAGGAGGTTTGATATTTGGGTCTAGGATAAGGTGTTTATTATGGATGCTAGCGTTATTTCGGAGCTGGATGCTATTCTAGGATGGTGCCAACCAAGAGCTGAACGTTGAGCTCTTGGTTGGTGAAGGGTTGGTGCTTGTCGTTGGCAAGAACACGTGTGACACCTCTGAGGATATTTGGTGGCAAAATGTTCTCCAGAACAGGGAGCCAGAGGGTTGGTGTCTGTTTTAGTGTTCCAGTTATGATGCACATTACATTGTTTGTGTATATAGAAGTTTTGTGTATCAGCTCCCAGGCCAGGCTGGAGCACAACATATTGCCACTGAGTAGAACGATGAGAGGGTAGCAGTTCGCAGCACATAAGCTGAGAGCACCCTAGGTTGTTCCTGTACGTTTATGCAGCAGGGCCATTCTTGATTTGGTCTTTTCACGGATCTGGCTCATGTGGGGCTTGAAGGAGAGGCTTCTGTCCTTGATAACCCCTTTAGAGTAGGGTCACAGCACGCTGGGCTATCGCATGACACATCAATGGTGGCATCTGCTGCTTGATTTTTGAGGTGGAAAGCACAAGTGATTTTGGAGGGATTTCTTAGGCGTCTGCATGCAGTAACAAATATATTCCCAATGAAGTTTGATCAGCTGCTGAAGTATTAGCAATGTTTTGGGGGTTTGTGCCCTGCGCATAAAGGACTATGTCACCTGCACAGGAACTTTCGAGATGATGTACACGGCAGGGCACTTAAAGGTATGTTAAATCATTTCCGGTGTGAGGACTAAATTGTTCCAGTGCTAGTGAGGGAGGCTATTGTTCGTAATTATCTTGCAGCTGTATTTACCAGCGAGAGGTGTACCCTCAAAGTACTGTCGCTGAGCTCCACTTTGACTATTTGTGGAGTAAACCAGCATCGGATGATATTGGGTATCTTCAGCAGGCGGCCATGAGGCCCAAACGGTGTCAACGGCAGCAGCAGAGAGGTCAATCATGGCTGTGCCGCTTCTCTGTTGGCGCTGGAAACCATCTTCTCATGGGGGCGGTGAAGACAATGATCTGTTTACAGTAGCTGCTACAGCTATAAGAGATTTTTTTTATTTAGATCGCGTAAATATAAAAATGTGTCGTTAAACCCGCCACCACCCGACACAGACAACTAGTAAGGGTTGTAATGTAAACAGAACATGCCAATTCGTCACTCGTACAGCACACCAGTGTGTTTGAGAGCCAAGCCACAACATTTACAATCTGAGTACGACATTTCGCCAGTAATTACAACTAGCTTCATCAGGCGACAGCCAGATTTGCTACGGCCAGTTCGAAATCCAGCTTGTTCGGGAGCTAAATATCAACAATAAGGTAAAAGTGCAGCCCTGCAATTGCTTACTGACACCATTGCTGGTTGAAGGGCCTCGATTAGGAGATCTAGAGAGCCCTAGAAGATATTTTGGTCCAGTTCCACACTGGCCAGCAGTATAGAATGAGTAAATGTGGACAACATTCAGAGGTAGTCGAATTTTTTTTGTATTTTTACAACTCCATTAGGGGTTCCAATAACAACATACAAGTGTGTATACGAGTGTGTGTGTTTGTGTATCAGTGTGTGCACGGGGGGCGGTGGTGTAGTAGTTGGTGCACTTCGCGATGAACCCTGCCACCAGAGTTAATTTCCAGTTCAAGGCCACCAACACCAGTGATGATATCTGAACTGGTCCTGGACCTCCCCTCGGTCGACTTGGCCCGAAATGAGTTCCTGGAGTTGTGTGTAAATGTCCGTGCTGGAGAGAGAGGGCATGGTGTTGGCCACCCACCCCCTTGTGTTCCATGCCAGCCTTCCACAGCACTTTTCCCCAACAGTCCGTATAGCTGCGTGTGTGAGTGTTTGCGTGTGCGTAGGTCTCCGTGTGTGTGAGTGTATGTAGTTTCATCTAACGGCTGGAGGTTTTGGGCATGGAGAAGACGTACACATTGGTTGTTTGTTGCCCGTTTCGTGCTTTGGTGATGTGAACCGTGCATCTGTTCATGGCGGAGTTCTCCTCAATGAAGCAAATGTCCTGTCGGTCTTTCATCTTGCGGTTGAAGGTGTGGTAAGTAACGGGGGTGTTGCGGGGTTGAATCTTTTTGTAGTATTCAAGTTTGTTGGCATATTTGCGAATGTATGCCCATTGGTCCACTTGGGTGTTTTCGTTGTGGCGGGAATAGTGTATCTCCTTGTAGGGTTTCTGGAATCGTTGTCCAGTCGGATCGATGGCCTCGTAGACTTCAGGCTCCGGGTCTGGCTTGTATTCCTGCCGCTGCCAAATCGCCACCCGATTTATTTCAGAAGGTTGCAGGTCAATATCTTCATGAGCAACGTTTTCAATGGTGGCAGGAGATTTCGGAAGTCTTTTCTTCATTTTCTTTCGGACTTTTTTTAGTTTGTTTTTCAACGTATTCATGTTGCGACACACAGTCCTGATCTTCTTGCTGATGGGCGGTGACAGGTCCTTAGAAAAAAACAAAAGCAAAGAAATGTTTTAGGAAAGGTATCATCAGTAGCAATGTTCTATCTCTAGCTGAATGGAAACATCCAACATGCTATCTCCATCTCACAGGATCCCATGATACCACAATACATGAATATATTTACATTTTATAATTATATGCTTGCTGTCACCAGAGGAAGCTCTAGAGCAGGGGTGGGTAACGTCCGGCCCGCAGGCCGTATGAGGCCCGCAAATTCATATGGTCTGGCCCTGCCAAGGCTACCGCAGGTGGGACTCGAAATTCAATAAATCTAGGAGCAAACCTGGAAAAGCAGTTGCGAGTAGCAACATCATCAATACCAGCAAACATCATCACACGCCCCACCAAAGAGAGGCAGACTCATGCCATCACATTAGAGGTGATTTAATTCAATGTTTGACACAATATAACAGGCTAATTTTTAAGTTGATAATTTTGTATGGCCTGCGAATGATGTTATAAATATCCAAATGGCCCTTGGCAGAAAAAAGGTTCCCCACCCCCGGCCTAGAGTGTAAGTGGACTCTTATTCCACACTGACTAGATGTGTTTAAAGAGTTGGGAGGTACCAACACTAAACCCCACCACATACGACCTTCCAGTCGATTGTGGTTTACACATTCATCGTATGAACTTTGCATTTCATCCATAATAGAGGTTTGTTTGGGTTATATCGCGTAAATATATAAATGTGTCATTAAACCCGCCACCACCCCGACACAGCCAATTAGTAAGGTTTGTCACGTAAACAGAAGATGCCAATTCGTTACTAGTACAGCACAACGGTGTGTTGGAGAGCCAAGCCACAACATTTACAATCTGAGTATGACTCTTCGCCAGTAATTACAACTAGTTTCATCAGGTGACAGCCAGACTCGTGGATGGGGGGGATTAATGAATACATATTAAAGACTATGCATTCAATACCCTGTTGATTTGTGCATCATTGTAACTTTTCAATTGCAGCACTTCTTTAACATGTTTAATTTCACTTCTCAGACTATCAACTTTCTTAGCCCGATGTACAGTGAGGGAAAAAAGTATTTGATCCCCTGCTGATTTTGTATGTTTGCCCACTGACAAAGAAATGATCAGTCTATAATTTTAATGGTAGGTTTATTTGAACAGTGAGAGACAGAATAACAACAAAAAAATCCAGAAAAACGCATGTCAAAAATGTTATAAATTGATTTGCATTTTAATGAGGGAAATAAGTATTTGACCCCTCTGCAAAACATGACTTAGTACTTGGTGGCAAAACCCTTGTTGGCAATTACAGAGGTCAGACGTTTCTTGTAGTTGGCCACCAGGTTTGCACACATCTCAGGAGGGATTTTGTCCCACTCCTCTTTGCAGATCTCCAAGTCATTAAGGTTTCGAGGCTGACGTTTGGCAACTCGAACCTTCAGCTCCCTCCACAGATTAAGGTCTGGAGACCGGCTAGGCCACTCCAGGACCTAAATGTGCTTCTTCTTGAGCCACTCCTTTGTTGCCTTGGCCGTGTGTTTTGGGTCATTGTCATGCTGGAATCCCCATCCACGACCCATTTTCAATGCCCTGGCTGAGGGAAGGAGGTTCTCACCCAAGATTTGAAGGTACATGGCCCCGTCCATCGTCCCTTTGATGCGGTGAAGTTGTCCTGTCCCCTTAGCAGAAAAACACCCCCAAAGCTTAATGTTTCCACCTCCATGTTTGACGGTGGGGATGGTGTTCTTGGGGTAATAGGCAGCATTCCTCCTCCTCCAAACACGGCGAGTTGAGTTGATGCCAAAGAGCTCTATTTTGGTCTCATCTGACCACAACACTTTCACCCAGTTGTCCTCTGAATCATTCAGATGTTCATTGGCAAACTTCAAACGGGCATGTATATGTGCTTTCTTGAGCAGGGGGACCTTGCGGGCGCTGCAGGATTTCAGTCCTTCACGGCGTAGTGTGTTACCAATTGTTTTCTTGGTGACTATGGTCCCAGCTGCCTTGAGATCATTGACAAGATCCTCCCGTGTAGTTCTGGGCTGATTCCTCACCGTTCTCATAATCATTGCAACTCCATGAGGTGAGATCTTGCATGGAGCCCCAGGCCGAGGAAGATTTACAGTTCTTTTGTGTTTCTTCCATTTGCGAATAATCGCACCAACTGTTGTCACCTTCTCACCAAGCTGCTTGGCAATCGTCTTGTAGTCCATTCCAGCCTTGTGTAGGTCTACAGTCTTATCTCTGACATCCTTGGAGAGCTCTTTGGTCTTGGTCATGGTGGAGAGTTTGGAATCCGATTGATTAATTGCTTCTGTGGACAGGTGTCTTTTATACAGGTAGCAAGCTGAGATTAGGAGCACTCCCTTTAAGAGTGTGCTCCTAATCTCAGCTCGTTACCTGTATAAAAGACACCTGGGAGCCAGAAATCTTTCTGATTGAGAGGGGGTCAAATACTTATTTCCCTCATTAAAATGCAAATAAATTTATAACATTTTTGACATGCGTTTTTCTGGATTTTTGTTGTTGTTATTCTGCCTCTCACTGTTGAAATAAACCTACCATTAAAATTATAGACTGATCATTTCTTTGTCAGTGGGCAAAGGTACAAAATCAGCAGGGGAGCAAATACTTTTTCCCTCACTGTATGAGCGTCTTGATGAGAGCAGATTTCTACGCGGGGTGATGGTGTGACTGCATTCAGATAGGAGTCAATGTGCATTTGTTTTTTTTGGTAAACGCTGTGTGTTATTTTACCATTTCGACCACGTCCGAGCAGAATATTCAGAAATGGTAGAGTTCTACCAGCTTCCACTTCCATGATGAACTGCATTTCATGAGCAGTGTGCTAACCATTACAAAATGGCAGCGGGTCATCATAGCAGGTCATGTCAAACGCCAGTGGATATCCTGCTCAAATGAGCATTAAAGCAGAGATAGCAATTACACATTCCTATAGGATGTACTTGTTTGTTCATAGAGCAACCACTGTTGATTTCCCCACAAAGTGGTACTTATTTCATCAGACCCCGAGGGATTGAGTCATTCACGCTAAGCCTCCGAGCTGGTCTAAAAATCAAAAGCCAGGATTTGTTTTATTCAGACTAATTGCATTGGTGATGATGAGCTGTCCCCCTTACCTTTCGGGATTGCAGCCACAGCCAGACTTGCACGAAAAGCAAGATGCTGTTGACGATGTCATCGGGGTGGATGATCTTGGCATAATCGGATGCGGTCTGAAAACAAGACATTGACATTTCAGAGATTAGTTCATTGAAGGATTGGTCCATTATTTTAATTAACACGTTTTTTCCTGCTAGACCTTGGGAATTATCTGCATGCAGGCACAAGTGTAAGGGTTTGTGCCAAGTCCAGACTTTCGCCATGATTTCGCCACGATTCAAGACCACATCTGGAGTACGTCAAGGATGCATGCTTGCACCGGCGCTGTTTTGTCAGGTAATCGACTGGATCATGTAAACATGACCCATGACCTTGGAGTCAAGATTGGCCGGCACCACTTCACTGACCTCGACTACGCTGATGATGCAGCCTTGTTTGTTGAGAAGCATCACACTTTCACACCAGTCCTCCAATATTTCCACAACAATGCAATAAAAATGGGACTAACTGTTTCATGGCAGAAAACAAAAGTCCAGAAGTTTAACACGTAGGCTTTCGCGACCAATATTATTCATAATAAAGGTTTTTGGGTTAGATCGGGTTATTTATAAATGTGTCGAAACCGTCCACCACCCGACACGGCCAATCAGCAAAATAAAGTGTCACGTTGACAAAAGACAATTAGTTCACTACTTTAGCCCACCGGTGTGTTGAAGAGTGAATCCACAACATTTACAGTTTGAATATGACGTTTCGCTGGTAATTACATCCAGCATAATCGGGCAATTCGCCAGAATGGTAAAGCCCTCACTTGCTCTCGGTCTTAAATAGAGCAGCAGGGTGACTTCATCATTTAACTCATTTCAGGTGCAGTGAATTGAGGCGGAGGGGGGGGGGGTATTGTAATTATATAATCGATTGGCAATCAGTCAATGGTTATGATTAGTAATGAGTTGTAGATTGGTAATTAGTTGTAAGGTGTGTTATTGTGATTATATGCTACATTAGTAATCCGTTAATGTGTTTCCCTTATAAGGAATTGTAATATGTATTATTTAATAATACGCTTCCAAGCCGCACTAAGCCTATAGCTATCAGAACGATTAAAGTTATTTCTGTTTCTCTCAATTTCAAAGGATTCTCTAATTAGTCTTTGCCAGTAATAATTAGTTTTACACAATACTTCAACGTTATCAAAATCAATTGAGTGTCCTTGTTGACAAGCATGTTTTGCCACTGCCGACAGCTGTGTTTGAGATAATTTAATATTTCTTTGGTGTTCTTTTAGTCTTATGCTGATGTTACGTCCCGTCTGTCCAATATAGCATCTGCCACATGAATAATTAATCCGAAATACACCTTCTGTTGATAATTTAGGTAATTCGTCTTTTGTGCAAGATACTAGTTCTTAAATTTTGTGTACTTTACCAAATCTTACTGTAATGTTTTGCTTTTGCAAAACACGGGCTAATTTGTCAGTTACTCCTGAGATATATGGAATTTTAATTGTTTTAAGAATCTGATCGCTTTCAGCAGTGTTGCTTTGCGATCGTGTTTTGGCATTCAGTGCTCTGTTAATTCGAGTATTATTGTAGCCATTCTGTCGTAATGCTTCTTTAACGTGTTTGATCTCGATTTAAAGCTTTCGTGACTGCAGTAATTCATATTCTTAGTTCTTTCGGTAAAGTCACGTTGAAGGGAAACAACAAAATAATAAAATATATATAAAACAATACAAATTCTCACGACGTTTCGACCATAACACAAACGGTCGTCTTCAGGTGTGTTGGTTTGCATAAATTTATTTTTAAACAGTGTATTTATTTATTTATAAAAAACGGTTAGCGCCACGCGCAGCGATTTGGCAGTTTATTTAGGACTAGTCCATCTATATTCTGAAAAGAGTAGGGGGGAGACGAATTTTTTTTTAATGTATGCTGTCTGAAAGCCACTGTAAGCGTGAACAATCAATTAAGACCTGAAATGGTTTATCAAATCTTTCCAATGATTGCTAAGATAGAATCCATCTTCTCGGTTGAAATTGTCTCTGTGCTTGTATATGTGGATAGCCTCATGAACGAATCTCTCATGGTAGCCAGATGGTTTACAAAGAACCTCTGTCTTGGAAAAGTCAATGGCATGTGAGCCTACAGAATTATAACAATGATCTGCCACGGCCGAGGTGTTGGTCCTACCGTGTTTAAGGTCTGCTTTGTGTTCACGAATGCGGTCCGAGACATGGCGTTTGGTTTCTCCAATGTAACTACTACCACAGAGGCAACTTAGTTTGTAGACACCAGGGTATTGTATGTCCGGAATCACATCTTTTACAGACGGAACCAGATCACGGATTTTATGTAATGTGTTGAAATGGACCTGGATCTTGTGTTTATTCAAGATTTTGGAGATCTTTTTTTAAAATAAATTAATAAATACACCGTTTAAAAATAAATGTATGCAAACCAACACACCTGAAGACGACCTTTTGTGTTATGGTCGAAACGTCGTGAGAATTTTTATTGTTTTATATGTATTTTATTATTTTGTTGTTTCCCTTCAACGTGACTTTACCGAAAGAACTAAGAATATGAATTACTGCAGTCACGAAAGCTTTAAATCAAAAGTTTACAAAATATTGAGGGAACACAGTTCTTTTGCAATTAAGGTCATGGGTAAAATGCAGATCAATAGACGTCTAGCTACACATGTGCAGCCCTCTTGTAAATCCACTGTTGGATGATAGCTACACCACACTGGAGGTTACCTGACCATACTTCATCATGCTGTTGGAGCATAGCATCACAGTAAACAATAGATGCCCTCTGCTGACCACCACATAGCCCCGGACTTGCCTACGACTATATACGTGACTTTACCGAAAGAACCAAGAATATATTTGCCTATGACAATCCGGTATACGTGGTGGTCAATCACCTCAGCACTATCCAGGCTCAACCCTATTTAGCTTCCAAGTTCTGATGAAATCTGGTTCATTCTGGGAAATGTATGACCTTTACTTAAAATACAATCTCACATCACTTGATGCAAGACGAAATCTACATTGGGCTCTACCATCCATAAAATCTCTTATTGTTAAATCTGTGCTATACTTAATATATTAACCCCATTATTAAACCCAAGAAACATAAGACGCCCATCGAATTTACTTTTAAATCTCCAAAGAACAAGAAAAGGAATAGGTGACAAAGCATTTGCCATTGCAGCTCCAACGTTTCGGAGCAACCTTGTTTCCACCATTAATATCGTAAATTTTCCTTCAAATAATATTATCAAGCAGAAGCTTAGTTCTGGATACCACTGCATTTCTAAATGTGATTCGTAACTTTCATCCTTCCCATGTATTGTTTGTGACATTTTCACGTACAATTTTATTGAGGGACTTTGTGTTGTCTGGGACTGTTTTTGCTGTCGTTTTGCTGCCTTGCCCAAGCTTGGAAATTGGGCAAGGGCATCCTTATTTTTGCGAGAATTCGTTATAATGAGCAATTTTAATTTGAACCCAGTTTGTTCGCAAAACGAGCAATTGTTTGTGAAACGAGCGGAGACCGATTGATGAAATGCGTGCTGTGGCGCCAGGGCCGCAGTTTGTTGTTTGCATCGCGCGCTTTCAGATGCGCTTCTGCGGCCATCTGGAACGTTGGTGAAGGGAGGGTAGCGCTAATTATTTGCAGATGCTGAGGACAGGCACCTGCATTCACTGTAGTTCTTCATGTGTGGTAAATGTGACATTTGATTTTATATTGTTCAAGAGTGGGAAATGTTGGGGCTGAAAAGTAACGTCTTTTAACATGGAAGTCAATGGCGAAACTGTGATCGTTTAACGAATTTTTACTTAACGAGCAATTTCCGTGGAAAGTTTCTCGCTTTTAAGCGAGACACGCCTGTACTTGATCTATTTTAGTTTTATTTTTAGTGATTTGCTTAATTTTCCTATACGTTGTCATCCTATCGTTTTTTTTGTATTGTAAATTTCTGACCCATCCCGACTGGACCTCTGTAAAAAAAAGTTTCATAGCTCATCGGATTTTTTTCCAGGATATAAATCCTGATTCTGATTTGGTCAAAGGCTATGAACCCACCCTTCACAGTGCCACCACAAGGCAATTACACGTTACTAGTTTTACTACCCGGCTTCGCCCGGGACTTGGATTCTTGTCTTGGACGAATACACGGCCTACGCGGAGGGTGGGGGGGATGCGTGACGTCGGCAGGCACACTGCGTGACGCTACGGCATACTTTTTGCATTGTGAAAGTCTGGAAGCTGCCCATATGCCAAATTTCAAGTTTGTTGCATGTCGGGAAGTATGCTAAACATTTCGAACAGACACGCATTCACAAATTTCCCTTTTATATGTAAGTATATTCTACAAAATTAAAGTCCTTACGTCCGTGTGGAATCCAGTGTCGTCAAGCCCTTGCTCCGGCTTAGCAGTGCACGGCGTTCCTTGAGCCAAGAACTCCACCTTGACCCGTGTGCCCTCATGGTCATCTTTGGTGCCGTCCATCGGTGTTTGCTTGACGGGGACTTGGCCAAATTCAGGAGCGCTTGTGGAGTTCTCCTCAGGGTTGAAGGTTGTTTTTTTCTCCCAAGCACTCGGTGGAGTAATGCGAACATGTTGCCATATTATCGCCGACGTCACCATCAAGGTAATGAGCTTAGACATTTTCGAGGAGTGAGCTGGAAAAGCCGCCTCTCCAGATCGCCAGCGATGTGCGCTTCACTCCCGAGACGTCCCTCACGAATGCCGCGAAGAGCGGCCACGTGACCAAATCGCTATGGCTACAATATGGATGTGACGTCACCGGAAGACCGCGCTTATTTGGGCATTTTCGATTTAAAGTTTATTTCGCACAGGTAAATATTCGTGATTCTTTTTTGCATCGTCGTGCTTCGTTGATATTCGAGGGGTCGCATTTTAAACGGCTTGACACGAAATACTGTACGTGACTGTAGCGTGCCCAGACCAAGGATCTGTACCATCCTCGCACAACCCAGTTTAGTTAAACCCAGGGGTTGGGTCGTTGGCAACCCAGCCTGAATGTTTTAAACTCTCACAAGTGCTCAGGTTTCCTCCTACGTCTAACCACTCGTCGATTGCCCAGTAACACCTTCATATATCGAGAACCACACGAGCTGTGTCATTTATGGACGGCCCCTTAGTGCTTGATACCTGCGTGTGCCGAGGGTAGAAATACTCGCCCGATCTTCGGGTTACAGGATGAGGATGACTTCACGAGGAAAGTTCGAAAGAGACAGTGATGTCGTCGGGGATGTCAAGACAAGATTGAAACGAGAGTAAATTCCACGTTTGCAGTACTGGTATGGATTTCTTTTTATTGAACAGACATTTGCTGAGGAAGATGCATGAATTTAAAAAAAAAGTTATTTTCACCTCAAGAAACCTCCCAGGATATCTCAATTTTGCTGAATTGAATATTGTGTGGGTGGTGCTAAAAGTAAAATGAAATGTTCCTGGTAAAGTGTAAAAAAAACGCGAATGAGTTTTTCTTTTCACGTTCAACCCTTCGCAAATTGAAGTGCTGCAATAAAACAGCACTTAGCCAATACCAGCAAATAATTAGTAGCTATTTACATGTTTGGCCGTTTTAACCTTTCTAGCTACGCATCCTAAACTTGCAAAAAATAACTTGTTGTGAAAACACAATTGATGTTTTAATCAAATCGCAATCACAAATATCACCATACTAAATTGTTTAATATTTTATTCGAAAGCTCATTGCATGTTTCATTTATGTACATATGGCCTCACGTGGTATACTGTATATATGTACCGTTCATTGTGCATTGAACAGTTCCACTATATTGGTGTAATGGAGATGCCTGATATGAAACGACCATGAAGTGGCAAAATACTGTCATTTAGCTATTCCCCTTCTCTTGCTATTCCTCTTCTGTTGAACGAGCTCCATTTACATTGGTTTACTATATGGTCCATAGTTTTGGTTACATGCCCACGATCGCAATGTGGCATGTGTCTTTACTATTCCATTCATGATGAAGATGTGTGCGTCAACCTAATGATGTCTTCGAGGAATGTCAAAGCTAGGGGGTTTGATATTTGGGTCTAGGATAAGGTGTTTATTATGGATGCTAGCGTTATTTCCGAGCTGGATGCTATTCTAGGATGGTGCCAACCAGAGCTGAACGTTGAGCTCTTGGTTGGTGAAGGGTTGGTGCTTGTCGCTGGCAAGAACACGTGTGACACCTCTGAGGATATTTGGTGGCAAAATGTTCTCCAGAACAGGGAGCCAGAGGGTTGGTGTCTGTTTTAGTGTTCCAGTTATGATGCACATTACATTGTTTGTGTATATAGCAGTTTTGTGTATCAGCTCCCAGGCCAGGCTGGAGCACAACATATTGCCACTGAGTAGAACGATGAGAGGGTAGCAGTTCGCAGCACATAAGCTGAGAGCACCCTAGGTTGTTCCTGTACGCTTATGCAGCAGGGCCATTCTTGATTTGGTCTTTTCACGGATCTGGCTCATGTGGGGCTTGAAGGAGAGGCTTCTGTCCTTGATAACCCCTTTAGAGTAGGGTCACAGCACGCTGGGCTATCACATGACACATCAATGGTGGCATCTGCTGCTTGATTTTTGAGGTGGAAAGCACAAGTGATTTTGGAGGGATTTCTTAGGCGTCTGCATGCAGTAACAAATATATTCCCAATGAAGTTTGATCAGCTGCTGAAGTATTAGCAATGTTTTGGGGGTTTGTGCCCTGCGCATAAAGGACTATGTCACCTGCACAGGAACTTTCGAGATGATGTACATGGCAGGGCACTTAAAGGTATGTTAAATCATTTCCGGTGTGAGGACTAACTTGTTCCAGTGCTAGTGAGGGAGGCTATTGTTCGTAATTATCTTGCAGCTGTATTTACCAGCGAGAGGTGTACCCTCAAAGTACTGTCGCTGAGCTCCACGTCGACTATTTGTGGAGTAAACCAGCATCGGATGATATTGGGTATCTTTAGCAGGCGGCCATGAGGCCCAAACGGTGTCAACGGCAGCAGCAGAGAGGTCAATCATGGCTGTGCTGGTTCTTTGTTGGTGCTGGAAATCATCTTCTAATGGGGTGCGGTGAAGACAATGATGTATTTACAGGAGCTGCTACGGCCAGTTTGAAATCCAGTTTGTTCGGGAGCTAAATTGCTTATTGACACCATTTCTGGTGGAATGGCCTCGATTTGAAGGAGCTCGAGGGAGCCCTAGAACGTATTTTGGTCTAATCCCACACTGGCCAGCAGTATAGAACGAGCAAACCGTGGAGAACATTCAGAGGTATTTGAAATGTTTCTTTTTACTTAATTAGTGGTTTCAATAACAGCATTCAAGTACATACAAGTGTGTATATGAGTGTGTGTGTTTGTGTATCAGTGTGTGTGTGTGCACGTCAGTCGACCCGTGGCACCTGGGTCTGCCCCGTGACCTCCTGCCTCCGGGCGTTCGACACTTCACGTGGCCTCAGGGTGCACATAGCCTGGCACAAGCGTCGTGGTGACGTCACCGCCACTTAGTGGCGAATGGCGGTTGTTGTTGTTGTTGTTGTGTGTGCACGGGTGGGTGGGGGGGCATTGGTGTAGTAGTTGATGCACTGCACGATGAACCCTGCCACCAGAGTTCATTTCCAGTTCAAGGCCACCAACACCAGTGATGATATCTGAACTGGTCCTGGACTTCCCCTCGGTGGACTTGGCCTCAAATGAGTTCCTGGTGTTGTGCGTAAATGTTAGTGCAGGAGAGAGAGGGCATGGTGTTGGCCACCCACCCCCTTGTGTTCCATGCCAGCCTTCCACAGCACTTTTCCCCAATAGTCCATATAGCTGCGTGTGTGAGTGTTTGCGTGTGCGTAGGTCTCCGTGTGTGTGAGTGTATATAGTTTAATCCCAAAGCTGGATGTTTTGGGCATGAAGAAGCCGTAAACTTTGGTTGTTTCTTGTCCATTTGAGGAAGGTTGCAGGTCAATGTCTTCATGAGCAACGTTTACAATGGTGACCAAAGATTTCGGAATTCTTTTCTTCATTTTACTTTGGGCTTTTTCGAGTTCATATTGAAATGTATTCACGTTGCGACACACAGTCCTGATCTTTTTGCAGGTGGGCGGTGACAGGTCCTTTGAAAAAAAAAAACAAAAGCAAGATTTTTTTTTTTAGGAAAAGTAGCTGTGTTCTATCTACAGCTGAATGAAAACTCCAACATGCTGTCTCCATCCCACAGGATTCCATGCTACCACAATCCATGAATACAATTACATTTCATGATCTATGCTTGCTGCCACTAGATAAAGCTCTAGAGGATAATTTGTCTATTCTGACTAGATGTATTGAAAGAGTTTGGAGGTACCAACACTTTACCCCACCACAAGTAAACTTTGCTTACTTGAAAAATGGGCAAACCACAGATTAGTTCATTGAAGGATTGCTCCGTTATTTTAATAAATATTTTTTTTTATCCTGCTGGACCTTGTGAATGATCTGCATGCAGGCACAAGTGTAAGGGTTCGTGTCGAGTCTGGACTTTCCCCACGATTCAAGACCACATCTTAAGTACGTCAATGATGCATGCTTGCACCCATACTCTTCTGTCAGACGATCGACCGGATCTTGAAAACATGACCCTTGACCTTGGAGGCAAGATTGGGTGGCACCACTTCACTGACATGGACTACGTTGCTGATCCAGCCTTGTTTTTTGAGACGCAAAAAAACTTTCACAACAGTTCTCCAATATTTTCACAACAATGTAAGACAAATGGGACTAACTGTTTCATGGCAGAAAACAAAAGTCCAGAAGTTTAACACGTAGGCTTTCGCGACCAATATTATTCATAATAAAGGTTTTTGGGTTAGATCGGGTTATTTATAAATGTGTCGAAACCCTCCACCACCCGACACGGCCAATCAGCAAAATAAAGTGTCACGTTGACAAAAGACAATTAGTTCACTACTTTAGCCCACCGGTGTGTTGAAGAGTGAATCCACAACATTTACAGTTTGAATACGACGTTTCGCTGGTAATTACATCCAGCATAATCGGGCAATTTGCCAGAATGGTAAAGCCCTCACTTGCTCTCGGTCTTAAATAGAGCAGCAGGGTGACTTCATCATTTAACTCATTTCAGGTGCAGTGAATTGAGGCGGAGGGGGGGGGTATTGTAATTATATAATCGATTGGCAATCAGTCAATGGTTATGATTAGTAATGAGTTGTAGATTGGTAATTAGTTGTAAGGTGTGTTATTGTGATTATATGCTACATTAGTAATCCGTTAATGTGTTTCCCTTATAAGGAATTGTAATATGTATGATTTAATAATACGCTTCCAAGCCGCACTAAGCCTATAGCTATCAGAACGATTAAAGTTATTTCTGTTTCTCTCAATTTCAAAGGATTCTCTAATTAGTCTTTGCCAGTAATAATTAGTTTTACACTACACTTCAACGTTATCAAAAACAATTGAATGTCCTTGTTGACAAGCATGTTCTGCCACTGCCGACAGCTGTGTTTGAGATAATTTAATATTTCTTTGGTGTTCTTTTAGTCTTATGCTGATGTTACGTCCCGTCTGTCCAATATAGCATCTGCCACATAAATAATTAATCCGAAATACATCTTCTGTTGATAATTTAGGTAATTCGTCTTTTGTGCAAGATACTAGTTTTTGAATTTTGTGTACTTTACCAAATCTTACTGTAATGTTTTGCTTTTGCAAAACACGGGCTAATTTGTCAGTTACTCCTGAGATATATGGAATTTTAATTGTTTTAAGAATCTGATCGCTTTCAGCAGTGTTGCTTTGCGATCGTGATTTGGCATTCAGTGCTCTGTTAATTTGAGTATTATTGTAGCCATTCTGTCGTAATGCTTCTTTAACGTGTTTGATCTCGATTTAAAGCTTTCGTGACTGCAGTAATTCATATTCTTAGTTCTTTCGGTAAAGTCACGTTGAAGGGAAACAACAAAATAATAAAATATATATAAAACAATAAAAATTCTCACGACGTTTCGACCATAACACAAACGGTCGTCTTCAGGTGTGTTGGTTTGCATAAATTTATTTTTAAACAGTGTATTTATTTATTTATAAAAAAACGGTTAGCGCCACGCGCAGCGATTTGGCAGTTTATTTAGGACTAGTCCATCTATATTCTGAAAAGAGGAGGGGGGAGACGAAATTTTTTTTTTAATGTATGCTGTCTGAAAGCCACTGTAAGCGTGAACAATCATTTAAGACCTGAAATGGTTTATCAAATCTTTCCAATGATTGCTAAGATAGAATCCATCTTCTCGGTTGAAATTGTCTATGTGCTTGTATATGTGGATAGCCTCATGAACGAATCTCTCATGGTAGCCAGATGGCTTACAAAGAACCTCTGTCTTGGAAAAGTCAATGGCATGTGAGCCTACTGAATTATAACAATGATCTGCCACGGCCGAGGTGTTGGTCCTACCGTGTTTAAGGTCTGCTTTGTGTTCACGAATGCGGTCCGAGACATGGCGTTTGGTTTCTCCAATGTAACTACTACCACAGAGGCAACTTAGTTTGTAGACACCAGGGTATTGTATGTCCGGAATCACATCTTTTACAGACGGAACCAGATCACGGATTTTATGTAATGTGTTGAAACGGACCTGGATCTTGTGTTTATTCAAGATTTTGGAGATCTTTTTTTATAAATAAATAAATACACCGTTTAAATTAAATTTATGCAAACCAACACACCTGAAGACGACCGTTTGTGTTATGGTCGAAACGTCGTGAGAATTTTTATTGTTTTATATATATTTTATTATTTTGTTGTTTCCCTTCAACGTGACTTTACCGAAAGAACTATGAATATGAATTACTGCAAGATATTGAGGGAACACAGTTCTTTTGCAATTAAGGTCATGGGTAAAATGCAGATCAATAGACGTCTAGCTACACATGTGCAGCCCTTTTGTAAATCCACTGTTGGATGATAGCTACACCACACTGGAGGTTACCTGACCATACTTCATCATGCTGTTGGAGCATAGCATCACAGTAAACAATAGATGCCCTCTGCTGACCACCACATAGCCCCGGACTTGCCTACGACTATATACGTGACTTTACCGAAAGAACCAAGAATATATTTGCCTATGACAATCCGGTATACGTGGTGGTCAATCACCTCAGCACTATCCAGGCTCAACCCTATTTAGCTTCCAAGTTCTGATGAAATCTGGTTCATTCTGGGAAATGTATGACCTTTACTTAAAATACAATCTCACATCACTTGATGCAAGACGAAATCTACATTGGACTCTGCCATCCATAAAATCTCTTATTGTTAAATCTGTGCTATACTTAATATATTAACCCCATTCTTAAACCCAAGAAACATAAGACGCCCATCGAATTTACTTTTAAATCTCCCAAGAACAAGAAAAGGAATAGGTGACAAAGCATTTGCCATTGCAGCAACAACGTTTCGGAGCAACCTTGTTTCCACCATTAATATCGTAAATTTTCCTTCAAATAATATCAAGCAGAAGCTTAGTTCTGGATACCACTGCATTTCTAAATGTGATTCGTAACTTTCATCCTTCCCATGTATTGTTTGTGACATTTTAACGTACAATTTTATTGAGGGACTTTGTGTTGTCTGGGACTGTTTTTGCTGTCGTTTTGCTGCCTTGCCCAAGCTTGGAAATTGGGCAAGGGCATCCTTATTTTTGCGAGAATTCGTTATAATGAGCAATTTTAATTTCAACCCAGTTTGTTCGCAAAACGAGCAATTGTTTGTGAAACGAGCGGAAACCGATTGATGAAATGCGTGCTGTGGCGCCAGGGCCGCAGTTTGTGGTTTGCATCGTGCGCTTTCAGATGCGCTTCTGCGGCCATCTGGAACGTTGGTGAAGGGAGGGTGGCGCTAATTATTTGCAGATGCTGAGGACAGGCACCTGCATTCACTGTAGTTCTTCATGTGTGGTAAATGTGACATTTGATTTTATATTGTTCAAGAGTGGGAAATGTTGGGGCTGAAAAGTAACGTTTTTTAACATGGAAGTCAATGGCGAAACTGTGATCGTTTAACGAATTTTTACTTAACGAGCAATTTCCGTGGAAAGTTTCTCGCTTTTAAGCGAGACACGCCTGTACTTGATCTATTTTATTTTTATTTTTAGTGATTTGCTTAATTTTCCTATACGTTGTCATCCTATCGTTTTTTTTGTATTGTAAATTTCTGACCCATCCCGACTGGACCTCTGTAAAAAAAAGTTTCATAGCTCATCGGATTTTTTTCCAGGATATAAATCCTGATTTAAATCCTGATTTATATCCTGGAATCCAAGTCCCGGCTTCGCCCGGGACTTGGATTCTTGTCTTGGACGAATACACGGCCTACGCGGAGGGTGGGGGGGATGCGTGACGTCGGCAGGCACACTGCGTGACGCTACGGCATACTTTTTGCATTGTGAAAGTCTGGAAGCTGCCCATATGCCAAATTTCAAGTTTGTTGCATGTCGGGAAGTATGCTAAACATTTCGAACAGACACGCATTCACAAATTTCCCTTTTATATGTAAGTATATTCTACAAAATTAAAGTCCTTACGTCCGTGTGGAATCCAGTGTCGTCAAGCCCTTGCTCCGGCTTAGCAGTGCACGGCGTTCCTTGAGCCAAGAACTCCACCTTGACCCGTGTGCCCTCATGGTCATCTTTGGTGCCGTCCATCGGTGTTTGCTTGACGGGGACTTGGCCAAATTCAGGAGCGCTTGTGGAGTTCTCCTCAGGGTTGAAGGTTGTTTTTTTCTCCCAAGCACTCGGTGGAGTAATGCGAACATGTTGCCATATTATCGCCGACGTCACCATCAAGGTAATGAGCTTAGACATTTTCGAGGAGTGAGCTGGAAAAGCCGCCTCTCCAGATCGCCAGCGATGTGCGCTTCACTCCCGAGACGTCCCTCACGAATGCCGCGAAGAGCGGCCACGTGACCAAATCGCTATGGCTACAATATGGATGTGACGTCACCGGAAGACCGCGCTTATTTGGGCATTTTCGATTTAAAGTTTATTTCGCACAGGTAAATATTCGCGATTCTTTTTTGCATCGTCGTGCTTGGTTGATATTCGAGGGGTCGCATTTTAAACGGCTTGACACGAAATACTGTACGTGACTGTAGCGTGCCCAGACCAAGGATCTGTACCATCCTCGCACAACCCAGTTTAGTTAAACCCAGGGGTTGGGTCGTTGGCAACCCAGCCTGAATGTTTTAAACTCTCACAAGTGCTCAGGTTTCCTCCTACATCTAACCACTCGTCGATTGCCCAGTAACACCTTCATATATCGAGGACCACACGAGCTGTGTCATTTATGGACGACCCCTTAGTGCTTGATACCTGCGTGTGCCGAGGGTAGAAATACTCGCCCGATCTTCGGGTTACAGGATGAGGATGACTTCACGAGGATGTCTCATAATGTTAATGCTCACCCCGAGCCCTCAATACTCTGATAGTGCGAGACTAGGCTCTAAGAAAAGCTGTCTCGGGTGTGGACCAATCAAATTCAAGGACAGTGCATATTATTATCAGAGTTGTCTTTTTTGTTTTGCATTTTGACTGCTTGTGTTGTGGTTATTGCAAACATGATGCCTTGAATAAAGGTGTCAGTCTTTGTGCCAGTTAAAAGGGTAAAACCTATTTCTATATTCACGAGGAAAGTTCGAGAGAGAGAGACAGTGATGTCGTCGGGGATGTCAAGACAAGATTGAAACGAGAGTAAATTCCACGTTTGCAGTACTGGTATGGTATGGATTTATTTTTATTGAACAGACATTTGCTGAGGAAGATGCATGCATTTAAAAAAAAGTTATTTTCACCTCAAGAAACCTCCCAGGATATCTCAATTTTGCTGAATTGAATATTGTCTGGGGTGGTGCTAAAAGTAAAATGAAATTTTCCTGGTAAAGTGTAAAAAAAAAACGCGAATGAGTTTTTCTTTTCACGTTCAACCCTTCGCAAATTGAAGTGCTGCAATAAAACAGCACTTAGCGAATACCAGGAAATAATTAGTAGCTATTTACATTCTAGATTTAAAGCTTTCGTGACTGCTAGGATCCATACTCTTTGGTTCTATTGGGTAAAGTCACGTAGGTGAAAATAAAATAACAAAAAATCACGACGTTTCGGCCACAACACAAGCGGCCTTCATCAGGTGAAGGGACGAGACTGTCTGGAGGACAGCGCTGGAGTGAGAGAAGCCACGCTTAGATCACGACCTTTAAGCTGTCAAGGCGCTTTGTTTTCTTCTCACACAGCTTAAAGGTCGTGATCTAAGCGTGGCTTCTCTCACTCCAGCGCTGTCCTCCAGACAGTCTCGTCCCTTCACCTGATGAAGGCCGCTTGTGTTGTGGCCGAAACGTCGTGATTTTTTGTTATTTTATTTTCACCTACGTGACTTTACCCAATAGAACCAAAGAGTATAGCTATGTACGTTGCAAAAAATAACTTGTTGTGAAAACACAATTGATGTTTTAATCAAATCGCAATCACAAATATCACCATACTAAATTGTTGAATATTTTATTCGAAAGCTCATTGCATGTTGTTTAATTTATGTACATATGGCCTCACGTGGTATACTGTATATATGTACCGTTCATTGTGCATTGAACAGTTCCACTATATTGGTGTAATGGAGATGCCTGATATGAAACGACCATGAAGTGGCAAAATAGCAAAATACTGTTATTTAGCTATTGCCCTTCTCTTGCTATTCCTCCTCTGTTGAACGAGCTCCATTTACATTGGTTTACTATATGGTCCATAGTTTTGGTTACATGCCCACAATCGCAATGTGGCATGTGTCTTTACTATTCTATTCATGATGAAGATGTGTGCGTCAACCTAATGATGTTCTAGTACGGTTGATGGTTCCACCGTGTCTTCGAGGAATGTCAAAGCTAGGGGGTTTGATATTTGGGTCTAGGATAAGGTGTTTATTAGGGATGCTAGCGTTATTTCCGAGCTGGTTGCTATTCTAGGATGGTGCCAACCAGAGCTGAACGTTGAGCTCTTGGTTGGTGAAGGGTTGGTGCTTGTCGCTGGCAAGAACACGTGTGACACCTCTGAGGATATTTGGTGGCAAAATGTTCTCCAGAACAGGGAGCCAGAGGGTTGGTGTCTGTTTTAGTGTTGCAGTTATGATGCACATTACATTGTTTGTGTATATAGCAGTTTTGTGTATCAGCTCCCAGGCCAGGCTGGAGCACAACATATTGCCACTGAGTAGAACGATGAGAGGGTAGCAGTTCGCAGCACATAAGCTGAGAGCACCCTAGGTTGTTCCTGTACGTTTATGCAGCAGGGCCATTCTTGATTTGGTCTTTTCACGGATCTGGCTCATGTGGGGCTTGAAGGAGAGGCTTCTGTCCTTGATAACCCCTTTAGAGTAGGGTCACAGCACGCTGGGCTATCACATGACACATCAATGGTGGCAGCTGCTGCTTGATTTTTGAGGTGTAAAGCACAAGTGATTTTGGAGGGATTTCTTAGGCGTCTGCATGCAGTAACAAATATATTCCCAATGAAGTTTGATCAGCTGCTGAAGTATTAGCAATGTTTTGGGGGTGTGTGCCCTGCGCATAAAGGACTATGTCACCTGCACAGGGACTTTCGAGATGATGTACACGGCAGGGCACTTAAAGGTATGTTAAATCATTTCCGGTGTGAGGACTAAATTGTTCCAGTGCTAGTGAGGGAGGCTATTGTTCGTAATTATCTTGCAGCTGTATTTACCAGCGAGAGGTGTACCCTCAAAGTACTGTCGCTGAGCTCCACTTTGACTATTTGTGGAGTAAACCAGCATCGGATGATATTGGGTATCTTCAGCAGGCGGCCATGAGGCCCAAACGGTGTCAACGGCAGCAGCAGAGAGGTCAATCATGGCTGTGCCGCTTCTCTGTTGGCGCTGGAAACCATCTTCTAATGGGGGCGGTGAAGACAATGATCTGTTTACAGTAGCTGCTACAGCTATAAGAGATTTTTTTATTTAGATCGCGTAAATATAAAAATGTGTCGTTAAACCCGCCTCCACCCGACACAGACAACTAGTAAGGGTTGTAATGTAAACAGAACATGCCAATTCGTCACTCGTACAGGACACCAGTGTGTTTGAGAGCCAAGCCACAACATTTACAATCTGAGTACGGCATTTCGCCAGTAATTACAACTAGCTTCATCAGGCGACAGCCAGATTTGCTACGGCCAGTTCGAAATCCAGCTTGTTCGGGAGCTAAATATCAACAATAAGGTAAAAGTGCAGCCCTGCAATTGCTTACTGACACCATTGCTGGTTGAAGGGCCTCGATTAGGAGATCTAGAGAGCCCTAGAAGATATTTTGGTCCAGTTCCACACTGGCCAGCAGTATAGAATGAGTAAATGTGGACAACATTCAGAGGTAGTCGAATTTTTTTTTATTTTTACAACTCCATTAGGGGTTCCAATAACAACATACAAGTGTGTATACGAGTGTGTGTGTTTGTGTATCAGTGTGTGCACGGGGGGCGGTGGTGTAGTAGTTGGTGCACTTCGCGATGAACCCTGCCACCAGAGTTCATTTCCAGTTCAAGGCCACCAACACCAGTGATGATATCTGAACTGGTCCTGGACCTCCCCTCGGTCGACTTGGCCCGAAATGAGTTCCTGGAGTTGTGTGTAAATGTCCGTGCTGGAGAGAGAGGGCATGGTGTTGGCCACCCACCCCCTTGTGTTCCATGCCAGCCTTCCACAGCACTTTTCCCCAACAGTCCGTATAGCTGCGTGTGTGAGTGTTTGCGTGTGCGTAGGTCTCCGTGTGTGTGAGTGTATGTAGTTTCATCTAACGGCTGGAGGTTTTGGGCATGGAGAAGACGTACACATTGGTTGTTTGTTGCCTGTTTCGTGCTTTGGTGATGTGAACCGTGCATCTGTTCATGGCAGAGTTCTCCTCAATGAAGCAAATGTCCTGTCGGTCTTTCATCTTGCGGTTGAAGGTGTGGTAAGTAACGGGGGTGTTGCGGGGTTGAATCTTTTTGTAGTATTCAAGTTTGTTGGCATATTTGCGAACGTATGCCCATTGGTCCACTTGGGTGTTTTCGTTGTGGCGGGAAAAGTGTATCTCCTTGTAGGGTTTCTGGAATCGTCCAGTCGGATCGATGGCCTCGTAGACTTCAGGCTCCGGGTCTGGCTTGTATTCCTGCCGCTGCCAAATCGCCACCCGATTTATTTCAGAAGGTTGCAGGTCAATATCTTCATGAGCAACGTTTTCAATGGTGGCTGGAGATTTCGGAAGTCTTTTCTTCATTTTCCTTCGGACTTTTTTTAGTTTGTTTTTCAACGTATTCATGTTGCGACACACAGTCCTGATCTTCTTGCTGATGGGCGGTGACAGGTCCTTAGAAAAAAACAAAAGCAAAGAAATGTTTTAGGAAAGGTATCATCAGTAGCAATGTTCTATCTCTAGCTGAATGGAAACATCCAACATGCTATCTCCATCTCACAGGATCCCATGATACCACAATACATGAATATATTTACATTTTATAATTATATGCTTGCTGTCACCAGAGGAAGCTCTAGAGCAGGGGTGGGTAACGTCCGGCCCGCAGGCCGTATGAGGCCCGCAAATTCATATGGTCTGGCCCTGCCAAGGCAACTGCAGGTGGGACTCGAAATTCAATAAATCTAGGAGCAAACCTGGAAAAGCAGTTGCGAGTAGCAACATCATCAATACCAGCAAACATCATCACACGCCCCACCAAAGAGAGGCAGACTCATGCCATCACATTAGAGGTGATTTAATTCAATGTTTGACACAATATAACAGGCTAATTTTTAAGTTGATAATTTTGTATGGCCTGCGAATGATGTTATAAATATCCAAATGGCCCTTGGCAGAAAAAAGGTTCCCCACCCCCGGCCTAGAGTGTAAGTGAACTCTTCTTCCACACTGACTAGATGTGTTTAAAGAGTTGGGAGGTACCAACACTAAACCCCACCACATACGACCTTCCAGTCGACTGTGGTTTACACATTCATCGTATGAATTTGCATTTCATCCATAATAGAGGTTTGTTTGGGTTATATCGCGTAAATATATAAATGTGTCATTAAACCCGCCACCACCCGACACAGCCAATTAGTAAGGTTTGTCACGTAAACAGAACATGCCAATTCGTTACTAGTACAGCACAACGGTGTGTTGGAGAGCCAAGCCACAACATTTACAATCTGAGTATGACTCTTCGCCAGTAATTACAACTAGTTGCATCAGGTGACAGCCAGATTCGTGGATGGGGGGGATTAATGAATACATATTAAAGACTATGCATTCAATACCCTGTTGATTTGTGCATCATTGTAACTTTTCAATTGCAGCACTTCTTTAACATGTTTAATTTCACTTCTCAGACTATCAACTTTTTTAGCCCAATGTACAGTGAGGGAAAAAAGTATTTGATCCCCTGCTGATTTTGTACGTTTGCCCACTGACAAAGAAATGATCAGTCTATAATTTTAATGGTAGGTTTATTTGAACAGTGAGAGACAGAATAACAACAAAAAAAATACAGAAAAACGCATGTCAAAAATGTTATAAATTGATTTGCATTTTAATGAGGGAAATAAGTATTTGACCCCTCTGCAAAACATGACTTAGTACTTGGTGGCAAAACCCTTGTTGGCAATTACAGAGGTCAGACTTTTCGTGTAGTTGGCCACCAGGTTTGCACACATCTCAGGAGGGATTTTGTCCCACTCCTCTTTGCAGATCTCCAAGTAATTAAGGTTTCGAGGCTGACGTTTGGCAACTCGAACCTTCAGCTCCCTCCACAGATTAAGGTCTGGAGACCGGCTAGGCCACTCCAGGACCTAAATGTGCTTCTTCTTGAGCCACTCCTTTGTTGCCTTGGCCGTGTGTTTTGGGTCATTGTCATGCTGGAATCCCCATCCACGACCCATTTTCAATGCCCTGGCTGAGGGAAGGAGGTTCTCACCCAAGATTTAAAGGTACATGGCCCCGTCCATCGTCCTTTTGATGCGGTGAAGTTGTCCTGTCCCCTTAGCAGAAAAACACCCCCAAAGCTTAATGTTTCCACCTCCATGTTTGACGGTGGGGATGGTGTTCTTGGGGTAATAGGCAGCATTCCTCCTCCTCCAAACACGGCGAGTTGAGTTGATGCCAAAGAGCTCTATTTTGGTCTCATCTGACCACAACACTTTCACCCAGTTGTCCTCTGAATCATTCAGATGTTCATTGGCAAACTTCAAACGGGCATGTATATGTGCTTTCTTGAGCAGGGGAACCTTGCGGGCGCTGCAGTGTGTTACCAATTGTTTTCTTGGTGACTATGGTCCCAGCTGCCTTGAGATCATTGACAAGATCCTCCCGTATAGTTCTGGGCTGATTCCTCACCGTTCTCATAATCATTGCAACTCCATGAGGTGAGATCTTGCATGGAGCCCCAGGCCGAGGAAGATTGATAGTTCTTTTGTGTTTCTTCCATTTGCGAATAATCGCACCAACTGTTGTCACCTTCTCACCAAGCTGCTTGGCAATCGTCTTGTAGTCCATTCCAGCTTTGTGTAGGTCTACAATCTTATCTCTGACATCCTTGGAGAGCTCTTTGGTCTTGGTCATAGTGGAGAGTTTGGAATCCGATTGATTAATTGCTTCTGTGGACAGGTGTCTTTTATACAGGTAACAAGCTGAGATTAGGAGCACTCCCTTTAAGAGTGTGCTCCTAATCTCAGCTCGTTACCTGTATAAAAGACACCTGGGAGCCAGAAATCTTTCTGATTGAGAGGGGGTCAAATACTTATTTCCCTCATTAAAATGCAAATAAATGTATAACATTTTTGACATGCGTTTTTCTGGATTTTTGTTGTTGTTATTCTGCCTCTCACTGTTGAAATAAACCTACCATTAAAATTATAGACTGATCATTTCTATGTCAGTGGGCAAAGGTACAAAATCAGCAGGGGAGCAAATACTTTTTCCCTCACTGTATGAGCGTCTTGATGAGAGCAGATTTCTGCGCGGGGTGATGGTGTGACTGCATTCAGATAGGAGTCAATGTGCATTTGTTTTTTTTGGTAAACGCTGTGTGTTATTTTACCATTTCGACCACGTCCGAGCAGAATATTCAGAAATGGTAGAGTTCTACCAGCTTCCACTTCCATGATGAACTGCATTTCATGAGCAGTGTGCTAACCATTACAAAATGGCAGCGGGTCATCATAGCAGGTCATGTCAAACGCCAGTGGATATCCTGCTCAAATGAGCATTAAAGCAGAGATAGCAATTACACATTCCTATTGGATGTACTTGTTTGTTCATAGAGCAACCACTGTTGATTTCCCCACAAAGTGGTACTTATTTCATCAGACCCCGAGGGATTGAGTCATTCACGCTAAGCCCCCGAGCTGGTCTAAAAATCAAAAGCCAGGATTTGTTTTATTCAAACTAATTGCATTGGTGATGATGAGCTGTCCCCCTTACCTTTCGGGATTGCAGCCACAGCCAGACTTGCACGAAAAGCAAGATGCTGTTGACGATGTCATCGGGGTGGATGATCTTGGCATAATCGGATGCGGTCTGAAAACAAGACATTGACATTTCAGAGATTAGTTCATTGAAGGATTGGTCCATTATTTTAATTAACACGTTTTTTTCCTGCTAGACCTTGGGAATTATCTGCATGCAGGCACAAGTGTAAGGGTTTGTGCCAAGTCCAGACTTTCTCCATGATTTCGCCACGATTCAAGACCACATCTGGAGTACGTCAAGGATGCATGCTTGCACCGGCGCTGTTTTGTCAGGTAATCGACTGGATCATGTAAACATGACCCATGACCTTGGAGTCAAGATTGGCCGGCACCACTTCACTGACCTCGACTACGCTGATGATGCAGCCTTGTTTGTTGAGAAGCATCACACTTTCACGCCAGTCCTCCAATATTTCCACAACAATGCAATAAAAATGGGACTATCTGTTTCATGGCAGAAAACAAAAGTCCAGAAGTTTAACACGTAGGCTTTCGCGACCAATATTATTCAGAATAAAGGTTTTTGGGTTAGATCGGGTTATTTATAAATGTGTCGAAACCCTCCACCACCCGACACGGCCAATCAGCAAAATATAGTGTCACGTTGACAAAAGACAATTAGTTCACTACTTTAGCCCACCGGTGTGTTGAAGAGTGAATCCACAACATTTACAGTTTGAATACGACGTTTCGCTGGTAATTACATCCAGCATAATCGGGCAATTCGCCAGAATGGTAAAGCCCTCACTTGCTCTCGGTCTTAAATAGAGCAGCAGGGTGACTTCATCATTTAACTCATTTCAGGTGCAGTGAATTGAGGCGGAGGGGGGGGGGTATTGTAATTATATAATCGATTGGCAATCAGTCAATGGTTATGATTAGTAGTGTTAGGGGCCGTCCATAAATGACGTCACGCGATTTTGGACGATTTTTTACATACCCCCCCCCCCATCGTCACACGGCGCACTTAATCTGCCGCTGTACACTGTTGTAGGACCAAACATTTAATAAAAAGACGATTTAATTAAGTAGAACGTGTTGTCTATATTTATTTAAAGTTGCGCATTTTGATGTGACGTCACATTTCTCACCCCCCCCCCCGTCACACATCATCACAAATGTCTGACCCCCCCCCCCCCCAGGTGCGTGACGTCATCTATGGACGGCCCCTTAGTGCTTGATACCTGCGTGTGCCGAGGGTAGAAATACTCGCCCGATCTTTGGGTTACAGGATGAGGATGACTTCACGAGGAAAGTTCGAGAGACACAGTGATGTCGTCAGGGATGTCAAGACAAGATTGAAACGAGAGTAAATTCCACGTTTGCAGTACTGGTATGGTATGGATTTATTTTTATTGAACAGACATTTGCTGAGGAAGATGCATTTATTAAAAAAAAGTTATTTTCACCTCAAGAAACCTCCCAGGATATCTCAATTTTGCTGAATTGAATATTGTCTGGGGTGGTGCTAAAAGTAATACGAAATGTTCCTGGTAAAGTGTAAAAAAAAACGCGAATGAGTTTTTCTTTTCACGTTCAACCCTTCGCAAATTGAAGTGCTGCAATAAAACAGCACTTAGCCAATACCAGCAAATAATTAGTAGCTGTTTACATTCTAGATTTAAAGCTTTCGTGACTGCTAGGATCCATACTCTTTGGTTCTATTGGGTAAAGTCACGTAGGTGAAAATAAAATAACAAAAAATCACGACGTTTCGGCCACAACACAAGCGGCCTTCATCAGGTGAAGGGACGAGACTGTCTGGAGGACAGCGCTGGAGTGAGAGAAGCCACGCTTAGATCACGACCTTTAAGCTGTCAAGGCGCTTTGTTTTCTTGTCACACAGCTTAAAGGTCGTGATCTAAGCGTGGCTTCTCTCACTCCAGCGCTGTCCTCCAGACAGTCTCGTCCCTTCACCTGATGAAGGCCGCTTGTGTTGTGGCCGAAACGTCGTGATTTTTTGTTATTTTATTTTCACCTACGTGACTTTACCCAATAGAACCAAAGAGTATAGCTATTTACATGTTTGGCCGTTTTAACCTTTCTAGCTACGCATCCTAAACTTGCAAAAAATAACTTGTGAAAACACAATTGATGTTTTAATCAAATCGCAATCACAAATATCACCATACTAAATTGTTGAATATTTTATTCGAAAGCTCATTGCATGTTGTTTAATTTATGTACATATGGCCTCACGTGGTATACTGTATATATGTACCGTTCATTGTGCATTGAACAGTTCCACTATATTGGTCTAATGGAGATGCCTGATATGAAACGACCATGAAGTGGCAAAATACCAAAATGCTGTCATTTAGCTATTCCCCTTCTCTTGCTATTCCTCCTTTGTTGAAGGTGCTCCATTTACATTGGTTTACTATATGGTCCATAGTTTTGGTTACATGCCCACAATCGCAATGTGGCATGTGTCTTTACTATTCCATTCATGATGAAGATGTGTGCGTCAACCTAATGATGTTCTAGTACGGTTGATGGTTCCACCGTGTCTTCGAGGAATGTCAAAGCTAGGAGGTTTGATATTTGGGTCTAGGATAAGGTGTTTATTATGGATGCTAGCGTTATTTCGGAGCTGGATGCTATTCTAGGATGGTGCCAACCAAGAGCTGAACGTTGAGCTCTTGGTTGGTGAAGGGTTGGTGCTTGTCGTTGGCAAGAACACGTGTGACACCTCTGAGGATATTTGGTGGCAAAATGTTCTCCAGAACAGGGAGCCAGAGGGTTGGTGTCTGTTTTAGTGTTCCAGTTATGATGCACATTACATTGTTTGTGTATATAGAAGTTTTGTGTATCAGCTCCCAGGCCAGGCTGGAGCACAACATATTGCCACTGAGTAGAACGATGAGAGGGTAGCAGTTCGCAGCACATAAGCTGAGAGCACCCTAGGTTGTTCCTGTACGTTTATGCAGCAGGGCCATTCTTGATTTGGTCTTTTCACGGATCTGGCTCATGTGGGGCTTGAAGGAGAGGCTTCTGTCCTTGATAACCCCTTTAGAGTAGGGTCACAGCACGCTGGGCTATCGCATGACACATCAATGGTGGCATCTGCTGCTTGATTTTTGAGGTGGAAAGCACAAGTGATTTTGGAGGGATTTCTTAGGCGTCTGCATGCAGTAACAAATATATTCCCAATGAAGTTTGATCAGCTGCTGAAGTATTAGCAATGTTTTGGGGGTTTGTGCCCTGCGCATAAAGGACTATGTCACCTGCACAGGAACTTTCGAGATGATGTACACGGCAGGGCACTTAAAGGTATGTTAAATCATTTCCGGTGTGAGGACTAAATTGTTCCAGTGCTAGTGAGGGAGGCTATTGTTCGTAATTATCTTGCAGCTGTATTTACCAGCGAGAGGTGTACCCTCAAAGTACTGTCGCTGAGCTCCACTTTGACTATTTGTGGAGTAAACCAGCATCGGATGATATTGGGTATCTTCAGCAGGCGGCCATGAGGCCCAAACGGTGTCAACGGCAGCAGCAGAGAGGTCAATCATGGCTGTGCCGCTTCTCTGTTGGCGCTGGAAACCATCTTCTCATGGGGGCGGTGAAGACAATGATCTGTTTACAGTAGCTGCTACAGCTATAAGAGATTTTTTTATTTAGATCGCATAAATATAAAAATGTGTCGTTAAACCCGCCACCACCTGACACAGACAACTAGTAAGGGTTGTAATGTAAACAGAACATGCCAATTCGTCACTCGTACAGCACACCAGTGTGTTTGAGAGCCAAGCCACAACATTTACAATCTGAGTACGACATTTCGCCAGTAATTACAACTAGCTTCATCAGGCGACAGCCAGATTTGCTACGGCCAGTTCGAAATCCAGCTTGTTCGGGAGCTAAATATCAACAATAAGGTAAAAGTGCAGCCCTGCAATTGCTTACTGACACCATTGCTGGTTGAAGGGCCTCGATTAGGAGATCTAGAGAGCCCTAGAAGATATTTTGGTCCAGTTCCACACTGGCCAGCAGTATAGAATGAGTAAATGTGGACAACATTCAGAGGTAGTCGAATTTTTTTTTATTTTTACAACTCCATTAGGGGTTCCAATAACAACATACAAGTGTGTATACGAGTGTGTGTGTTTGTGTATCAGTGTGTGCACGGGGGGCGGTGGTGTAGTAGTTGGTGCACTTCGCGATGAACCCTGCCACCAGAGTTAATTTCCAGTTCAAGGCCACCAACACCAGTGATGATATCTGAACTGGTCCTGGACCTCCCCTCGGTCGACTTGGCCCGAAATGAGTTCCTGGAGTTGTGTGTAAATGTCCGTGCTGGAGAGAGAGGGCATGGTGTTGGCCACCCACCCCCTTGTGTTCCATGCCAGCCTTCCACAGCACTTTTCCCCAACAGTCCGTATAGCTGCGTGTGTGAGTGTTTGCGTGTGCGTAGGTCTCCGTGTGTGTGAGTGTATGTAGTTTCATCTAACGGCTGGAGGTTTTGGGCATGGAGAAGACGTACACATTGGTTGTTTGTTGCCCGTTTCGTGCTTTGGTGATGTGAACCGTGCATCTGTTCATGGCGGAGTTCTCCTCAATGAAGCAAATGTCCTGTCGGTCTTTCATCTTGCGGTTGAAGGTGTGGTAAGTAACGGGGGTGTTGCGGGGTTGAATCTTTTTGTAGTATTCAAGTTTGTTGGCATATTTGCGAATGTATGCCCATTGGTCCACTTGGGTGTTTTCGTTGTGGCGGGAATAGTGTATCTCCTTGTAGGGTTTCTGGAATCGTTGTCCAGTCGGATCGATGGCCTCGTAGACTTCAGGCTCCGGGTCTGGCTTGTATTCCTGCCGCTGCCAAATCGCCACCCGATTTATTTCAGAAGGTTGCAGGTCAATATTTTCATGAGCAACGTTTTCAATGGTGGCTGGAGATTTCGGAAGTCTTTTCTTCATTTTCCTTCGGACTTTTTTTAGTTTGTTTTTCAACGTATTCATGTTGCGACACACAGTCCTGATCTTCTTGCTGATGGGCGGTGACAGGTCCTTAGAAAAAAACAAAAGCAAAGAAATGTTTTAGGAAAGGTATCATCAGTAGCAATGTTCTATCTCTAGCTGAATGGAAACATCCAACATGCTATCTCCATCTCACAGGATCCCATGATACCACAATACATGAATATATTTACATTTTATAATTATATGCTTGCTGTCACCAGAGGAAGCTCTAGAGCAGGGGTGGGTAACGTCCGGCCCGCAGGCCGTATGAGGCCCGCAAATTCATATGGTCTGGCCCTGCCAAGGCTACCGCAGGTGGGACTCGAAATTCAATAAATCTAGGAGCAAACCTGGAAAAGCAGTTGCGAGTAGCAACATCATCAATACCAGCAAACATCATCACACGCCCCACCAAAGAGAGGCAGACTCATGCCATCACATTAGAGGTGATTTAATTCAATGTTTGACACAATATAACAGGCTAATTTTTAAGTTGATAATTTTGTATGGCCTGCGAATGATGTTATAAATATCCAAATGGCCCTTGGCAGAAAAAAGGTTCCCCACCCCCGGCCTAGAGTGTAAGTGGACTCTTATTCCACACTGACTAGATGTGTTTAAAGAGTTGGGAGGTACCAACACTAAACCCCACCACATACGACCTTCCAGTCGATTGTGGTTTACACATTCATCGTATGAACTTTGCATTTCATCCATAATAGAGGTTTGTTTGGGTTATATCGCGTAAATATATAAATGTGTCATTAAACCCGCCACCACCCCGACACAGCCAATTAGTAAGGTTTGTCACGTAAACAGAAGATGCCAATTCGTTACTAGTACAGCACAACGGTGTGTTGGAGAGCCAAGCCACAACATTTACAATCTGAGTATGACTCTTCGCCAGTAATTACAACTAGTTTCATCAGGTGACAGCCAGATTCGTGGATGGGGGGGATTAATGAATACATATTAAAGACTATGCATTCAATACCCTGTTGATTTGTGCATCATTGTAACTGTTCAATTGCAGCACTTCTTTAACATGTTTAATTTCACTTCTCAGGCTATCAACTTTCTTAGCCCGATGTACAGTGAGGGAAAAAAGTATTTGATCCCCTGCTGATTTTGTATGTTTGCCCACTGACAAAGAAATGATCAGTCTATAATTTTAATGGTAGGTTTATTTGAACAGTGAGAGACAGAATAACAACAAAAAAATCCAGAAAAACGCATGTCAAAAATGTTATAAATTGATTTGCATTTTAATGAGGGAAATAAGTATTTGACCCCTCTGCAAAACATGACTTAGTACTTGGTGGCAAAACCCTTGTTGGCAATTACAGAGGTCAGACGTTTCTTGTAGTTGGCCACCAGGTTTGCACACATCTCAGGAGGGATTTTGTCCCACTCCTCTTTGCAGATCTCCAAGTCATTAAGGTTTCGAGGCTGACGTTTGGCAACTCGAACCTTCAGCTCCCTCCACAGATTAAGGTCTGGAGACCGGCTAGGCCACTCCAGGACCTAAATGTGCTTCTTCTTGAGCCACTCCTTTGTTGCCTTGGCCGTGTGTTTTGGGTCATTGTCATGCTGGAATCCCCATCCACGACCCATTTTCAATGCCCTGGCTGAGGGAAGGAGGTTCTCACCCAAGATTTGAAGGTACATGGCCCCGTCCATCGTCCCTTTGATGCGGTGAAGTTGTCCTGTCCCCTTAGCAGAAAAACACCCCCAAAGCTTAATGTTTCCACCTCCATGTTTGACAGTGGGGATGGTGTTCTTGGGGTAATAGGCAGCATTCCTCCTCCTCCAAACACGGCGAGTTGAGTTGATGCCAAAGAGCTCTATTTTGGTCTCATCTGACCACAACACTTTCACCCAGTTGTCCTCTGAATCATTCAGATGTTCATTGGCAAACTTCAAACGGGCATGTATATGTGCTTTCTTGAGCAGGGGGACCTTGCGGGCGCTGCAGGATTTCAGTCCTTCACGGCGTAGTGTGTTACCAATTGTTTTCTTGGTGACTATGGTCCCAGCTGCCTTGACATCATTGACAAGATCCTCCCGTGTAGTTCTGGGCTGATTCCTCACCGTTCTCATAATCATTGCAACTCCATGAGGTGAGATCTTGCATGGAGCCCCAGGCCGAGGAAGATTTACAGTTCTTTTGTGTTTCTTCCATTTGCGAATAATCGCACCAACTGTTGTCACCTTCTCACCAAGCTGCTTGGCAATCGTCTTGTAGTCCATTCCAGCCTTGTGTAGGTCTACAGTCTTATCTCTGACATCCTTGGAGAGCTCTTTGGTCTTGGTCATGGTGGAGAGTTTGGAATCCGATTGATTAATTGCTTCTGTGGACAGGTGTCTTTTATACAGGTAGCAAGCTGAGATTAGGAGCACTCCCTTTAAGAGTGTGCTCCTAATCTCAGCTCGTTACCTGTATAAAAGACACCTGGGAGCCAGAAATCTTTCTGATTGAGAGGGGGTCAAATACTTATTTCCCTCATTAAAATGCAAATAAATTTATAACATTTTTGACATGCGTTTTTCTGGATTTTTGTTGTTGTTATTCTGCCTCTCACTGTTGAAATAAACCTACCATTAAAATTATAGACTGATCATTTCTTTGTCAGTGGGCAAAGGTACAAAATCAGCAGGGGAGCAAATACTTTTTCCCTCACTGTATGAGCGTCTTGATGAGAGCAGATTTCTACGCGGGGTGATGGTGTGACTGCATTCAGATAGGAGTCAATGTGCATTTGTTTTTTTTGGTAAACGCTGTGTGTTATTTTACCATTTCGACCACGTCCGAGCAGAATATTCAGAAATGGTAGAGTTCTACCAGCTTCCACTTCCATGATGAACTGCATTTCATGAGCAGTGTGCTAACCATTACAAAATGGCAGCGGGTCATCATAGCAGGTCATGTCAAACGCCAGTGGATATCCTGCTCAAATGAGCATTAAAGCAGAGATAGCAATTACACATTCCTATAGGATGTACTTGTTTGTTCATAGAGCAACCACTGTTGATTTCCCCACAAAGTGGTACTTATTTCATCAGACCCCGAGGGATTGAGTCATTCACGCTAAGCCTCCGAGCTGGTCTAAAAATCAAAAGCCAGGATTTGTTTTATTCAGACTAATTGCATTGGTGATGATGAGCTGTCCCCCTTACCTTTCGGGATTGCAGCCACAGCCAGACTTGCACGAAAAGCAAGATGCTGTTGACGATGTCATCGGGGTGGATGATCTTGGCATAATCGGATGCGGTCTGAAAACAAGACATTGACATTTCAGAGATTAGTTCATTGAAGGATTGGTCCATTATTTTAATTAACACGTTTTTTCCTGCTAGACCTTGGGAATTATCTGCATGCAGGCACAAGTGTAAGGGTTTGTGCCAAGTCCAGACTTTCGCCATGATTTCGCCACGATTCAAGACCACATCTGGAGTACGTCAAGGATGCATGCTTGCACCGGCGCTGTTTTGTCAGGTAATCGACTGGATCATGTAAACATGACCCATGACCTTGGAGTGAAGATTGGCCGGCACCACTTCACTGACCTCGACTACGCTGATGATGCAGCCTTGTTTGTTGAGAAGCATCACACTTTCACACCAGTCCTCCAATATTTCCACAACAATGCAATAAAAATGGGACTAACTGTTTCATGGCAGAAAACAAAAGTCCAGAAGTTTAACACGTAGGCTTTCGCGACCAATATTATTCATAATAAAGGTTTTTGGGTTAGATCGGGTTATTTATAAATGTGTCGAAACCGTCCACCACCCGACACGGCCAATCAGCAAAATAAAGTGTCACGTTGACAAAAGACAATTAGTTCACTACTTTAGCCCACCGGTGTGTTGAAGAGTGAATCCACAACATTTACAGTTTGAATATGACGTTTCGCTGGTAATTACATCCAGCATAATCGGGCAATTCGCCAGAATGGTAAAGCCCTCACTTGCTCTCGGTCTTAAATAGAGCAGCAGGGTGACTTCATCATTTAACTCATTTCAGGTGCAGTGAATTGAGGCGGAGGGGGGGGGTATTGTAATTATATAATCGATTGGCAATCAGTCAATGGTTATGATTAGTAATGAGTTGTAGATTGGTAATTAGTTGTAAGGTGTGTTATTGTGATTATATGCTACATTAGTAATCCGTTAATGTGTTTCCCTTATAAGGAATTGTAATATGTATTATTTAATAATACGCTTCCAAGCCGCACTAAGCCTATAGCTATCAGAACGATTAAAGTTATTTCTGTTTCTCTCAATTTCAAAGGATTCTCTAATTAGTCTTTGCCAGTAATAATTAGTTTTACACAATACTTCAACGTTATCAAAATCAATTGAGTGTCCTTGTTGACAAGCATGTTTTGCCACTGCCGACAGCTGTGTTTGAGATAATTTAATATTTCTTTGGTGTTCTTTTAGTCTTATGCTGATGTTACGTCCCGTCTGTCCAATATAGCATCTGCCACATGAATAATTAATCCGAAATACACCTTCTGTTGATAATTTAGGTAATTCGTCTTTTGTGCAAGATACTAGTTTTTAAATTTTGTGTACTTTACCAAATCTTACTGTAATGTTTTGCTTTTGCAAAACACGGGCTAATTTGTCAGTTACTCCTGAGATATATGGAATTTTAATTGTTTTAAGAATCTGATCGCTTTCAGCAGTGTTGCTTTGCGATCGTGTTTTGGCATTCAGTGCTCTGTTAATTCGAGTATTATTGTAGCCATTCTGTCGTAATGCTTCTTTAACGTGTTTGATCTCGATTTAAAGCTTTCGTGACTGCAGTAATTCATATTCTTAGTTCTTTCGGTAAAGTCACGTTGAAGGGAAACAACAAAATAATAAAATATATAAAAGAATACAAATTCTCACGACGTTTCGACCATAACACAAACGGTCGTCTTCAGGTGTGTTGGTTTGCATAAATTTATTTTTAAACGGTGTATTTATTTATTTATAAAAAACGTTAGCGCCACGCGCAGCGATTTGGCAGTTTATTTAGGACTAGTCCATCTATATTCTGAAAAGAGTAGGGGGGAGACGAATTTTTTTTTTAATGTATGCTGTCTGAAAGCCACTGTAAGCGTGAACAATCAATTAAGACCTGAAATGGTTTATCAAATCTTTCCAATGATTGCTAAGATAGAATCCATCTTCTCGGTTGAAATTGTCTCTGTGCTTGTATATGTGGATAGCCTCATGAACGAATCTCTCATGGTAGCCAGATGGTTTACAAAGAACCTCTGTCTTGGAAAAGTCAATGGCATGTGAGCCTACAGAATTATAACAATGATCTGCCACGGCCGAGGTGTTGGTCCTACCGTGTTTAAGGTCTGCTTTGTGTTCACAAATGCGGTCCGAGACATGGCGTTTGGTTTCTCCAATGTAACTACTACCACAGAGGCAACTTAGTTTGTAGACACCAGGGTATTGTATGTCCGGAATCACATCTTTTACAGACGGAACCAGATCACGGATTTTATGTAATGTGTTGAAACGGACCTGGATCTTGTGTTTATTCAAGATTTTGGAGATCTTTTTTTAAAATAAATTAATAAATACACCGTTTAAAAATAAATTTATGCAAACCAACACACCTGAAGACGACCTTTTGTGTTATGGTCGAAACGTCGTGAGAATTTTTATTGTTTTATATGTATTTTATTATTTTGTTGTTTCCCTTCAACGTGACTTTACCGAAAGAACTAAGAATATGAATTACTGCAGTCACGAAAGCTTTAAATCAAAAGTTTACAAAATATTGAGGGAACACAGTTCTTTTGCAATTAAGGTCATGGGTAAAATGCAGATCAATAGACGTCTAGCTACACATGTGCAGCCCTCTTGTAAATCCACTGTTGGATGATAGCTACACCACACTGGAGGTTACCTGACCATACTTCATCATGCTGTTGGAGCATAGCATCACAGTAAACAATAGATGCCCTCTGCTGACCACCACATAGCCCCGGACTTGCCTACGACTATATACGTGACTTTACCGAAAGAACCAAGAATATATTTGCCTATGACAATCCGGTATACGTGGTGGTCAATCACCTCAGCACTATCCAGGCTCAACCCTATTTAGCTTCCAAGTTCTGATGAAATCTGGTTCATTCTGGGAAATGTATGACCTTTACTTAAAATACAATCTCACATTACTTGATGCAAGACGAAATCTACATTGGGCTCTGCCATCCATAAAATCTCTTATTGTTAAATCTGTGCTATACTTAATATATTAACCCCATTATTAAACCCAAGAAACATAAGACGCCCATCGAATTTACTTTTAAATCTCCAAAGAACAAGAAAAGGAATAGGTGACAAAGCATTTGCCATTGCAGCTCCAACGTTTCGGAGCAACCTTGTTTCCACCATTAATATCGTAAATTTTCCTTCAAATAATATTATCAAGCAGAAGCTTAGTTCTGGATACCACTGCATTTCTAAATGTGATTCGTAACTTTCATCCTTCCCATGTATTGTTTGTGACATTTTCACGTACAATTTTATTGAGGGACTTTGTGTTGTCTGGGACTGTTTTTGCTGTCGTTTTGCTGCCTTGCCCAAGCTTGGAAATTGGGCAAGGGCATCCTTATTTTTGCGAGAATTCGTTATAATGAGCAATTTTAATTTGAACCCAGTTTGTTCGCAAAACGAGCAATTGTTTGTGAAACGAGCGGAGACCGATTGATGAAATGCGTGCTGTGGCGCCAGGGCCGCAGTTTGTTGTTTGCATCGCGCGCTTTCAGATGCGCTTCTGCGGCCATCTGGAACGTTGGTGAAGGGAGGGTAGCGCTAATTATTTGCAGATGCTGAGGACAGGCACCTGCATTCACTGTAGTTCTTCATGTGTGGTAAATGTGACATTTGATTTTATATTGTTCAAGAGTGGGAAATGTTGGGGCTGAAAAGTAACGTCTTTTAACATGGAAGTCAATGGCGAAACTGTGATCGTTTAACGAATTTTTACTTAACGAGCAATTTCCGTGGAAAGTTTCTCGCTTTTAAGCGAGACACGCCTGTACTTGATCTATTTTAGTTTTATTTTTAGTGATTTGCTTAATTTTCCTATACGTTGTCATCCTATCGTTTTTTTGTATTGTAAATTTCTGACCCATCCCGACTGGACCTCTGTAAAAAAAAGTTTCATAGCTCATCGGATTTTTTTCCAGGATATAAATCCTGATTCTGATTTGGTCAAAGGCTATGAACCCACCCTTCACAGTGCCACCACAAGGCAATTACACGTTACTAGTTTTACTACCCGGCTTCGCCCGGGACTTGGATTCTTGTCTTGGACGAATACACGGCCTACGCGGAGGGTGGGGGGGATGCGTGACGTCGGCAGGCACACTGCGTGACGCTACGGCATACTTTTTGCATTGTGAAAGTCTGGAAGCTGCCCATATGCCAAATTTCAAGTTTGTTGCATGTCGGGAAGTATGCTAAACATTTCGAACAGACACGCATTCTCAAATTTCCCTTTTATATGTAAGTATATTCTACAAAATTAAAGTCCTTACGTCCGTGTGGAATCCAGTGTCGTCAAGCCCTTGCTCCGGCTTAGCAGTGCACGGCGTTCCTTGAGCCAAGAACTCCACCTTGACCCGTGTGCCCTCATGGTCATCTTTGGTGCCGTCCATCGGTGTTTGCTTGACGGGGACTTGGCCAAATTCAGGAGCGCTTGTGGAGTTCTCCTCAGGGTTGAAGGTTGTTTTTTTCTCCCAAGCACTCGGTGGAGTAATGCGAACATGTTGCCATATTATCGCCGACGTCACCATCAAGGTAATGAGCTTAGACATTTTCGAGGAGTGAGCTGGAAAAGCCGCCTCTCCAGATCGCCAGCGATGTGCGCTTCACTCCCGAGACGTCCCTCACGAATGCCGCGAAGAGCGGCCACGTGACCAAATCGCTATGGCTACAATATGGATGTGACGTCACCGGAAGACCGCGCTTATTTGGGCATTTTCGATTTAAAGTTTATTTCGCACAGGTAAATATTCGCGATTCTTTTTTGCATCGTCGTGCTTCGTTGATATTCGAGGGGTCGCATTTTAAACGGCTTGACACGAAATACTGTACGTGACTGTAGCGTGCCCAGACCAAGGATCTGTACCATCCTCGCACAACCCAGTTTAGTTAAACCCAGGTGTTGGGTCGTTGGCAACCCAGCCTGAATGTTTTAAACTCTCACAAGTGCTCAGGTTTCCTCCTACGTCTAACCACTCGTCGATTGCCCAGTAACACCTTCATATATCGAGGACCACACGAGCTGTGTCATTTATGGACGGCCCCTTAGTGCTTGATACCTGCGTGTGCCGAGGGTAGAAATACTCGCCCGATCTTCGGGTTACAGGATGAGGATGACTTCACGAGGAAAGTTCGAAAGAGACAGTGATGTCGTCGGGGATGTCAAGACAAGATTGAAACGAGAGTAAATTCCACGTTTGCAGTACTGGTATGGATTTCTTTTTATTGAACAGACATTTGCTGAGGAAGATGCATGCATTTAAAAAAAAAGTTATTTTCACCTCAAGAAACCTCCCAGGATATCTCAATTTTGCTGAATTGAATATTGTCTGGGGTGGTGCTAAAAGTAAAATGAAATGTTCCTGGTAAAGTGTAAAAAAAACGCGAATGAGTTTTTCTTTTCACGTTCAACCCTTCGCAAATTGAAGTGCTGCAATAAAACAGCACTTAGCGAATACCAGCAAATAATTAGTAGCTATTTACATGTTTGGCCGTTTTAACCTTTCTAGCTACGCATCCTAAACTTGCAAAAAATAACTTGTTGTGAAAACACAATTGATGTTTTAATCAAATCGCAATAACAAATATCACCATACTAAATTGTTTAATATTTTATTCGAAAGCTCATTGCATGTTGTTTAATTTATGTACATATGGCCTCACGTGGTATACTGTATATATGTACCGTTCATTGTGCATTGAACAGTTCCACTATATTGGTGTAATGGAGATGCCTGATATGAAACGACCATGAAGTGGCAAAATAGCAAAATACTGTAATTTAGCTATTCCCCTTCTCTTGCTATTCCTCCTCTGTTGAACGAGCTCCATTTACATTGGTTTACTATATGGTCCATAGTTTTGGTTACATGCCCACAATCGCAATGTGGCATGTGTCTTTACTATTCCATTCATGATGAAGATGTGTGCGTCAACCTAATGATGTTCTTGTACGGTTGATGGTTCCACCGTGTCTTCGAGGAATGTCAAAGCTAGGGGGTTTGATATTTGGGTCTAGGATAAGGTGTTTATTATGGATGCTAGCGTTATTTCAGAGCTGGATGCTATTCTAGGATGGTGCCAACCAGAGCTGAACGTTGAGCTCTTGGTTGGTGAAGGGTTGGTGCTTGTCGCTGGCAAGAACACGTGTGACACCTCTGAGGATATTTGGAGGCAAAATGTTCTCCAGAACAGGGAGCCAGAGGGTTGGTGTCTGTTTTAGTGTTCCAGTTATGATGCACATTACATTGTTTGTGTATATAGCAGTTTTGTGTATCAGCTCCCAGGCCAGGCTGGAGCACAACATATTGCCACTGAGTAGAACGATGAGAGGGTAGCAGTTCGCAGCACATAAGCTGAGAGCACCCTAGGTTGTTCCTGTACGTTTATGCAGCAGGGCCATTCTTGATTTGGTCTTTTCACGGATCTGGCTCATGTGGGGCTTGAAGGAGAGGCTTCTGTCCTTGATAACCCCTTTAGAGTAGGGTCACAGCACGCTGGGCTATCACATGACACATCAATGGTGGCATCTGCTGCTTGATTTTTGAGGTGGAAAGCACAAGTGATTTTGGAGGGATTTCTTAGGCGTCTGCATGCAGTAACAAATATATTCCCAATGAAGTTTGATCAGCTGCTGAAGTATTAGCAATGTTTTGGGGGTTTGTGCCCTGCGCATAAAGGACTATGTCACCTGCACAGGAACTTTCGAGATGATGTACATGGCAGGGCACTTAAAGGTATGTTAAATCATTTCCGGTGTGAGGACTAACTTGTTCCAGTGCTAGTGAGGGAGGCTATTGTTCGTAATTATCTTGCAGCTGTATTTACCAGCGAGAGGTGTACCCTCAAAGTACTGTCGCTGAGCTCCACGTCGACTATTTGTGGAGTAAACCAGCATCGGATGATATTGGGTATCTTCAGCAGGCGGCCATGAGGCCCAAACGGTGTCAACGGCAGCAGCAGAGAGGTCAATCATGGCTGTGCCGGTTCTCTGTTGGTGCTGGAAATCATCTTCTAATGGGGTGCGGTGAAGACAATGATGTATTTACAGGAGCTGCTACGGCCAGTTTGAAATCCAGTTTGTTCGGGAGCTAAATTGCTTATTGACACCATTTCTGGTGTAATGGCCTCGATTTGAAGGAGCTCGAGGGAGCCCTAGAACGTATTTTGGTCTAATCCCACACTGGCCAGCAGTATAGAACGAGCAAACCGTGGAGAACATTCAGAGGTAGTTGTAATGTTTCTTTTTACTTAATTAGTGGTTTCAATAACAGCATTCAAGTACATACAAGTGTGTATATGAGTGTGTGTGTTTGTGTATCAGTGTGTGTGTGTGCACGGGTGGGTGGGGGGGCATTGGTGTAGTAGTTGATGCACTGCACGATGAACCCTGCCACCAGAGTTCATTTCCAGTTCAAGGCCACCAACACCAGTGATGATATCTGAACTGGTCCTGGACTTCCCCTCGGTGGACTTGGCCTCAAATGAGTTCCCGGTGTTGTGCGTAAATGTTAGTGCAGGAGAGAGAGGGCATGGTGTTGGCCACCCACCCCCTTGTGTTCCATGCCAGCCTTCCACAGCACTTTTCCCCAATAGTCCATATAGCTGCGTGTGTGAGTGTTTGCGTGTGCGTAGGTCTCCGTGTGTGTGAGTGTATATAGTTTAATCCCAAAGCTGGATGTTTTGGGCATGAAGAAGCCGTAAACTTTGGTTGTTTCTTGTCCATTTGAGGAAGGTTGCAGGTCAATGTCTTCATGAGCAACGTTTACAATGGTGACCAAAGATTTCGGAATTCTTTTCTTCATTTTACTTTGGGCTTTTTCGAGTTCATATTGAAATGTATTCACGTTGCGACACACAGTCCTGATCTTTTTGCAGGTGGGCGGTGACAGGTCCTTTGAAAAAAAAAACAAAAGCAAGATTTTTTTTTTTAGGAAAAGTAGCTGTGTTCTATCTACAGCTGGATGAAAACTCCAACATGCTGTCTCCATCCCACAGGATTCCATGCTACCACAATCCATGAATACAATTACATTTCATGATCTATGCTTGCTGCCACTAGATAAAGCTCTAGAGGATAATTTGTCTATTCTGACTAGATGTATTGAAAGAGTTTGGAGGTACCAACACTTTACCCCACCACAAGTAAACTTTGCTTACTTGAAAAATGGGCAAACCACAGATTAGTTCATTGAAGGATTGCTCCATTATTTTAATAAATATTTTTTTTTATCCTGCTGGACCTTGTGAATGATTTGCATGCAGGCACAAGTGTAAGGGTTCGTGTCGAGTCTGAACTTTCCCCACGATTCAAGACCACATCTTAAGTACGTCAATGATGCATGCTTGCACCCATACTCTTCTGTCAGACGATCGACCGGATCTTGAAAACATGACCCTTGACCTTGGAGGCAAGATTGGCTGGCACCACTTCACTGACATGGACTACGTTGCTGATCCAGCCTTGTTTTTTGAGACGCATGAAACTTTCACAACAGTTCTCCAATATTTTCACTTCAATGTAAGACAAATGGGACTAACTGTTTCATGGCAGAAAACAAAAGTCCAGAAGTTTAACACGTAGGCTTTCGCGACCAATATTATTCATAATAAAGGTTTTTGGGTTAGATCGGGTTATTTATAAATGTGTCGAAACCCTCCACCACCCGACACGGCCAATCAGCAAAATAAAGTGTCACGTTGACAAAAGACAATTAGTTCACTACTTTAGCCCACCGGTGTGTTGAAGAGTGAATCCACAACATTTACAGTTTGAATACGACGTTTCGCTGGTAATTACATCCAGCATAATCGGGCAATTCGCCAGAATGGTAAAGCCCTCACTTGCTCTCGGTCTTAAATAGAGCAGCAGGGTGACTTCATCATTTAACTCATTTCAGGTGCAGTGAATTGAGGCGGAGGGGGGGGGGGTATTGTAATTATATAATCGATTGGCAATCAGTCAATGGTTATGATTAGTAATGAGTTGTAGATTGGTAATTAGTTGTAAGGTGTGTTATTGTGATTATATGCTACATTAGTAATCCGTTAATGTGTTTCCCTTATAAGGAATTGTAATATGTATGATTTAATAATACGCTTCCAAGCCGCACTAAGCCTATAGCTATCAGAACGATTAAAGTTATTTCTGTTTCTCTCAATTTCAAAGGATTCTCTAATTAGTCTTTGCCAGTAATAATTAGTTTTACACAACACTTCAACGTTATCAAAATCAATTGAATGTCCTTGTTGACAAGCATGTTTTGCCACTGCCGACAGCTGTGTTTGAGATAATTTAATATTTCTTTGGTGTTCTTTTAGTCTTATGCTGATGTTACGTCCCGTCTGTCCAATATAGCATCTGCCACATAAATAATTAATCCGAAATACACCTTCTGTTGATAATTTAGGTAATTCGTCTTTCGTGCAAGATACTAGTTTTTGAATTTTGTGTACTTTACCAAATCTTACTGTAATGTTTTGCTTTTGAAAAACACGGGCTAATTTGTCAGTTACTCCTGAGATATATGGAATTTTAATTGTTTTAAGAATCTGATCGCTTTCAGCAGTGTTGCTTTGCGATCGTGATTTGTCATTCAGTGCTCTGTTAATTTGAGTATTATTGTAGCCATTCTGTCGTAATGCTTCTTTAACGTGTTTGATCTCGATTTAAAGCTTTTGTGACTGCAGTAATTCATATTCTTAGTTATTTCGGTAAAGTCACGTTGAAGGGAAACAACAAAATAATAAAATATATATAAAACAATAAAAATTCTCACGACGTTTCGACCATAACACAAACGGTCGTCTTCAGGTGTGTTGGTTTGCATGAATTTATTTTTAAACAGTGTATTTATTTATTTACTTATAAAAAAACGTTAGCGCCACGCGCAGCGATTTGGCAGTTTATTTAGGACTAGTCCATCTATATTCTGAAAAGAGGAGGGGGGAGACGAATTTTTTTTTAATGTATGCTGTCTGAAAGCCACTGTAAGCGTGAACAATCAATTAAGACCTGAAATGGTTTATCAAATCTTTCCAATGATTGCTAAGATAGAATCCATCTTCTCGGTTAAAATTGTCTCTGTGCTTGTATATGTGGATAGCCTCATGAACGAATCTCTCATGGTAGCCAGATGGCTTACAAAGAACCTCTGTCTTGGAAAAGTCAATAGCATGTGAGCCTACTGAATTATAACAATAATCTGCCACGGCCGAGGTGTTGGTCCTACCGTGTTTAAGGTCTGCTTTGTGTTCACGAATGCGGTCCGAGACATGGCGTTTGGTTTCTCCAATGTAACTACTACCACAGAGGCAACTTAGTTTGTAGACACCAGGGTATTGTATGTCCGGAATCACATCTTTTACAGACGGAACCAGATCACGGATTTTATGTAATGTGTTGAAACGGACCTGGATCTTGTGTTTATTCAAGATTTTGGAGATCTTTTTTTATAAATAAATACACCGTTTAAATTAAATTTATGCAAACCAACACACCTGAAGACGACCGTTTGTGTTATGGTCGAAACGTCGTGAGAATTTTATTGTTTTATATATATTTTATTATTTTGTTGTTTCCCTTCAACGTTACTTTACCGAAAGAACTAAGAATATGAATTACTGCAGTCACGAAAGCTTTAAATCAAAAGTTTACAAGATATTGAGGGAACACAGTTCTTTTGCAATTAAGGTCATGGGTAAAATGCAGATCAATAGACGTCTAGCTACACATGTGCAGCCCTTTTGTAAATCCACTGTTGGATGATAGCTACACCACACTGGAGGTTACCTGACCATACTTCATCATGCTGTTGGAGCATAGCATCACAGTAAACAATAGATGCCCTCTGCTGACCACCACATAGCCCCGGACTTGCCTACGACTATATACGTGACTTTACCGAAAGAACCAAGAATATATTTGCCTATGACAATCCGGTATACGTGGTGGTCAATCACCTCAGCACTATCCAGGCTCAACCCTATTTAGCTTCCAAGTTCTGATGAAATCTGGTTCATTCTGGGAAATGTATGACCTTTACTTAAAATACAATCTCACATCACTTGATGCAAGACGAAATCTACATTGGGCACTGCCATCCATAAAATCTCTTATTGTTAAATCTGTGCTATACTTAATATATTAACCCCATTCTTAAACACAAGAAACATAAGACGCCCATCGAATTTACTTTTAAATCTCCCAAGAACAAGAAAAGGAATAGGTGACAAAGCATTTGCCATTGCAGCACCAACGTTTCGGAGCAACCTTGTTTCCACCATTAATATCGTAAATTTTCCTTCAACTAATATTATCAAGCAGAAGCTTAGTTCTGGATACCACTGCATTTCTAAATGTGATTCGTAACTTTCATCCTTCCCATGTATTCTTTGTGACATTTTCACGTACAATTTTATTGAGGGACTTTGTGTTGTCTGGGACTGTTTTTGCTGTCGTTTTGCTGCCTTGCCCAAGCTTGGAAATTGGGCAAGGGCATCCTTATTTTTGCGAGAATTCGTTATAATGAGCAATTTTAATTTCAACCCAGTTTGTTCGCAAAACGAGCAATTGTTTGTGAAACGAGCGGAAACCGATTGATGAAATGCGTGCTGTGGCGCCAGGGCCGCAGTTTGTGGTTTGCATCGCGCGCTTTCAGATGCGCTTCTGCGGCCATCTGGAACGTTGGTGAAGGGAGGGTGGCGCTAATTATTTGCAGATGCTGAGGACAGGCACCTGCATTCACTGTAGTTCTTCATGTGTGGTAAATGTGACATTTGATTTTATATTGTTCAAGAGTGGGAAATGTTGGGGCTGAAAAGTAACGTCATTTAACATGGAAGTCAATGGCGAAACTGTGATCGTTTAACGAATTTTTACTTAACGAGCAATTTCCGTGGAAAGTTTCTCGCTTTTAAGCGAGACACGCCTGTACTTGATCTATTTTATTTTTATTTTTAGTGATTTGCTTAATTTTCCTATACGTTGTCATCCTATCGTTTTTTTTGTATTGTAAATTTCTGACCCATCCCGACTGGACCTCTGTAAAAAAAAGTTTCATAGCTCATCGGATTTTTTTCCAGGATATAAATCCTGATTCTGATTTGGTCAAAGGCTATCAACCCACCCTTCACAGTGCCACCACAAGGCAATTACACGTTACTAGTTTTACTACCCGGCTTCGCCCGGGACTTGGATTCTTGTCTTGGACGAATACACGGCCTACGCGGAGGGTGGGGGGGATGCGTGACGTCGGCAGGCACACTGCGTGACGCTACGGCATACTTTTTGCATTGTGAAAGTCTGGAAGCTGCCCATATGCCAAATTTCAAGTTTGTTGCATGTCGGGAAGTATGCTAAACATTTCGAACAGACACGCATTCACAAATTTCCCTTTTATATATAAGTATATTCTACAAAATTAAAGTCCTTACGTCCGTGTGGAATCCAGTGTCGTCAAGCCCTTGCTCCGGCTTAGCAGTGCACGGCGTTCCTTGAGCCAAGAACTCCACCTTGACCCGTGTGCCCTCATGGTCATCTTTGGTGCCGTCCATCGGTGTTTGCTTGACGGGGACTTGGCCAAATTCAGGAGCGCTTGTGGAGTTCTCCTCAGGGTTGAAGGTTGTTTTTTTCTCCCAAGCACTCGGTGGAGTAATGCGAACATGTTGCCATATTATCGCCGACGTCACCATCAAGGTAATGAGCTTAGACATTTTCGAGGAGTGAGCTGGAAAAGCCGCCTCTCCAGATCGCCAGCGATGTGCGCTTCACTCCCGAGACGTCCCTCACGAATGCCGCGAAGAGCGGCCACGTGACCAAATCGCTATGGCTACAATATGGATGTGACGTCACCGGAAGACCGCGCTTATTTGGGCATTTTCGATTTAAAGTTTATTTCGCACAGGTAAATATTCGCGATTCTTTTTTGCATCGTCGTGCTTGGTTGATATTCGAGGGGTCGCATTTTAAACGGCTTGACACGAAATACTGTACGTGACTGTAGTGTGCCCAGACCAAGGATCTGTACCATCCTCGCACAACCCAGTTTAGTTAAACCCAGGGGTTGGGTCGTTGGCAACCCAGCCTGAATGTTTTAAACTCTCACAAGTGCTCAGGTTTCCTCCTACGTCTAACCACTCGTCGATTGCCCAGTAACACCTTCATATATCGAGGACCACACGAGCTGTGTCATTTATGGACGGCCCCTTAGTGCTTGATACCTGCGTGTGCCGAGGGTAGAAATACTCGCCCGATCTTCGGGTTACATGATGAGGATGACTTCACGAGGAGGTCTCATAATGTTAATGCTCACCCCGAGCCCTCAATACTCTGATAGTGCGAGACTAGGCTCTAAGAAAAGCTGTCTCGGGTGTGGACCAATCAAATTCAAGGACAGTGCATATTATTATCAGAGTTGTCTTTTTTGTTTTTGCATTTTGACTGCTTGTGTTGTGGTTATTGCAAACATGATGCCTTGAATAAAGGTGTCAGTCTTTGTGCTAGTTAAAAGGGTAAAACCTATTTCTATATTCACGAGGAAAGTTCGAGAGAGAGAGACAGTGATGTCGTCGGGGATGTCAAGACAAGATTGAAACGAGAGTAAATTCCACGTTTGCAGTACTGGTATGGTATGGATTTATTTTTATTGAACAGACATTTGCTGAGGAAGATGCATGCATTTAAAAAAAAGTTATTTTCACCTCAAGAAACCTCCCAGGATATCTCAATTTTGCTGAATTGAATATTGTCTGGGGTGGTGCTAAAAGTAATATGAAATTTTCCTGGTAAAGTGTAAAAAAAAAACGCGAATGAGTTTTTCTTTTCACGTTCAACCCTTCGCAAATTGAAGTGCTGCAATAAAACAGCACTTAGCGAATACCAGGAAATAATTAGTAGCTATTTACATTCTAGATTTAAAGCTTTCGTGACTGCTAGGATCCATACTCTTTGGTTCTATTGGGTAAAGTCACGTAGGTGAAAATAAAATAACAAAAAATCACGACGTTTCGGCCACAACACAAGCGGCCTTCATCAGGTGAAGGGACGAGACTGTCTGGAGGACAGCGCTGGAGTGAGAGAAGCCACGCTTAGATCACGACCTTTAAGCTGTCAAGGCGCTTTGTTTTCTTCTCACAGCTTAAAGGTCGTGATCTAAGCGTGGCTTCTCTCACTCCAGCGCTGTCCTCCAGACAGTCTCGTCCCTTCACCTGATGAAGGCCGCTTGTGTTGTGGCCGAAACGTCGTGATTTTTTGTTATTTTATTTTCACCTACGTGACTTTACCCAATAGAACCAAAGAGTATAGCTATTTACATGTTTGGCCGTTTCAACCTTTCTAGCTACGCATCCTAAACTTGCAAAAAATAACTTGTTGTGAAAACACAATTGATGTTTTAATCAAATCGCAATCACAAATATCACCATACTAAATTGTTGAATATTTTATTCGAAAGCTCATTGCATGTTGTTTAATTTATGTACATATGGCCTCACGTGGTATACTGTATATATGTACCGTTCATTGTGCATTGAACAGTTCCACTATATTAGTGTAATGGAGATGCCTGATATGAAACGACCATGAAGTGGCAAAATAGCAAAATACTGTTATTTAGCTATTCCCCTTCTCTTGCTATTCCTCCTCTGTTGAACGAGCTCCATTTACATTGGTTTACTATATGGTCCATAGTTTTGGTTACATGCCCACAATCGCAATGTGGCATGTGTCTTTACTATTCTATTCATGATGAAGATGTGTGCGTCAACCTAATGATGTTCTAGTACGGTTGATGGTTCCACCGTGTCTTCGAGGAATGTCAAAGCTAGGGGGTTTGATATTTGGGTCTAGGATAAGGTGTTTATTAGGGATGCTAGCGTTATTTCCGAGCTGGTTGCTATTCTAGGATGGTGCCAACCAGAGCTGAACGTTGAGCTCTTGGTTGGTGAAGGGTTGGTGCTTGTCGCTGGCAAGAACACGTGTGACACCTCTGAGGATATTTGGTGGCAAAATGTTCTCCAGAACAGGGAGCCAGAGGGTTGGTGTCTGTTTTAGTGTTCCAGTTATGATGCACATTACATTGTTTGTGTATATAGCAGTTTTGTGTATCAGCTCCCAGGCCAGGCTGGAGCACAACATATTGCCACTGAGTAGAACGATGAGAGGGTAGCAGTTCGCAGCACATAAGCTGAGAGCACCCTAGGTTGTTCCTGTACGTTTATGCAGCAGGGCCATTCTTGATTTGGTCTTTTCACGGATCTGGCTCATGTGGGGCTTGAAGGAGAGGCTTCTGTCCTCGATAACCCCTTTAGAGTAGGGTCACAGCACGCTGGGCTATCACATGACACATCAATGGTGGCATCTGCTGCTTGATTTTTGAGGTGGAAAGCACAAGTGATTTTGGAGGGATTTCTTAGGCGTCTGCAAGCAGTAACAAATATATTCCCAATGAAGTTTGATCAGCTGCTGAAGTATTAGCAATGTTTTGGGGGTGTGTGCCCTGCGCATAAAGGACTATGTCACCTGCACAGGAACTTTCGAGATGATGTACACGGCAGGGCACTTAAAGGTATGTTAAATCATTTCCGGTGTGAGGACTAAATTGTTCCAGTGCTAGTGAGGGAGGCTATTGTTCGTAATTATCTTGCAGCTGTATTTACCAGCGAGAGGTGTACCCTCAAAGTACTGTCGCTGAGCTCCACGTCGACTATTTGTGGAGTAAACCAGCATCGGATGATATTGGGTATCTTCAGCAGGCGGCCATGAGGCCCAAACGGTGTCAACGGCAGCAGAAGAGAGGTCAATCATGGCTGTGCCGCTTCTCTGTTGGCGCTGGAAACCATCTTCTAATGGGGGCGGTGAAGACAATGATCTGTTTACAGTAGCTGCTACAGCTATAAGATATTTTTTATTTAGATCGCGTAAATATAAAAATGTGTCGTTAAACCCGCCACCACCCGACACAGACAACTAGTAAGGGTTGTAATGTAAACAGAACATGCCAATTCGTCACTCGTACAGCACACCAGTGTGTTTGAGAGCCAAGCCACAACATTTACAATCTGAGTACGACATTTTGCCAGTAATTACAACTAGCTTCATCAGGCGACAGCCAGATTTGCTATGGCCAGTTCGAAATCCAGCTTGTTCGGGAGCTAAATATCAACAATAAGGTAAAAGTGCAGCCCTGCAATTGCTTACTGACACCATTGCTGGTTGAAGGGCCTCGATTAGGAGATCTAGAGAGCCCTAGAAGATATTTTGGTCCAGTTCCACACTGGCCAGCAGTATAGAATGAGTAAATGTGAACAACATTCAGAGGTAGTCGAATTTTTATTTATTTTTACAACTCCATTAGGGGTTCCAATAACAACATACAAGTGTGTATACGAGTGTGTGTGTTTGTGTATAAGTGTGTGCATGGGGGGCGGTGGTGTAGTAGTTGGTGCACTTCGTGATGAACCCTGCCACCAGAGTTCATTTCCAGTTCAAGGCCACCAACACCAGTGATCATATCTGAACTGGTCCTGGACCTCCCCTCGGTCGACTTGGCCCGAAATGAGTTCCTGGTGTTGTGTGTAAATATCCGTGCTGGAGAGAGAGGGCATGGTGTTGGCCACCCACCCCCTTGTGTTCCATGCCAGCCTTCCACAACACTTTTCCCCAACAGTCCGTATAGCTGCGTGTGTGAGTGTTTGCGTGTGCGTAGGTCTTCGTGTGTGTGAGTGTATGTAGTTTCATCTAACGGCTGGAGGTTTTGGGCATGGAGAAGACGTACACATTGGTTGTTTGTTGCCTGTTTTGTGCTTTGGTGATGTGAACCGTGCATCTGTTCATGGCGGAGTTCTGCTCAATGAAGCAAATGTCCTGTCGGCCTTTCATCTTGCGGTTGAAGGTGTGGTAAGTAACGGGGGTGTTGCGGGGTTGAATCTTTTTGTAGTATTCAAGTTTGTTGGCATATTTGCGAACGTATGCCCATTGGTCCACTTGGGTGTTTTCGTTGTGGCGGGAAAAGTGTATCTCCTTGTAGGGTTTCTGCAATCGTTGTCTAGTCGGATCGATGGCCTCGTAGACTTCAGGCTCCGGGTCTGGCTTGTATTCCTGCCGCTGCCAAATCGCCACCCGATTTATTTCAGAAGGTTGCAGGTCAATATCTTCATGAGCAACGTTTTCAATGGTGGCTGGAGATTTCGGAAGTCTTTTCTTCATTTTCCTTCGGACTTTTTTTAGTTTGTTTTTCAACGTATTCATGTTGCGACACACAGTCCTGATCTTCTTGCTGATGGGCGGTGACAGGTCCTTAGAAAAAAACAAACGCAAAGAAATGTTTTAGGAAAGGTATCATCAGTAGCAATGTTCTATCTCTAGCTGAATGGAAACTTCCAACATGCTATCTCCATCTCACAGGATCCCATGATACCACAATACATGAATATATTTACATTTTATAATTATATGCTTGCTGTCACCAGAGGAAGCTCTAGAGCAGGGGTGGGTAACGTCCGGCCCGCAGGCCGTATGAGGCCCGCAAATTCATATGGTCTGGCCCTGCCAAGGCAACCGCAGGTGGGACTCGAAATTCAATAAATCTAGGAGCAAACCTGGAAAAGCAGTTGCGAGTAGCAACATCATCAATACCAGCAAACATCATCACACGCCTCACCACAGAGAAGCAGACTCATGCCATCACATTAGAGGTGATTTAATTCAATGTTTGACACAATATAACAGGCTAATTTTTAAGTTGATAATTTTGTATGGCCTGCGAATGATGTTATAAATATCCAAATGGCCCTTGGCATAAAAAAGGTTCCCCACCCCCGGCCTAGAGTGTAAGTGGACTCTTCTTCCACACTGACTAGATGTGTTTAAAGAGTTGGGAGGTACCAACACTAAACCCCACCACATACGACCTTCCAGTCGACTGTGGTTTACACATTCATCGTATGAATTTGCATTTCATCCATAATAGAGGTTTGTTTGGGTTATATCGCGTAAATATATAAATGTGTCATTAAACCCGCCACCACCCGACACAGCCAATTAGTAAGGTTTGTCACGTAAACAGAACATGCCAATTCGTTACTAGTACAGCACAACGGTGTGTTGGAGAGCCAAGCCACAACATTTACAATCTGAGTATGACTCTTCGCCAGTAATTACAACTAGTTGCATCAGGTGACAGCCAGATTCGTGGATGGGGGGGATTAATGAATACATATTAAAGACTATGCATTCAATACCCTGTTGATTTGTGCATCATTGTAACTTTTCAATTGCAGCACTTCTTTAACATGTTTAATTTCACTTCTCAGACTATCAACTTTTTTAGCCCAATGTACAGTGAGGGAAAAAAGTATTTGATCCCCTGCTGATTTTGTACGTTTGCCCACTGACAAAGAAATGATCAGTCTATAATTTTAATGGTAGGTTTATTTGAACAGTGAGAGACAGAATAACAACAAAAAAAATACAGAAAAACGCATGTCAAAAATGTTATAAATTGATTTGCATTTTAATGAGGGAAATAAGTATTTGACCCCTCTGCAAAACATGACTTAGTACTTGGTGGCAAAACCCTTGTTGGCAATTACAGAGGTCAGACTTTTCGTGTAGTTGGCCACCAGGTTTGCACACATCTCAGGAGGGATTTTGTCCCACTCCTCTTTGCAGATCTCCAAGTAATTAAGGTTTCGAGGCTGACGTTTGGCAACTTGAACCTTCAGCTCCCTCCACAGATTAAGGTCTGGAGACCGGCTAGGCCACTCCAGGACCTAAATGTGCTTCTTCTTGAGCCACTCCTTTGTTGCCTTGGCCGTGTGTTTTGGGTCATTGTCATGCTGGAATCCCCATCCACGACCCATTTTCAATGCCCTGGCTGAGGGAAGGAGGTTCTCACCCAAGATTTAAAGGTACATGGCCCCGTCCATCGTCCTTTTGATGCGGTGAAGTTGTCCTGTCCCCTTAGCAGAAAAACACCCCCAAAGCTTAATGTTTCCACCTCCATGTTTGACGGTGGGGATGGTGTTCTTGGGGTAATAGGCAGCATTCCTCCTCCTCCAAACACGGCGAGTTGAGTTGATGCCAAAGAGCTCTATTTTGGTCTCATCTGACCACAACACTTTCACCCAGTTGTCCTCTGAATCATTCAGATGTTCATTGGCAAACTTCAAACGGGCATGTATATGTGCTTTCTTGAGCAGGGGAACCTTGCGGGCGCTGCAGGATTTCAGTCCTTCACGGCGTAGTGTGTTACCAATTGTTTTCTTGGTGACTATGGTCCCAGCTGCCTTGAGATCATTGACAAGATCCTCCCGTATAGTTCTGGGCTGATTCCTTACCGTTCTCATAATCATTGCAACTCCATGAGGTGAGATCTTGCATGGAGCCCCAGGCCGAGGAAGATTGATAGTTCTTTTGTGTTTCTTCCATTTGCGAATAATCGCACCAACTGTTGTCACCTTCTCACCAAGCTGCTTGGCAATCGTCTTGTAGTCCATTCCAGCTTTGTGTAGGTCTACAATCTTATCTCTGACATCCTTGGAGAGCTCTTTGGTCTTGGTCATAGTGGAGAGTTTGGAATCCGATTGATTAATTGCTTCTGTGGACAGGTGTCTTTTATACAGGTAACAAGCTGAGATTAGGAGCACTCCCTTTAAGAGTGTGCTCCTAATCTCAGCTCGTTACCTGTATAAAAGACACCTGGGAGCCAGAAATCTTTCTGATTGAGAGGGGGTCAAATACTTATTTCCCTCATTAAAATGCAAATAAATGTATAACATTTTTGACATGCGTTTTTCTGGATTTTTGTTGTTGTTATTCTGCCTCTCACTGTTGAAATAAACCTACCATTAAAATTATAGACTGATCATTTCTATGTCAGTGGGCAAAGGTACAAAATCAGCAGGGGAGCAAATACTTTTTCCCTCACTGTATGAGCGTCTTGATGAGAGCAGATTTCTGCGAGGGGTGATGGTGTGACTGCATTCAGATAGGAGTCAATGTGCATTTGTTTTTTTTGGTAAACGCTGTGTGTTATTTTACCATTTCGACCACGTCCGAGCAGAATATTCAGAAATGGTAGAGTTCTACCAGCTTCCACTTCCATGATGAACTGCATTTCATGAGCAGTGTGCTAACCATTACAAAATGGCAGCGGGTCATCATAGCAGGTCATGTCAAACGCCAGTGGATATCCTGCTCAAATGAGCATTAAAGCAGAGATAGCAATTACACATTCCTATTGGATGTACTTGTTTGTTCATAGAGCAACCACTGTTGATTTCCCCACAAAGTGGTACTTATTTCATCAGACCCCGAGGGATTGAGTCATTCACGCTAAGCCCCCGAGCTGGTCTAAAAATCAAAAGCCAGGATTTGTTTTATTCAAACTAATTGCATTGGTGATGATGAGCTGTCCCCCTTACCTTTCGGGATTGCAGCCACAGCCAGACTTGCACGAAAAGCAAGATGCTGTTGACGATGTCATCGGGGTGGATGATCTTGGCATAATCGGATGCGGTCTGAAAACAAGACATTGACATTTCAGAGATTAGTTCATTGAAGGATTGGTCCATTATTTTAATTAACACGTTTTTTTCCTGCTAGACCTTGGGAATTATCTGCATGCAGGCACAAGTGTAAGGGTTTGTGCCAAGTCCAGACTTTCTCCATGATTTCGCCACGATTCAAGACCACATCTGGAGTACGTCAAGGATGCATGCTTGCACCGGCGCTGTTTTGTCAGGTAATCTACTGGATCATGTAAACATGACCCATGACCTTGGTGTCAAGATTGGCCAGCACCACTTCACTGACCTCGACTACGCTGATGATGCAGCCTTGTTTGTTGAGAAGCATCACACTTTCACGCCAGTCCTCCAATATTTCCACAACAATGCAATAAAAATGGGACTATCTGTTTCATGGCAGAAAACAAAAGTCCAGAAGTTTAACACGTAGGCTTTCGCGACCAATATTATTCAGAATAAAGGTTTTTGGGTTAGATCGGGTTATTTATAAATGTGTCGAAACCCTCCACCACCCGACACGGCCAATCAGCAAAATATAGTGTCACGTTGACAAAAGACAATTAGTTCACTACTTTAGCCCACCGGTGTGTTGAAGAGTGAATCCACAACATTTACAGTTTGAATACGACGTTTCGCTGGTAATTACATCCAGCATAATCGGGCAATTCGCCAGAATGGTAAAGCCCTCACTTGCTCTCGGTCTTAAATAGAGCAGCAGGGTGACTTCATCATTTAACTCATTTCAGGTGCAGTGAATTGAGGCGGAGGGGGGGGTATTGTAATTATATAATCGATTGGCAATCAGTCAATGGTTATGATTAGTAGTGTTAGGGGCCGTCCATAAATGACGTCACGCGATTTTGGACGATTTTTTACATACCCCCCCCCCCCCCCCCCATCGTCACACGGCGCACTTAATCTGCCGCTGTACACTGTTGTAGGACCAAACATTTAATAAAAAGACGATTTAATTAAGTAGAACGTGTTGTCTATATTTATTTAAAGTTGCGCATTTTGATGTGACGTCACATTTCTCACCCCCCCCCCCCGTCACACATCGTCACAAATGTCTGACCCCCCCCCCCCAGGTGCGTGACGTCATCTATGGACGGCCCCTTAGTGCTTGATACCTGCGTGTGCCGAGGGTAGAAATACTCGCCCGATCTTCGGGTTACAGGATGAGGATGACTTCACGAGGAAAGTTCGAGAGAGAGACACAGTGATGTCGTCAGGGATGTCAAGACAAGATTGAAACGAGAGTAAATTCCACGTTTGCAGTACTGGTATGGTATGGATTTATTTTTATTGAACAGACATTTGCTGAGGAAGATGCATTTATTAAAAAAAAGTTATTTTCACATCAAGAAACCTCCCAGGATATCTCAATTTTGCAGAATTGAATATTGTCTGGGGTGGTGCTAAAAGTAATACGAAATGTTCCTGGTAAAGTGTAAAAAAAAACGCGAATGAGTTTTTCTTTTCACGTTCAACCCTTCGCAAATTGAAGTGCTGCAATAAAACAGCACTTAGCGAATACCAGCAAATAATTAGTAGCTGTTTACATTCTAGATTTAAAGCTTTCGTGACTGCTAGGATCCATACTCTTTGGTTCTATTGGGTAAAGTCACGTAGGTGAAAATAAAATAACAAAAAATCACGACGTTTCGGCCACAACACAAGCGGCCTTCATCAGGTGAAGGGACGAGACTGTCTGGAGGACAGCGCTGGAGTGAGAGAAGCCACGCTTAGATCACGACCTTTAAGCTGTCAAGGCGCTTTGTTTTCTTGTCACACAGGTTAAAGGTCGTGATCTAAGCGTGGCTTCTCTCACTCCAGCGCTGTCCTCCAGACAGTCTCGTCCCTTCACCTGATGAAGGCCGCTTGTGTTGTGGCCGAAACGTCGTGATTTTTTGTTATTTTATTTTCACCTACGTGACTTTACCCAATAGAACCAAAGAGTATAGCTATTTACATGTTTGGCCGTTTTAACCTTTCTAGATACGCATCCTAAACTTGCAAAAAATAACTTGTTGTGAAAACACAATTGATGTTTTAATCAAATCGCAATCACAAATATCACCATACTAAATTGTTGAATATTTTATTCGAAAGCTCATTGCATGTTGTTTAATTTATGTACATATGGCTTCACGTGGTATACTGTATATATGTACCGTTCATTGTGCATTGAACAGTTCCACTATATTGGTCTAATGGAGATGCCTGATATGAAACGACCATGAAGTGGCAAAATACCAAAATGCTGTCATTTAGCTATTCCCCTTCTCTTGCTATTCCTCCTTTGTTGAAGGTGCTCCATTTACATTGGTTTACTATATGGTCCATAGTTTTGGTTACATGCCCACAATCGCAATGTGGCATGTGTCTTTACTATTCCATTCATGATGAAGATGTGTGCGTCAACCTAATGATGTTCTTGATGGTTCCACCGTGTCTTCGAGGAATGTCAAAGCTAGGAGGTTTGATATTTGGGTCTAGGATAAGGTGTTTATTATGGATGCTAGCGTTATTTCGGAGCTGGATGCTATTCTAGGATGGTGCCAACCAAGAGCTGAACGTTGAGCTCTTGGTTGGTGAAGGGTTGGTGCTTGTCGTTGGCAAGAACACGTGTGACACCTCTGAGGATATTTGGTGGCAAAATGTTCTCCAGAACAGGGAGCCAGAGGGTTGGTGTCTGTTTTAGTGTTCCAGTTATGATGCACATTACATTGTTTGTGTATATAGAAGTTTTGTGTATCAGCTCCCAGGCCAGGCTGGAGCACAACATTGCCACTGAGTAGAACGATGAGAGGGTAGCAGTTCGCAGCACATAAGCTGAGAGCACCCTAGGTTGTTCCTGTACGTTTATGCAGCAGGGCCATTCTTGATTTGGTCTTTTCACGGATCTGGCTCATGTGGGGCTTGAAGGAGAGGCTTCTGTCCTTGATAACCCCTTTAGAGTAGGGTCACAGCACGCTGGGCTATCGCATGACACATCAATGGTGGCATCTGCTGCTTGATTTTTGAGGTGGAAAGCACAAGTGATTTTGGAGGGATTTCTTAGGCGTCTGCATGCAGTAACAAATATATTCCCAATGAAGTTTGATCAGCTGCTGAAGTATTAGCAATGTTTTGGGGGTTTGTGCCCTGCGCATAAAGGACTATGTCACCTGCACAGGAACTTTCGAGATGATGTACACGGCAGGGCACTTAAAGGTATGTTAAATCATTTCCGGTGTGAGGACTAAATTGTTCCAGTGCTAGTGAGGGAGGCTATTGTTCGTAATTATCTTGCAGCTGTATTTACCAGCGAGAGGTGTACCCTCAAAGTACTGTCGCTGAGCTCCACTTTGACTATTTGTGGAGTAAACCAGCATCGGATGATATTGGGTATCTTCAGCAGGCGGCCATGAGGCCCAAACGGTGTCAACGGCAGCAGCAGAGAGGTCAATCATGGCTGTGCCGCTTCTCTGTTGGCGCTGGAAACCATCTTCTCATGGGGGCGGTGAAGACAATGATCTGTTTACAGTAGCTGCTACAGCTATAAGATATTTTTTTATTTAGATCGCGTAAATATAAAAATGTGTCGTTAAACCCGCCACCACCCGACACAGACAACTAGTAAGGGTTGTAATGTAAACAGAACATGCCAATTCGTCACTCGTACAGCACACCAGTGTGTTTGAGAGCCAAGCCACAACATTTACAATCTGAGTACGACATTTCGCCAGTAATTACAACTAGCTTCATCAGGCGACAGCCAGATTTGCTACGGCCAGTTCGAAATCCAGCTTGTTCGGGAGCTAAATATCAACAATAAGGTAAAAGTGCAGCCCTGCAATTGCTTACTGACACCATTGCTGGTTGAAGGGCCTCGATTAGGAGATCTAGAGAGCCCTAGAAGATATTTTGGTCCAGTTCCACACTGGCCAGCAGTATAGAATGAGTAAATGTGGACAACATTCAGAGGTAGTCGAATTTTTTTTTATTTTTACAACTCCATTAGGGGTTCCAATAACAACATACAAGTGTGTATACGAGTGTGTGTGTTTGTGTATCAGTGTGTGCACGGGGGGCGGTGGTGTAGTAATTGGTGCACTTCGCGATGAACCCTGCCACCAGAGTTAATTTCCAGTTCAAGGCCACCAACACCAGTGATGATATCTGAACTGGTCCTGGACCTCCCCTCGGTCGACTTGGCCCGAAATGAGTTCCTGGAGTTGTGTGTAAATGTCCGTGCTGGAGAGAGAGGGCATGGTGTTGGCCACCCACCCCCTTGTGTTCCATGCCAGCCTTCCACAGCACTTTTCCCCAACAGTCCGTATAGCTGCGTGTGTGAGTGTTTGCGTGTGCGTAGGTCTCCGTGTGTGTGAGTGTATGTAGTTTCATCTAACGGCTGGAGGTTTTGGGCATGGAGAAGACGTACACATTGGTTGTTTGTTGCCCGTTTCGTGCTTTGGTGATGTGAACCGTGCATCTGTTCATGGCGGAGTTCTCCTCAATGAAGCAAATGTCCTGTCGGTCTTTCATCTTGCGGTTGAAGGTGTGGTAAGTAACGGGGGTGTTGCGGGGTTGAATCTTTTTGTAGTATTCAAGTTTGTTGGCATATTTGCGAATGTATGCCCATTGGTCCACTTGGGTGTTTTCGTTGTGGCGGGAATAGTGTATCTCCTTGTAGGGTTTCTGGAATCGTTGTCCAGTCGGATCGATGGCCTCGTAGACTTCAGGCTCCGGGTCTGGCTTGTATTCCTGCCGCTGCCAAATCGCCACCCGATTTATTTCAGAAGGTTGCAGGTCAATATCTTCATGAGCAACGTTTTCAATGGTGGCTGGAGATTTCGGAAGTCTTTTCTTCATTTTCCTTCGGACTTTTTTTAGTTTGTTTTTCAACGTATTCATGTTGCGACACACAGTCCTGATCTTCTTGCTGATGGGCGGTGACAGGTCCTTAGAAAAAAACAAAAGCAAAGAAATGTTTTAGGAAAGGTATCATCAGTAGCAATGTTCTATCTCTAGCTGAATGGAAACATCCAACATGCTATCTCCATCTCACAGGATCCCATGATACCACAATACATGAATATATTTACATTTTATAATTATATGCTTGCTGTCACCAGAGGAAGCTCTAGAGCAGGGGTGGGTAACGTCCGGCCCGCAGGCCGTATGAGGCCCGCAAATTCATATGGTCTGGCCCTGCCAAGGCTACCGCAGGTGGGACTCGAAATTCAATAAATCTAGGAGCAAACCTGGAAAAGCAGTTGCGAGTAGCAACATCATCAATACCAGCAAACATCATCACACGCCCCACCAAAGAGAGGCAGACTCATGCCATCACATTAGAGGTGATTTAATTCAATGTTTGACACAATATAACAGGCTAATTTTTAAGTTGATAATTTTGTATGGCCTGCGAATGATGTTATAAATATCCAAATGGCCCTTGGCAGAAAAAAGGTTCCCCACCCCCGGCCTAGAGTGTAAGTGGACTCTTATTCCACACTGACTAGATGTGTTTAAAGAGTTGGGAGGTACCAACACTAAACCCCACCACATACGACCTTCCAGTCGATTGTGGTTTACACATTCATCGTATGAACTTTGCATTTCATCCATAATAGAGGTTTGTTTGGGTTATATCGCGTAAATATATAAATGTGTCATTAAACCCGCCACCACCCCGACACAGCCAATTAGTAAGGTTTGTCACGTAAACAGAAGATGCCAATTCGTTACTAGTACAGCACAACGGTGTGTTGGAGAGCCAAGCCACAACATTTACAATCTGAGTATGACTCTTCGCCAGTAATTACAACTAGTTTCATCAGGTGACAGCCAGATTCGTGGATGGGGGGGATTAATGAATACATATTAAAGACTATGCATTCAATACCCTGTTGATTTGTGCATCATTGTAACTTTTCAATTGCAGCACTTCTTTAACATGTTTAATTTCACTTCTCAGACTATCAACTTTCTTAGCCCGATGTACAGTGAGGGAAAAAAGTATTTGATCCCCTGCTGATTTTGTATGTTTGCCCACTGACAAAGAAATGATCAGTCTATAATTTTAATGGTAGGTTTATTTGAACAGTGAGAGACAGAATAACAACAAAAAAATCCAGAAAAACGCATGTCAAAAATGTTATAAATTGATTTGCATTTTAATGAGGGAAATAAGTATTTGACCCCTCTGCAAAACATGACTTAGTACTTGGTGGCAAAACCCTTGTTGGCAATTACAGAGGTCAGACGTTTCTTGTAGTTGGCCACCAGGTTTGCACACATCTCAGGAGGGATTTTGTCCCACTCCTCTTTGCAGATCTCCAAGTCATTAAGGTTTCGAGGCTGACGTTTGGCAACTCGAACCTTCAGCTCCCTCCACAGATTAAGGTCTGGAGACCGGCTAGGCCACTCCAGGACCTAAATGTGCTTCTTCTTGAGCCACTCCTTTGTTGCCTTGGCCGTGTGTTTTGGGTCATTGTCATGCTGGAATCCCCATCCACGACCCATTTTCAATGCCCTGGCTGAGGGAAGGAGGTTCTCACCCAAGATTTGAAGGTACATGGCCCCGTCCATCGTCCCTTTGATGCGGTGAAGTTGTCCTGTCCCCTTAGCAGAAAAACACCCCCAAAGCTTAATGTTTCCACCTCCATGTTTGACGGTGGGGATGGTGTTCTTGGGGTAATAGGCAGCATTCCTCCTCCTCCAAACACGGCGAGTTGAGTTGATGCCAAAGAGCTCTATTTTGGTCTCATCTGACCACAACACTTTCACCCAGTTGTCCTCTGAATCATTCAGATGTTCATTGGCAAACTTCAAACGGGCATGTATATGTGCTTTCTTGAGCAGGGGGACCTTGCGGGCGCTGCAGGATTTCAGTCCTTCACGGCGTAGTGTGTTACCAATTGTTTTCTTGGTGACTATGGTCCCAGCTGCCTTGACATCATTGACAAGATCCTCCCGTGTAGTTCTGGGCTGATTCCTCACCGTTCTCATAATCATTGCAACTCCATGAGGTGAGATCTTGCATGGAGCCCCAGGCCGAGGAAGATTTACAGTTCTTTTGTGTTTCTTCCATTTGCGAATAATCGCACCAACTGTTGTCACCTTCTCACCAAGCTGCTTGGCAATCGTCTTGTAGTCCATTCCAGCCTTGTGTAGGTCTACAGTCTCATCTCTGACATCCTTGGAGAGCTCTTTGGTCTTGGTCATGGTGGAGAGTTTGGAATCCGATTGATTAATTGCTTCTGTGGACAGGTGTCTTTTATACAGGTAGCAAGCTGAGATTAGGAGCACTCCCTTTAAGAGTGTGCTCCTAATCTCAGCTCGTTACCTGTATAAAAGACACCTGGGAGCCAGAAATCTTTCTGATTGAGAGGGGGTCAAATACTTATTTCCCTCATTAAAATGCAAATAAATTTATAACATTTTTGACATGCGTTTTTCTGGATTTTTGTTGTTGTTATTCTGCCTCTCACTGTTGAAATAAACCTACCATTAAAATTATAGACTGATCATTTCTTTGTCAGTGGGCAAAGGTACAAAATCAGCAGGGGAGCAAATACTTTTTCCCTCACTGTATGAGCGTCTTGATGAGAGCAGATTTCTACGCGGGGTGATGGTGTGACTGCATTCAGATAGGAGTCAATGTGCATTTGTTTTTTTTGGTAAACGCTGTGTGTTATTTTACCATTTCGACCACGTCCGAGCAGAATATTCAGAAATGGTAGAGTTCTACCAGCTTCCACTTCCATGATGAACTGCATTTCATGAGCAGTGTGCTAACCATTACAAAATGGCAGCGGGTCATCATAGCAGGTCATGTCAAACGCCAGTGGATATCCTGCTCAAATGAGCATTAAAGCAGAGATAGCAATTACACATTCCTATAGGATGTACTTGTTTGTTCATAGAGCAACCACTGTTGATTTCCCCACAAAGTGGTACTTATTTCATCAGACCCCGAGGGATTGAGTCATTCACGCTAAGCCTCCGAGCTGGTCTAAAAATCAAAAGCCAGGATTTGTTTTATTCAGACTAATTGCATTGGTGATGATGAGCTGTCCCCCTTACCTTTCGGGATTGCAGCCACAGCCAGACTTGCACGAAAAGCAAGATGCTGTTGACGATGTCATCGGGGTGGATGATCTTGGCATAATCGGATGCGGTCTGAAAACAAGACATTGACATTTCAGAGATTAGTTCATTGAAGGATTGGTCCATTATTTTAATTAACACGTTTTTTCCTGCTAGACCTTGGGAATTATCTGCATGCAGGCACAAGTGTAAGGGTTTGTGCCAAGTCCAGACTTTCGCCATGATTTCGCCACGATTCAAGACCACATCTGGAGTACGTCAAGGATGCATGCTTGCACCGGCGCTGTTTTGTCAGGTAATCGACTGGATCATGTAAACATGACCCATGACCTTGGAGTCAAGATTGGCCGGCACCACTTCACTGACCTCGACTACGCTGATGATGCAGCCTTGTTTGTTGAGAAGCATCACACTTTCACACCAGTCCTCCAATATTTCCACAACAATGCAATAAAAATGGGACTAACTGTTTCATGGCAGAAAACAAAAGTCCAGAAGTTTAACACGTAGGCTTTCGCGACCAATATTATTCATAATAAAGGTTTTTGGGTTAGATCGGGTTATTTATAAATGTGTCGAAACCGTCCACCACCCGACACGGCCAATCAGCAAAATAAAGTGTCACGTTGACAAAAGACAATTAAATTTTGATTTAAAGCTTTCGTGACTGCAGTAATTCATATTCTTAGTTTTTTCGGTAAAGTCACGTTGAAGAGAAACAACAAAATAACAAAATATATATAAAACAATAAAAAATTCTCACGACGTTTCGACCATAACTCAAACGGTCATCATCAGGTGTGTCGGTTTGCATAAATTTATTTTGAAAACGGCATATTTATTTATATATATAAATAACGTTTGCGTCACGCGCAACGATGGCAGTTTGCCAGGACTAGTCCATCTATTTTTTGAAAAGAGGAGGGGGGAGACGAAATTTGTTTTTATGTATGCTGTCTGAAAGGCACTGTAAGCGTGAACAATCAATCAAGAACTGACATGATTTATCAAATCTTTCCAATGATTGCTAAGATAGAATCCATCTTCTCGGTTGAAATTGTCTCTGTGTTTGTATATGTGGATAGCCTCATGAACGAATCTCTCATGGAAGCCAGATGGCTTACAAAGAACCTCCGTCTTGGAAAAGTCAATGGCATGTGAGCCTACTGAATTAGAACAATGATCTGCTACGGCCGAGGTGTTGGTCCTACCGTGTTTAAGGTCTGCTTTATGTTCACGAATGCGGTCCGAGATATGGCGTTTGGTTTCTCCAATGTAACTACTACCACAGAGGCAACTTAGTTTGTAGACACCAGGGTATTGTATGTCCGGAATCACATCTTTTACAGACGGAACCAGATCACGGATTTTATGTAATGTGTTGAAACGGACCTGGATCTTGTGTTTATTCAAGATTTTGGAGATCTTTTTTGTAATCCCAGCAATGTAGGGTAAAGTGATGGTTTTGAAAGGCTCCTCAAGAGGGTTCTTCTTCATGGTTTGAGTGACGCAAACGTTTTTTATATAAATAAATAAATATGCCGTTTTCAAAATAAATTTATGCAAACCGACACACCTGATGATGACCGTTTGAGTTATGGTCGAAACGTCGTGAGAATTTTTTATTGTTTTATATATATTGTTATTTTGTTGTTTCTCTTCAACGTGACTTTACCGAAAAAACTAAGAATATAAAAGACAATTAGTTCACTACTTTAGCCCACCGGTGTGTTGAAGAGTGAATCCACAACATTTACAGTTTGAATATGACGTTTCGCTGGTAATTACATCCAGCATAATCGGGCAATTCGCCAGAATGGTAAAGCCCTCACTTGCTCTCGGTCTTAAATAGAGCAGCAGGGTGACTTCATCATTTAACTCATTTCAGGTGCAGTGAATTGAGGCGGAGGGGGGGGGTATTGTAATTATATAATCGATTGGCAATCAGTCAATGGTTATGATTAGTAATGAGTTGTAGATTGGTAATTAGTTGTAAGGTGTGTTATTGTGATTATATGCTACATTAGTAATCCGTTAATGTGTTTCCCTTATAAGGAATTGTAATATGTATTATTTAATAATACGCTTCCAAGCCGCACTAAGCCTATAGCTATCAGAACGATTAAAGTTATTTCTGTTTCTCTCAATTTCAAAGGATTCTCTAATTAGTCTTTGCCAGTAATAATTAGTTTTACACAATACTTCAACGTTATCAAAATCAATTGAGTGTCCTTGTTGACAAGCATGTTTTGCCACTGCCGACAGCTGTGTTTGAGATAATTTAATATTTCTTTGGTGTTCTTTTAGTCTTATGCTGATGTTACGTCCCGTCTGTCCAATATAGCATCTGCCACATGAATAATTAATCCGAAATACACCTTCTGTTGATAATTTAGGTAATTCGTCTTTTGTGCAAGATACTAGTTTTTAAATTTTGTGTACTTTACCAAATCTTACTGTAATGTTTTGCTTTTGCAAAACACGGGCTAATTTGTCAGTTACTCCTGAGATATATGGAATTTTAATTGTTTTAAGAATCTGATCGCTTTCAGCAGTGTTGCTTTGCGATCGTGTTTTGGCATTCAGTGCTCTGTTAATTTGAGTATTATTGTAGCCATTCTGTCGTAATGCTTCTTTAACGTGTTTGATCTCGATTTAAAGCTTTCGTGACTGCAGTAATTTATGCAAACCAACACACCTGAAGACGACCTTTTGTGTTATGGTCGAAACGTCGTGAGAATTTTTATTGTTTTATATGTATTTTATTATTTTGTTGTTTCCCTTCAACGTGACTTTACCGAAAGAACTAAGAATATGAATTACTGCAGTCACGAAAGCTTTAAATCAAAAGTTTACAAAATATTGAGGGAACACAGTTCTTTTGCAATTAAGGTCATGGGTAAAATGCAGATCAATAGACGTCTAGCTACACATGTGCAGCCCTCTTGTAAATCCACTGTTGGATGATAGCTACACCACACTGGAGGTTACCTGACCATACTTCATCATGCTGTTGGAGCATAGCATCACAGTAAACAATAGATGCCCTCTGCTGACCACCACATAGCCCCGGACTTGCCTACGACTATATACGTGACTTTACCGAAAGAACCAAGAATATATTTGCCTATGACAATCCGGTATACGTGGTGGTCAATCACCTCAGCACTATCCAGGCTCAACCCTATTTAGCTTCCAAGTTCTGATGAAATCTGGTTCATTCTGGGAAATGTATGACCTTTACTTAAAATACAATCTCACATCACTTGATGCAAGACGAAATCTACATTGGGCTCTGCCATCCATAAAATCTCTTATTGTTAAATCTGTGCTATACTTAATATATTAACCCCATTATTAAACCCAAGAAACATAAGACGCCCATCGAATTTACTTTTAAATCTCCAAAGAACAAGAAAAGGAATAGGTGACAAAGCATTTGCCATTGCAGCTCCAACGTTTCGGAGCAACCTTGTTTCCACCATTAATATCGTAAATTTTCCTTCAAATAATATTATCAAGCAGAAGCTTAGTTCTGGATACCACTGCATTTCTAAATGTGATTCGTAACTTTCATCCTTCCCATGTATTGTTTGTGACATTTTCACGTACAATTTTATTGAGGGACTTTGTGTTGTCTGGGACTGTTTTTGCTGTCGTTTTGCTGCCTTGCCCAAGCTTGGAAATTGGGCAAGGGCATCCTTATTTTTGCGAGAATTCGTTATAATGAGCAATTTTAATTTGAACCCAGTTTGTTCGCAAAACGAGCAATTGTTTGTGAAACGAGCGGAGACCGATTGATGAAATGCGTGCTGTGGCGCCAGGGCCGCAGTTTGTTGTTTGCATCGCGCGCTTTCAGATGCGCTTCTGCGGCCATCTGGAACGTTGGTGAAGGGAGGGTAGCGCTAATTATTTGCAGATGCTGAGGACAGGCACCTGCATTCACTGTAGTTCTTCATGTGTGGTAAATGTGACATTTGATTTTATATTGTTCAAGAGTGGGAAATGTTGGGGCTGAAAAGTAACGTCTTTTAACATGGAAGTCAATGGCGAAACTGTGATCGTTTAACGAATTTTTACTTAACGAGCAATTTCCGTGGAAAGTTTCTCGCTTTTAAGCGAGACACGCCTGTACTTGATCTATTTTAGTTTTATTTTTAGTGATTTGCTTAATTTTCCTATACGTTGTCATCCTATCGTTTTTTTTGTATTGTAAATTTCTGACCCATCCCGACAGGACCTCTGTAAAAAAAAGTTTCATAGCTCATCGGATTTTTTTCCAGGATATAAATCCTGATTCTGATTTGGTCAAAGGCTATGAACCCACCCTTCACAGTGCCACCACAAGGCAATTCCACGTTACTAGTTTTACTACCCGGCTTCGCCCGGGACTTGGATTCTTGTCTTGGACGAATACACGGCCTACGCGGAGGGTGGGGGGGATGCGTGACGTCGGCAGGCACACTGCGTGACGCTACGGCATACTTTTTGCATTGTGAAAGTCTGGAAGCTGCCCATATGCCAAATTTCAAGTTTGTTGCATGTCGGGAAGTATGCTAAACATTTCGAACAGACACGCATTCACAAATTTCCCTTTTATATGTAAGTATATTCTACAAAATTAAAGTCCTTACGTCCGTGTGGAATCCAGTGTCGTCAAGCCCTTGCTCCGGCTTAGTGCACGGCGTTCCTTGAGCCAAGAACTCCACCTTGACCCGTGTGCCCTCATGGTCATCTTTGGTGCCGTCCATCGGTGTTTGCTTGACGGGGACTTGGCCAAATTCAGGAGCGCTTGTGGAGTTCTCCTCAGGGTTGAAGGTTGTTTTTTTCTCCCAAGCACTCGGTGGAGTAATGCGAACATGTTGCCATATTATCGCCGACGTCACCATCAAGGTAATGAGCTTAGACATTTTCGAGGAGTGAGCTGGAAAAGCCGCCTCTCCAGATCGCCAGCGATGTGCGCTTCACTCCCGAGACGTCCCTCACGAATGCCGCGAAGAGCGGCCACGTGACCAAATCGCTATGGCTACAATATGGATGTGACGTCACCGGAAGACCGCGCTTATTTGGGCATTTTCGATTTAAAGTTTATTTCGCACAGGTAAATATTCGCGATTCTTTTTTGCATCGTCGTGCTTCGTTGATATTCGAGGGGTCGCATTTTAAACGGCTTGACACGAAATACTGTACGTGACTGTAGCGTGCCCAGACCAAGGATCTGTACCATCCTCGCACAACCCAGTTTAGTTAAACCCAGGGGTTGGGTCGTTGGCAACCCAGCCTGAATGTTTTAAACTCTCACAAGTGCTCAGGTTTCCTCCTACGTCTAACCACTCGTCGATTGCCCAGTAACACCTTCATATATCGAGGACCACACGAGCTGTGTCATTTATGGACGGCCCCTTAGTGCTTGATACCTGCGTGTGCCGAGGGTAGAAATACTCGCCCGATCTTCGGGTTACAGGATGAGGATGACTTCACGAGGAAAGTTCGAAAGAGACAGTGATGTCGTCGGGGATGTCAAGACAAGATTGAAACGAGAGTAAATTCCACGTTTGCAGTACTGGTATGGATTTCTTTTTATTGAACAGACATTTGCTGAGGAAGATGCATGCATTTAAAAAAAAAGTTATTTTCACCTCAAGAAACCTCCCAGGATATCTCAATTTTGCTGAATTGAATATTGTCTGGGGTGGTGCTAAAAGTAAAATGAAATGTTCCTGGTAAAGTGTAAAAAAACGCGAATGAGTTTTTCTTTTGACGTTCAACCCTTCGCAAATTGAAGTGCTGCAATAAAACAGCACTTAGCGAATACCAGCAAATAATTAGTAGCTATTTACATGTTTGGCCGTTTTAACCTTTCTAGCTACGCATCCTAAACTTGCAAAAAATAACTTGTTGTGAAAACACAATTGATGTTTTAATCAAATCGCAATCATAAATATCACCATACTAAATTGTTGAATATTTTATTCGAAAGCTCATTGCATGTTGTTTAATTTATGTACATATGGCCTCACGTGGTATACTGTATATATGTACCGTTCATTGTGCATTCAACAGTTCCACTATAATGGTGTAATGGAGATGCCTGATATGAAACGACCATGAAGTGGCAAAATAGCAAAATACTGTCATTTAGCTATTCCCCTTCTCTTGCTATTCCTCCTCTGTTGAACGAGCTCCATTTACATTGGTTTACTATATGGTCCATAGTTTTGGTTACATGCCCACAATCGCAATGTGGCATGTGTCTTTACTATTCCATTCATGATGAAGATGTGTGCGTCAAAATAACTTGTTGTGAAAACACAATTGATGTTTTAATCAAATCGCAATCACAAATATCACCATACTAAATTGTTTAATATTTTATTCGAAAGCTCATTGCATGTTTCATTTATGTACATATGGCCTCACGTGGTATACTGTATATATGTACCGTTCATTGTGCATTGAACAGTTCCACTATATTGGTGTAATGGAGATGCCTGATATGAAACGACCATGAAGTGGCAAAATAGCAAAATACTGTAATTTAGCTATTCCCCTTCTCTTGCTATTCCTCCTCTGTTGAACGAGCTCCATTTACATTGGTTTACTATATGGTCCATAGTTTTGGTTACATGCCCACAATCGCAATGTGGCATGTGTCTTTACTATTCCATTCATGATGAAGATGTGTGCGTCAACCTAATGATGTTCTTGTACGGTTGATGGTTCCACCGTGTCTTCGAGGAATGTCAAAGCTAGGGGGTTTGATATTTGGGTCTAGGATAAGGTGTTTATTATGGATGCTAGCGTTATTTCCGAGCTGGATGCTATTCTAGGATGGTGCCAACCAGAGCTGAACGTTGAGCTCTTGGTTGGTGAAGGGTTGGTGCTTGTCGCTGGCAAGAACACGTGTGACACCTCTGAGGATATTTGGAGGCAAAATGTTCTCCAGAACAGGGAGCCAGAGGGTTGGTGTCTGTTTTAGTGTTCCAGTTATGATGCACATTACATTGTTTGTGTATATAGCAGTTTTGTGTATCAGCTCCCAGGCCAGGCTGGAGCACAACATATTGCCACTGAGTAGAACGATGAGAGGGTAGCAGTTCGCAGCACATAAGCTGAGAGCACCCTAGGTTGTTCCTGTACGTTTATGCAGCAGGGCCATTCTTGATTTGGTCTTTTCACGGATCTGGCTCATGTGGGGCTTGAAGGAGAGGCTTCTGTCCTTGATAACCCCTTTAGAGTAGGGTCACAGCACGCTGGGCTATCACATGACACATCAATGGTGGCATCTGCTGCTTGATTTTTGAGGTGGAAAGCACAAGTGATTTTGGAGGGATTTCTTAGGCGTCTGCATGCAGTAACAAATATATTCCCAATGAAGTTTGATCAGCTGCTGAAGTATTAGCAATGTTTTGGGGGTTTGTGCCCTGCGCATAAAGGACTATGTCACCTGCACAGGAACTTTCGAGATGATGTACATGGCAGGGCACTTAAAGGTATGTTAAATCATTTCCGGTGTGAGGACGAACTTGTTCCAGTGCTAGTGAGGGAGGCTATTGTTCGTAATTATCTTGCAGCTGTATTTACCAGCGAGAGGTGTACCCTCAAAGTACTGTCGCTGAGCTCCACGTCGACTATTTGTGGAGTAAACCAGCATCGGATGATATTGGGTATCTTCAGCAGGCGGCCATGAGGCCCAAACGGTGTCAACGGCAGCAGCAGAGAGGTCAATCATGGCTGTGCCGGTTCTCTGTTGGTGCTGGAAATCATCTTCTAATGGGGTGCGGTGAAGACAATGATGTATTTACAGGAGCTGCTACGGCCAGTTTGAAATCCAGTTTGTTCGGGAGCTAAATTGCTTATTGACACCATTTCTGGTGTAATGGCCTCGATTTGAAGGAGCTCGAGGGAGCCCTAGAACGTATTTTGGTCTAATCCCACACTGGCCAGCAGTATAGAACGAGCAAACCGTGGAGAACATTCAGAGGTAGTTGTAATGTTTCTTTTTACTTAATTAGTGGTTTCAATAACAGCATTCAAGTACATACAAGTGTGTATATGAGTGTGTGTGTTTGTGTATCAGTGTGTGTGTGTGCACGGGTGGGTGGGGGGGCATTGGTGTAGTAGTTGATGCACTGCACGATGAACCCTGCCACCAGAGTTCATTTCCAGTTCAAGGCCACCAACACCAGTGATGATATCTGAACTGGTCCTGGACTTCCCCTCGGTGGACTTGGCCTCAAATGAGTTCCTGGTGTTGTGCGTAAATGTTAGTGCAGGAGAGAGAGGGCATGGTGTTGGCCACCCACCCCCTTGTGTTCCATGCCAGCCTTCCACAGCACTTTTCCCCAATAGTCCATATAGCTGCGTGTGTGAGTGTTTGCGTGTGCGTAGGTCTCCGTGTGTGTGAGTGTATTTAGTTTAATCCCAAAGCTGGATGTTTTGGGCATGAAGAAGCCGTAAACTTTGGTTGTTTCTTGTCCATTTGAGGAAGGTTGCAGGTCAATGTCTTCATGAGCAACGTTTACAATGGTGACCAAAGATTTCGGAATTCTTTTCTTCATTTTACTTTGGGCTTTTTCGAGTTCATATTGAAATGTATTCACGTTGCGACACACAGTCCTGATCTTTTTGCAGGTGGGCGGTGACAGGTCCTTTGAAAAAAAAAACAAAAGCAAGATTTTTTTTTTTAGGAAAAGTAGCTGTGTTCTATCTACAGCTGGATGAAAACTCCAACATGCTGTCTCCATCCCACAGGATTCCATGCTACCACAATCCATGAATACAATTACATTTCATGATCTATGCTTGCTGCCACTAGATAAAGCTCTAGAGGATAATTTGTCTATTCTGACTAGATGTATTGAAAGAGTTTGGAGGTACCAACACTTTACCCCACCACAAGTAAACTTTGCTTACTTGAAAAATGGGCAAACCACAGATTAGTTCATTGAAGGATTGCTCCATTATTTTAATAAATATTTTTTTTTATCCTGCTGGACCTTGTGAATGATCTGCATGCAGGCACAAGTGTAAGGGTTCGTGTCGAGTCTGGACTTTCCCCACGATTCAAGACCACATCTTAAGTACGTCAATGATGCATGCTTGCACCCATACTCTTCTGTCAGACGATCGACCGGATCTTGAAAACATGACCCTTGACCTTGGAGGCAAGATTGGCTGGCACCACTTCACTGACATGGACTACGTTGCTGATCCAGCCTTGTTTTTTGAGACGCATGAAACTTTCACAACAGTTCTCCAATATTTTCACTTCAATGTAAGACAAATGGGACTAACTGTTTCATGGCAGAAAACAAAAGTCCAGAAGTTTAACACGTAGGCTTTCGCGACCAATATTATTCATAATAAAGGTTTTTGGGTTAGATCGGGTTATTTATAAATGTGTCGAAACCCTCCACCACCCGACACGGCCAATCAGCAAAATAAAGTGTCACGTTGACAAAAGACAATTAGTTCACTACTTTAGCCCACCGGTGTGTTGAAGAGTGAATCCACAACATTTACAGTTTGAATACGACGTTTCGCTGGTAATTACATCCAGCATAATCGGGCAATTCGCCAGAATGGTAAAGCCCTCACTTGCTCTCGGTCTTAAATAGAGCAGCAGGGTGACTTCATCATTTAACTCATTTCAGGTGCAGTGAATTGAGGCGGAGGGGGGGGAGTATTGTAATTATATAATCGATTGGCAATCAGTCAATGGTTATGATTAGTAATGAGTTGTAGATTGGTAATTAGTTGTAAGGTGTGTTATTGTGATTATATGCTACATTAGTAATCCGTTAATGTGTTTCCCTTATAAGGAATTGTAATATGTATGATTTAATAATACGCTTCCAAGCCGCACTAAGCCTATAGCTATCAGAACGATTAAAGTTATTTCTGTTTCTCTCAATTTCAAAGGATTCTCTAATTAGTCTTTGCCAGTAATAATTAGTTTTACACAACACTTCAACGTTATCAAAATCAATTGAATGTCCTTGTTGACAAGCATGTTTTGCCACTGCCGACAGCTGTGTTTGAGATAATTTAATATTTCTTTGGTGTTCTTTTAGTCTTATGCTGATGTTACGTCCCGTCTGTCCAATATAGCATCTGCCACATAAATAATTAATCCGAAATACACCTTCTGTTGATAATTTAGGTAATTCGTCTTTCGTGCAAGATACTAGTTTTTGAATTTTGTGTACTTTACCAAATCTTACTGTAATGTTTTGCTTTTGAAAAACACGGGCTAATTTGTCAGTTACTCCTGAGATATATGGAATTTTAATTGTTTTAAGAATCTGATCGCTTTCAGCAGTGTTGCTTTGCGATCGTGATTTGTCATTCAGTGCTCTGTTAATTTGAGTATTATTGTAGCCATTCTGTCGTAATGCTTCTTTAACGTGTTTGATCTCGATTTAAAGCTTTTGTGACTGCAGTAATTCATATTCTTAGTTATTTCGGTAAAGTCACGTTGAAGGGAAACAACAAAATAATAAAATATATATAAAACAATAAAAATTCTCACGACGTTTCGACCATAACACAAACGGTCGTCTTCAGGTGTGTTGGTTTGCATGAATTTATTTTTAAACAGTGTATTTATTTATTTACTTATAAAAAAACGTTAGCGCCACGCGCAGCGATTTGGCAGTTTATTTAGGACTAGTCCATCTATATTCTGAAAAGAGGAGGGGGGAGACGAATTTTTTTTTTAATGTATGCTGTCTGAAAGCCACTGTAAGCGTGAACAATCAATTAAGACCTGAAATGGTTTATCAAATCTTTCCAATGATTGCTAAGATAGAATCCATCTTCTCGGTTAAAATTGTCTCTGTGCTTGTATATGTGGATAGCCTCATGAACGAATCTCTCATGGTAGCCAGATGGCTTACAAAGAACCTCTGTCTTGGAAAAGTCAATAGCATGTGAGCCTACTGAATTATAACAATAATCTGCCACGGCCGAGGTGTTGGTCCTACCGTGTTTAAGGTCTGCTTTGTGTTCACGAATGCGGTCCGAGACATGGCGTTTGGTTTCTCCAATGTAACTACTACCACAGAGGCAACTTAGTTTGTAGACACCAGGGTATTGTATGTCCGGAATCACATCTTTTACAGACGGAACCAGATCACGGATTTTATGTAATGTGTTGAAACGGACCTGGATCTTGTGTTTATTCAAGATTTTGGAGATCTTTTTTTATAAATAAATACACCGTTTAAATTAAATTTATGCAAACCAACACACCTGAAGACGACCGTTTGTGTTATGGTCGAAACGTCGTGAGAATTTTATTGTTTTATATATATTTTATTATTTTGTTGTTTCCCTTCAACGTTACTTTACCGAAAGAACTAAGAATATGAATTACTGCAGTCACGAAAGCTTTAAATCAAAAGTTTACAAGATATTGAGGGAACACAGTTCTTTTGCAATTAAGGTCATGGGTAAAATGCAGATCAATAGACGTCTAGCTACACATGTGCAGCCCTTTTGTAAATCCACTGTTGGATGATAGCTACACCACACTGGAGGTTACCTGACCATACTTCATCATGCTGTTGGAGCATAGCATCACAGTAAACAATAGATGCCCTCTGCTGACCACCACATAGCCCCGGACTTGCCTACGACTATATACGTGACTTTACCGAAAGAACCAAGAATATATTTGCCTATGACAATCCGGTATACGTGGTGGTCAATCACCTCAGCACTATCCAGGCTCAACCCTATTTAGCTTCCAAGTTCTGATGAAATCTGGTTCATTCTGGGAAATGTATGACCTTTACTTAAAATACAATCTCACATCACTTGATGCAAGACGAAATCTACATTGGGCTCTGCCATCCATAAAATCTCTTATTGTTAAATCTGTGCTATACTTAATATATTAACCCCATTCTTAAACCCAAGAAACATAAGACGCCCATCGAATTTACTTTTAAATCTCCCAAGAACAAGAAAAGGAATAGGTGACAAAGCATTTGCCATTGCAGCACCAACGTTTCGGAGCAACCTTGTTTCCACCATTAATATCGTAAATTTTCCTTCAACTAATATTATCAAGCAGAAGCTTAGTTCTGGATACCACTGCATTTCTAAATGTGATTCGTAACTTTCATCCTTCCCATGTATTCTTTGTGACATTTTCACGTACAATTTTATTGAGGGACTTTGTGTTGTCTGGGACTGTTTTTGCTGTCGTTTTGCTGCCTTGCCCAAGCTTGGAAATTGGGCAAGGGCATCCTTATTTTTGCGAGAATTCGTTATAATGAGCAATTTTAATTTCAACCCAGTTTGTTCGCAAAACGAGCAATTGTTTGTGAAACGAGCGGAAACCGATTGATGAAATGCGTGCTGTGGCGCCAGGGCCGCAGTTTGTGGTTTGCATCGCGCGCTTTCAGATGCGCTTCTGCGGCCATCTGGAACGTTGGTGAAGGGAGGGTGGCGCTAATTATTTGCAGATGCTGAGGACAGGCACCTGCATTCACTGTAGTTCTTCATGTGTGGTAAATGTGACATTTGATTTTATATTGTTCAAGAGTGGGAAATGTTGGGGCTGAAAAGTAACGTCATTTAACATGGAAGTCAATGGCGAAACTGTGATCGTTTAACGAATTTTTACTTAACGAGCAATTTCCGTGGAAAGTTTCTCGCTTTTAAGCGAGACACGCCTGTACTCGATCTATTTTAGTTTTACTTTTAGTGATTTGCTTAATTTTCCTATACGTTGTCATCCTATCGTTTTTTTTGTATTGTAAATTTCTGACCCATCCCGACTGGACCTCTGTAAAAAAAAGTTTCATAGCTCATCGGATTTTTTTCCAGGATATAAATCCTGATTCTGATTTGGTCAAAGGCTATCAACCCACCCTTCACAGTGCCACCACAAGGCAATTACACGTTACTAGTTTTACTACCCGGCTTCGCCCGGGACTTGGATTCTTGTCTTGGACGAATACACGGCCTACGCGGAGGGTGGGGGGGATGCGTGACGTCGGCAGGCACACTGCGTGACGCTACGGCATACTTTTTGCATTGTGAAAGTCTGGAAGCTGCCCATATGCCAAATTTCAAGTTTGTTGCATGTCGGGAAGTATGCTAAACATTTCGAACAGACACGCATTCACAAATTTCCCTTTTATATATAAGTATATTCTACAAAATTAAAGTCCTTACGTCCGTGTGGAATCCAGTGTCGTCAAGCCCTTGCTCCGGCTTAGCAGTGCACGGCGTTCCTTGAGCCAAGAACTCCACCTTGACCCGTGTGCCCTCATGGTCATCTTTGGTGCCGTCCATCGGTGTTTGCTTGACGGGGACTTGGCCAAATTCAGGAGCGCTTGTGGAGTTCTCCTCAGGGTTGAAGGTTGTTTTTTTCTCCCAAGCACTCGGTGGAGTAATGCGAACATGTTGCCATATTATCGCCGACGTCACCATCAAGGTAATGAGCTTAGACATTTTCGAGGAGTGAGCTGGAAAAGCCGCCTCTCCAGATCGCCAGCGATGTGCGCTTCACTCCCGAGACGTCCCTCACGAATGCCGCGAAGAGCGGCCACGTGACCAAATCACTATGGCTACAATATGGATGTGACGTCACCGGAAGAGCGCGCTTATTTGGGCATTTTCGATTTAAAGTTTATTTCGCACAGGTAAATATTCGCGATTCTTTTTTGCATCGTCGTGCTTGGTTGATATTCGAGGGGTCGCATTTTAAACGGCTTGACACGAAATACTGTACGTGACTGTAGCGTGCCCAGACCAAGGATCTGTACCATCCTCGCACAACCCAGTTTAGTTAAACCCAGGGGTTGGGTCGTTGGCAACCCAGCCTGAATGTTTTAAACTCTCACAAGTGCTCAGGTTTCCTCCTACGTCTAACCACTCGTCGATTGCCCAGTAACACCTTCATATATCGAGGACCACACGAGCTGTGTCATTTATGGACGGCCCCTTAGTGCTTGATACCTGCGTGTGCCGAGGGTAGAAATACTCGCCCGATCTTCGGGTTACAGGATGAGGATGACTTCACGAGGAAAGTTCGAAAGAGACAGTGATGTCGTCGGGGATGTCAAGACAAGATTGAAACGAGAGTAAATTCCACGTTTGCAGTACTGGTATGGTATGGATTTCTTTTTATTGAACAGACATTTGCTGAGGAAGATGCATTTATTAAAAAAAAAGTTATTTTCACCTCAAGAAACCTCCCAGGATATCTCAATTTTGCTGAATTGAATATTGTCTGGGGTGGTGCTAAAAGTAAAATGAAATGTTCCTGGTAAAGTGTAAAAAAAACGCGAATGAGTTTTTCTTTTCACGTTCAACCCTTCGCAAATTGAAGTGCTGCAATAAAACAGCACTTAGCGAATACCAGCAAATAATTAGTAGCTATTTACATGTTTGGCCGTTTTAACCTTTCTAGCTACGCATCCTAAACTTGCAAAAATAACTTGTTGTGAAAACACAATTGATGTTTTAATCAAATCGCAATCACAAATATCACCATACTAAATTGTTGAATATTTTATTCGAAAGCTCATTGCATGTTTCATTTATGTACATATGGCCTCACGTGGTATACTGTATATATGTACCGTTCATTGTGCATTGAACAGTTCCACTATATTGGTGTAATGGAGATGCCTGATATGAAACGACCATGAAGTGGCAAAATAGCAAAATACTGTAATTTAGCTATTCCCCTTCTCTTGCTAGTCCTCCTCTGTTGAACGAGCTCCATTTACATTGGTTTACTATATGGTCCATAGTTTTGGTTACATGCCCACAATCGCAATGTGGCATGTGTCTTTACTATTCCATTCATGATGAAGATGTGTGCGTCAACCTAATGATGTTCTTGTACGGTTGATGGTTCCACCGTGTCTTCGAGGAATGTCAAAGCTAGGGGGTTTGATATTTGGGTCTAGGATAAGGTGTTTATTATGGATGCTAGCGTTATTTCCGAGCTGGATGCTATTCTAGGATGGTGCCAACCAGAGCTGAACGTTGAGCTCTTGGTTGGTGAAGGGTTGGTGCTTGTCGCTGGCAAGAACACATGTGACACCTCTGAGGATATTTGGAGGCAAAATGTTCTCCAGAACAGGGAGCCAGAGGGTTGGTGTCTGTTTTAGTGTTCCAGTTATGATGCACATTACATTGTTTGTGTATATAGCAGTTTTGTGTATCAGCTCCCAGGCCAGGCTGGAGCATAACATATTGCCACTGAGTAGAACGATGAGAGGGTAGCAGTTCGCAGCACATAAGCTGAGAGCACCCTAGGTTGTTCCTGTACGTTTATGCAGCAGGGCCATTCTTGATTTGGTCTTTTCACGGATCTGGCTCATGTGGGGCTTGAAGGAGAGGCTTCTGTCCTTGATAACCCCTTTAGAGTAGGGTCACAGCACGCTGGGCTATCACATGACACATCAATGGTGGCATCTGCTGCTTGATTTTTGAGGTGGAAAGCACAAGTGATTTTGGAGGGATTTCTTAGGCGTCTGCATGCAGTAACAAATATATTCCCAATGAAGTTTGATCAGCTGCTGAAGTATTAGCAATGTTTTGGGGGTTTGTGCCCTGCGCATAAAGGACTATGTCACCTGCACAGGAATTTTCGAGATGATGTACATGGCAGGGCACTTAAAGGTATGTTAAATCATTTCCGGTGTGAGGACTAACTTGTTCCAGTGCTAGTGAGGGAGGCTATTGTTCGTAATTATCTTGCAGCTGTATTTACCAGCGAGAGGTGTACCCTCAAAGTACTGTCGCTGAGCTCCACGTCGACTATTTGTGGAGTAAACCAGCATCGGATGATATTGGGTATCTTCAGCAGGCGGCCATGAGGCCCAAACGGTGTCAACGGCAGCAGCAGAGAGGTCAATCATGGCTGTGCCGGTTCTTTGTTGGTGCTGGAAATCATCTTCTAATGGGGTGCGGTGAAGACAATGATGTATTTACAGGAGCTGCTACGGCCAGTTTGAAATCCAGTTTGTTCGGGAGCTAAATTGCTTATTGACACCATTTCTGGTGGAATGGCCTCGATTTGAAGGAGCTCGAGGGAGCCCTAGAATGTATTTTGGTCTAATCCCACACTGGCCAGCAGTATAGAACGAGCAAACCGTGGAGAACATTCAGAGGTAGTTGAAATGTTTCTTTTTACTTAATTAGTGGTTTCAATAACAGCATTCAAGGACATACAAGTGTGTATATGAGTGTGTGTGTTTGTGTATCAGTGTGTGTGTGTGCACGTCAGTCGACCCGTGGCACCTGGGTCTGCCCCGTGACCTCCTGCCAGCGGGCGTTCGACACTTCACGTGGCCTCAGGGTGCACATAGCCTGGTACAAGCGTCGTGGTGACGTCACCACCACTTAGTGGCGAATGGCGGTTGTTGTTGTGTGTGCACGGGTGGGTGGGGGGGCATTGGTGTAGTAGTTGATGCACTGCACGATGAACCCTGCCACCAGAGTTCATTTCCAGTTCAAGGCCACCAACACCAGTGATGATATCTGAACTGGTCCTGGACTTCCCCTCGGTGGACTTGGCCTCAAATGAGTTCCTGGTGTTGTGCGTAAATGTTAGTGCAGGAGAGAGAGGGCATGGTGTTGGCCACCCACCCCCTTGTGTTCCATGCCAGCCTTCCACAGCACTTTTCCCCAATAGTCCATATAGCTGCGTGTGTGAGTGTTTGCGTGTGCGTAGGTCTCCGTGTGTGTGAGTGTATATAGTTTAATCCCAAAGCTGGATGTTTTGGGCATGAAGAAGCCGTAAACTTTGGTTGTTTCTTGTCCATTTGAGGAAGGTTGCAGGTCAATGTCTTCATGAGCAACGTTTACAATGGTGACCAAAGATTTCGGAATTCTTTTCTTCATTTTACTTTGGGCTTTTTCGAGTTCATATTGAAATGTATTCACGTTGCGACACACAGTCCTGATCTTTTTGCAGGTGGGCGGTGACAGGTCCTTTGAAAAAAAAACAAAAGCAAGATTATTTTTTTTTAGGAAAAGTAGCTGTGTTCTATCTACAGCTGGATGAAAACTCCAACATGCTGTCTCCATCCCACAGGATTCCATGCTACCACAATCCATGAATACAATTACATTTCATGATCTATGCTTGCTGCCACTAGATAAAGCTCTAGAGGATAATTTGTCTATTCTAACTAGATGTATTGAAAGAGTTTGGAGGTACCAACACTTTACCCCACCACAAGTAAACTTTGCTTACTTGAAAAATGGGCAAACCACAGATTAGTTCATTGAAGGATTGCTCCGTTATTTTAATAAATATATTTTTTTATCCTGCTGGACCTTGTGAATGATCTGCATGCAGGCACAAGTGTAAGGGTTCGTGTCGAGTCTGGACTTTCCCCACGATTCAAGACCACATCTTAAGTACGTCAATGATGCATGCTTGCACCCATACTCTTCTGTCAGACGATCGACCGGATCTTGAAAACATAACCCTTGACCTTGGAGGCAAGATTGGCTGGCACCACTTCACTGACATGGACTACGTTGCTGATCCAGCCTTGTTTTTTGAGACGCATGAAACTTTCACAACAGTTCTCCAATATTTTCACAACAATGTAAGACAAATGGGACTAACTGTTTCATGGCAGAAAACAAAAGTCCAGAAGTTTAACACGTAGGCTTTCGCGACCAATATTATTCATAATAAAGGTTTTTGGGTTAGATCGGGTTATTTATAAATGTGTCGAAACCCTCCACCACCCGACACGGCCAATCAGCAAAATAAAGTGTCACGTTGACAAAAGACAATTAGTTCACTACTTTAGCCCACCGGTGTGTTGAAGAGTGAATCCACAACATTTACAGTTTGAATACGACGTTTCGCTGGTAATTACATCCAGCATAATCGGGCAATTCGCCAGAATGGTAAAGCCCTCACTTGCTCTCGGTCTTAAATAGAGCAGCAGGGTGACTTCATCATTTAACTCATTTCAGGTGCAGTGAATTGAGGCGGAGGGGGGGGGTATTGTAATTATATAATCGATTGGCAATCAGTCAATGGTTATGATTAGTAATGAGTTGTAGATTGGTAATTAGTTGTAAGGTGTGTTATTGTGATTATATGCTACATTAGTAATCCGTTAATGTGTTTCCCTTATAAGGAATTGTAATATGTATGATTTAATAATACGCTTCCAAGCCGCACTAAGCCTATAGCTATCAGAACGATTAAAGTTATTTCTGTTTCTCTCAATTTCAAAGGATTCTCTAATTAGTCTTTGCCAGTAATAATTAGTTTTACACAACACTTCAACGTTATCAAAATCAATTGAATGTCCTTGTTGACAAGCATGTTTTGCCACTGCCGACAGCTGTGTTTGAGATAATTTAATATTTCTTTGGTGTTCTTTTAGTCTTATGCTGATGTTACGTCCCGTCTGTCCAATATAGCATCTGCCACATAAATAATTAATCCGAAATACACCTTCTGTTGATAATTTAGGTAATTCGTCTTTCGTGCAAGATACTAGTTTTTGAATTTTGTGTACTTTACCAAATCTTACTGTAATGTTTTGCTTTTGCAAAACACGGGCTAATTTGTCAGTTACTCCTGAGATATATGGAATTTTAATTGTTTTAAGAATCTGATCGCTTTCAGCAGTGTTGCTTTGCGATCGTGATTTGTCATTCAGTGCTCTGTTAATTTGAGTATTATTGTAGCCATTCTGTCGTAATGCTTCTTTAACGTGTTTGATCTCGATTTAAAGCTTTTGTGACTGCAGTAATTCATATTCTTAGTTCTTTCGGTAAAGTCACGTTGAAGGGAAACAACAAAATAATAAAATATATATAAAACAATAAAAATTCTCACGACGTTTCGACCATAACACAAACGGTCGTCTTCAGGTGTGTTGGTTTGCATGAATTTATTTTTAAACAGTGTATTTATTTATTTATAAAAAAAAACGTTAGCGCCACGCGCAGCGATTTGGCAGTTTATTTAGGACTAGTCCATCTATATTCTGAAAAGAGGAGGGGGGAGACGAATTTTTTTTTTAATGTATGCTGTCTGAAAGCCACTGTAAGCGTGAACAATCAATTAAGACCTGAAATGGTTTATCAAATCTTTCCAATGATTGCTAAGATAGAATCCATCTTCTCGGTTAAAATTGTCTCTGTGCTTGTATATGTGGATAGCCTCATGAACGAATCTCTCATGGTAGCCAGATGGCTTACAAAGAACCTCTGTCTTGGAAAAGTCAATAGCATGTGAGCCTACTGAATTATAACAATAATCTCCCACGGCCGAGGTGTTGGTCCTACCGTGTTTAAGGTCTGCTTTGTGTTCACGAATGCGGTCCGAGACATGGCGTTTGGTTTCTCCAATGTAACTACTACCACAGAGGCAACTTAGTTTGTAGACACCAGGGTATTGTATGTCCGGAATCACATCTTTTACAGACGGAACCAGATCACGGATTTTATGTAATGTGTTGAAACGGACCTGGATCTTGTGTTTATTCAAGATTTTGGAGATCTTTTTTTATAAATAAATAAATACACCGTTTAAATTAAATTTATGCAAACCAACACACCTGAAGACGACCGTTTGTGTTATGGTCGAAACGTCGTGAGAATTTTTATTGTTTTATATATATTTTATTATTTTGTTGTTTCCCTTCAACGTGACTTTACCGAAAGAACTAAGAATATGAATTACTGCAGTCACGAAAGCTTTAAATCAAAAGTTTACAAGATATTGAGGGAACACAGTTCTTTTGCAATTAAGGTCATGGGTAAAATGCAGATCAATAGACGTCTAGCTACACATGTGCAGCCCTTTTGTAAATGCACTGTTGGATGATAGCTACACCACACTGGAGGTTACCTGACCATACTTCATCATGCTGTTGGAGCATAGCATCACAGTAAACAATAGATGCCCTCTGCTGACCACCACATAGCCCCGGACTTGCCTACGATTATATACGTGACTTTACCAAAAGAACCAAGAATATATTTGCCTATGACAATCCGGTATACGTGGTGGTCAATCACCTCAGCACTATCCAGGCTCAACCCTATTTAGCTTCCAAGTTCTGATGAAATCTGGTTCATTCTGGGAAATGTATGACCTTAACTTCAAATACAATCTCACATCACTTGATGCAAGACGAAATCCACATTGGGCTCTGCCATCCATAAAATCTCTTATTGTTAAATCTGTGCTATACTTAATATATTAACCCCATTCTTAAACCCAAGAAACATAAGACGCCCATCGAATTTACTTTTAAATCTCCCAAGAACAAGAAAAGGAATAGGTGACAAAGCATTTGCCATTGCAGCACCAACGTTTCGGAGCAACCTTGTTTCCACCATTAATATCGTAAATTTTCCTTCAACTAATATTATCAAGCAGAAGCTTAGTTCTGGATACCACTGCATTTCTAAATGTGATTCGTAACTTTCATCCTTCCCATGTATTCTTTGTGACATTTTCACGTACAATTTTATTGAGGGACTTTGTGTTGTCTGGGACTGTTTTTGCTGTCGTTTTGCTGCCTTGCCCAAGCTTGGAAATTGGGCAGGGGCATCCTTATTTTTGCGAGAATTCGTTATAATGAGCAATTTTAATTTCAACCCAGTTTGTTCGCAAAACGAGCAATTGTTTGTGAAACGAGCGGAAACCGATTGATGAAATGCGTGCTGTGGCGCCAGGGCCGCAGTTTGTGGTTTGCATCGCGCGCTTTCAGATGCGCTTCTGCGGCCATCTGGAACGTTGGTGAAGGGAGGGTGGCGCTAATTATTTGCAGATGCTGAGGACAGGCACCTGCATTCACTGTAGTTCTTCATGTGTGGTAAATGTGACATTTGATTTTATATTGTTCAAGAGTGGGAAATGTTGGGGCTGAAAAGTAACGTCATTTAACATGGAAGTCAATGGCGAAACTGTGATCGTTTAACGAATTTTTACTTAACGAGCAATTTCCGTGGAAAGTTTCTCGCTTTTAAGCGAGACACGCCTGTACTCGATCTATTTTAGTTTTACTTTTAGTGATTTGCTTAATTTTCCTATACGTTGTCATCCTATCGTTTTTTTTGTATTGTAAATTTCTGACCCATCCCGACTGGACCTCTGTAAAAAAAAGTTTCATAGCTCATCGGATTTTTTTCCAGGATATAAATCCTGATTCTGATTTGGTCAAAGGCTATCAACCCACCCTTCACAGTGCCACCACAAGGCAATTACACGTTACTAGTTTTACTACCCGGCTTCGCCCGGGACTTGGATTCTTGTCTTGGACGAATACACGGCCTACGCGGAGGGTGGGGGGGATGCGTGACGTCGGCAGGCACACTGCGTGACGCTACGGCATACTTTTTGCATTGTGAAAGTCTGGAAGCTGCCCATATGCCAAATTTCAAGTTTGTTGCATGTCGGGAAGTATGCTAAACATTTCGAACAGACACGCATTCACAAATTTCCCTTTTATATATAAGTATATTCTACAAAATTAAAGTCCTTACGTCCGTGTGGAATCCAGTGTCGTCAAGCCCTTGCTCCGGCTTAGCAGTGCACGGCGTTCCTTGAGCCAAGAACTCCACCTTGACCCGTGTGCCCTCATGGTCATCTTTGGTGCCGTCCATCGGTGTTTGCTTGACGGGGACTTGGCCAAATTCAGGAGCGCTTGTGGAGTTCTCCTCAGGGTTGAAGGTTGTTTTTTTCTCCCAAGCACTCGGTGGAGTAATGCGAACATGTTGCCATATTATCGCCGACGTCACCATCAAGGTAATGAGCTTAGACATTTTCGAGGAGTGAGCTGGAAAAGCCGCCTCTCCAGATCGCCAGCGATGTGCGCTTCACTCCCGAGACGTCCCTCACGAATGCCGCGAAGAGCGGCCACGTGACCAAATCACTATGGCTACAATATGGATGTGACGTCACCGGAAGAGCGCGCTTATTTGGGCATTTTCGATTTAAAGTTTATTTCGCACAGGTAAATATTCGCGATTCTTTTTTGCATCGTCGTGCTTGGTTGATATTCGAGGGGTCGCATTTTAAACGGCTTGACACGAAATACTGTACGTGACTGTAGCGTGCCCAGACCAAGGATCTGTACCATCCTCGCACAACCCAGTTTAGTTAAACCCAGGGGTTGGGTCGTTGGCAACCCAGCCTGAATGTTTTAAACTCTCACAAGTGCTCAGGTTTCCTCCTACGTCTAACCACTCGTCGATTGCCCAGTAACACCTTCATATATCGAGGACCACACGAGCTGTGTCATTTATGGACGGCCCCTTAGTGCTTGATACCTGCGTGTGCCGAGGGTAGAAATACTCGCCCGATCTTCGGGTTACAGGATGAGGATGACTTCACGAGGAAAGTTCGAAAGAGACAGTGATGTCGTCGGGGATGTCAAGACAAGATTGAAACGAGAGTAAATTCCACGTTTGCAGTACTGGTATGGTATGGATTTCTTTTTATTGAACAGACATTTGCTGAGGAAGATGCATTTATTAAAAAAAAAGTTATTTTCACCTCAAGAAACCTCCCAGGATATCTCAATTTTGCTGAATTGAATATTGTCTGGGGTGGTGCTAAAAGTAAAATGAAATGTTCCTGGTAAAGTGTAAAAAAAACGCGAATGAGTTTTTCTTTTCACGTTCAACCCTTCGCAAATTGAAGTGCTGCAATAAAACAGCACTTAGCGAATACCAGCAAATAATTAGTAGCTATTTACATGTTTGGCCGTTTTAACCTTTCTAGCTACGCATCCTAAACTTGCAAAAATAACTTGTTGTGAAAACACAATTGATGTTTTAATCAAATCGCAATCACAAATATCACCATACTAAATTGTTGAATATTTTATTCGAAAGCTCATTGCATGTTTCATTTATGTACATATGGCCTCACGTGGTATACTGTATATATGTACCGTTCATTGTGCATTGAACAGTTCCACTATATTGGTGTAATGGAGATGCCTGATATGAAACGACCATGAAGTGGCAAAATAGCAAAATACTGTAATTTAGCTATTCCCCTTCTCTTGCTAGTCCTCCTCTGTTGAACGAGCTCCATTTACATTGGTTTACTATATGGTCCATAGTTTTGGTTACATGCCCACAATCGCAATGTGGCATGTGTCTTTACTATTCCATTCATGATGAAGATGTGTGCGTCAACCTAATGATGTTCTTGTACGGTTGATGGTTCCACCGTGTCTTCGAGGAATGTCAAAGCTAGGGGGTTTGATATTTGGGTCTAGGATAAGGTGTTTATTATGGATGCTAGCGTTATTTCCGAGCTGGATGCTATTCTAGGATGGTGCCAACCAGAGCTGAACGTTGAGCTCTTGGTTGGTGAAGGGTTGGTGCTTGTCGCTGGCAAGAACACATGTGACACCTCTGAGGATATTTGGAGGCAAAATGTTCTCCAGAACAGGGAGCCAGAGGGTTGGTGTCTGTTTTAGTGTTCCAGTTATGATGCACATTACATTGTTTGTGTATATAGCAGTTTTGTGTATCAGCTCCCAGGCCAGGCTGGAGCACAACATATTGCCACTGAGTAGAACGATGAGAGGGTAGCAGTTCGCAGCACATAAGCTGAGAGCACCCTAGGTTGTTCCTGTACGTTTATGCAGCAGGGCCATTCTTGATTTGGTCTTTTCACGGATCTGGCTCATGTGGGGCTTGAAGGAGAGGCTTCTGTCCTTGATAACCCCTTTAGAGTAGGGTCACAGCACGCTGGGCTATCACATGACACATCAATGGTGGCATCTGCTGCTTGATTTTTGAGGTGGAAAGCACAAGTGATTTTGGAGGGATTTCTTAGGCGTCTGCATGCAGTAACAAATATATTCCCAATGAAGTTTGATCAGCTGCTGAAGTATTAGCAATGTTTTGGGGGTTTGTGCCCTGCGCATAAAGGACTATGTCACCTGCACAGGAATTTTCGAGATGATGTACATGGCAGGGCACTTAAAGGTATGTTAAATCATTTCCGGTGTGAGGACTAACTTGTTCCAGTGCTAGTGAGGGAGGCTATTGTTCGTAATTATCTTGCAGCTGTATTTACCAGCGAGAGGTGTACCCTCAAAGTACTGTCGCTGAGCTCCACGTCGACTATTTGTGGAGTAAACCAGCATCGGATGATATTGGGTATCTTCAGCAGGCGGCCATGAGGCCCAAACGGTGTCAACGGCAGCAGCAGAGAGGTCAATCATGGCTGTGCCGGTTCTTTGTTGGTGCTGGAAATCATCTTCTAATGGGGTGCGGTGAAGACAATGATGTATTTACAGGAGCTGCTACGGCCAGTTTGAAATCCAGTTTGTTCGGGAGCTAAATTGCTTATTGACACCATTTCTGGTGGAATGGCCTCGATTTGAAGGAGCTCGAGGGAGCCCTAGAATGTATTTTGGTCTAATCCCACACTGGCCAGCAGTATAGAACGAGCAAACCATGGAGAACATTCAGAGGTAGTTGAAATGTTTCTTTTTACTTAATTAGTGGTTTCAATAACAGCATTCAAGGACATACAAGTGTGTATATGAGTGTGTGTGTTTGTGTATCAGTGTGTGTGTGTGCACGTCAGTCGACCCGTGGCACCTGGGTCTGCCCCGTGACCTCCTGCCAGCGGGCGTTCGACACTTCACGTGGCCTCAGGGTGCACATAGCCTGGTACAAGCGTCGTGGTGACGTCACCACCACTTAGTGGCGAATGGCGGTTGTTGTTGTGTGTGCACGGGTGGGTGGGGGGGCATTGGTGTAGTAGTTGATGCACTGCACGATGAACCCTGCCACCAGAGTTCATTTCCAGTTCAAGGCCACCAACACCAGTGATGATATCTGAACTGGTCCTGGACTTCCCCTCGGTGGACTTGGCCTCAAATGAGTTCCTGGTGTTGTGCGTAAATGTTAGTGCAGGAGAGAGAGGGCATGGTGTTGGCCACCCACCCCCTTGTGTTCCATGCCAGCCTTCCACAGCACTTTTCCCCAATAGTCCATATAGCTGCGTGTGTGAGTGTTTGCGTGTGCGTAGGTCTCCGTGTGTGTGAGTGTATATAGTTTAATCCCAAAGCTGGATGTTTTGGGCATGAAGAAGCCGTAAACTTTGGTTGTTTCTTGTCCATTTGAGGAAGGTTGCAGGTCAATGTCTTCATGAGCAACGTTTACAATGGTGACCAAAGATTTCGGAATTTTTTTCTTCATTTTACTTTGGGCTTTTTCGAGTTCATATTGAAATGTATTCACGTTGCGACACACAGTCCTGATCTTTTTGCAGGTGGGCGGTGACAGGTCCTTTGAAAAAAAAACAAAAGCAAGATTATTTTTTTTTAGGAAAAGTAGCTGTGTTCTATCTACAGCTGGATGAAAACTCCAACATGCTGTCTCCATCCCACAGGATTCCATGCTACCACAATCCATGAATACAATTACATTTCATGATCTATGCTTGCTGCCACTAGATAAAGCTCTAGAGGATAATTTGTCTATTCTAACTAGATGTATTGAAAGAGTTTGGAGGTACCAACACTTTACCCCACCACAAGTAAACTTTGCTTACTTGAAAAATGGGCAAACCACAGATTAGTTCATTGAAGGATTGCTCCGTTATTTTAATAAATATATTTTTTTATCCTGCTGGACCTTGTGAATGATCTGCATGCAGGCACAAGTGTAAGGGTTCGTGTCGAGTCTGGACTTTCCCCACGATTCAAGACCACATCTTAAGTACGTCAATGATGCATGCTTGCACCCATACTCTTCTGTCAGACGATTGACCGGATCTTGAAAACATAACCCTTGACCTTGGAGGCAAGATTGGCTGGCACCACTTCACTGACATGGACTACGTTGCTGATCCAGCCTTGTTTTTTGAGACGCATGAAACTTTCACAACAGTTCTCCAATATTTTCACAACAATGTAAGACAAATGGGACTAACTGTTTCATGGCAGAAAACAAAAGTCCAGAAGTTTAACACGTAGGCTTTCGCGACCAATATTATTCATAATAAAGGTTTTTGGGTTAGATCGGGTTATTTATAAATGTGTCGAAACCCTCCACCACCCGACACGGCCAATCAGCAAAATAAAGTGTCACGTTGACAAAAGACAATTAGTTCACTACTTTAGCCCACCGGTGTGTTGAAGAGTGAATCCACAACATTTACAGTTTGAATACGACGTTTCGCTGGTAATTACATCCAGCATAATCGGGCAATTCGCCAGAATGGTAAAGCCCTCACTTGCTCTCGGTCTTAAATAGAGCAGCAGGGTGACTTCATCATTTAACTCATTTCAGGTGCAGTGAATTGAGGCGGAGGGGGGGGGTATTGTAATTATATAATCGATTGGCAATCAGTCAATGGTTATGATTAGTAATGAGTTGTAGATTGGTAATTAGTTGTAAGGTGTGTTATTGTGATTATATGCTACATTAGTAATCCGTTAATGTGTTTCCCTTATAAGGAATTGTAATATGTATGATTTAATAATACGCTTCCAAGCCGCACTAAGCCTATAGCTATCAGAACGATTAAAGTTATTTCTGTTTCTCTCAATTTCAAAGGATTCTCTAATTAGTCTTTGCCAGTAATAATTAGTTTTACACAACACTTCAACGTTATCAAAATCAATTGAATGTCCTTGTTGACAAGCATGTTTTGCCACTGCCGACAGCTGTGTTTGAGATAATTTAATATTTCTTTGGTGTTCTTTTAGTCTTATGCTGATGTTACGTCCCGTCTGTCCAATATAGCATCTGCCACATAAATAATTAATCCGAAATACACCTTCTGTTGATAATTTAGGTAATTCGTCTTTCGTGCAAGATACTAGTTTTTGAATTTTGTGTACTTTACCAAATCTTACTGTAATGTTTTGCTTTTGCAAAACACGGGCTAATTTGTCAGTTACTCCTGAGATATATGGAATTTTAATTGTTTTAAGAATCTGATCGCTTTCAGCAGTGTTGCTTTGCGATCGTGATTTGTCATTCAGTGCTCTGTTAATTTGAGTATTATTGTAGCCATTCTGTCGTAATGCTTCTTTAACGTGTTTGATCTCGATTTAAAGCTTTTGTGACTGCAGTAATTCATATTCTTAGTTCTTTCGGTAAAGTCACGTTGAAGGGAAACAACAAAATAATAAAATATATATAAAACAATAAAAATTCTCACGACGTTTCGACCATAACACAAACGGTCGTCTTCAGGTGTGTTGGTTTGCATGAATTTATTTTTAAACAGTGTATTTATTTATTTATAAAAAAAAAACGTTAGCGCCACGCGCAGCGATTTGGCAGTTTATTTAGGACTAGTCCATCTATATTCTGAAAAGAGGAGGGGGGAGACGAATTTTTTTTTTAATGTATGCTGTCTGAAAGCCACTGTAAGCGTGAACAATCAATTAAGACCTGAAATGGTTTATCAAATCTTTCCAATGATTGCTAAGATAGAATCCATCTTCTCGGTTAAAATTGTCTCTGTGCTTGTATATGTGGATAGCCTCATGAACGAATCTCTCATGGTAGCCAGATGGCTTACAAAGAACCTCTGTCTTGGAAAAGTCAATAGCATGTGAGCCTACTGAATTATAACAATAATCTCCCACGGCCGAGGTGTTGGTCCTACCGTGTTTAAGGTCTGCTTTGTGTTCACGAATGCGGTCCGAGACATGGCGTTTGGTTTCTCCAATGTAACTACTACCACAGAGGCAACTTAGTTTGTAGACACCAGGGTATTGTATGTCCGGAATCACATCTTTTACAGACGGAACCAGATCACGGATTTTATGTAATGTGTTGAAACGGACCTGGATCTTGTGTTTATTCAAGATTTTGGAGATCTTTTTTTATAAATAAATAAATACACCGTTTAAATTAAATTTATGCAAACCAACACACCTGAAGACGACCGTTTGTGTTATGGTCGAAACGTCGTGAGAATTTTTATTGTTTTATATATATTTTATTATTTTGTTGTTTCCCTTCAACGTGACTTTACCGAAAGAACTAAGAATATGAATTACTGCAGTCACGAAAGCTTTAAATCAAAAGTTTACAAGATATTGAGGGAACACAGTTCTTTTGCAATTAAGGTCATGGGTAAAATGCAGATCAATAGACGTCTAGCTACACATGTGCAGCCCTTTTGTAAATGCACTGTTGGATGATAGCTACACCACACTGGAGGTTACCTGACCATACTTCATCATGCTGTTGGAGCATAGCATCACAGTAAACAATAGATGCCCTCTGCTGACCACCACATAGCCCCGGACTTGCCTACGACTATATACGTGACTTTACCAAAAGAACCAAGAATATATTTGCCTATGACAATCCGGTATACGTGGTGGTCAATCACCTCAGCACTATCCAGGCTCAACCCTATTTAGCTTCCAAGTTCTGATGAAATCTGGTTCATTCTGGGAAATGTATGACCTTAACTTAAAATACAATCTCACATCACTTGATGCAAGACGAAATCCACATTGGGCTCTGCCATCCATAAAATCTCTTATTGTTAAATCTGTGCTATACTTAATATATTAACCCCATTCTTAAACCCAAGAAACATAAGACGCCCATCGAATTTACTTTTAAATCTCCCAAGAACAAGAAAAGGAATAGGTGACAAAGCATTTGCCATTGCAGCACCAACGTTTCGGAGCAACCTTGTTTCCACCATTAATATCGTAAATTTTCCTTCAACTAATATTATCAAGCAGAAGCTTAGTTCTGGATACCACTGCATTTCTAAATGTGATTCGTAACTTTCATCCTTCCCATGTATTCTTTGTGACATTTTCACGTACAATTTTATTGAGGGACTTTGTGTTGTCTGGGACTGTTTTTGCTGTCGTTTTGCTGCCTTGCCCAAGCTTGGAAATTGGGCAGGGGCATCCTTATTTTTGCGAGAATTCGTTATAATGAGCAATTTTAATTTCAACCCAGTTTGTTCGCAAAACGAGCAATTGTTTGTGAAACGAGCGGAAACCGATTGATGAAATGCGTGCTGTGGCGCCAGGGCCGCAGTTTGTGGTTTGCATCGCGCGCTTTCAGATGCGCTTCTGCGGCCATCTGGAACGTTGGTGAAGGGAGGGTGGCGCTAATTATTTGCAGATGCTGAGGACAGGCACCTGCATTCACTGTAGTTCTTCATGTGTGGTAAATGTGACATTTGATTTTATATTGTTCAAGAGTGGGAAATGTTGGGGCTGAAAAGTAACGTCATTTAACATGGAAGTCAATGGCGAAACTGTGATCGTTTAACGAATTTTTACTTAACGAGCAATTTCCGTGGAAAGTTTCTCGCTTTTAAGCGAGACACGCCTGTACTTGATCTATTTTAGTTTTATTTTTAGTGATTTGCTTAATTTTCCTATACGTTGTCATCCTATCGTTTTTTTTGTATTGTAAATTTCTGACCCATCCCGACTGGACCTCTGTAAAAAAAAGTTTCATAGCTCATCGGATTTTTTTCCAGGATATAAATCCTGATTCTGATTTGGTCAAAGGCTATGAACCCACCCTTCACAGTGCCACCACAAGGCAATTACACGTTACTAGTTTTACTACCCGGCTTCGCCCGGGACTTGGATTCTTGTCTTGGACGAATACACGGCCTACGCGGAGGGTGGGGGGGATGCGTGACGTCGGCAGGCACACTGCGTGACGCTACGGCATACTTTTTGCATTGTGAAAGTCTGGAAGCTGCCCATATGCCAAATTTCAAGTTTGTTGCATGTCGGGAAGTATGCTAAACATTTCGAACAGACACGCATTCACAAATTTCCCTTTTATATATAAGTATATTCTACAAAATTAAAGTCCTTACGTCCGTGTGGAATCCAGTGTCGTCAAGCCCTTGCTCCGGCTTAGCAGTGCACGGCGTTCCTTGAGCCAAGAACTCCACCTTGACCCGTGTGCCCTCATGGTCATCTTTGGTGCCGTCCATCGGTGTTTGCTTGACGGGGACTTGGCCAAATTCAGGAGCGCTTGTGGAGTTCTCCTCAGGGTTGAAGGTTGTTTTTTTCTCCCAAGCACTCGGTGGAGTAATGCGAACATGTTGCCATATTATCGCCGACGTCACCATCAAGGTAATGAGCTTAGACATTTTCGAGGAGTGAGCTGGAAAAGCCGCCTCTCCAGATCGCCAGCGATGTGCGCTTCACTCCCGAGACGTCCCTCACGAATGCCGCGAAGAGCGGCCACGTGACCAAATCACTATGGCTACAATATGGATGTGACGTCACCGGAAGAGCGCGCTTATTTGGGCATTTTCGATTTAAAGTTTATTTCGCACAGGTAAATATTCGCGATTCTTTTTTGCATCGTCGTGCTTGGTTGATATTCGAGGGGTCGCATTTTAAACGGCTTGACACGAAATACTGTACGTGACTGTAGCGTGCCCAGACCAAGGATCTGTACCATCCTCGCACAACCCAGTTTAGTTAAACCCAGGGGTTGGGTCGTTGGCAACCCAGCCTGAATGTTTTAAACTCTCACAAGTGCTCAGGTTTCCTCCTACGTCTAACCACTCGTCGATTGCCCAGTAACACCTTCATATATCGAGGACCACACGAGCTGTGTCATTTATGGACGGCCCCTTAGTGCTTGATACCTGCGTGTGCCGAGGGTAGAAATACTCGCCCGATCTTCGGGTTACAGGATGAGGATGACTTCACGAGGAAAGTTCGAAAGAGACAGTGATGTCGTCGGGGATGTCAAGACAAGATTGAAACGAGAGTAAATTCCACGTTTGCAGTACTGGTATGGTATGGATTTCTTTTTATTGAACAGACATTTGCTGAGGAAGATGCATTTATTAAAAAAAAAGTTATTTTCACCTCAAGAAACCTCCCAGGATATCTCAATTTTGCTGAATTGAATATTGTCTGGGGTGGTGCTAAAAGTAAAATGAAATGTTCCTGGTAAAGTGTAAAAAAAACGCGAATGAGTTTTTCTTTTCACGTTCAACCCTTCGCAAATTGAAGTGCTGCAATAAAACAGCACTTAGCGAATACCAGCAAATAATTAGTAGCTATTTACATGTTTGGCCGTTTTAACCTTTCTAGCTACGCATCCTAAACTTGCAAAAATAACTTGTTGTGAAAACACAATTGATGTTTTAATCAAATCGCAATCACAAATATCACCATACTAAATTGTTGAATATTTTATTCGAAAGCTCATTGCATGTTTCATTTATGTACATATGGCCTCACGTGGTATACTGTATATATGTACCGTTCATTGTGCATTGAACAGTTCCACTATATTGGTGTAATGGAGATGCCTGATATGAAACGACCATGAAGTGGCAAAATAGCAAAATACTGTAATTTAGCTATTCCCCTTCTCTTGCTAGTCCTCCTCTGTTGAACGAGCTCCATTTACATTGGTTTACTATATGGTCCATAGTTTTGGTTACATGCCCACAATCGCAATGTGGCATGTGTCTTTACTATTCCATTCATGATGAAGATGTGTGCGTCAACCTAATGATGTTCTTGTACGGTTGATGGTTCCACCGTGTCTTCGAGGAATGTCAAAGCTAGGGGGTTTGATATTTGGGTCTAGGATAAGGTGTTTATTATGGATGCTAGCGTTATTTCCGAGCTGGATGCTATTCTAGGATGGTGCCAACCAGAGCTGAACGTTGAGCTCTTGGTTGGTGAAGGGTTGGTGCTTGTCGCTGGCAAGAACACATGTGACACCTCTGAGGATATTTGGAGGCAAAATGTTCTCCAGAACAGGGAGCCAGAGGGTTGGTGTCTGTTTTAGTGTTCCAGTTATGATGCACATTACATTGTTTGTGTATATAGCAGTTTTGTGTATCAGCTCCCAGGCCAGGCTGGAGCACAACATATTGCCACTGAGTAGAACGATGAGAGGGTAGCAGTTCGCAGCACATAAGCTGAGAGCACCCTAGGTTGTTCCTGTACGTTTATGCAGCAGGGCCATTCTTGATTTGGTCTTTTCACGGATCTGGCTCATGTGGGGCTTGAAGGAGAGGCTTCTGTCCTTGATAACCCCTTTAGAGTAGGGTCACAGCACGCTGGGCTATCACATGACACATCAATGGTGGCATCTGCTGCTTGATTTTTGAGGTGGAAAGCACAAGTGATTTTGGAGGGATTTCTTAGGCGTCTGCATGCAGTAACAAATATATTCCCAATGAAGTTTGATCAGCTGCTGAAGTATTAGCAATGTTTTGGGGGTTTGTGCCCTGCGCATAAAGGACTATGTCACCTGCACAGGAATTTTCGAGATGATGTACATGGCAGGGCACTTAAAGGTATGTTAAATCATTTCTGGTGTGAGGACTAACTTGTTCCAGTGCTAGTGAGGGAGGCTATTGTTCGTAATTATCTTGCAGCTGTATTTACCAGCGAGAGGTGTACCCTCAAAGTACTGTCGCTGAGCTCCACGTCGACTATTTGTGGAGTAAACCAGCATCGGATGATATTGGGTATCTTCAGCAGGCGGCCATGAGGCCCAAACGGTGTCAACGGCAGCAGCAGAGAGGTCAATCATGGCTGTGCCGGTTCTCTGTTGGTGCTGGAAATCATCTTCTAATGGGGTGCGGTGAAGACAATGATGTATTTACAGGAGCTGCTACGGCCAGTTTGAAATCCAGTTTGTTCGGGAGCTAAATTGCTTATTGACACCATTTCTGGTGGAATGGCCTCGATTTGAAGGAGCTCGAGGGAGCCCTAGAACGTATTTTGGTCTAATCCCACACTGGCCAGCAGTATAGAACGAGCAAACCGTGGAGAACATTCAGAGGTAGTTGTAATGTTTCTTTTTACTTAATTAGTGGTTTCAATAACAGCATTCAAGTACATACAAGTGTGTATATGAGTGTGTGTGTTTGTGTATCAGTGTGTGTGTGTGCACGGGTGGGTGGGGGGGCATTGGTGTAGTAGTTGATGCACTGCACGATGAACCCTGCCACCAGAGTTCATTTCCAGTTCAAGGCCACCAACACCAGTGATGATATCTGAACTGGTCCTGGACTTCCCCTCGGTGGACTTGGCCTCAAATGAGTTCCTGGTGTTGTGCGTAAATGTTAGTGCAGGAGAGAGAGGGCATGGTGTTGGCCACCCACCCCCTTGTGTTCCATGCCAGCCTTCCACAGCACTTTTCCCCAATAGTCCATATAGCTGCGTGTGTGAGTGTTTGCGTGTGCGTAGGTCTCCGTGTGTGTGAGTGTATATAGTTTAATCCCAAAGCTGGATGTTTTGGGCATGAAGAAGCCGTAAACTTTGGTTGTTTATTGTCCATTTGAGGAAGGTTGCAGGTCAATGTCTTCATGAGCAACGTTTACAATGGTGACCAAAGATTTCGGAATTCTTTTCTTCATTTTACTTTGGGCTTTTTCGAGTTCATATTGAAATGTATTCACGTTGCGACACACAGTCCTGATCTTTTTGCAGGTGGGCGGTGACAGGTCCTTTGAAAAAAAAAAACAAAAGCAAGATTTTTTTTTTAGGAAAAGTAGCTGTGTTCTATCTACAGCTGGATGAAAACTCCAACATGCTGTCTCCATCCCACAGGATTCCATGCTACCACAATCCATGAATACAATTACATTTCATGATCTATGCTTGCTGCCACTAGATAAAGCTCTAGAGGATAATTTGTCTATTCTGACTAGATGTATTGAAACAGTTTGGAGGTACCAACACTTTACCCCACCACAAGTAAACTTTGCTTACTTGAAAAATGGGCAAACCACAGATTAGTTCATTGAAGGATTGCTCCGTTATTTTAATAAATATTTTTTTTTTTATCCTGCTGGACCTTGTGAATGATCTGCATGCAGGCACAAGTGTAAGGGTTCGTGTCGAGTCTGGACTTTCCCCACGATTCAAGACCACATCTTAAGTACGTCAATGATGCATGCTTGCACCCATACTCTTCTGTCAGACGATCAACCGGATCTTGAAAACATGACCCTTGACCTTGGAGGCAAGATTGGCTGGCACCACTTCACTGACATGGACTACGTTGCTGATTTGTTGTTTCCCTTCAACGTGACTTTACCGAAAGAACTAAGAATATGAATTACTGCAGTCACGAAAGCTTTAAATCAAAAGTTTACAAGATATTGAGGGAACACAGTTCTTTTGCAATTAAGGTCATGGGTAAAATGCAGATCAATAGACGTCTAGCTACACATGTGCAGCCCTTTTGTAAATCCACTATTGGATGATAGCTACACCACACTGGAGGTTACCTGACCATACTTCATCATGCTGTTGGAGCATAGCATCACAGTAAACAATAGATGCCCTCTGCTGACCACCACATAGCCCCGGACTTGCCTACGACTATATACGTGACTTTACCGAAAGAACCAAGAATATATTTGCCTATGACAATCCGGTATACGTGGTGGTCAATCACCTCAGCACTATCCAGGCTCAACCCTATTTAGCTTCCAAGTTCTGATGAAATCTGGTTCATTCTGGGAAATGTATGACCTTTACTTAAAATACAATCTCACATCACTTGATGCAAGACGAAATCTACATTGGGCTCTGCCATCCATAAAATCTCTTATTGTTAAATCTGTGCTATACTTAATATATTAACCCCATTCTTAAACCCAAGAAACATAAGACGCCCATCGAATTTACTTTTAAATCTCCCAAGAACAAGAAAAGGAATAGGTGACAAAGCATTTGCCATTGCAGCACCAACGTTTTGGAGCAACCTTGTTTCCACCATTAATATCGTAAATTTTCCTTCAACTAATATTATCAAGCAGAAGCTTAGTTCTGGATACCACTGCATTTCTAAATGTGATTCGTAACTTTCATCCTTCCCATGTATTCTTTGTGACATTTTCACGTACAATTTTATTGAGGGACTTTGTGTTGTCTGGGACTGTTTTTGCTGTCGTTTTGCTGCCTTGCCCAAGCTTGGAAATTGGGCAAGGGCATCCTTATTTTTGCGAGAATTCGTTATAATGAGCAATTTTAATTTCAACCCAGTTTGTTCGCAAAACGAGCAATTGTTTGTGAAACGAGCGGAAACCGATTGATGAAATGCGTGCTGTGGCGCCAGGGCCGCAGTTTGTGGTTTGCATCGCGCGCTTTCAGATGCGCTTCTGCGGCCATCTGGAACGTTGGTGAAGGGAGGGTGGCGCTAATTATTTGCAGATGCTGAGGACAGGCACCTGCATTCACTGTAGTTCTTCATGTGTGGTAAATGTGACATTTGATTTTATATTGTTCAAGAGTGGGAAATGTTGGGGCTGAAAAGTAACGTCATTTAACATGGAAGTCAATGGCGAAACTGTGATCGTTTAACGAATTTTTACTTAACGAGCAATTTCCGTGGAAAGTTTCTCGCTTTTAAGCGAGACACGCCTGTACTTGATCTATTTTATTGTTTTATTTTTAGTGATTTGCTTAATTTTCCTATACGTTGTCATCCTATCGTTTTTTTTGTATTGTAAATTTCTGACCCATCCCGACTGGACCTCTGTAAAAAAAAGTTTCATAGCTCATCGGATTTTTTTCCAGGATATAAATCCTGATTCTGATTTGGTCAAAGGCTATCAACCCACCCTTCACAGTGCCACCACAAGGCAATTACACGTTACTAGTTTTACTACCCGGCTTCGCCCGGGACTTGGATTCTTGTCTTGGACGAATACACGGCCTACGCGGAGGGTGGGGGGGATGCGTGACGTCGGCAGGCACACTGCGTGACGCTACGGCATACTTTTTGCATTGTGAAAGTCTGGAAGCTGCCCATATGCCAAATTTCAAGTTTGTTGCATGTCGGGAAGTATGCTAAACATTTCGAACAGACACGCATTCACAAATTTCCCTTTTATATGTAAGTATATTCTACAAAATTAAAGTCCTTACGTCCGTGTGGAATCCAGTGTCGTCAAGCCCTTGCTCCGGCTTAGTGCACGGCGTTCCTTGAGCCAAGAACTCCACCTTGACCCGTGTGCCCTCATGGTCATCTTTGGTGCCGTCCATCGGTGTTTGCTTGACGGGGACTTGGCCAAATTCAGGAGCGCTTGTGGAGTTCTCCTCAGGGTTGAAGGTTGTTTTTTTCTCCCAAGCACTCGGTGGAGTAATGCGAACATGTTGCCATATTATCGCCGACGTCACCATCAAGGTAATGAGCTTAGACATTTTCGAGGAGTGAGCTGGAAAAGCCGCCTCTCCAGATCGCCAGCGATGTGCGCTTCACTCCCGAGACGTCCCTCACGAATGCCGCGAAGAGCGGCCACGTGACCAAATCGCTATGGCTACAATATGGATGTGACGTCACCGGAAGACCGCGCTTATTTGGGCATTTTCGATTTAAAGTTTATTTCGCACAGGTAAATATTCGCGATTCTTTTTTGCATCGTCGTGCTTCGTTGATATTCGAGGGGTCGCATTTTAAACGGCTTGACACGAAATACTGTACGTGACTGTAGCGTGCCCAGACCAAGGATCTGTACCATCCTCGCACAACCCAGTTTAGTTAAACCCAGGGGTTGGGTCGTTGGCAACCCAGCCTGAATGTTTTAAACTCTCACAAGTGCTCAGGTTTCCTCCTACGTCTAACCACTCGTCGATTGCCCAGTAACACCTTCATATATCGAGGACCACACGAGCTGTGTCATTTATGGACGGCCCCTTAGTGCTTGATACCTGCGTGTGCCGAGGGTAGAAATACTCGCCCGATCTTCGGGTTACAGGATGAGGATGACTTCACGAGGAGGTCTCATAATGTTAATGCTCACCCCGAGCCCTCAATACTCTGATAGTGCGAGACTAGGCTCTAAGAAAAGCTGTCTCGGGTGTGGACCAATCAAATTCAAGGACAGTGCATATTATTATCAGAGTTGTCTTTTTTGTTTTGCATTTTGACTGCTTGTGTTGTGGTTATTGCAAACATGATGCCTTGAATAAAGGTGTCAGTCTTTGTGCCAGTTAAAAGGGTAAAACCTATTTCTATATTCACGAGGAAAGTTCGAGAGAGAGAGACAGTGATGTCGTCGGGGATGTCAAGACAAGATTGAAACGAGAGTAAATTCCACGTTTGCAGTACTGGTATGGTATGGATTTATTTTTATTGAACAGACATTTGCTGAGGAAGATGCATGCATTTAAAAAAAAGTTATTTTCACCTCAAGAAACCTCCCAGGATATCTCAATTTTGCTGAATTGAATATTGTCTGGGGTGGTGCTAAAAGTAATATGAAATTTTCCTGGTAAAGTGTAAAAAAAAAACGCGAATGAGTTTTTCTTTTCACGTTCAACCCTTCGCAAATTGAAGTGCTGCAATAAAACAGCACTTAGCGAATACCAGGAAATAATTAGTAGCTATTTACATTCTAGATTTAAAGCTTTCGTGACTGCTAGGATCCATACTCTTTGGTTCTATTGGGTAAAGTCACGTAGGTGAAAATAAAATAACAAAAAATCACGACGTTTCGGCCACAACACAAGCGGCCTTCATCAGGTGAAGGGACGAGACTGTCTGGAGGACAGCGCTGGAGTGAGAGAAGCCACGCTTAGATCACGACCTTTAAGCTGTCAAGGCGCTTTGTTTTCTTCTCACACAGCTTAAAGGTGTTAAAGGTGTGAGAAGAAAACAAAGCGCCTTGACAGCTTAAAGGTCGTGATCTAAGCGTGGCTTCTCTCACTCCAGCGCTGTCCTCCAGACAGTCTCGTCCCTTCACCTGATGAAGGCCGCTTGTGTTGTGGCCGAAACGTCGTGATTTTTTGTTATTTTATTTTCACCTACGTGACTTTACCCAATAGAACCAAATAGTATAGCTATTTACATGTTTGGCCGTTTCAACCTTTCTAGCTACGCATCCTAAACTTGCAAAAAATAACTTGTTGTGAAAACACAATTGATGTTTTAATCAAATCGCAATCACAAATATCACCATACTAAATTGTTGAATATTTTATTCGAAAGCTCATTGCATGTTGTTTAATTTATGTACATATGGCCTCACGTGGTATACTGTATATGTGTACCGTTCATTGTGCATTGAACAGTTCCACTATATTGGTGTAATGGAGATGCCTGATATGAAACGACCATGAAGTGGCAAAATACCAAAATGCTGTCATTTAGCTATTCCCCTTCTCTTGCTATTCCTCCTCTGTTGAAGGAGCTCCATTTACATTGGTTTACTATATGGTCCATAGTTTTGGTTACATGCCCAAAATCGCAATGTGGCATGTGTCTTTACTATTCCATTCATGATGAAGATGTGTGCGTCAACCTAATGATGTTCTAGTACGGTTGATGGTTCCACCGTGTCTTCGAGGAATGTCAAAGCTAGGAGGTTTGATATTTGGGTCTAGCATAAGGTGTTTATTATGGATGCTAGCGTTATTTCGGAGCTGGATTGTATTCTAGGATGGTGCCAACCAAGAGCTGAACGTTGAGCTCTTGGTTGGTGAAGGGTTGGTGCTTGTCGTTGGCAAGAACACGTGTGACACCTCTGAGGATATTTGGTGGCAAAATGTTCTCCAGAACAGGGAGCCAGAGGGTTGGTGTCTGTTTTAGTGTTCCAGTTATGATGCACATTACATTGTTTGTGTATATAGCAGTTTTGTGTATCAGCTCCCAGGCCAGGCTGGAGCACAACATATTGCCACTGAGTAGAACGATGAGAGGGTAGCAGTTCGCAGCACATAAGCTGAGAGCACCCTAGGTTGTTCCTGTACGTTTATGCAGCAGGGCCATTCTTGATTTGGTCTTTTCACGGATCTGGCTCATGTGGGGCTTGAAGGAGAGGCTTCTGTCCTTGATAACCCCTTTAGAGTAGGGTCACAGCACGCTGGGCTATCACATGACACATCAATGGTGGCATCTGCTGCTTGATTTTTGAGGTGGAAAGCACAAGTGATTTTGGAGGGATTTCTTAGGCGTCTGCATGCAGTAACAAATATATTCCCAATGAAGTTTGATCAGCTGCTGAAGTATTAGCAATGTTTTGGGGGTGTGTGCCCTGCGCATAAAGGACTATGTCACCTGCACAGGGACTTTCGAGATGATGTACACGGCAGGGCACTTAAAGGTATGTTAAATCATTTCCGGTGTGAGGACTAAATTGTTCCAGTGCTAGTGAGGGAGGCTATTGTTCGTAATTATCTTGCAGCTGTATTTACCAGCGAGAGGTGTACCCTCAAAGTACTGTCGCTGAGCTCCACGTCGACTATTTGTGGAGTAAACCAGCATCGGATGATATTGGGTATCTTCAGCAGGCGGCCATGAGGCCCAAACGGTGTCAACGGCAGCAGCAGAGAGGTCAATCATGGCTGTGCCGCTTCTCTGTTGGCGCTGGAAACCATCTTCTAATGGGGCGGTGAAGACAATGATCTGTTTACAGTAGCTGCTACAGCTATAAGAGATTTTTTATTTAGATCGCGTAAATATAAAAATGTGTCGTTAAACCCGCCACCACCCGACACAGACAACTAGTAAGGGTTGTAATGTAAACAGAACATGCCAATTCGTCACTCGTACAGCACACCAGTGTGTTTGAGAGCCAAGCCACAACATTTACAATCTGAGTACGACATTTCGCCAGTAATTACAACTAGCTTCATCAGGCGACAGCCAGATTTGCTACGGCCAGTTCGAAATCCAGCTTGTTCGGGAGCTAAATATCAACAATAAGGTAAAAGTGCAGCCCTGCAATTGCTTACTGACACCATTGCTGGTTGAAGGGCCTCGATTAGGAGATCTAGAGAGCCCTAGAAGATATTTTGGTCCAGTTCCACACTGGCCAGCAGTATAGAATGAGTAAATGTGGACAACATTCAGAGGTAGTCGAATTTTTTTTTATTTTTACAACTCCATTAGGGGTTCCAATAACAACATACAAGTGTGTATACGAGTGTGTGTGTTTGTGTATCAGTGTGTGCACGGGGGGCGGTGGTGTAGTAGTTGGTGCAGTTCAAGGCCACCAACACCAGTGATGATATCTGAACTGGTCCTGGACCTCCCCTCGGTCGACTTGGCCCGAAATGAGTTCCTGGAGTTGTGTGTAAATGTCCGTGCTGGAGAGAGAGGGCATGGTGTTGGCCACCCATCCCCTTGTGTTCCATGCCAGCCTTCCACAGCACTTTTCCCCAACAGTCCGTATAGCTGCGTGTGTGAGTGTTTGCGTGTGCGTAGGTCTCCGTGTGTGTGAGTGTATGTAGTTTCATCTAACGGCTGGAGGTTTTGGGCATGGAGAAAACGTACACATTGGTTGTTTGTTGCCCGTTTCGTGCTTTGGTGATGTGAACCGTGCATATGTTCATGGCGGAGTTCTCCTCAATGAAGCAAATGTCCTGTCGGTCTTTCATCTTGCGGTTGAAGGTGTGGTAAGTAACGGGGGTGTTGCGGGGTTGAATCTTTTTGTAGTATTCAAGTTTGTTGGCATATTTGCGAATGTATGCCCATTGGTCCACTTGGGTGTTTTCGTTGTGGCGAGAAAAGTGTATCTCCTTGTAGGGTTTCTGGAATCGTTGTCCAGTCGGATCGATGGCCTCGTAGACTTCAGGCTCCGGGTCTGGCTTGTATTCCTGCCGCTGCCAAATCGCCACCCGATTTATTTCAGAAGGTTGCAGGTCAATATCTTCATGAGCAACGTTTTCAATGGTGGCTGGAGATTTCGGAAGTCTTTTCTTCATTTTCCTTCGGACTTTTTTTAGTTTGTTTTTCAACGTATTCATGTTGCGACACACAGTCCTGATCTTCTTGCTGATGGGCAGTGACAGGTCCTTAGAAAAAAACAAAAGCAAAGAAATGTTTTAGGAAAGGTATCATCAGTAGCAATGTTCTATCTCTAGCTGAATGGAAACATCCAACATGCTATCTCCATCTCACAGGATCCCATGATACCACAATACATGAATATATTTACATTTTATAATTATATGCTTGCTGTCACCAGAGGAAGCTCTAGAGCAGGGGTGGGTAACGTCCGGCCCGCAGGCCGTATGAGGCCCGCAAATTCATATGGTCTGGCCCTGCCAAGGCAACCGCAGGTGGGACTCGAAATTCAATAAATCTAGGAGCAAACCTGGAAAAGCAGTTGCGAGTAGCAACATCATCAATACCAGCAAACATCATCACACGCCCCACCAAAGAGAGGCAGACTCATGCCATCACATTAGAGGTGATTTAATTCAATGTTTTACACAATATAACAGGCTAATTTTTAAGTTGATAATTTTGTATGGCCTGCGAATGATGTTATAAATATCCAAATGGCCCTTGGCAGAAAAAAGGTTCCCCACCCCCGGCCTAGAGTGTAAGTGAACTCTTCTTCCACACTGACTAGATGTGTTTAAAGAGTTGGGAGGTACCAACACTAAACCCCACCACATACGACCTTCCAGTCGACTGTGGTTTACACATTCATCGTATGAATTTGCATTTCATCCATAATAGAGGTTTGTTTGGGTTATATCGCGTAAATATATAAATGTGTCATTAAACCCGCCACCACCCGACACAGCCAATTAGTAAGGTTTGTCACGTAAACAGAAGATGCCAATTCGTTACTAGTACAGCACAACGGTGTGTTGGAGAGCCAAGCCACAACATTTACAATCTGAGTATGACTCTTCGCCAGTAATTACAACTAGTTTCATCAGGTGACAGCCAGATTCGTGGATGGGGGGGATTAATGAATACATATTAAAGACTATGCATTCAATACCCTGTTGATTTGTGCATCATTGTAACTTTTCAATTGCAGCACTTCTTTAACATGTTTAATTTCACTTCTCAGACTATCAACTTTTTTAGCCCAATGTACAGTGAGGGAAAAAAGTATTTGATCCCCTGCTGATTTTGTACGTTTGCCCACTGACAAAGAAATGATCAGTCTATAATTTTAATGGTAGGTTTATTTGAACAGTGAGAGACAGAATAACAACAAAAAAAATACAGAAAAACGCATGTCAAAAATGTTATAAATTGATTTGCATTTTAATGAGGGAAATAAGTATTTGACCCCTCTGCAAAACATGACTTAGTACTTGGTGGCAAAACCCTTGTTGGCAATTACAGAGGTCAGACTTTTCGTGTAGTTGGCCACCAGGTTTGCACACATCTCAGGAGGGATTTTGTCCCACTCCTCTTTGCAGATCTCCAAGTAATTAAGGTTTCGAGGCTGACGTTTGGCAACTCGAACCTTCAGCTCCCTCCACAGATTAAGGTCTGGAGACCGGCTAGGCCACTCCAGGACCTAAATGTGCTTCTTCTTGAGCCACTCCTTTGTTGCCTTGGCCGTGTGTTTTGGGTCATTGTCATGCTGGAATCCCCATCCACGACCCATTTTCAATGCCCTGGCTGAGGGAAGGAGGTTCTCACCCAAGATTTAAAGGTACATGGCCCCGTCCATCGTCCTTTTGATGCGGTGAAGTTGTCCTGTCCCCTTAGCAGAAAAACACCCCCAAAGCTTAATGTTTCCACCTCCATGTTTGACGGTGGGGATGGTGTTCTTGGGGTAATAGGCAGCATTCCTCCTCCTCCAAACACGGCGAGTTGAGTTGATGCCAAAGAGCTCTATTTTGGTCTCATCTGACCACAACACTTTCACCCAGTTGTCCTCTGAATCATTCAGATGTTCATTGGCAAACTTCAAACGGGCATGTATATGTGCTTTCTTGAGCAGGGGAACCTTGCGGGCGCTGCAGGATTTCAGTCCTTCACGGCGTAGTGTGTTACCAATTGTTTTCTTGGTGACTATGGTCCCAGCTGCCTTGAGATCATTGACAAGATCCTCCCGTATAGTTCTGGGCTGATTCCTCACCGTTCTCATAATCATTGCAACTCCATGAGGTGAGATCTTGCATGGAGCCCCAGGCCGAGGAAGATTGATAGTTCTTTTGTGTTTCTTCCATTTGCGAATAATCGCACCAACTGTTGTCACCTTCTCACCAAGCTGCTTGGCAATCGTCTTGTAGTCCATTCCAGCTTTGTGTAGGTCTACAATCTTATCTCTGACATCCTTGGAGAGCTCTTTGGTCTTGGTCATAGTGGAGAGTTTGGAATCCGATTGATTAATTGCTTCTGTGGACAGGTGTCTTTTATACAGGTAACAAGCTGAGATTAGGAGCACTCCCTTTAAGAGTGTGCTCCTAATCTCAGCTCGTTACCTGTATAAAAGACACCTGGGAGCCAGAAATCTTTCTGATTGAGAGGGGGTCAAATACTTATTTCCCTCATTAAAATGCAAATAAATGTATAACATTTTTGACATGCGTTTTTCTATATTTTTGTTGTTGTTATTCTGCCTCTCACTGTTGAAATAAACCTACCATTAAAATTATAGACTGATCATTTCTATGTCAGTGGGCAAAGGTACAAAATCAGCAGGGGAGCAAATACTTTTTCCCTCACTGTATGAGCGTCTTGATGAGAGCAGATTTCTGCGCGGGGTGATGGTGTGACTGCATTCAGATAGGAGTCAATGTGCATTTGTTTTTTTTGGTAAACGCTGTGTGTTATTTTACCATTTCGACCACGTCCGAGCAGAATATTCAGAAATGGTAGAGTTCTACCAGCTTCCACTTCCATGATGAACTGCATTTCATGAGCAGTGTGCTAACCATTACAAAATGGCAGCGGGTCATCATAGCAGGTCATGTCAAACGCCAGTGGATATCCTGCTCAAATGAGCATTAAAGCAGAGATAGCAATTACACATTCCTATTGGATGTACTTGTTTGTTCATAGAGCAACCACTGTTGATTTCCCCACAAAGTGGTACTTATTTCATCAGACCCCGAGGGATTGAGTCATTCACGCTAAGCCCCCGAGCTGGTCTAAAAATCAAAAGCCAGGATTTGTTTTATTCAAACTAATTGCATTGGTGATGATGAGCTGTCCCCCTTACCTTTCGGGATTGCAGCCACAGCCAGACTTGCACGAAAAGCAAGATGCTGTTGACGATGTCATCGGGGTGGATGATCTTGGCATAATCGGATGCGGTCTGAAAACAAGACATTGACATTTCAGAGATTAGTTCATTGAAGGATTGGTCCATTATTTTAATTAACACGTTTTTTTCCTGCTAGACCTTGGGAATTATCTGCATGCAGGCACAAGTGTAAGGGTTTGTGCCAAGTCCAGACTTTCTCCATGATTTCGCCACGATTCAAGACCACATCTGGAGTACGTCAAGGATGCATGCTTGCACCGGCGCTGTTTTGTCAGGTAATCGACTGGATCATGTAAACATGACCCATGACCTTGGAGTCAAGATTGGCCAGCACCACTTCACTGACCTCGACTACGCTGATGATGCAGCCTTGTTTGTTGAGAAGCATCACACTTTCACGCCAGTCCTCCAATATTTCCACAACAATGCAATAAAAATGGGACTGTTTCATGGCAGAAAACAAAAGTCCAGAAGTTTAACACGTAGGCTTTCGCGACCAATATTATTCAGAATAAAGGTTTTTGGGTTAGATCGGGTTATTTATAAATGTGTCGAAACCCTCCACCACCCGACACGGCCAATCAGCAAAATATAGTGTCACGTTGACAAAAGACAATTAGTTCACTACTTTAGCCCACCGGTGTGTTGAAGAGTGAATCCACAACATTTACAGTTTGAATACGACGTTTCGCTGGTAATTACATCCAGCATAATCGGGCAATTCGCCAGAATGGTAAAGCCCTCACTTGCTCTCGGTCTTAAATAGAGCAGCAGGGTGACTTCATCATTTAACTCATTTCAGGTGCAGTGAATTGAGGCGGAGGGGGGGGGTATTGTAATTATATAATCGATTGGCAATCAGTCAATGGTTATGATTAGTAGTGTTAGGGGCCGTCCATAAATGACGTCACGCGATTTTGGACGATTTTTTACATACCCCCCCCCCCCATCGTCACACGGCGCACTTAATCTGCCGCTGTACACTGTTGTAGGACCAAACATTTAATAAAAAGACGATTTAATTAAGTAGAACGTGTTGTCTATATTTATTTAAAGTTGCGCATTTTGATGTGACGTCACATTTCTCACCCCCCCCCCCGTCACACATCGTCACAAATGTCTGACCCCCCCCCCCCAGGTGCGTGACGTCATCTATGGACGGCCCCTTAGTGCTTGATACCTGCGTGTGCCGAGGGTAGAAATACTCGCCCGATCTTCGGGTTACAGGATGAGGATGACTTCACGAGGAAAGTTCGAGAGAGAGACACAGTGATGTCGTCAGGGATGTCAAGACAAGATTGAAACGAGAGTAAATTCCACGTTTGCAGTACTGGTATGGTATGGATTTATTTTTATTGAACAGACATTTGCTGAGGAAGATGCATTTATTAAAAAAAAGTTATTTTCACCTCAAGAAACCTCCCAGGATATCTCAATTTTGCTGAATTGAATATTGTCTGGGGTGGTGCTAAAAGTAATACGAAATGTTCCTGGTAAAGTGTAAAAAAAAACGCGAATGAGTTTTTCTTTTCACGTTCAACCTTTCGCAAATTGAAGTGCTGCAATAAAACAGCACTTAGCGAATACCAGCAAATAATTAGTAGCTGTTTACATTCTAGATTTAAAGCTTTCGTGACTGCTAGGATCCATACTCTTTGGTTCTATTGGGTAAAGTCACGTAGGTGAAAATAAAATAACAAAAAATCACGACGTTTCGGCCACAACACAAGCGGCCTTCATCAGGTGAAGGGACGAGACTGTCTGGAGGACAGCGCTGGAGTGAGAGAAGCCACGCTTAGATCACGACCTTTAAGCTGTCAAGGCGCTTTGTTTTCTTGTCACACAGCTTAAAGGTCGTGATCTAAGCGTGGCTTCTCTCACTCCAGCGCTGTCCTCCAGACAGTCTCGTCCCTTCACCTGATGAAGGCCGCTTGTGTTGTGGCCGAAACGTCGTGATTTTTTGTTATTTTATTTTCACCTACGTGACTTTACCCAATAGAACCAAAGAGTATAGCTATTTACATGTTTGGCCGTTTTAACCTTTCTAGCTACGCATCCTAAACTTGCAAAAAATAACTTGTTGTGAAAACACAATTGATGTTTTAATCAAATCGCAATCACAAATATCACCATACTAAATTGTTGAATATTTTATTCGAAAGCTCATTGCATGTTGTTTAATTTATGTACATATGGCCTCACGTGGTATACTGTATATATGTACCGTTCATTGTGCATTGAACAGTTCCACTATATTGGTCTAATGGAGATGCCTGATATGAAACGACCATGAAGTGGCAAAATACCAAAATGCTGTCATTTAGCTATTCCCCTTCTCTTGCTATTCCTCCTTTGTTGAAGGTGCTCCATTTACATTGGTTTACTATATGGTCCATAGTTTTGGTTACATGCCCACAATCGCAATGTGGCATGTGTCTTTACTATTCCATTCATGATGAAGATGTGTGCGTCAACCTAATGATGTTCTAGTACAGTTGATGGTTCCACCGTGTCTTCGAGGAATGTCAAAGCTAGGAGGTTTGATATTTGGGTCTAGGATAAGGTGTTTATTATGGATGCTAGCGTTATTTCGGAGCTGGATGCTATTCTAGGATGGTGCCAACCAAGAGCTGAACGTTGAGCTCTTGGTTGGTGAAGGGTTGGTGCTTGTCGTTGGCAAGAACACGTGTGACACCTCTGAGGATATTTGGTGGCAAAATGTTCTCCAGAACAGGGAGCCAGAGGGTTGGTGTCTGTTTTAGTGTTCCAGTTATGATGCACATTACATTGTTTGTGTATATAGAAGTTTTGTGTATCAGCTCCCAGGCCAGGCTGGAGCACAACATATTGCCACTGAGTAGAACGATGAGAGGGTAGCAGTTCGCAGCACATAAGCTGAGAGCACCCTAGGTTGTTCCTGTACGTTTATGCAGCAGGGCCATTCTTGATTTGGTCTTTTCACGGATCTGGCTCATGTGGGGCTTGAAGGAGAGGCTTCTGTCCTTGATAACCCCTTTAGAGTAGGGTCACAGCACGCTGGGCTATCGCATGACACATCAATGGTGGCATCTGCTGCTTGATTTTTGAGGTGGAAAGCACAAGTGATTTTGGAGGGATTTCGTAGGCGTCTGCATGCAGTAACAAATATATTCCCAATGAAGTTTGATCAGCTGCTGAAGTATTAGCAATGTTTTGGGGGTTTGTGCCCTGCGCATAAAGGACTATGTCACCTGCACAGGAACTTTCGAGATGATGTACACGGCAGGGCACTTAAAGGTATGTTAAATCATTTCCGGTGTGAGGACTAAATTGTTCCAGTGCTAGTGAGGGAGGCTATTGTTCGTAATTATCTTGCAGCTGTATTTACCAGCGAGAGGTGTACCCTCAAAGTACTGTCGCTGAGCTCCACTTTGACTATTTGTGGAGTAAACCAGCATCGGATGATATTGGGTATCTTCAGCAGGCGGCCATGAGGCCCAAACGGTGTCAACGGCAGCAGCAGAGAGGTCAATCATGGCTGTGCCGCTTCTCTGTTGGCGCTGGAAACCATCTTCTCATGGGGGCGGTGAAGACAATGATCTGTTTACAGTAGCTGCTACAGCTATAAGAGATTTTTTTATTTAGATCGCGTAAATATAAAAATGTGTCGTTAAACCCGCCACCACCTGACACAGACAACTAGTAAGGGTTGTAATGTAAACAGAACATGCCAATTCGTCACTCGTACAGCACACCAGTGTGTTTGAGAGCCAAGCCACAACATTTACAATCTGAGTACGACATTTCGCCAGTAATTACAACTAGCTTCATCAGGCGACAGCCAGATTTGCTACGGCCAGTTCGAAATCCAGCTTGTTCGGGAGCTAAATATCAACAATAAGGTAAAAGTGCAGCCCTGCAATTGCTTACTGACACCATTGCTGGTTGAAGGGCCTCGATTAGGAGATCTAGAGAGCCCTAGAAGATATTTTGGTCCAGTTCCACACTGGCCAGCAGTATAGAATGAGTAAATGTGGACAACATTCAGAGGTAGTCGAATTTTTTTTTATTTTTACAACTCCATTAGGGGTTCCAATAACAACATACAAGTGTGTATACGAGTGTGTGTGTTTGTGTATCAGTGTGTGCACGGGGGGCGGTGGTGTAGTAGTTGGTGCACTTCGCGATGAACCCTGCCACCAGAGTTAATTTCCAGTTCAAGGCCACCAACACCAGTGATGATATCTGAACTGGTCCTGGACCTCCCCTCGGTCGACTTGGCCCGAAATGAGTTCCTGGAGTTGTGTGTAAATGTCCGTGCTGGAGAGAGAGGGCATGGTGTTGGCCACCCACCCCCTTGTGTTCCATGCCAGCCTTCCACAGCACTTTTCCCCAACAGTCCGTATAGCTGCGTGTGTGAGTGTTTGCGTGTGCGTAGGTCTCCGTGTGTGTGAGTGTATGTAGTTTCATCTAACGGCTGGAGGTTTTGGGCATGGAGAAGACGTACACATTGGTTGTTTGTTGCCCGTTTCGTGCTTTGGTGATGTGAACCGTGCATCTGTTCATGGCGGAGTTCTCCTCAATGAAGCAAATGTCCTGTCGGTCTTTCATCTTGCGGTTGAAGGTGTGGTAAGTAACGGGGGTGTTGCGGGGTTGAATCTTTTTGTAGTATTCAAGTTTGTTGGCATATTTGCGAATGTATGCCCATTGGTCCACTTGGGTGTTTTCGTTGTGGCGGGAATAGTGTATCTCCTTGTAGGGTTTCTGGAATCGTTGTCCAGTCGGATCGATGGCCTCGTAGACTTCAGGCTCCGGGTCTGGCTTGTATTCCTGCCGCTGCCAAATCGCCACCCGATTTATTTCAGAAGGTTGCAAGTCAATATCTTCATGAGCAACGTTTTCAATGGTGGCTGGAGATTTCGGAAGTCTTTTCTTCATTTTCCTTCGGACTTTTTTTAGTTTGTTTTTCAACGTATTCATGTTGCGACACACAGTCCTGATCTTCTTGCTGATGGGCGGTGACAGGTCCTTAGAAAAAAACAAAAGCAAAGAAATGTTTTAGGAAAGGTATCATCAGTAGCAATGTTCTATCTCTAGCTGAATGGAAACATCCAACATGCTATCTCCATCTCACAGGATCCCATGATACCACAATACATGAATATATTTACATTTTATAATTATATGCTTGCTGTCACCAGAGGAAGCTCTAGAGCAGGGGTGGGTAACGTCCGGCCCGCAGGCCGTATGAGGCCCGCAAATTCATATGGTCTGGCCCTGCCAAGGCTACCGCAGGTGGGACTCGAAATTCAATAAATCTAGGAGCAAACCTGGAAAAGCAGTTGCGAGTAGCAACATCATCAATACCAGCAAACATCATCACACGCCCCACCAAAGAGAGGCAGACTCATGCCATCACATTAGAGGTGATTTAATTCAATGTTTGACACAATATAACAGGCTAATTTTTAAGTTGATAATTTTGTATGGCCTGCGAATGATGTTATAAATATCCAAATGGCCCTTGGCAGAAAAAAGGTTCCCCACCCCCGGCCTAGAGTGTAAGTGGACTCTTATTCCACACTGACTAGATGTGTTTAAAGAGTTGGGAGGTACCAACACTAAACCCCACCACATACGACCTTCCAGTCGATTGTGGTTTACACATTCATCGTATGAACTTTGCATTTCATCCATAATAGAGGTTTGTTTGGGTTATATCGCGTAAATATATAAATGTGTCATTAAACCCGCCACCACCCCGACACAGCCAATTAGTAAGGTTTGTCACGTAAACAGAAGATGCCAATTCGTTACTAGTACAGCACAACGGTGTGTTGGAGAGCCAAGCCACAACATTTACAATCTGAGTATGACTCTTCGCCAGTAATTACAACTAGTTTCATCAGGTGACAGCCAGATTCGTGGATGGGGGGGATTAATGAATACATATTAAAGACTATGCATTCAATACCCTGTTGATTTGTGCATCATTGTAACTGTTCAATTGCAGCACTTCTTTAACATGTTTAATTTCACTTCTCAGACTATCAACTTTCTTAGCCCGATGTACAGTGAGGGAAAAAAGTATTTGATCCCCTGCTGATTTTGTATGTTTGCCCACTGACAAAGAAATGATCAGTCTATAATTTTAATGGTAGGTTTATTTGAACAGTGAGAGACAGAATAACAACAAAAAAATCCAGAAAAACGCATGTCAAAAATGTTATAAATTGATTTGCATTTTAATGAGGGAAATAAGTATTTGACCCCTCTGCAAAACATGACTTAGTACTTGGTGGCAAAACCCTTGTTGGCAATTACAGAGGTCAGACGTTTCTTGTAGTTGGCCACCAGGTTTGCACACATCTCAGGAGGGATTTTGTCCCACTCCTCTTTGCAGATCTCCAAGTCATTAAGGTTTCGAGGCTGACGTTTGGCAACTCGAACCTTCAGCTCCCTCCACAGATTAAGGTCTGGAGACCGGCTAGGCCACTCCAGGACCTAAATGTGCTTCTTCTTGAGCCACTCCTTTGTTGCCTTGGCCGTGTGTTTTGGGTCATTGTCATGCTGGAATCCCCATCCACGACCCATTTTCAATGCCCTGGCTGAGGGAAGGAGGTTCTCACCCAAGATTTGAAGGTACATGGCCCCGTCCATCGTCCCTTTGATGCGGTGAAGTTGTCCTGTCCCCTTAGCAGAAAAACACCCCCAAAGCTTAATGTTTCCACCTCCATGTTTGACGGTGGGGATGGTGTTCTTGGGGTAATAGGCAGCATTCCTCCTCCTCCAAACACGGCGAGTTGAGTTGATGCCAAAGAGCTCTATTTTGGTCTCATCTGACCACAACACTTTCACCCAGTTGTCCTCTGAATCATTCAGATGTTCATTGGCAAACTTCAAACGGGCATGTATATGTGCTTTCTTGAGCAGGGGGACCTTGCGGGCGCTGCAGGATTTCAGTCCTTCACGGCGTAGTGTGTTACCAATTGTTTTCTTGGTGACTATGGTCCCAGCTGCCTTGACATCATTGACAAGATCCTCCCGTGTAGTTCTGGGCTGATTCCTCACCGTTCTCATAATCATTGCAACTCCATGAGGTGAGATCTTGCATGGAGCCCCAGGCCGAGGAAGATTTACAGTTCTTTTGTGTTTCTTCCATTTGCGAATAATCGCACCAACTGTTGTCACCTTCTCACCAAGCTGCTTGGCAATCGTCTTGTAGTCCATTCCAGCCTTGTGTAGGTCTACAGTCTTATCTCTGACATCCTTGGAGAGCTCTTTGGTCTTGGTCATGGTGGAGAGTTTGGAATCCGATTGATTAATTGCTTCTGTGGACAGGTGTCTTTTATACAGGTAGCAAGCTGAGATTAGGAGCACTCCCTTTAAGAGTGTGCTCCTAATCTCAGCTCGTTACCTGTATAAAAGACACCTGGGAGCCAGAAATCTTTCTGATTGAGAGGGGGTCAAATACTTATTTCCCTCATTAAAATGCAAATAAATTTATAACATTTTTGACATGCGTTTTTCTGGATTTTTGTTGTTGTTATTCTGCCTCTCACTGTTGAAATAAACCTACCATTAAAATTATAGACTGATCATTTCTTTGTCAGTGGGCAAAGGTACAAAATCAGCAGGGGAGCAAATACTTTTTCCCTCACTGTATGAGCGTCTTGATGAGAGCAGATTTCTACGCGGGGTGATGGTGTGACTGCATTCAGATAGGAGTCAATGTGCATTTGTTTTTTTTGGTAAACGCTGTGTGTTATTTTACCATTTCGACCACGTCCGAGCAGAATATTCAGAAATGGTAGAGTTCTACCAGCTTCCACTTCCATGATGAACTGCATTTCATGAGCAGTGTGCTAACCATTACAAAATGGCAGCGGGTCATCATAGCAGGTCATGTCAAACGCCAGTGGATATCCTGCTCAAATGAGCATTAAAGCAGAGATAGCAATTACACATTCCTATAGGATGTACTTGTTTGTTCATAGAGCAACCACTGTTGATTTCCCCACAAAGTGGTACTTATTTCATCAGACCCCGAGGGATTGAGTCATTCACGCTAAGCCTCCGAGCTGGTCTAAAAATCAAAAGCCAGGATTTGTTTTATTCAGACTAATTGCATTGGTGATGATGAGCTGTCCCCCTTACCTTTCGGGATTGCAGCCACAGCCAGACTTGCACGAAAAGCAAGATGCTGTTGACGATGTCATCGGGGTGGATGATCTTGGCATAATCGGATGCGGTCTGAAAACAAGACATTGACATTTCAGAGATTAGTTCATTGAAGGATTGGTCCATTATTTTAATTAACACGTTTTTTCCTGCTAGACCTTGGGAATTATCTGCATGCAGGCACAAGTGTAAGGGTTTGTGCCAAGTCCAGACTTTCGCCATGATTTCGCCACGATTCAAGACCACATCTGGAGTACGTCAAGGATGCATGCTTGCACCGGCGCTGTTTTGTCAGGTAATCGACTGGATCATGTAAACATGACCCATGACCTTGGAGTCAAGATTGGCCGGCACCACTTCACTGACCTCGACTACGCTGATGATGCAGCCTTGTTTGTTGAGAAGCATCACACTTTCACACCAGTCCTCCAATATTTCCACAACAATGCAATAAAAATGGGACTAACTGTTTCATGGCAGAAAACAAAAGTCCAGAAGTTTAACACGTAGGCTTTCGCGACCAATATTATTCATAATAAAGGTTTTTGGGTTAGATCGGGTTATTTATAAATGTGTCGAAACCGTCCACCACCCGACACGGCCAATCAGCAAAATAAAGTGTCACGTTGACAAAAGACAATTAGTTCACTACTTTAGCCCACCGGTGTGTTGAAGAGTGAATCCACAACATTTACAGTTTGAATATGACGTTTCGCTGGTAATTACATCCAGCATAATCGGGCAATTCGCCAGAATGGTAAAGCCCTCACTTGCTCTCGGTCTTAAATAGAGCAGCAGGGTGACTTCATCATTTAACTCATTTCAGGTGCAGTGAATTGAGGCGGAGGGGAGGGGGGGTATTGTAATTATATAATCGATTGGCAATCAGTCAATGGTTATGATTAGTAATGAGTTGTAGATTGGTAATTAGTTGTAAGGTGTGTTATTGTGATTATATGCTACATTAGTAATCCGTTAATGTGTTTCCCTTATAAGGAATTGTAATATGTATGATTTAATAATACACTTCCAAGCCGCACTAAGCCTATAGCTATCAGAACGATTAAAGTTATTTCTGTTTCTCTCAATTTCAAAGGATTCTCTAATTAGTCTTTGCCAGTAATAATTAGTTTTACACAACACTTCAACGTTATCAAAATCAATTGAATGTCCTTGTTGACAAGCATGTTCTGCCACTGCCGACAGCTGTGTTTGAGATAATTTAATATTTCTTTGGTGTTCTTTTAGTCTTATGCTGATGTTACGTCCCGTCTGTCCAATATAGCATCTGCCACATAAATAATTAATCCGAAATACACCTTCTGTTGATAATTTAGGTAATTCGTCTTTCGTGCAAGATACTAGTTTTTGAATTTTGTGTACTTTACCAAATCTTACTGTAATGTTTTGCTTTTGCAAAACACGGGCTAATTTGTCAGTTACTCCTGAGATATATGGAATTTTAATTGTTTTAAGAATCTGATCGCTTTCAGCAGTGTTGCTTTGCGATCATGATTTGGCATTCAGTGCTCTGTTAATTTGAGTATTATTGTAGCCATTCTGTCGTAATGCTTCGTTAACGTGTTTGATCTCGATTTAAAGCTTTTGTGACTGCAGTAATTCATATTCTTAGTTCTTTCGGTAAAGTCACGTTGAAGGGAAACAAAAAAATAATAAAATATATATAAAACAATAAAAATTCTCACGACGTTTCGACCATAACACAAACGGTCGTCTTCAGGTGTGTTGGTTTGTATGAATTTATTTTTAAACGGTGTATTTATTTATTAAAAAACCGTTAGCGCCACGCGCAGCGATTTGGCAGTTTATTTAGGACTAGTCCATCTATATTCTGAAAAGAGGAGGGGGGAGACGAATTTTTTTTTTTATGTATGCTGTCTGAAAGCCACTGTAAGCGTGAACAATCAATTAAGACCTGAAATGGTTTATCAAATCTTTCCAATGATTGCTAAGATAGAATCCATCTTCTCGGTTAAAATTGTCTCTGTGCTTGTATATGTGGATAGCCTCATGAACGAATCTCTCATGGTAGCCAGATGGCTTACAAAGAACCTCTGTCTTGGAAAAGTCAATAGCATGTGAGCCTACTGAATTATAACAATAATCTGCCACGGCCGAGGTGTTGGTCCTACCGTGTTTAAGGTCTGCTTTGTGTTCACGAATGCGGTCCGAGACATGGCGTTTGGTTTCTCCAATGTAACTACTACCACAGAGGCAACTTAGTTTGTAGACACCAGGGTATTGTATGTCCGGAATCACATCTTTTACAGACGGAACCAGATCACGGATTTTATGTAATGTGTTGAAACGGACCTGGATCTTGTGTTTATTCAAGATTTTGGAGATATTTTTAAATAAATAAATAAATACACCGTTTAAATTAAATTTATGCAAACCAACACACCTGAAGACGACAGTTTGTGTTATGGTCGAAACGTCGTGAGAATTTGTATTGTTTTATATATATTTTATTATTTTGTTGTTTCCCTTCAATGTGACTTTACCGAAAGAACTAAGAATATGAATTACTGCAGTCACGAAAGCTTTAAATCAAAAGTTTACAAGATATTGAGGGAACACAGTTCTTTTGCAATTAAGGTCATGGGTAAAATGCAGATCAATAGACGTCTAGCTACACATGTGCAGCCCTTTTGTAAATCCACTGTTGGATGATAGCTACACCACACTGGAGGTTACCTGACCATACTTCATCATGCTGTTGGAGCATAGCATCACAGTAAACAATAGATGCCCTCTGCTGACCACCACATAGCCCCGGACTTGCCTACGACTATATACGTGACTTTACCGAAAGAACCAAGAATATATTTGCCTATGACAATCCGGTATACGTGGTGGTCAATCACCTCAGCACTATCCAGGCTCAACCCTATTTAGCTTCCAAGTTCTGATGAAATCTGGTTCATTCTGGGAAATGTATGACCTTTACTTAAAATACAATCTCACATCACTTGATGCAAGACGAAATCTACATTGGGCTCTGCCATCCATAAAATCTCTTATTGTTAAATCTGTGCTATACTTAATATATTAACCCCATTCTTAAACCCAAGAAACATAAGACGCCCATCGAATTTACTTTTAAATCTCCCAAGAACAAGAAAAGGAATAGGTGACAAAGCATTTGCCATTGCAGCACCAACGTTTCGGAGCAACCTTGTTTCCACCATTAATATCGTAAATTTTCCTTCAACTAATATTATCAAGCAGAAGCTTAGTTCTGGATACCACTGCATTTCTAAATGTGATTCGTAACTTTCATCCTTCCCATGTATTGTTTGTGACATTTTCACGTACAATTTTATTGAGGGACTTTGTGTTGTCTGGGACTGTTTTTGCTGTCGTTTTGCTGCCTTGCCCAAGCTTGGAAATTGGGCAAGGGCATCCTTATTTTTGCGAGAATTCGTTATAATGAGCAATTTTAATTTCAACCCAGTTTGTTCGCAAAACGAGCAATTGTTTGTGAAACGAGCGGAAACTGATTGATGAAATGCGTGCTGTGGCGCCAGGGCCGCAGTTTGTGGTTTGCATCGCGCGCTTTCAGATGCGCTTCTGCGGCCATCTGGAACGTTGGTGAAGGGAGGGTGGCGCTAATTATTTGCAGATGCTGAGGACAGGCACCTGCATTCACTGTAGTTCTTCATGTGTGGTAAATGTGACATTTGATTTTATATTGTTCAAGAGTGGGAAATGTTGGGGCTGAAAAGTAACGTCATTTAACATGGAAGTCAATGGCGAAACTGTGATCGTTTAACGAATTTTTACTTAACGAGCAATTTCCGTGGAAAGTTTCTCGCTTTTAAGCGAGACACGCCTGTACTTGATCTATTTTAGTTTTATTTTTAGTGATTTGCTTAATTTTCCTATACGTTGTCATCCTATCGTTTTTTTTGTATTGTAAATTTCTGACCCATCCCGACTGGACCTCTGTAAAAAAAAGTTTCATAGCTCATCGGATTTTTTTCCAGGATATAAATCCTGATTCTGATTTGGTCAAAGGCTATGAACCCACCCTTCACAGTGCCACCACAAGGCAATTACACGTTACTAGTTTTACTACCCGGCTTCGCCCGGGACTTGGATTCTTGTCTTGGACGAATACACGGCCTACGCGGAGGGTGGGGGGGATGCGTGACGTCGGCAGGCACACTGCGTGACGCTACGGCATACTTTTTGCATTGTGAAAGTCTGGAAGCTGCCCATATGCCAAATTTCAAGTTTGTTGCATGTCGGGAAGTATGCTAAACATTTCGAACAGACACGCATTCACAAATTTCCCTTTTATATGTAAGTATATTCTACAAAATTAAAGTCCTTACGTCCGTGTGGAATCCAGTGTCGTCAAGCCCTTGCTCCGGCTTAGCAGTGCACGGCGTTCCTTGAGCCAAGAACTCCACCTTGACCCGTGTGCCCTCAGGGTCATCTTTGGTGCCGTCCATCGGTGGTTGCTTGACCGGGACTTGGCCAAATTCAGGAGCGCTTGTGGAGTTCTCCTCAGGGTTGAAGGTTGTTTTTTTCTCCCAAGCACTCGGTGGAGTAATGCGAACATGTTGCCATATTATCGCCGACATCACCATCAAGGTAATGAGCTTAGACATTTTCGAGGAGTGAGCTGGAAAAGCCGCCTCTCCAGATCGCCAGCGAAGCGCGCTTCACTCCCGAGACGTCCCTCACGAATGCCGCGAGGAGCGGCCACGTGACCAAATCGCTATGGCTACAATCTGGATGTGACGTCACCGGAAGAGCGCGCTTATTTGGGCATTTTCGATTTAAAGCTTATTTCGCACAGGTAAATATTCGCGATTCTTTTTTGCATCGTCGTGCTTGGTTGATATTCGAGGGGTCGCATTTTAAACGGCTTGACACGAAATACTGTACGTGACTGTAGCGTGCCCAGACCAAGGATCTGTACCATCCTCGCACAACCCAGTTTAGTTAAACCCAGGGGTTGGGTCGTTGGCAACCTAGCCTGAATGTTTTAAACTCTCACAAGTGCTCAGGTTTCCTCCTACGTCTAACCACTCGTCGATTGCCCAGTAACACCTTCATATATCGAGGACCACACGAGCTGTGTCATTTATGGATGGCCCCTTAGTGCTTGATACCTGCGTGTGCCGAGGGTAGAAATACTCGCCCGATCTTCGGGTTACAGGATGAGGATGACTTCACAAGGAAAGTTCGAGAGAGAGAGACAGTGATGTCGTCGGGGATGTCAAGACAAGATTGAAACGAGAGTAAATTCCACGTTTGCAGTACTGGTATGGTATGGATTTCTTTTTATTGAACAGACATTTGCTGAGGAAGATGCATGCATTTAAAAAAAAGTTATTTTCACCTCAAGAAACCTCCCAGGATATTTCAATGTTGCTGAATTGAATATTGTCTGGGGTGGTGCTAAAAGTAATATGAAATTTTCCTGGTGAAGTGTAAAAAAAAACGCGAATGAGTTTTTCTTTTCACGTTCAACCCTTCGCAAATTGAAGTGCTGCAATAAAACAGCACTTAGCGAATACCAGCAAATAATTAGTAGCTATTTACATTCTAGATTTAAAGCTTTCGTGTTTCTAGGATCCATACTCTTTGGTTCTATTGGGTAAAGTCACGTAGGTGAAAATAAAATAACAAAAAATCACGACGTTTCGGCCACAACACAAGCGGCCTTCATCAGATGAAGGGACGAGACTGTCTGGAGGACAGCGCTGGAGTGAGAGAAGCCACGCTTAGATCACGACCTTTAAGCTGTCAAGGCGCTTTGTTTTCTTGTCACACAGCTTAAAGGTCGTGATCTAAGCGTGGCTTCTCTCACTCCAGCGCTGTCCTCCAGACAGTCTCGTCCCTTCACCTGATGAAGGCCGCTTGTGTTGTGGCCGAAACGTCGTGATTTTTTGTTATTTTATTTTCACCTACGTGACTTTACCCAATAGAACCAAAGAGTATAGCTATTTACATGTTTGGCCGTTTTAACCTTTCTAGCTACGCATCCTAAACTTGCAAAAAATAACTTGTTGTGAAAACACAATTGATGTTTTAATCAAATCGCAATCACAAATATCACCATACTAAATTGTTGAATATTTTATTCGAAAGCTCATTGCATGTTGTTTAATTTATGTACATATGGCCTCACGTGGTATACTGTATATATGTACCGTTCATTGTGCATTGAACAGTTCCACTATATTGGTGCAATGGAGATGCCTGATATGAAACGACCATGAAGTGGCAAAATACCAAAATGCTGTCATTTAGCTATTCCCCTTCTCTTGCTATTCCTCCTTTGTTGAAGGTGCTCCATTTACATTGGTTTACTATATGGTCCATAGTTTTGGTTACATGCCCACAATCGCAATGTGGCATGTGTCTTTACTATTCCATTCATGATGAAGATGTGTGCGTCAACCTAATGATGTTCTAGTACGGTTGATGGTTCCACCGTGTCTTCGAGGAATGTCAAAGCTAGGGGGTTTGATATTTGGGTCTAGGATAAGGTGTTTATTATGGATGCTAGCGTTATTTCCGAGCTGGATGCTATTCTAGGATGGTGCCAACCAGAGCTGAACGTTGAGCTCTTGGTTGGTGAAGGGTTGGTGCTTGTCGCTGGCAAGAACACGTGTGACACCTCTGAGGATATTTGGTGGCAAAATGTTCTCCAGAACAGGGAGCCAGAGGGTTGGTGTCTGTTTTAGTGTTCCAGTTATGATGCACATTACATTGTTTGTGTATATAGCAGTTTTGTGTATCAGCTCCCAGGCCAGGCTGGAGCACAACATATTGCCACTGAGTAGAACGATGAGAGGGTAGCAGTTCGCAGCACATAAGCTGAGAGCACCCTAGGTTGTTCCTGTAAGTTTATGCAGCAGAGCCATTCTTGATTTGGTCTTTTCACGGATCTGGCTCATGTGGGGCTTGAAGGAGAGGCTTCTGTCCTTGATAACCCCTTTAGAGTAGGGTCACAGCACGCTGAGCTATCACATGACACATCAATGGTGGCATCTGCTGCTTGATTTTTGAGGTGGAAAGCACAAGTGATTTTGGAGGGATTTCTTAGGCGTCTGCATGCAGTAACAAATGTATTCCCAATGAAGTTTGATCAGCTGCTGAAGTATTAGCAATGTTTTGGGGGTTTGTGCCCTGCGCATAAAGGACTATGTCACCTGCACAGGAACTTTCGAGATGATGTACACGGCAGGGCACTTAAAGGTATGTTAAATCATTTCCGGTGTGAGGACTAAATTGTTCCAGTGCTAGTGAGGGAGGCTATTGTTCGTAATTATTTTGCAGCTGTATTTACCAGCGAGAGGTGTACCCTCAAAGTACTGTCGCTGAGCTCCACGTCGACTATTTGTGGAGTAAACCAGCATCGGATGATATTGGGTATCTTCAGCAGGCGGCCATGAGGCCCAAACGGTGTCAACGGCAGCAGCAGAGAGGTCAATCATGGCTGTGCCGGTTCTCTGTTGGCGCTGGAAACCATCTTCTAATGGGGGCGGTGAAGACAATGATCTGTTTACAGTAGCTGCTACAGCTATAAGAGATTTTTTATTTAGATCGCGTAAATATAAAAATGTGTCGTTAAACCCGCCACCACCCGACACAGACAACTAGTAAGGGTTGTAATGTAAACAGAACTAGCCAATTCGTCACTCGTACAGCACACCAGTGTGTTTGAGAGCCAAGCCACAACATTTACAATCTGAGTACGACATTTCGCCAGTAATTACAACTAGCTTCATCAGGCGACAGCCAGATTTGCTATGGCCAGTTCGAAATCCAGCTTGTTCGGGAGCTAAATATCAACAATAAGGTAAAAGTGCAGCCCTGCAATTGCTTACTGACACCATTGCTGGTTGAAGGGCCTCGATTAGGAGATCTAGAGAGCCCTAGAAGATATTTTGGTCCAGTTCCACACTGGCCAGCAGTATAGAATGAGTAAATGTGGACAACATTCAGAGGTAGTCGAATTTTTTTTTATTTTTACAACTCCATTAGGGGTTCCAATAACAACATACAAGTGTGTATACGAGTGTGTGTGTTTGTGTATCAGTGTGTGCACGGGGGGCGGTGGTGTAGTAGTTGGTGCACTTCGCGATGAACCCTGCCACCAGAGTTAATTTCCAGTTCAAGGCCACCAACACCAGTGATGATATCTGAACTGGTCCTGGACCTCCCCTCGGTCGACTTGGCCCGAAATGAGTTCCTGGAGTTGTGTGTAAATGTCCGTGCTGGAGAGAGAGGGCATGGTGTTGGCCACCCACCCCCTTGTGTTCCATGCCAGCCTTCCACAGCACTTTTCCCCAACAGTCCGTATAGCTGCGTGTGTGAGTGTTTGCGTGTGCGTAGGTCTCCGTGTGTGTGAGTGTATGTAGTTTCATCTAACGGCTGGAGGTTTTGGGCATGGAGAAGACGTACACATTGGTTGTTTGTTGCCCGTTTCGTGCTTTGGTGATGTGAACCGTGCATCTGTTCATGGCGGAGTTCTCCTCAATGAAGCAAATGTCCTGTCGGTCTTTCATCTTGCGGTTGAAGGTGTGGTAAGTAACGGGGGTGTTGCGGGGTTGAATCTTTTTGTAGTATTCAAGTTTGTTGGCATATTTGCGAATGTATGCCCATTGGTCCACTTGGGTGTTTTCGTTGTGGCGGGAATAGTGTATCTCCTTGTAGGGTTTCTGGAATCGTTGTCCAGTCGGATCGATGGCCTCGTAGACTTCAGGCTCCGGGTCTGGCTTGTATTCCTGCCGCTGCCAAATCGCCACCCGATTTATTTCAGAAGGTTGCAGGTCAATATCTTCATGAGCAACGTTTTCAATGGTGGCTGGAGATTTCGGAAGTCTTTTCTTCATTTTCCTTCGGACTTTTTTTAGTTTGTTTTTCAACGTATTCATGTTGCGACACACAGTCCTGATCTTCTTGCTGATGGGCGGTGACAGGTCCTTAGAAAAAAACAAAAGCAAAGAAATGTTTTAGGAAAGGTATCATCAGTAGCAATGTTCTATCTCTAGCTGAATGGAAACATCCAACATGCTATCTCCATCTCACAGGATCCCATGATACCACAATACATGAATATATTTACATTTTATAATTATATGCTTGCTGTCACCAGAGGAAGCTCTAGAGCAGGGGTGGGTAACGTCCGGCCTGCAGGCCGTATGAGGCCCGCAAATTCATATGGTCTGGCCCTGCCAAGGCTACCGCAGGTGGGACTCGAAATTCAATAAATCTAGGAGCAAACCTGGAAAAGCAGTTGCGAGTAGCAACATCATCAATACCAGCAAACATCATCACACGCCCCACCAAAGAGAGGCAGACTCATGCCATCACATTAGAGGTGATTTAATTCAATGTTTGACACAATATAACAGGCTAATTTTTAAGTTGATAATTTTGTATGGCCTGCGAATGATGTTATAAATATCCAAATGGCCCTTGGCAGAAAAAAGGTTCCCCACCCCCGGCCTAGAGTGTAAGTGGACTCTTATTCCACACTGACTAGATGTGTTTAAAGAGTTGGGAGGTACCAACACTAAACCCCACCACATACGACCTTCCAGTCGATTGTGGTTTACACATTCATCGTATGAACTTTGCATTTCATCCATAATAGAGGTTTGTTTGGGTTATATCGCGTAAATATATAAATGTGTCATTAAACCCGCCACCACCCCGACACAGCCAATTAGTAAGGTTTGTCACGTAAACAGAAGATGCCAATTCGTTACTAGTACAGCACAACGGTGTGTTGGAGAGCCAAGCCACAACATTTACAATCTGAGTATGACTCTTTGCCAGTAATTACAACTAGTTTCATCAGGTGACAGCCAGATTCGTGGATGGGGGGGATTAATGAATACATATTAAAGACTATGCATTCAATACCCTGTTGATTTGTGCATCATTGTAACTTTTCAATTGCAGCACTTCTTTAACATGTTTAATTTCACTTCTCAGACTATCAACTTTCTTAGCCCGATGTACAGTGAGGGAAAAAAGTATTTGATCCCCTGCTGATTTTGTATGTTTGCCCACTGACAAAGAAATGATCAGTCTATAATTTTAATGGTAGGTTTATTTGAACAGTGAGAGACAGAATAACAACAAAAAAATCCAGAAAAACGCATGTCAAAAATGTTATAAATTGATTTGCATTTTAATGAGGGAAATAAGTATTTGACCCCTCTGCAAAACATGACTTAGTACTTGGTGGCAAAACCCTTGTTGGCAATTACAGAGGTCAGACGTTTCTTGTAGTTGGCCACCAGGTTTGCACACATCTCAGGAGGGATTTTGTCCCACTCCTCTTTGCAGATCTCCAAGTCATTAAGGTTTCGAGGCTGACGTTTGGCAACTCGAACCTTCAGCTCCCTCCACAGATTAAGGTCTGGAGACAGGCTAGGCCACTCCAGGACCTAAATGTGCTTCTTCTTGAGCCACTCCTTTGTTGCCTTGGCCGTGTGTTTTGGGTCATTGTCATGCTGGAATCCCCATCCACGACCCATTTTCAATGCCCTGGCTGAGGGAAGGAGGTTCTCACCCAAGATTTGAAGGTACATGGCCCCGTCCATCGTCCCTTTGATGCGGTGAAGTTGTCCTGTCCCCTTAGCAGAAAAACACCCCCAAAGCTTAATGTTTCCACCTCCATGTTTGACGGTGGGGATGGTGTTCTTGGGGTAATAGGCAGCATTCCTCCTCCTCCAAACACGGCGAGTTGAGTTGATGCCAAAGAGCTCTATTTTGGTCTCATCTGACCACAACACTTTCACCCAGTTGTCCTCTGAATCATTCAGATGTTCATTGGCAAACTTCAAACGGGCATGTATATGTGCTTTCTTGAGCAGGGGGACCTTGCGGGCGCTGCAGGATTTCAGTCCTTCACGGCGTAGTGTGTTACCAATTGTTTTCTTGGTGACTATGGTCCCAGCTGCCTTGACATCATTGACAAGATCCTCCCGTGTAGTTCTGGGCTGATTCCTCACCGTTCTCATAATCATTGCAACTCCATGAGGTGAGATCTTGCATGGAGCCCCAGGCCGAGGAAGATTTACAGTTCTTTTGTGTTTCTTCCATTTGCGAATAATCGCACCAACTGTTGTCACCTTCTCACCAAGCTGCTTGGCAATCGTCTTGTAGTCCATTCCAGCCTTGTGTAGGTCTACAGTCTTATCTCTGACATCCTTGGAGAGCTCTTTGGTCTTGGTCATGGTGGAGAGTTTGGAATCCGATTGATTAATTGCTTCTGTGGACAGGTGTCTTTTATACAGGTAGCAAGCTGAGATTAGCAGCACTCCCTTTAAGAGTGTGCTCCTAATCTCAGCTCGTTACCTGTATAAAAGACACCTGGGAGCCAGAAATCTTTCTGATTGAGAGGGGGTCAAATACTTATTTCCCTCATTAAAATGCAAATAAATTTATAACATTTTTGACATGCGTTTTTCTGGATTTTTGTTGTTGTTATTCTGCCTCTCACTGTTGAAATAAACCTACCATTAAAATTATAGACTGATCATTTCTTTGTCAGTGGGCAAAGGTACAAAATCAGCAGGGGAGCAAATACTTTTTCCCTCACTGTATGAGCGTCTTGATGAGAGCAGATTTCTACGCGGGGTGATGGTGTGACTGCATTCAGATAGGAGTCAATGTGCATTTGTTTTTTTTGGTAAACGCTGTGTGTTATTTTACCATTTCGACCACGTCCGAGCAGAATATTCATAAATGGTAGAGTTCTACCAGCTTCCACTTCCATGATGAACTGCATTTCATGAGCAGTGTGCTAACCATTACAAAATGGCAGCGGGTCATCATAGCAGGTCATGTCAAACGCCAGTGGATATCCTGCTCAAATGAGCATTAAAGCAGAGATAGCAATTACACATTCCTATAGGATGTACTTGTTTGTTCATAGAGCAACCACTGTTGATTTCCCCACAAAGTGGTACTTATTTCATCAGACCCCGAGGGATTGAGTCATTCACGCTAAGCCTCCGAGCTGGTCTAAAAATCAAAAGCCAGGATTTGTTTTATTCAGACTAATTGCATTGGTGATGATGAGCTGTCCCCCTTACCTTTCGGGATTGCAGCCACAGCCAGACTTGCACGAAAAGCAAGATGCTGTTGACGATGTCATCGGGGTGGATGATCTTGGCATAATCGTATGCGGTCTGAAAACAAGACATTGACATTTCAGAGATTAGTTCATTGAAGGATTGGTCCATTATTTTAATTAACACGTTTTTTCCTGCTAGACCTTGGGAATTATCTGCATGCAGGCACAAGTGTAAGGGTTTGTGCCAAGTCCAGACTTTCGCCATGATTTCGCCACGATTCAAGACCACATCTGGAGTACGTCAAGGATGCATGCTTGCACCGGCGCTGTTTTGTCAGGTAATTGACTGGATCATGTAAACATGACCCATGACCTTGGAGTCAAGATTGGCCGGCACCACTTCACTGACCTCGACTACGCTGATGATGCAGCCTTGTTTGTTGAGAAGCATCACACTTTCACACCAGTCCTCCAATATTTCCACAACAATGCAATAAAAATGGGACTAACTGTTTCATGGCAGAAAACAAAAGTCCAGAAGTTTAACACGTAGGCTTTCGCGACCAATATTATTCATAATAAAGGTTTTTGGGTTAGATCGGGTTATTTATAAATGTGTCGAAACCGTCCACCACCCGACACGGCCAATCAGCAAAATAAAGTGTCACGTTGACAAAAGACAATTAAATTTTGATTTAAAGCTTTCGTGACTGCAGTAATTCATATTCTTAGTTTTTTCGGTAAAGTCACGTTGAAGAGAAACAACAAAATAACAAAATATATATAAAACAATAAAAAATTCTCACGACGTTTCGACCATAACTCAAACGGTCATCATCAGGTGTGTCGGTTTGCATAAATTTATTTTGAAAACGGCATATTTATTTATATATATAACGTTTGCGTCACGCGCAACGATGGCAGTTTGCCAGGACTAGTCCATCTATTTTTTGAAAAGAGGAGGGGGGAGACGAAATTTGTTTTTATGTATGCTGTCTGAAAGGCACTGTAAGCGTGAACAATCAATCAAGAACTGAAATGATTTATCAAATCTTTCCAATGATTGCTAAGATAGAATCCATCTTCTCGGTTGAAATTGTCTCTGTGTTTGTATATGTGGATAGCCTCATGAACGAATCTCTCATGGAAGCCAGATGGCTTACAAAGAACCTCCGTCTTGGAAAAGTCAATGGCATGTGAGCCTACTGAATTAGAACAATGATCTGCTACGGCCGAGGTGTTGGTCCTACCGTGTTTAAGGTCTGCTTTATGTTCACGAATGCGGTCCGAGATATGGCGTTTGGTTTCTCCAATGTAACTACTACCACAGAGGCAACTTAGTTTGTATACACCAGGGTATTGTATGTCCGGAATCACATCTTTTACAGACGGAACCAGATCACGGATTTTATGTAATGTGTTGAAACGGACCTGGATCTTGTGTTTATTCAAGATTTTGGAGATCTTTTTTGTAATCCCAGCAATGTAGGGTAAAGTGATGGTTTTGAAAGGCTCCTCAAGAGGGTTCTTCTTCATGGTTTGAGTGACGCAAACGTTATTTATATATAAATAAATAAATAAATATGCCGTTTTCAAAATAAATTTATGCAAACCGACACACCTGATGATGACCGTTTGAGTTATGGTCGAAACGTCGTGAGAATTTTTTATTGTTTTATATATATTTTGTTATTTTGTTGTTTCTCTTCAACGTGACTTTACCGAAAAAACTAAGAATATAAAAGACAATTAGTTCACTACTTTAGCCCACCGGTGTGTTGAAGAGTGAATCCACAACATTTACAGTTTGAATATGACGTTTCGCTGGTAATTACATCCAGCATAATCGGGCAATTCGCCAGAATGGTAAAGCCCTCACTTGCTCTCGGTCTTAAATAGAGCAGCAGGGTGACTTCATCATTTAACTCATTTCAGGTGCAGTGAATTGAGGCGGAGGGGGGGTATTGTAATTATATAATCGATTGGCAATCAGTCAATGGTTATGATTAGTAATGAGTTGTAGATTGGTAATTAGTTGTAAGGTGTGTTATTGTGATTATATGCTACATTAGTAATCCGTTAATGTGTTTCCCTTATAAGGAATTGTAATATGTATTATTTAATAATACGCTTCCAAGCCGCACTAAGCCTATAGCTATCAGAACGATTAAAGTTATTTCTGTTTCTCTCAATTTCAAAGGATTCTCTAATTAGTCTTTGCCAGTAATAATTAGTTTTACACAATACTTCAACGTTATCAAAATCAATTGAGTGTCCTTGTTGACAAGCATGTTTTGCCACTGCCGACAGCTGTGTTTGAGATAATTTAATATTTCTTTGGTGTTCTTTTAGTCTTATGCTGATGTTACGTCCCGTCTGTCCAATATAGCATCTGCCACATGAATAATTAATCCGAAATACACCTTCTGTTGATAATTTAGGTAATTCGTCTTTTGTGCAAGATACTAGTTTTTAAATTTTGTGTACTTTACCAAATCTTACTGTAATGTTTTGCTTTTGCAAAACACGGGCTAATTTGTCAGTTACTCCTGAGATATATGGAATTTTAATTGTTTTAAGAATCTGATCGCTTTCAGCAGTGTTGCTTTGCGATCGTGTTTTGGCATTCAGTGCTCTGTTAATTTGAGTATTATTGTAGCCATTCTGTCGTAATGCTTCTTTAACGTGTTTGATCTCGATTTAAAGCTTTCGTGACTGCAGTAATTTATGCAAACCAACACACCTGAAGACGACCTTTTGTGTTATGGTCGAAACGTCGTGAGAATTTTTATTGTTTTATATGTATTTTATTATTTTGTTGTTTCCCTTCAACGTGACTTTACCGAAAGAACTAAGAATATGAATTACTGCAGTCACGAAAGCTTTAAATCAAAAGTTTACAAAATATTGAGGGAACACAGTTCTTTTGCAATTAAGGTCATGGGTAAAATGCAGATCAATAGACGTCTAGCTACACATGTGCAGCCCTCTTGTAAATCCACTGTTGGATGATAGCTACACCACACTGGAGGTTACCTGACCATACTTCATCATGCTGTTGGAGCATAGCATCACAGTAAACAATAGATGCCCTCTGCTGACCACCACATAGCCCCGGACTTGCCTACGACTATATACGTGACTTTACCGAAAGAACCAAGAATATATTTGCCTATGACAATCCGGTATACGTGGTGGTCAATCACCTCAGCACTATCCAGGCTCAACCCTATTTAGCTTCCAAGTTCTGATGAAATCTGGTTCATTCTGGGAAATGTATGACCTTTACTTAAAATACAATCTCACATCACTTGATGCAAGACGAAATCTACATTGGGCTCTGCCATCCATAAAATCTCTTATTGTTAAATCTGTGCTATACTTAATATATTAACCCCATTATTAAACCCAATAAACATAAGACGCCCATCGAATTTACTTTTAAATCTCCAAAGAACAAGAAAAGGAATAGGTGACAAAGCATTTGCCATTGCAGCTCCAACGTTTCGGAGCAACCTTGTTTCCACCATTAATATCGTAAATTTTCCTTCAAATAATATTATCAAGCAGAAGCTTAGTTCTGGATACCACTGCATTTCTAAATGTGATTCGTAACTTTCATCCTTCCCATGTATTGTTTGTGACATTTTCACGTACAATTTTATTGAGGGACTTTGTGTTGTCTGGGACTGTTTTTGCTGTCGTTTTGCTGCCTTGCCCAAGCTTGGAAATTGGGCAAGGGCATCCTTATTTTTGCGAGAATTCGTTATAATGAGCAATTTTAATTTGAACCCAGTTTGTTCGCAAAACGAGCAATTGTTTGTGAAACGAGCGGAGACCGATTGATGAAATGCGTGCTGTGGCGCCAGGGCCGCAGTTTGTTGTTTGCATCGCGCGCTTTCAGATGCGCTTCTGCGGCCATCTGGAACGTTGGTGAAGGGAGGGTAGCGCTAATTATTTGCAGATGCTGAGGACAGGCACCTGCATTCACTGTAGTTCTTCATGTGTGGTAAATGTGACATTTGATTTTATATTGTTCAAGAGTGGGAAATGTTGGGGCTGAAAAGTAACGTCTTTTAACATGGAAGTCAATGGCGAAACTGTGATCGTTTAACGAATTTTTACTTAACGAGCAATTTCCGTGGAAAGTTTCTCGCTTTTAAGCGAGACACGCCTGTACTTGATCTATTTTAGTTTTATTTTTAGTGATTTGCTTAATTTTCCTATACGTTGTCATCCTATCGTTTTTTTTGTATTGTAAATTTCTGACCCATCCCGACTGGACCTCTGTAAAAAAAAGTTTCATAGCTCATCGGATTTTTTTCCAGGATATAAATCCTGATTCTGATTTGGTCAAAGACTATCAACCCACCCTTCACAGTGCCACCACAAGGCAATTACACGTTACTAGTTTTACTACCCGGCTTCGCCCGGGACTTGGATTCTTGTCTTGGACGAATACACGGCCTACGCGGAGGGTGGGGGGGATGCGTGACGTCGGCAGGCACACTGCGTGACGCTACGGCATACTTTTTGCATTGTGAAAGTCTGGAAGCTGCCCATATGCCAAATTTCAAGTTTGTTGCATGTCGGGAAGTATGCTAAACATTTCGAACAGACACGCATTCACAAATTTCCCTTTTATATGTAAGTATATTCTACAAAATTAAAGTCCTTACGTCCGTGTGGAATCCAGTGTCGTCAAGCCCTTGCTCCGGCTTAGTGCACGGCGTTCCTTGAGCCAAGAACTCCACCTTGACCCGTGTGCCCTCATGGTCATCTTTGGTGCCGTCCATCGGTGTTTGCTTGACGGGGACTTGGCCAAATTCAGGAGCGCTTGTGGAGTTCTCCTCAGGGTTGAAGGTTGTTTTTTTCTCCCAAGCACTCGGTGGAGTAATGCGAACATGTTGCCATATTATCGCCGACGTCACCATCAAGGTAATGAGCTTAGACATTTTCGAGGAGTGAGCTGGAAAAGCCGCCTCTCCAGATCGCCAGCGATGTGCGCTTCACTCCCGAGACGTCCCTCACGAATGCCGCGAAGAGCGGCCACGTGACCAAATCGCTATGGCTACAATATGGATGTGACGTCACCGGAAGACCGCGCTTATTTGGGCATTTTCGATTTAAAGTTTATTTCGCACAGGTAAATATTCGCGATTCTTTTTTGCATCGTCGTGCTTGGTTGATATTCGAGGGGTCGCATTTTAAACGGCTTGACACGAAATACTGTACGTGACTGTAGCGTGCCCAGACCAAGGATCTGTACCATCCTCGCACAACCCAGTTTAGTTAAACCCGGGGGTTGGGTCGTTGGCAACCCAGCCTGAATGTTTTAAACTCTCACAAGTGCTCAGGTTTCCTCCTACGTCTAACCACTCGTCGATTGCCCAGTAACACCTTCATATATCGAGGACCACACGAGCTGTGTCATTTATGGACGGCCCCTTAGTGCTTGATACCTGCGTGTGCCGAGGGTAGAAATACTCGCCCGATCTTCGGGTTACAGGATGAGGATGACTTCACGAGGAAAGTTCGAAAGAGACAGTGATGTCGTCGGGGATGTCAAGACAAGATTGAAACGAGAGTAAATTCCACGTTTGCAGTACTGGTATGGATTTCTTTTTATTGAACAGACATTTGCTGAGGAAGATGCATGCATTTAAAAAAAAGTTATTTTCACCTCAAGAAACCTCCCAGGATATCTCAATTTTGCTGAATTGAATATTGTCTGGGGTGGTGCTAAAAGTAAAATGAAATGTTCCTGGTAAAGTGTAAAAAAAACGCGAATGAGTTTTTCTTTTCACGTTCAACCCTTCGCAAATTGAAGTGCTGCAATAAAACAGCACTTAGCGAATACCAGCAAATAATTAGTAGCTATTTACATGTTTGGCCGTTTTAACCTTTCTAGCTACGCATCCTAAACTTGCAAAAAATAACTTGTTGTGAAAACACAATTGATGTTTTAATAAAATCGCAATCACAAATATCACCATACTAAATTGTTTAATATTTTATTCGAAAGCTCATTGCATGTTTCATTTATGTACATATGGCCTCACGTGGTATACTGTATATATGTACCGTTCATTGTGCATTGAACAGTTCCACTATATTGGTGTAATGGAGATGCCTGATATGAAACGACCATGAAGTGGCAAAATAGCAAAATACTGTAATTTAGCTATTCCCCTTCTCTTGCTATTCCTCCTCTGTTGAACGAGCTCCATTTACATTGGTTTACTATATGGTCCATAGTTTTGGTTACATGCCCACAATCGCAATGTGGCATGTGTCTTTACTATTCCATTCATGATGAAGATGTGTGCGTCAACCTAATGATGTTCTTGTACGGTTGATGGTTCCACCGTGTCTTCGAGGAATGTCAAAGCTAGGGGGTTTGATATTTGGGTCTAGGATAAGGTGTTTATTATGGATGCTAGCGTTATTTCCGAGCTGGATGCTATTCTAGGATGGTGCCAACCAGAGCTGAACGTTGAGCTCTTGGTTGGTGAAGGGTTGGTGCTTGTCGCTGGCAAGAACACATGTGACACCTCTGAGGATATTTGGAGGCAAAATGTTCTCCAGAACAGGGAGCCAGAGGGTTGGTGTCTGTTTTAGTGTTCCAGTTATGATGCACATTACATTGTTTGTGTATATAGCAGTTTTGTGTATCAGCTCCCAGGCCAGGCTGGAGCACAACATATTGCCACTGAGTAGAACGATGAGAGGGTAGCAGTTCGCAGCACATAAGCTGAGAGCACCCTAGGTTGTTCCTGTACGTTTATGCAGCAGGGCCATTCTTGATTTGGTCTTTTAACGGATCTGGCACATGTGGGGCTTGAAGGAGAGGCTTCTGTCCTTGATAACCCCTTTAGAGTAGGGTCACAGCACGCTGGGCTATCACATGACACATCAATGGTGGCATCTGCTGCTTGATTTTTGAGGTGGAAAGCACAAGTGATTTTGGAGGGATTTCTTAGGCGTCTGCATGCAGTAACAAATATATTCCCAATGAAGTTTGATCAGCTGCTGAAGTATTAGCAATGTTTTGGGGGTTTGTGCCCTGCGCATAAAGGACTATGTCACCTGCACAGGAACTTTCGAGATGATGTACATGGCAGGGCACTTAAAGGTATGTTAAATCATTTCCGGTGTGAGGACTAACTTGTTCCAGTGCTAGTGAGGGAGGCTATTGTTCGTAATTATCTTGCAGCTGTATTTACCAGCGAGAGGTGTACCCTCAAAGTACTGTCGCTGAGCTCCACGTCGACTATTTGTGGAGTAGACCAGCATCGGATGATATTGGGTATCTTCAGCAGGCGGCCATGAGGCCCAAACGGTGTCAACGGCAGCAGCAGAGAGGTCAATCATGGCTGTGCCGGTTCTCTGTTGGTGCTGGAAATCATCTTCTAATGGGGTGCGGTGAAGACAATGATGTATTTACAGGAGCTGCTACGGCCAGTTTGAAATCCAGTTTGTTCGGGAGCTAAATTGCTTATTGACACCATTTCTGGTGGAAGGGCCTCGATTTGAAGGAGCTCGAGGGAGCCCTAGAACGTATTTTGGTCTAATCCCACACTGGCCAGCAGTATAGAACGAGCAAACCGTGGAGAACATTCAGAGGTAGTTGAAATGTTTCTTTTTACTTAATTAGTGGTTCCAATAACAGCATTCAAGTACATACAAGTGTGTATATGAGTGTGTGTGTGTTTGTGTATCAGTGTGTGTGTGTGTGCACGGGTGGGTGTGGGGGCATTGGTGTAGTAGTTGATGCACTGCACGATGAACCCTGCCACCAGAGTTCATTTCCAGTTCAAGGCCACCAACACCAGTGATGATATCTGAACTGGTCCTGGACCTCCCCTCGGTGGACTTGGCCTCAAATGAGTTCTTGGTGTTGTGCGTAAATGTTAGTGCAGGAGAGAGAGGGCATGGTGTTGGCCACCCACCCCCTTGTGTTCTATGCCAGCCTTCCACAGCACTTTTCCCCAATAGTCCATATAGCTGCGTGTGTGAGTGTTTGCGTGTGCGTAGGTCTCCGTGTGTGTGAGTGTATATAGTTTAATCCCAAAGCTGGATGTTTTGGGCATGAAGAAGCCGTAAACTTTGGTTGTTTCTTGTCCATTTGAGGAAGGTTGCAGGTCAATGTCTTCATGCGCAACGTTTACAATGGTGACCAAAGATTTCGGAATTCTTTTCTTCATTTTACTTTGGGCTTTTTCGAGTTCATATTGAAATGTATTCACGTTGCAACACACAGTCCTGATCTTTTTGCAGGTGGGCAGTGACAGGTCCTTTGAAAAAAAAAACAAAAGCAAGATTTTTTTTTAGGAAAAGTAGCTGTGTTCTATCTACAGCTGGATGAAAACTCCAACATGCTGTCTCCATCGCACAGGATTCCATGCTACCACAATCCATGAATACAATTACATTTCATGATCTATGCTTGCTGCCACTAGATAAAGCTCTAGAGGATAATTTGTCTATTCTGACTAGATGTATTGAAAGAGTTTGGAGGTACCAACACTTTACCCCACCACAAGTAAACTTTGCTTACTTGAAAAATGGGCAAACCACAGATTAGTTCATTGAAGGATTGCTCCGTTATTTTAATAAATATTTTTTTTTATCCTGCTGGACCTTGTGAATGATCTGCATGCAGGCACAAGTGTAAGGGTTCGTGTCGAGTCTGGACTTTCCCCACGATTCAAGACCACATCTTAAGTACGTCAATGATGCATGCTTGCACCCATACTCTTCTGTCAGACGATCGACCGGATCTTGAAAACATGACCCTTGACCTTGGAGGCAAGATTGGCTGGCACCACTTCACTGACATGGACTACGTTGCTGATCCAGCCTTGTTTTTTGAGACGCATGAAACTTTCACAACAGTTCTCCAATATTTTCACAACAATGTAAGACAAATGGGACTGACTGTTTCATGGCAGAAAATCAAAAGTGCAGAACTTGGGCTCCGGACCTCCAGAAGCACCCTGCATAATCAAAGGCAAAACAGTGTCTACCTGGGATCTGCACAGACCACTGATGGCCTATGTAGACCTGATTTCACGTACTGGATTGGCCTGGCCTCTTGAATAATGAATGGTGTGAACTGCATTTGATCCCAGAAACAGTTAAGTCTGGGCACCAACTTGAGAGTCTACCAGTGCTGTGTTTTGTCAGCTTTTTTATATGGTGCGGAGGCCTGGAGATTGCTTCAAACTGATTGGGATCGGCTGCAGTCTTTTCACATGCCATGCCCAAAAGACACCTTTTTGGCATTTATTGATTCGACTTTGTCAGAAATGTCACCGTTGCATCTGCAACCGGTCTCCTAGCAATCAAGAGCTTAGTTTCCATGTCCTCACTTTTTGGACACGTCACCTGTCTTGATGCGCAAACTTAAGTAGCAAATTGCCCACTTCAGTCGGCGTTTGACGTTTAAAGTGGACTGTGACCCTCAAAGGAATGATGCTGCCCCCGTAGTCACTCCCATGATACGCGGATTAAATACATCACTCTAGACACCTACCGGTGTAAGCAACAAGAGCAATTTTCGTGAATGCTGTCGCAAGAGGTCACACGTTTGTCGTGATGAACAAATGAATATCCAAGATAGCATCACTGCGTCTCAAGACTTATTTCCAGAAGAATCCTGCAAAATATCGTAGTAGAGGGGGCAACAATTGCCATGAGTTTCCCACTTAAGTATTTGGCGAGTGATTCAAAACATTTGAGAAGTTTGGACCATGAAGGCCACACAATGGCCTTATCTTCGTGAAATGACCTTACGGGATATTTTACGTCCACTGTGAATTGGACGGCACATACTCTAGTTTACAGGGCATCCAGCTAGACTGTTACTGAGCACCTCTGCAGTGGCATGGCCCGCTGGGCGGTGGCATGGCCCAGCGGGCCATCGGGCCATGCCACCGCTGTTGTGGTATTCAACTCTTGCTGAACGAGGATAGTCTGTACTTAAACAAGGCTAGCTTCTTCGGTTCATGAGGAAAATTACTTTTGCTCTTTTCTAGACCAGGTCCGATTTAACACATTACATAAAATCATAAAACACATTACATAAAATCCGTGATCTGGTTCCATCTGTAAAAGATGTGATTCCGGACATACAGTACCCTGGCGTCTACAAACTAAGTTGCCTCTGTGATAGTAGTTACATTGGAGAAACCAAACGACATGTCTCGAACCGCATTCGTGAACACAAAGCAGACCTAAAACACGGTAGAACCAACACCTCGGCCATGGCAGATCACTGTTATAATTCAGTAGGCTCACATGACATTGACTTCTCCAAGACAGAGGTTCTTTGCAAGCCATCTGGCTACCATGAGAGATTCGTTCATGAGGCTATCCACATATACAAACACAGAGACAATTTAAACAGAGAAGATGGTTTCTGGCTTAGCAATCATTGGAAGGATTTGATAAACCATTTTGGGTCTTAATTGATTGTTCACGCTTACGGTGGCTTTCAGACCGCATCCATTATTTTCGTCTCCCCCCTCCTCTTTTCCGAACATAGATGGACTCGTCCATCTGAACAGTCAAATCGCTCCCCGTGGTGCTAACGTAAAAAAAAACCGCCACTTTTTTCAAATTTTCTTGCTGTGGTTTTCACACCTGATGATGATTGCCTGTGTTGCAGTCGAAACGTCGTGAGAATTGTATTGTTTTATATTTTAAATTATTTCATTGTTTCCCTTCTACGTGACTTTACCGAAAGAACCAAGAATACTAAAGATCCAGTTATTGTTTTGTAAAAAAAAGGTAGGCCTTGTTTGTAAATGTCTCAATTTGACTAATATGACAAATATACCTGCAAAATACTTCAGTTGGTAAAACTACATAGCAAAATGTATTCCTACTGTTCAGACAATAGTCGTCTGTGGAACATAGTTCCTCTGTGATATCCTTGCCTACATGAATGGAGCAATTACTAAATGTACTTACGATTGAATTTGACTTGCTAATTAAATAAGCATTCTTGTTTTTCTTATCAAGTAATATCTTCTGCAAAACATACATTATTTATGTTTTCCCTGTGAGTAGGATGTGTCTTGGCAGGTCGCATCCATTTATATTCTTTTTAACTTTTATTTAAATAAGCAACACTTAATAGAACAGATAAGGGCTTTAGTATATACATGTTTAGTATTTTCGATACTGTAATTGCATACAAAAATATGTGCTTTAGCTGTTTGCCGTGCATATACTAAAATGAAGAAGGCTGCACAATTGGGCTCAAGATACATTTGCACATGGGGTTTCTGGTGGGGAGCCATGTGATTGGAGGTGATGCCATGTGCTATACTTGGCCTTGTAGAACATACCACAGAAACACCGAATATATTATTTTTAAAAGTTATTTGGTATGCCAGGCACTGCATGGGGTTCAAAGAGTGATGAATTTGCCAATGACTGACTTAAAAAAATACTGATTTTAGGGAAAGTTTTAAACCTAGCTTTCTTACTCAAATCATGGGGTGTCATTCATCTCCTATAGAGCCCTGATCCAGCAGGATAATTTCTAAATTACTGTGATGGGACCAATGTTATTCTTAGGACCAACCCTTGTTGACATAGTGGTGCTCACCACAGAGTCGTATTCTATATGCGCCAAAATGCTGAGTAAATCAAGTGCACACTCAACCGGCACCACCTTACGAATGTGTCATGATGGGTGGCACCACACAGCCAGTGCCTTCTCATGCCACTTACAGAAGTGTCAACTCAGTGTGAGCATTTGTAACGCAACTTTTTGTTTTAATCTCTCCTGTAGAGTTTACTTATCATTATTGAATGATAATTTCAAAGGTTAAACTCAGTGAGCCACTTCAAATGGCAATTGTAAAAGGTGCGTATAGGATACACTTCAAAATAAGGCGGAAGCCAAAAAGCCTGAAGAAGTTCGACTGCAGTCGAGTCACTTGACCTTACTACTCTTGAATACTCTGCACTTAAAAAAACTGTAGAATACAAGCAAATTAAAGTTTCTTTTGGTCGCAAAATATTTTTTTTTCCACTTCTGAGAATGAGTGTGTACAAATATGGGTTTGTGTGAGTAGTACACTGTTTCAGCAGGTTTCATTCACCTGGGTTCCATTCCCACCCATGCACATCAGTGATAAGTGGGATATGAGCATGTCTTGGAATTTCCTTAGGTTGGTTAAGCCTTAATGAGAAGCCAGCAGAGGGGAGACAAAGATGGCAGGGTGTGGTAGTGATCATTATATACATTGAGTGTTGCGAGTTTTACATTGAGCAAATATGTGTAGTGGATTCAACTGAGTCGCAGACTTTCTCTCTGGAGACAACACATTTATTTTCACCAACACGTAACACAAAATGGTTACGGCCCTTTTACCAGATAACCTATGGTGGTGGACCACCAGGCTAACTACGCTAATCACACTGAGTTAGCTACCACGAACGTGACCCTGGCTTGGGTCCTCACCATGTGTTGGTGACTTCTTCTTAAACGACGTAGAACATAGATCGTAGATCTTCAGATGACAGTAGGAACGCTGAACCCTGGTCGGTCCCTGTAGGAACCCCACTTATATGCTCCCGGGTCGTGGCCGGCCCCGCCCTTGGCCACGCCCACCTTCGAGAGTGCTCTGGCTCTCTCTCGACCTTTCCCGTCGGATCTTACCCAGTCACGTGACCACCCCCTAGCCCCACTTGGGGCCCCCTGTGTAGATCTTGTCACGTAACTTCCAGGGTCAACCAGAGTGCTATGGCCTAGGGTAACCTCTTCCCATGGCTGACACTCTCACACTCCCTCCGGTAGGAGTCAACACAGCACCCCACGCGTGGTGCCACTGCGCTGCCACTGCGCTATCCCAACGCTCACCGAGCCGCCGCTAGGGCTGGTACTACACCCACCTACGGGGTGTCCGTGATGACAATGCATCGCACGCCGTGCCTCGCTAGAGCCGGCATTGCTCAGTGACATTCACGATGTCGCTACATAAGTGATGTCTGCGATGTGAGTACATCGCACGCCATGCCCCTCTAGGGCCGGCACCATACAGTAATATCTGTGATGTCACTACATATGTAATACGCTTGATTAAATTACCCCAACCATATGAAATTGGATGACATTTAACACTTCTTCATTGGGTTTGTATCATTGTTTCCCAAACCACAGCTCTCAAAAGGTTCAATTTGTCAGCTTTTAATTAATCAATTATTCATACAAACGCACTGATGGGTAATAGTGCTCCTAATCAATAATTTAGCAACAAATATTGATAGACAATCATGTTCCCAAGGTGACTCATGAAAGGTTTAATCAGATATAGCGTATTCTACGAAGAAGACCTAAAAGCAGATCGTGGGGTTGGGTATTGACTGCAAGCGCTACAGAAAGATCTGGCAGTAGGAAGTGATGGCAAGATGTGATGGCATCCACTGAATTGACACCAGTGACCACGTGTCCTTGAAAACATATTTCCCCCCTATTTAGTTTAAATTTCACAATCTCAGATGTGGTGAGTTGACTTGGAAGGCTAGGATCCTGGGTTCAATTGTATGCAATCGTCAATGATTAAACCCTAGTTCTCAAATATCGAAAATTAAGTCTGAACCCAGTAAAAAATAACTGCCCTTAAAACTCCCATCGTAATTATATGTTTACTTAATGTTCCATATTTAACTTTGGAGACTAAACGAATTGTGTGATTGCTATGCATCAACCATCTTTATACAGGAGGCAAGAGACCATATGGATCACCTAGTGTGTATGAGAGGCAATGCAATTAATATCAAAAGTAGTTAAGTGATATCACATTTCAAACATTCTAACGGTGCCTAAATTGAATGTATTCATATCGTGATATGATTGATGGCATGATTAGAATATACAATAAAAAGCTATGTGAAATTGAAGTGTCGAGTTGGAAAAATATCGTTGTAATTAACCACCTTGCTACAAAACCATTGTTATTGCTTTAAAGTATAACTGATACTTCAAAGAAACTGACGCAAGTCAGTAATGTTTCTTTAAAGAATGTAATAATTTACTCTACTTTAAAGGAATCCAGGTGAAATGTGGAAATACTCATAACTGGTAAGTTATAGATAAAATGCCTCCCTGTTGAAATAAGCAATGGGATGGCACTAGTCTTGACTTCTGGAAATGGCACATTCCTTTGTAATGGACCAGTCTATCCATATAATGATCACTTTGACTTTCTCACACCTCCAGTTAGCACGGTTGGCTAGGTACGGTATGAAAAAAGTTAAACATACAAACATACTTCCCACAACGTGGCATTCACTTTAGCAACCCTGGAGATATATTGGACTGAGTCAATCCCCATCTGTGTTTTTAAATTGTGACTTCTGCCACTTTTGCTAGGCTGAATTTACCATATGTTAATGACACTTGCATTACAGTGCTATTGTCTAAGTACCCTATATGATAAACTATACAACTTGTACAGGCACTTTATTTTGCATTGTTAGTGTTAGCATAACCATATTGTGCTCAATACAAAAAGGACTTGGGATAAAATTACACTATTAAAGGACACATTGATCAATGCCTTCTTTAAAATGTTTATGCCACAGGCGACTTTGTTTAATGATTAGTAATTATGAAGCATTCATCAAGAGCCCTGCTTTGTGGCATTGCAAGATTAGCATCTGGATAACACATTGTCAGCCATTTAAAGGTGACTGTGCTGAAGTTATCTTCAGAGGAACTAATGAGTAATGAAAGGTGCATGTTTATCAAACACTTGCTGATTACTTTTGATTATAAACAGTGTAATCTGCACAAGTGCTGGGAGGATGAGCGTAACCGTGCAGCTTACAGCAAGTCATGGGATTAATGTTTCCATCTCGAACTCTCAAAGCAAATTCTAGCCATGATAGCTTCCATCAGACAATGCGACAGCCCTCCTTTAAAAACAGACGAGCGGACAGCATGGCTCTCCACATGCAGTGCCACATACAGTACGGTGCTTGTTCTTTTCACACAACCCATCGGCGCTATGGCCTGGGAGTTCGTAAATTCGCCATCGTTGGTGCAGTCTCATTAGCAGTCAGGCTTGCTTGAATCAATGCTGGTGAGCTGCCAGATGTTACCACGAAGTACGGTTCCACGAACTATGGGCAGGTTTCCGCAAAGTATTACAAACTACGGACAGGTTAAATTTTGATTTAAAGCTTTCGTGACTGCAGTAATTCATATTCTTAGTTCTTTCGGTAAAGTCACGTTGAAGGGAAACAAAAAAATAATAAAATATATATAAAACAATAAAAATTCTCACGACGTTTCGACCATAACACAAACGGTCGTCTTCAGGTGTGTTGGTTTGCATAAATGTATTTATTTTTAAACGGTGTATTTATTTATTTATAAAAAACGTTAGCGCCACGCGCAGCGATTTGGCAGATTATTTAGGACTAGTCCATCTATATTCTGAAAAGAGGAGGGGGGAGACGAATTTTTTTATATATATAATGTATGCTGTCTGAAAGCCACTGTAAGCGTGAACAGTCAATTAAGACCTGAAATGGTTTATCAAATCTTTCCAATGATTGCTAAGATAAAATCCATCTTCTCGGTTGAAATTGTCTCTGTGCTTGTATATGTGGATAGCCTCATGAACGAATCTCTCATGGTAGCCAGATGGCTTACAAAGAACCTCTGTCTTGGAAAAGTCAATGGCATGTGAGCCTACTGAATTATAACAATGATCTGCCACGGCTGAGGTGTTGGTCCTACCGTGTTTAAGGTCTGCTTTGTGTTCACGAATGCAGTCCGAGACATGGCGTTTGGTTTCTCCAATGTAACTACTACCACAGAGGCAACTTAGTTTGTAGACACCAGGGTATTGTATGTCCGGAATCACATCTTTTACAGACGGAACCAGATCACGGATTTTATGTAATGTGTAGAAACTGACCCGGATCTTGTGTTTATTGAAGACCCACAAACTACTTACAGGTTACCGCAAAGTTCAACGAAATAGGTACAGGTTACTGCAAAGTCCCACGAACAATGGACAGGTTACTGCAAAGCCCACAAACTACAGACAGGTTCATGCAAAGCACCACAAACCTGGGACAGTTTACCGCAAAGTGTCACAATCTACCAACAGTTTACCGTAAAGCACCACGAACTACGGACAGGTTACCGCCACAACCCCCACAACTCCCAACGCCATCGCCCCACGCACCACCCACGTGGCCCCACCCCCCCGAAATTCTCCATCTCCAGGAGATCTACGTTCTCTCAGCCGCGATGTTGGGCACAATTAAATTTAATAACAAGTAAAAACATGTAATTTTAAAATGCTATGCATTGCATAAAAATTGCATTGTATTTAAGTGGCCAGTATGTGTTAAATTGTAAAAAAAAAAACTGATCAAGAATATGCATTTCATTTCTCTAGAGCGAGATTATTAATATCAGTGGAAAAAACAGTAGGCTCTCAGCATTCCTCACGCTATGGGTACTGAAACCATGCACTTAACTGGGCTAGATCATAGTACTAAGTTTAAAATTGGTGGAAAATAACAGTAAAATGTCAGTGTCATCAATTTTAACATTGCCTTCACTCCTTACCACTAATGTAACAGTTCAAAGTTCTACAATTTTTGCTCAAATCTTTAGTGGTGATTCATTATAATTAATTTGAAATGGGTTCCTGCCACTTAATGGCTTCTGGAATTGAAATGATTCCAATTTACTTTAATGAGCAAGGTAATTTTTAATAGGTGTTAATTAAAAAAAAGAGGACATTCACAGGCTGTAAAAAAAGTTTTCATTGAACACTTGTAGTGGCCTTTAAGTGTTGCCAGTTAAGAGTTTGTCAGTAATATATGTAATGGCCCCCGACTGAAAATACTGTACAAGCGAAGTGCCTGCCAAGTGTTAGATATTTATCATCCCCAAAGGAACAGCGAGATGAGTTTGACCCCAACAGAAATTTGATCTAAAAAAACGTGCAATGCTAAATTGCTTACTATACCCACACCACCACTTGGCTGTATATTAAAGTAGTACATTTGTATGTTTGGTTATTTTGGTAAAGTCACGTAGGTCACGTAGGTGACTTTACCGAAAGAACCAAAGATTATGGATTCCTGCAGTCACGGAAGCTTCAAATCAAGATAGTAACTTTGTAGTGAGTTCAACTGAGTCGCAGACGTACTCTTGGAGGCAACACAATTATTTAACACCAACACACGGGGTAACTGCCCCTTAACAGAATAACAACCTATGGTGGTGACCACCAGGCTAACTACACTAATTACAACGTCACTAGCTAATACGGACCGGGACCACAGCTCGGGTCCAGGTCCACGCGTTGGAGACTCGGGGAACGGAGAACGTCGACGAAGGTTACTTCAGAATGAACAAAAACGCCGGCCCCTCTGGGGGACCCGGCTTATATCCTCTGCGGCGTGGCTGGCTCCGCCCTTGGCCACGACCACCTTTCAAAATCCTCGAGCAGGATCTGGACCCCGACCATGTGACCACCCCTAGCCCCCACTTGGGGCCCCTTTGTTGACTTAACCGGTCACGTGTCCTCTCGGGTCAACCAGAGTGCCAGGGCCTCTAATAACCTCATTCCTACAGTCAACACTTCCACACCCTACCCTGTAGGGCTGGCACTGCACGCCGAGCATGGTGCCATCCAGCGCTATCAATCAGCGCTCACCGGGCCCCTATAGGGCCGGTACTACACCCACACCATGTGGTATCCGCGATGTCGTTACACCCCACGCCGTGCCTCTCTGGGACCGGCACTGCACGTTGACATGCCACGATGCCACTTCTACATTGTAGCATGTTAACCGTGGTTATACGGCAAGGTTGACCCTCACCGGAGGAATCTGGAATTTACACACCTGGCTCTGTCGATGCCACTGGAGACGAGCCATCAGCCACACTTTTTTGAATATTGTGGAGAAAACATTTTTTGGAACCGTATCATTTGCAATTAATTTAAATTGATACAGGAGTTTAAATGTAATTCTACTCATGAGTGAGCACAGTTTAAAAGTGGAATTTTTTTTCTTTCGACATGCAACGTTAAGGAATGGTATATTTTTCATTTTCAAAAGTGTGTACGCACCTCTGTAAACAGTCTCAAAAGTAATTGACTAATGCGATGGGAACAGAAAGTGGTTATACATATAATTATCAATAACGTCAGAATATAAGCGAGGTTATGAAAATGATGTGAAAAATAAGTCAAGGCCCAATCTAATTTTTTTGCGTCAGTTCTGTTGGGGATCCCAGGTACCACGTGACAGTATTAGCTCTGGTTGCAGGACCAATATGTGAGAACACTTTGGGGTACCTCGCAGTCGGAGGTAGTCACGATGCAGGGTTGCACTGGCCACTGCTGTACACCTGTGCCCTATAAACATGTCAATGGTCACGGCATTAAACCGTACGGGAGACAGAGACACTTGAACAATTGATTACGCGCCTTTCCATTTTATAAATTCCCTATAGGCGGCAAATGCGCCTCCGGTAAGTGCTTTTGAAGAAGTTTATACATTTCCAGCATGGTTTTTATCGCTTTCACCCTGACCTGACCCCTGAAATGCTTGTATGTGCTTACATCTTGTCTTGCCAACTGACTGCTATTATTTATTCACGTTATACGAGGAGACTATACCTGAGGATGGGAACTGCCGAGCATAAGTGCTAGATCCTCGGTGTGTGTGAGGTGACTGGTAGTATAGTAAGGTTGGTACACCGTACTATGATCCGAGTAATCTTGGTTCAATTCCTAGCCATAGAAAATAATTCTTGAAAGTGTTATCTGAATCTGTTCTGAGCTTAGGTTGGGCTCCGCATGAAATTAATGGTACAGAGTCTGACCTTTAACACTCGGCAGACAAAGGTGGCCAGGCATGGTGCTGGCCAAAACACCCCTCATGTGCATGCTGCCTTAATAGGTGCTCGTGAACAGCACTTATTCATATTGTTTATGAGGCTGTAAGATATGTGTGTGTGCAATTGCCCAGACAACGATCCCATTCTGCTAAGATCTGCACTTTCTTCGCCTAAAATAACGATTTTGTGAATTGCTTTGGAAACTGAAGCTTCCTACAGGGATGCATACACAATACATGGCGACATGTTATAATGGGGATGTATGGCTTTCACGTTTTGTCAATTTTCCACCATAAAACCGACGTGCAGTGTGCGTTAGTGTGTGCCGACAGCACTGTGCTGTAGAGCAGGGAAGAAATGGAATCGTGTTTTATGCACTGCACTATTATCATGGCAGTCTGTGTTTAATTACAAGCTATACATAGACCACCAGTAATCAGGGTGATCCTGTATTGAACCTTTCTTAAGTAAGCTCGGCCTGATAGTTAACACAGAGAGACAGACGTGGCTGGGTGTTCTCTGTTCACATCACGCCCGAAGTGCTGTGACAATCTTAATGCTGCTCAAACAAATATTTCCATACATGTTTACATAGGTAAATGGGACACCGGCGTGGTGAAGTGTGGTCAGATAACCCCCGTGGCTCGCGCAGAGTGAGGAGGCATTCATCCAGCAGTAGATTAACGGAGGGCTGTAGGCTACCAGATGGCATTGCCCCATTGCAGTGGACAGACCGACACTTGTGCAGATAGGAGCTATTATTTCCTTGTAACATTGCCAAGCTCATTAGTCAGCTGAGAAAATGTTATCGCTGATTGACAATTTGGCATTGTTGAGACATACCAGTGATAATGTGCTTGCATTATTTGGAGTCCCAATGCAATTCACCGTTTTTATTTAAGTAAAAAAAAAGAAGAATAAATCGTAAAAAAAAAATTCCCTGTTCAGAATTTGATGTAAGTTTTTCCTGCGCCTATTTAGTTTGACGAAGACGTTGCCTTCAGTTTGCTTTATTCCATTGAATTGCATGCGTATAAAGTGTGCATCGTGGCTCATGCAATGGCACTGTGGCCTTCTCATAACTTAATTCACTCACCCCCCCCCCCCCCTCATGTTTAAAATTGGCTGCAGCAATATCAGTGGATCTTACAGACGTATCATTATCCAACAAACTGCCAAGCCAGTCAATTGCATGAGCATTCTCTTTGTATATCTATTTTGTGTCAAACCAAATTGATTTTTTATTATTCATAATAAAGGTTTTTGGGTTAGATCGCGTTATTTATAAATGTGTCGCAACCCTCTACCACCCGATACGGACAATCAGTAAAAAATGTGTCACGTTGTAAAAAGACAAATAGTTTACTACTTTAGCCCACCGGTGTATTGAAGAATGAATCCACAACATTTATATTTTTTTTTAGTACGACGTTTCACTGGTAATTACATCCAGCATCATCGGGAAAATTGCAAATTGCACATTTTTTTTACTGATTGGCCGTGTCGGGTGGTGGAGGGTTGCGACACATTTATAAATAACGCGATCTAACCCAAAAACCTTTAATATGATTTTTTATAGTTTTTTCTGTTGTCAAGCTTGCGAAGTACGGAATGCATATGAAGCACACTTGTTTCGGCTCAAACGAACAAAGGAAAACAAAATCCACATTTCTTTTTCGGTCCTGAGTGGTGGATTTTCCACATTACATTAACGAGGGGGGGGGGGGCAGTCTGTTCGTGTGACAGGTACTGTTGGTTTTGCCCCGAAGTGATCCTCATTTATCAACCCCGGAGGAATTGAGCTGAGTGGATTTCACGCCCTTCACAGATTGGAGAGGCAGGTGCTAAAACAGTGCCACATGGGCAATGTTAGAGATTGAAATGAGGCAAAGGAGCATGCCTGCGAGTACTTGTTCACAGCACTGCAGGCAGGAGAGCCTCCACTAGACGGAGAACCCCTCTAAGGCCCACTGAGCTATAGAGCTCTTTTTCTGAGGTGTCTTGGCCACAAATAATAGCCCAATGAAGTGGCTTATCATCAGGAAATTTATAGCAGCCAGAATGTGGAAGGAAAAAACCGAAGGACCCGGAGAAAAAATCAACGCGACCACGGGGATAACATGCAAACTCCAAATATACAGGCGTCAGGGTCGGGATTTAACCCACGACCTCCTGTATATCAGGCGAAGTAGTTAACATCTCGACACCGTGGTGCCTAGAAAGACGTGGATTACGTAAAATTTAACTCCCCACATGAGAGGTGGAGTACACAAACTTTTACTCACCACATGAGAGATGGAGTACACGAATTTTTACTCACCACATGAGAGATGGAGTACACACACTTTAACTCACCACGTAAGATATGCCGATCAATTAATTGCGATGTATCCAGTAATACTGCTGGATGGACAACGATGGGAATTAGAAACTTGTACATTCTATCAGACTGTATCTCCTTGGCTCTGTGGGATATAATCTCGTATAAAGCTACCTATCCAATATGCTCACTGATTCACGGCAGACACTCATCATTGATCTGTCACAACCTTGTCTCTGCTGCTGCTGCTGCCATCATCACAGCCGTTGATCTCAGGGGTTTTGTGCCTTAACTTCACCTCCGATTTTCGGAACATCTTTGACACTTAATCACCACTTCCGGTGCTGCGTGCAGTTGAAATTGGTAAAAGATGGAAAAGAACACAAACTGCAGATTCCCCCTGACATGACCCAGTGGTTGCGTGTTTGCCGCTCATCGCAGAGGTTCGCAAGTCAAGTCCCCCGGGCCGCCCTGGTTAATACTCCAGTTGTATTCATTACAACTACAGTGAGGGAAAAAAGTATTTGATCCCCTGCTGCTTTTGTACGTTTGCCCACTGAAAAAGAAATGATCAGTCTATAATTTTAATGGTAGGTTTATTTGAACAGTGAGAGACAGAATAACAACAAAAAAATCCAGAAAAACGCATGTCAAAAATGTTATAAATTGATTTGCATTTTAATAAGGGAAATAAGTATTTGACCCCCTCTCAATCACAAAGATTTCTGGCTCCCAGGTATCTTTTATACAGGTAACGAGCTGAGATTAGGAGCACACTGTTAAAGGGAGTGCTCCTAATCTCAGCTTGTTACCTATATAAACGACACCTGTCCACAGAAGCAATCAATCAATCAGATTCCAAACTATCCACCATGGCCAAGACCAAAGAGCTCTCCAAGGATGTCAGGGACAATATTGTAGACCTACACAAGGCTGGAATGGACTACAAGACCATTGCCAAGCAGCTTGGTGAGAAGGTGACAACAGTTGGTGCGATTATTCGCTGCTGCTTTTGTACGTTTGCCCACTGAAAAAGAAATGATCAGTCTATAATTTTAATGGTAGGTTTATTTGAACAGTGAGAGACAGAATAACAACAAAAAAATCCAGAAAAACGCATGTCAAAAATGTTATAAATTGATTTGCATTTTAATAAGGGAAATAAGTATTTGACCCCCTCTCAATCACAAAGATTTCTGGCTCCCAGGTATCTTTTATACAGGTAACGAGCTGAGATTAGGAGCACACTGTTAAAGGGAGTGCTCCTAATCTCAGCTTGTTACCTATATAAACGACACCTGTCCACAGAAGCAATCAATCAATCAGATTCCAAACTATCCACCATGGCCAAGACCAAAGAGCTCTCCAAGGATGTCAGGGACAATATTGTAGACCTACACAAGGCTGGAATGGACTACAAGACCATTGCCAAGCAGCTTGGTGAGAAGGTGACAACAGTTGGTGCGATTATTCGCAAATGGAAGAAACACAAAAGAACTGTCAATCTCCCTCGGCCTGGGGCTCCATGCAAGATCTCACCTCGTGGAGTTGCAATGATCATGAGAACGGTGAGGAATCAGCCCAGAACTACACGGGAGGATCTTGTTAATGATCTCAATGCAGCTGGAACCATAGTCACCAAGAAAACAATTGATAACACACTACGCCGTGAAGGACTGAAATCCTGCAGCGCCCGCAAGGTCCCCCTGCTCAAGAAAGCACATATACATGCCCGTCTGAAGTTTGCCAATGAACATCTGAATGATTCAGAGGACAACTGAGTGAAAGTGTTGTGGTCAGATGAGACAAAAATGGAGCTCTTTGGCATCAACTCAACTCGCTGTGTTTGGAGGAGGAGGAATGTTGCCTATGACCCCAAGAACACCATCCCCACCGTCAAACATGGAGGTGGAAACATTATGCTTTGGGAGTGTTTTTCTGCTAAGGGGACAGGACAACTTCACCGGATCAAAGGGACGATGGACAGGGCCATGTACCGTCAAATCTTGGGTGAGAACCTCCTTCCCTCAGCCAGGGCATTGAAATTGGGTCGTGGATGCATATTCCAGCATGACAATGACCCAAAACACACGGCCAAGGCAACAAAGGAGTGGCTCAAGAAGAAGCACATTAAGGTCCTGGAGTGGCCTAGCCAGTCTCCAGACCTTAATCCCATAGAAAATCTGTGGAGGGAGCCGAAGGTTCGAGTTGCCAAACGTCAGCCTCTAAACCTTAATGACTTTGAGAAGATCTGCAAAGAGGAGTGGGACAAAATCCCTCCTAAGATGTGTGCAAACCTGGTGGCCAACTACAAGCAACGTCTGACCTCTGTGATTGCCAACAAGGGATTTGCCACCAAGTACTCAGTCATGTTTTGCAGAGGGGTCAAATACTTATTTCCCTCATTAAAATGCAAATCAATTTATAACATTTTTAACATGCGTTTTTCTGGATTTTGTTGTTGTTATTGTCTCTCACTGTTCAAATAAACTTACCGTTAAAATTATAGACTGATCATTTCTTTGTCGGTGGGCAAACGTATAAAATCAGCAGGGGATCAAATACTTTTTTTCCCTCACTGTATTCGACATCTGCTTTACAGCAGATGTTAAAGATCCCGTGACGTAATTAACAAGAGTAGGCCATGTACGCAGAGTGCCAAATTCGAAAAAATACTCGCAAAATTGCATAATTGGGAAATGCGTGGCAATCATTCGTGTACCCCTCCCCCTTTCCGATTATGCGAAAACCAAAATCATCATCGCCTCCTCCTGGCAGACTCCTGCCCGCCTGCAAGCTTGGTGATGTGTTTGTACCCCACAGGAACAGCTGCAAACATGGGGGTCCTCGAGGCAAAAACAAGAATAAAAAACTACAGCTGGGCACTGGAATAATTGAGATGAGTAGTGATGTAAGGTGCTTTGACTTTGCGGAGGCATTAAAGAAAAAAGTACATTATACATGCACATCCTTCATGGAGCCGACTACCTTGACTGCGGCTCTTTTTTGGTATTACCCACTTTGCATTGCAGGCATTAATTTAGTTTTTGCGGGGGCTGCATTTCACGTGCTTCAGGTTTTCCCCACGGTACGCAGCCTTCACGCCTGAATGTGAGCGACAAGTGGCTCACTGTGCGCACCGCACAAGAGAGCGGTTGTCACGTGTGTAGTACGTTTAACTTCTTTTGCACTTCGTGCGGCCTACCACTGTGCTAGTCGAGGTGTGGGGGAAGGACAACAGAATGTGCAAGACGAGTTGCAAGCACGTTTTTAAAGAACACGTTTATTAGTTTATAGATTTTTTTACATGACGCAATTTCCAATCGTGCTGAAAATATAATAAAGTTTTATTTTTATTTTCATCTGCTCGGCTGTTACATTTGATCACGTGCTAAAGAGACTTAGGAGGTAGATGTAGATGGGTACACACCTGCCAAGAACAGCAAATAATCAAGTTCATATTTTAACATGAAACGCGCATTATTCATTCCTCACTTCTGCCGTTCACTTGATTCATTCATGTACATGGTCAAATTACCGATAAGTCACTCATAAGTTTCTGACGAGTGGGAACAGGTCCCTGCAGGGTGGGCTGGTAGGAACATTGGAATTTTGCGCAATTTTATAAGACATATCAAGTCTCTGCGCTGTCTATTGCTGATTTTACACCCAACAGCACGAGATTTCACTTCGTTAAAGTATTGAAAGGGGACGGACGGACGGACACATTAATCTATTGCAGGCTGGTACACTCAGTTTACAACTTCGTTCCTACCAGTAAAATGTTTCCACATAAACATTGGATTGCTCCGAAACTTTACGTTATACAGTATTAACGTAATGTGAGCACCTTAATACAATTTTAGTGATAAAAAAGTGTGAAGGATATAATTAGAAAATTAATTATATTATACTTTTTAGTTTTGTTTCATTTTCGCACACTCAACCTGGCTTTTTTATTACCCAGCTCAGCTATAGTTTGTACAAAGTTTATTAAAGATCACCTGTAATATGAATTTTTCAAGCAATAAAGCAGAGTGAGCTTTAGGTTATGAAAACGGAATTTAAAGTTTTAGAAAATGAAGCGTGCATGGTAATTTCATATTAAAATAAATAATATGTATTTAACCTGATTAATTCCTTTGATTTATACGTATAAAATGTGGTCAATAATATATATTTTTAATAATTCTTCGTGCCCTTCATTTCTCCACTCGTTGGCCGTGTGTGCCGGTGCACACACCTGTCAGTGATGTGTCGGTAGTAGGCAGCACGGCAACTTGGCTGCCGGCGTAATGTGTTGGGAATGTGGAGTGGTAACCACACGAGTGGGAGCTTTCTTGGCACTACGGTGTCCTCAACGCGCAGACATTCTGTCAGAGGAACTTGTCGTACGTCCCCAGCAAATACCATCGAGAAAAGACTTTCAACGAATTTGCGTCTTTTGTTGCTCAATGGCATTTAGAAGGAAAATTAGCATTGTTTTAATGCACAAGAGTTGAAAACATTTTGGACATACATGCCTGTCCTCGGACCTTGGTTGGGTTGCGTTCCTAGAAAAGATGCTGCATGCCGAAGTGATGTACAGTGAGAGAAAACAAGTATTTGATCCCCTGCTGATTTTGTACGTTTGCCCACTGACAAAGAAATGATCAGTCTATAATTTTAATGGTAGGTTTATTTGGACAGTGAGAGACAGAATAACAACAAAAAAATCCAGAAAAACGCATGTCAAAAATGTTATAAATTGATTTGCATTTTAATAAGGGAAATAACTATTTGACCCCCTCTCAATCACAAAGATTTCTGGCTCCCAGGTGTCTTTTATACAGGTAGCGAGCTGGGATTAGGAGCACACTGTTAAAGGGAGTGCTCCTAATCTCAGCTTGTTACCTGTATAAAAGACACCTGTCCACTGAAGTAATCAATCAATCAGATTCCAAACTATCCACCATGGCCAAGACCAAAGAGCTCTCCAAGGATGTCAGGGACAAGATTGTAGACCTACACAAGGCTGGAATGGACTACAAGACCATTGCCAAGCAGCTTGGTGAGAAGGTGACAACAGTTGGTGCGATTATTCCCTTCAACGTGACTTTACCGAAAGAACCAAGAATATGAATACAAAATAACTGTCAATCTCCCTCGGCCTGGAGCTCCATGCAAGATCTCACCTCGTGGAGTTGCAATGATCATGAGAACGGTGAGGAATCAGCCCAGAACTACACGGGAGGATATTGTCAATGATCTCAAGACAGCTGGAACCATAGTCACCAAGAAAACAATTGGTAACACACTACGCCGTGAAGGACTGAAATCCTGCAGCGCCCGCAAGGTCCCCCTGCTCAAGAAAGCACATATACATGCCCATCTGAAGTTTACCAATGAACATCTGAATGATTCAGAGGACAACTGGGTGAAAGTGTTGTGGTCAGATGAGACCAAAATGGAGCTCTTTTGCATCAAATCAACTCGCCGTATTTGGAGGAGACGGAATGCTGCCTATGACCCCAAGAACACCATCCCCACCGTCAAACATGGAGGTGGAAACATTATGCTTTTGGGGTGTTTTTCTGCTAAGGGGACAGGACAACTTCACTGCATCAAAGGGACGATGGACAGGGCCATGTACTGTCAAATCTTGGGTGAGAACCTCCTTCCCTCAGCCAGGGCATTGAAAATGGGTCGTGGATGCGTATTCCAGCATGACAATGACCCAAAACACACGGCCAAGGCAACAAAGGAGTGGCTTAAAAAGAAGCACATTAAGGTCCTGGAGTGGCCTAGCCAGTCTCCAGACCTTAATCCCATAGAAAATCTGAGGAGGGAGCTGAAGGTTCGAGTTGCCAAACGTCAGCCTCGAAACCTTAATGACTTGGAGAAGATTTGCAAAGAGGAGTGGGACAAAATCCCTCCTGAGATGTGTGCAAACCTGGTGGCCAACTACAAGAAACGTCTGACCTCTGTGATTGCCAACAAGGGTTTTGCCACCAAGTACTAAGTCACGTTTTGCAGAGGGGTCAAATACTTACTTCCCTCATTAAAATGCAAATCAATTTATAACATTTTTGACATGCGTTTTTCTGGATTTTTGTTGTTGTTATTCTGTCTCTCACTGTTCAAATAAACCTACCATTAAAATTATAGACTGATCATTTCTTTGTCAGTGGGCAAACATACAAAATCAGCAGGGGATCAAATACTTTTTTCCCTCACTGTAACTCGAGACCGATTTATCCCAGAGAAACAACGACATAATAGGGGTTACGTTCCTGACCAAGGGTCCGATATGCAACTTGTTTATAGCTATTAATCAACTTCCAATTAAATATCGGACATCCTAAACGTTCCGAGTGTCTCAATTCCGTGGTCTGTGCAAGACACCCCCATTCAGACTTGCTTTCTCCCCCAAAAAATAAAAATCGACATTTTTTAAATAAAAAAACTTTCTCTTTACTTTCCGTTTATTAATGTCTATTTACTACTTTTACTACTATTTACTACTTACCTTTCTTACGCAATTCGTTGCGCACGGTTGCCCTTATTTTTTGCGCGCAGTTGCATTTTACTGTTCTCAGTCTGCGTTAGCCGCTGAGGTCGTGACGGGTTTATTTTCTCATTCCTGGTTGCTCTCTGTCCCCTGTGCCGTTCCCGTTCTGCTTTAATGTGCACTGGTGCCCACTTGAATGCGATATTGGCATATAAAATAAAGATTGATATATAAAGTACAATAATGTTTACAAAGTTCTAACATTGATTCTTCTTTATTATCGGCTTATTCCGACTGAATACATTAATGGCCTTTTCTGCTATATTTTTTGTTCAACGCCATGATTAGAGCACTGACCTTTCCTTTTATCGGCCATGTTTAAGGATGAAATGAATCAAACACGCTTTGCAATCAACTCAGTAATGCACAGAGCTTCAGCATCGGAGCGCTGCGTCGGGAGGCAGCCTGAACGGGCGTCGCACCGTGCCCGTGTGCTGTCTGTGCGCAGAACCGACGCCTGAGTCCGTCTCGTGCTGTCGGTGCGGGTCCGTAAAAAACACGGTTAATTGGCGCGGATCGGTGCAAGTCGAACCGCACTTAAGTCGAGGTCCGCGTGTATACTGTATTTAAATGAGATGCTTGTAAAAAAAACATTCTCTGGATTAAAACCTTCCCTTTTCCCTTGTGTTTTTATAAAGCAAAAATTGGTGGTGCCTCTGTTCCGATTACAGTTATATATTGCTGTTAAAGACACCTTTTTGTGTTTCCAGTCTACACACATTTCTATCTTGGCTGTTGGATTGCATCTTCAGTTAAATTTCTTTAATTTAGTATGAAAAATAAATGCATATGTAAGATCCAAATGGATACATTACTGTATTAAAAATAATGTCAGTAAACAGCCTTGTAAATAAACTGGATGTTAAACTTCTTTCGCACCGTATGTAGCCAACCATGCTAATTGGAGGATGAGTGCATGTATTAGTAGGCTCTCACCTGGTAAAATAAAATATAAATATCACTAATTTAAAAATTACTTTAACAATACATATTTTATAGTATTTTTTCATAAATAAAGAATAACACTAACCAGTCAACAACAAAATAAATAATATTTAATCTTAAATTTAGTTATAAAGGCTTATTTTAACACACTACATGGTTGCGTCTGATGAAATTTGCATTTTATTTCTGCAGGCATTAAAAAATTGATAAGAAAGTGACTTAAATAAATGATGTGAATGTATTTTGAACATAACTAAATAAAATTGCTGACATATCTCACGTGAAGGTCTTTGTTCATTGGGAGTCTCGGCATGGAAGATTTCCCCAATGTTCTCAATGTTTCATTAAATATTAATCCCTCCTCCATCCTTCGTTTTGTTTTTTCTATACAAGATGTAAAATGTCACGGTATTTTCCATATAAATAATCATCCAAGATAAAAAATAATGACTGGCGCAGTGCAGGAATTTAAAATTCTCAGCAAAAGCGATCATGTTTCCTTTATTACCTGCTTAAAAAAATAAAAAAATACCAATCGCATGTTATTCATATTGTTTAAAGGTGGACATTTTATTTCATGTATTAGGTAGTACATCATACAAATTGTCAACCGCAACCATTAGAATAACGTATGGGATAAAGGATGTTCATTTTTCACAACACAGTGGTGTTAAGAAAGTTTTTTTTAGAAAGGAATGTGAGCGCGCCTCTAAAGGCAATTACATTTACGATGTTAATAATATTGCGCCGTTGCGCAATGTTATAGTGGCATTGGATGAATGTGGAATTTTACCCCAAGCCTTGGGTCAAAGTTACATTGTAGATTCTTGCTTTTGATCACCCCTATGTTTCAGTTAAATATAATACAGCTTAAGGCAGTGCGTGAGAGAAGGTTATACACAATTCTGGAGTGTTTTTGAGATGTTTAAAAGTAAAACATCTTATAGTTAAAAAAATGCATTTTAGGGATAATAGGAAATTGCAGGAAATGTTTTACGCATGTGGCTGATACTTTTGCCAAAGTGTTACTTTGACTATATTTTTAAGCTCATCTATTAAGGTGTAATCTATTCTTGAAGGCTCTCTTGTATGTTGGCAGGTAAAACATCTGTAAACGATTGTTCCTGACAAAAAAAAATACATCAATGGTGCATGCAATATTTCGTTAGAATTAACAAGTGCGTCAGAGTCGTCCCATTTTTGAACATCTTAATATAGATGTCGGACGCGTAATGTCCAGGCACGTGGCTTTGAAAATGGCCTCTTGATGGGAGTGTTGAAACTGCGGTGGTAGAGACACACAACGATGTATGCCCATCATGAAGGGCAGTGATTGTGTGCAACACAGCTGCGTGTCTGATGTCTCAGAAGCGCAGCTGTACTCTGTAGCTATGCTGCTGATTGCATCAGGACAGCCGGTATTGCTAAGTACCACCCAAGTCATAATCCGTGATCAATCCGGCTCAAGCCGTGGCCATCTCTTACAACTTTGCGATGCAACAGATGTGACCAGTACCTGTTGAACTTCTTTCGCACCGTACGTAGCCAACCATGCTAATCCGAGGTGCGGCAGGACAACAAACTAACCGCAAAAAAAACTGTTTGAAACAAATTAGTTTTCAATTGCGCAGTAAAAAAAGCTTTTACAATACATTCTCATGGATGTTGATTATTTCACCATTGCAAAAAGAATCATTGCAAATTAAAGCAATATGGGCACGAATAAAGGACAATCACACGGCTGAAATTCACTGCCTCACTCGACGCTGGGGCGCCCGCTGCGGTGCGTGGGAGACGAGATGGAGATGGCACTGTGTGTGCTCTTCTTCGGAAGCAGCATCGTCGCGAGCAGTGGCGCTTACAACATACCTGTCAATCCATCGGTTTACACTTATTCTTGTACACGGAAATTGAGTTTACATTTTTTTCTATATATTTTTTAGTTTCTCCCTTGTGATAGGACCATGTTGGATGAACGTTGAGATTTATAAGGGGCACGGGGTGACCCAACAAGGGCTGAATTTGTCTGTAATAAGGTAGGGCACCGATAAGGGGTTCACAGCTATGAATCACGATGCGTACAGGAATCTCACGGTCAACCGCAAATGGTCGAGCTACAGGAGCGCGATCGGCGAACTGTGCCTCAATGCATTTGTCGTGAATGGTCAAATCCGCGATGGGGAAATGAGTTGATTTAATTGCTCCATCTCCTAGGGCGTTCTCCCCTTTTGCTGCCACTACATTAGTAAAATCTCGACCACTGGCCACCATCCCTTCTTGCGAGTGACGTGTTGATCAATTCTTGTCTTGGTAGCGTGCGCCGTGTTCAGCGGGAGTGCCGTTGTGATGCAGTGAATTGGCCCGAGTGCCCTCGAGGCTTCAGGCACCCATAGCAGTCGGCTTACGCAGCGAGAGGCGAGACAGAATGTGCTCCCCTTCAGTGTGGTGAAGTATGGTCAACCCTCCCGCCCCCTCATTACGGATGTACTGAAACCATGGCCACCCAGTCGCCATGTATCATTGCAGCCGAACATTAACTCTGCCAAGATAAGCACAGACAGGTACCATATTACTATGTTCCCAGTATATAATCCAATTAAAATTAATAAGTAGATATCTTTGATTACTTATTCTTATTATATATTAAACATGAGTTAAATAACAAATTAATGGGGGAAATTATCACCCCAGCAACATGGGTTAATGACGTATGTTTTTACATGACAATAAAAAAACCTGAATAAATCTGACGCAAAGGGATTTGCTGTCCTGGCAGATGCATTCCATATGAAAACGTGCAATTCAAGTGCAAAGTGATAATTGAACTGTCAAAATATACATTTAGGGAAATGGGGCCATAGTTTTTGGCAATTGCCTTGATGCAAAGTTGCCTCCTGCGAGAAGCCCTGGATGAAAATACCTCATCATTGTCGTTAACACACGACCCTGCATATGGAAAATCTAGAGAGAGGCTAATGTTTTGGGCAATGGCCTTTCAAGAGCAATATATGCTGAAGGCAGAAGATTGTGACTTCGGAGTAGATTGACCATTAATAATGTGATGTTTTGCATGATATTGAAGTTTCTAATCAAATTATGCTGTCCGTCTTATTCTCTGCCCCCCCTCCCCCCCGCCCCTTGTACTTTACCAAGCGTCAACAGTTTGTCCGAGTTTCCCCTGGCACACCTAGCTACGTATCGAAATCACTTTGTACCCTTTTTTCGTTTGGACATCCGAGCCGGGCCAGCACGGGACAAGTAGTTTTCCACCGAGATCTTCTGAGTTTGGCTCGGTGGGTCCAAACCGTCCCAGTTAGCAGGGTTTAGTGGCGTATGCAACGCACGTGACGTCAGGCAGAACAACCCAAGCAAAGCATTGTTGCATCATCCACGTGCGTCTTTAATGTCATGAATTGCATGCGATGTCAGTGTCATGGCTCTATAAACTAAAACTATAGAACAAAAATATTTAACCAGATAAGGCCGAATGAGCTGTATATCTATTTTCAGAAGCGACCTTGCCACAAATGATAGCTCTACGAAGCGGGTCATCATGTGGGAATTTAGAGCAGCCAAATATTCTAAATTCATGTTTCGAAATGTGGGGAGAAAACACGGAGGAGCCAGAGAAAAATCCACGCGGCCACGGGGAGGATGTGGAAACTCCAAGTATACAGGCGGTAGGGTCAGGATCAAACCCACGAACTCCTGTATACGAGGCGAGGTATTTAACATCTCGCTCAGAAACGCGAGTGGAAAAAAAGAGGTATTGGTTTCTGTCTTTAAAGTATGGTTTGCAGACTAGCTTTTTTTACCCAACTCCAGAAATTCTTGCTATAATTGGTTCTTTCTGTCCATACGATACCACAATTGTCCTCTCCACCACTATAGTTTACATCTTCCCGTAAGGGGAGTATGGGCTTTAGCCCCCATTGCCTCCCGCTTGGATCCTCCACTGGGTCTTCCTCCTCCAATCTGGTGCATTTATTATTTTAACCAGCCAAAGGCCCATTAAAACGCACTCCCTCGTGCAATGTATGCAGAACTTATTTTGCGCCGTACTTAGTCAACCGTGCTAACTAGTGGATATGGTAAGACATACTATTCAACACTTCTCATTCAGTCCTTAGTGACCTTTGGCTGTTTTCGTAGATAGTTAATTGAAATGAAGATGATTGGTTTGTTGGATGTAATAAGAAGAACATTAAAGTAATACTATTCAAAACAATATTTGATGGCCAGCAGGAGACATGGCAGTTGATCTTGAGTGATGATGATTAATACATTTCATTAACGAAGGATACACCTGTGATGTGTGGAGTGAAACGTGCAATGAATCTTATTCATATATTTATGAGATAATTGGAAATAAACAAAAAATAATACTTTTCACTTTTATCTCCCTGTTATATTTTATAATATTTTAAACTCTCAGAGGTCAGTGCATCACCTTGTTGGGAAATGGTTCCTGAAGATAGTACTGGTTTTAAAGTCACTAGAATGGTTAGGCCCTATATCCCGAATCAATGGCACTAGGCAGTGGCACGGCAGAGCGGTTCATGCCCAGTGTCTGCCCTGGCTAACAACACTGCAGGTGTATCAACCATGAACAAAAAAAACCGCGCACTATCTTTTTGAAAAAGAGTAGACCGTGTCATGGTCCAAAATTTGATAATAAAAAGTTTGATCACATATTGTTTCAATTTGAAAAGCCACATCGCAATATTGCCCCCCTGCCGAACAAACGAATGCACACACCAGGGCTGCATACACCTATAGCCGCATAGGGACAGATGTCATTGGGGGGGAATCCCTTTGGCTTCGGCTAGGCAGTAGCAGGGCATTGACATTGTTGAGATGTAATATTTTTGAGATGCCGAGGTATTAAGGTGCCCGAAAATGAACATTATCCTTGTGAGTTCCGCGGGTCGCTTTAATCACATGGAAATTACTTAAATATCGGTCCTTAAATGAAGTGGCATAGCGCATGTAATAGGATGGTTCTTCATATGTTTCACTGCCTAATACAATTACATTCAACTGTAAAAGGTGCTGGTAGAGATTCCTGCAATGATAAATGCAAACAATGATAAAACTGACGTTGGGAATGTCAGATTTTCTTGTAGGTTTTTTTTTTAGCAAAAATGGCATCGGTTGCTTAAAAAATGTTTAGCATATGATCCATCATCCTGAAAGTTTAATGAGGTGAGCAGCACAAATGGTTATGGTCAATGAAAGATAGATGGAGCTTTTTGGTCAGAGTTTGGAGACCTTTCATCCCTCATCCATGAAGATTTATCAGGAAACCTTGCAGAAGCTGCCTACACATGTATATTTCATGAACCTTAAAAAATTACTATAGCCAAAACCAGGAACATGATGTATTAAAAGCTATTGTCACATTACATTCCTAATAACAAAAGGTTTTGTCGAAACATGAGGTGTGAAATTGTACTATTGCTGCATTTTTTTAAATATGGAGAGAAAAAAAGCGGGTGTGGGAAGAGGTGGTGCAGTGCCTTACCTACAGAGCGAGGAATCAAGTTACCTGACGTTGATTTCTCTCCACGGCTAACATCAGTGGCTAGTGATATGCGAACCAGTCTTGTACTCCCCCTGCCCTTCACCAACCCACACTGACCAGCATGGTGAAGTATAGTCAAAACAAGCCCCATGATTGATTCAGTGTGGATTAGCCTTCGAACATCATTGGATGGGCAAAGGGGGAGTGTTTTTTTTTTTATTAGAGTAATAACTCAACAAAGCAGACGTTGAAAATGTAAGGTGTAGATTTCCCTTAAGTGTAAAACGATGGGAAAAATGAAACTAAGTATTTTTGCGTGTCCATTATTTATATTAAATCCTATTACACAGTCACACATTTATAATTTTCTCATTGTTTTTCCTTTTTAATGACAGAAAGTGCATTGAGATTTTGGATTTATTTTTAAAAGGGGCTTTCATGTTGGTTTTAAAGTCCCTTAACAAATACCAGAACTATGTTACGTACTTACCTCCACGTGGTTTAGGTAAATTTCACTTCTAATCCTATTGTCTCTTGCATCCTGTTCTATGATTTGATATATTGATTTGGTTTGAACTTGCTCTCGCTAAATGTTTGCACAACAAAATTTCTCCTCATTGCCAAGCAAGTGCCCCTGTCACGAAAGGCTCCAGTTTGAGCGCACTCCTCCTAAGTCCTAACACAAGTGGCAGGGCATGCAAAACCTTGGAGGAAACCTCGCCACGGTGGCGAGATGTTCACTACCTCGCCTGGCATACAGGAGGTAGTGGGTTCGATCCCGACCCTGATGCCAGCTGTATATTTGGAGTGTGCACGTTTTCCCCGTGACCATGTGGATTTTTCTCCGGGTCCTCCGGGTTTTCCCTCCACATTTAGAAACGTGTGTTTAGAGTATTTGGCTGCTATACATTTACACACGATAAGCCACTTCATTGAGCGATCATTTGTGTTATTGGTTCATTCGGTAAAGTCACGTAGAAGAGAAACAATAAAGTAATAAAAAATATCTAATAAAAATATAAAACAATATTATATTTTTTAATTATTTTATTGTTTCCCTTCTATGTGACTTTACCAAAAGAACCAATAATATGAATCCCTGCAGTCACGAAAGCTTTAAATCAAAATCTATCATTTGTGCCCAAGGTCGTTTCTGAAAAATAGCTATACAGCTCAGTGGGCCATACCCGGTAAAATAGATAATATGTTTTGAATCCCCAGCACTCATTCTCTCTTCCCTCGCATCTCCATCTGCACAACATCTCACTCATTCACAATTCGTTATGCTCCAGTCGCTGCCTGTAACCACAATCCTGACTCGAATATTTAATTAAAAAATAAAATGGCTTATGACATAGCAATGTGGAATTCGTAGCCACTGCCTCAGGCCCGCCAAATGTTGCTCCAATGCTAGTCATTGTCATCATCAGCCATGGTCAATCTACTGCTGGTTGAAGGCCTGCCCAAGCCGCCACCACCGCTCGCCATCTTGCGTCGCGGCAATTCAGCCAGCACTTGCACGCGTAGTATTGTTACAACTTCAGGATTTGGTGCCAAACAAAGTGTGGAAAATTCTCAGAAGATAATCAAAATCTGTTGCGGAGGGAGTAGAAATTATTCATAATGAGATAAAATACCAGTCAAAAAGCTTGCCTTTAATGGAGCGGTAACGGTGCATGGACCGACATGAAAGAGATAACTGCAAATGGTTTGAAGGTAGACTTTCTGGAACATTCAGATGCTATGCTTAGATCGGGGTGAAGAAAAAAAACAACAAAAGAGATCAAACACTGAAATGTGAAAAGTCAAAGTATGGGTTTGGGTAATACACTTTTGAGAAATGGTGCCCAAAGTATGACCATGAGCCTTGATACATTTATTAAACAGTGAATGGACAGAATGAAAAGTCATTATACACTCGAAGGGTGCAAGGCTATTAAAGTCCTGGTGAACTGCGCTGAGTTACATTACCTCGTGTACTGGGCGAACGTTGCGAGGCGTTAAATACTGCCGTGAGTCTCGGAGTTAGCCGTGGCGGTGTCAGAGACGCAATTGTGATAACTCAACGTGTCTCCCTGCTCAAGTAAGCATTGGCCTGTGCTTTTTCCCTGTTGGGATCACTTAAGGCAGTGGTGGATAGTCCCCATTTTCTGGAATAATTCGGCCTTCCGCTGTCACCTTCCCACAACTGTATTGATCTCAAAGAGATGATGGTCTGCTGAGAAAAACCCTGGATAGGATTACAACTGACATCCTGCCCTCATGAGTGAAGTGATCGACGACGGCACCGTCCAGTCTGACGACAATAAAACGTACAAACAGCGAGTTCTTTATGTTACACAGATGACAGACAACAGGTTGTCACCGAATGTGGATATATGAGTGTGTTTCACGTGTAATATGTTATAACATCAAAGACGCTGCCGGGAATGTGCTGTGCTGTCTTGGAGAGTTCATGTCAAGCGATAGACAAAATAACTTCCCCCAATGAAACAGGCGTCGGTATTGAGCCAGTGGTTGAATTCAACACCCATGTTTTCCGGTGGCCATTCACGCCATAAGACAACCAACGTTCATTTGGAAACACAGTCAAAGTGATCGTATCCACGCCAGGGGCTGCGTCAACTCCAATGCGCTGCCAGGGTTTGAACTTGTAACCTTCTGGTTGTGAGACATTAGCTCTCCCGAAAGTTACCTTCTCGACCGGAATTGGTTAACCAGTAGAAGGGGATACGTTTCACTTTGCTGGAAGTCTGGGTGCAGTGTCCTGGTGCAAGCCTACATTGGTCTTGGCATTGCAGCCAGCAGTGGCATTTTGTCAAGACCTTAAAGTGTGATCCTATCTACTATAAATACATTACATATCTCATGGGGCCCGAAGAGAGAGAAAAACAAATCAGACGTTAACCTTGGTGTCCCACCCAAAATACCAATACAAATGTAATTTGATATTGGAATTAAATTATGGAAAAATAGCTTTGGAATTGGTTTCCTTAGATCATCTGAATAACATGCGTCTGTCCATATCAGTGAACTTTACACAATCAATGCCGTGGGGTTGGCGTATTGGTTATACGTTCAGCTCGTCATCAGAAGGTTGCCAGTTCAAATAGCACGGTGTTATTGACTTATTACATACATTTGAATTACAAGGCAGTATTTGTTAATAATAGTTAAAGACGGTGCTCGTATACGCAGCAATGTTTCTGTGCACCGCACTCTTTATGGTGCTGTACAAAACATTAATTACATTTTGTAGACCGTATAGAGGAGAGGTGCGTGCTTAGGATAAAAATGAGAGACAGAAAGAGAAACGCATTGTAGGAGAGAACATTGGCAGGTTAATGACACAATTCAAACTATTAAGAAACGTAAGTGGATTTTAGCAGGAGAAAAAAACCAAATGGACAATGGGTCAATAATAATCATGGAAAGGCAGCCAAGGGATGAATAGCTTCCTCTACAGAGGATGATGGACCAATTACATCAGCTTGTGTGCAGGTGCTCAGCAAATTGTTACATAGAAGGACCGTGAGAGGGGAACGGTGGCTTGGGGAGGCCTTCGTCCAGCAGTGGATCGATCATAGCTCATGTTTGATGCCACGAAAATTATGGTTCAGGAGCACGTAGCCATTCGGGCAACGCCGCATTTAAAAACACTTCGTCTGTAATGTGCAATCACTCGTGTGATCCCACGAACTCCATTATGTAGCAGAGCCTGCGAAAAGTGCTGGCAAAATGACACGTGATTAAGTGGAATTGTACGAGCTGCTAGGTAGGGCTCATACTGTAAACGAGTGAAGAAGGATGTGTGGGTGGTCAAGGGTGGTTTGAGATCAGAATGAAGGGTTGAGCTGGGAAGAACGGAAATGAACAGGAGGGTTGCAGGCGATCACTTTTGTCCTCCTAATGACACCGCACTTCACGTCGCTCTATCCGCACAAATATTACCAAGGGATGCCATAAACGCTAATAGCACAGAGAATACATTTGACATTATTCATGCTGCAGCCCTTGCATGGCTGCCAGCTTAAGGTTGACGTGACGAGCCGATTGGTTCGTCACGCAATTGAGAGCAGCTCAAGCTTTGGTTCGGAAAGTTGACTCATTCCCTCGCCCTTTCCTGTCGTTAGCATGGACCCCACTTCATTGGAAGCTCTTTTGTTAATGGAGCATTTTATATGAGGCCTTTGGGCTGTGGCTACCAACGCACACAGGGCCCGACTTTTGCAAATTATTCTAATTCTCTTTAATGTCTAATAGAGAGACAACAGTTGTTTGTGTTGTGGAGAGACTGGTGTTGAGTGGTGCGTGTGCATGTGTGTTTCAACAGGTGAAGCCGCGGTGGACTCATTTGCAAGAGTGACCTGGTTTGGAGTTTCCACGACCGGCCTGAGTCAACCAAAAGACAACCACTGCCCAATGCTCATTGCAGTATGAATACTCTTGGACTTTCTTGTTAATTTTGTGTGCGAGGAAAAACATTATATAGGATCAGTGAGATTGTATTATGGCTCGTAAAGATTTTACAGTTCAGAGAATGTTAAGAATAATGACTCCCGACTGTAATTAGATAGAAGTATGCTTGATTTGTTTCACATATTCTAAGATGTCTGGGCAGTATGAAAGAGTAGGCCTAATAACCTCGAGAAGGGCTCTCCTAAGCTCCTTCGAGTGGAGGCCCTTCCACCATAAGAAGGGTGAGAAGTGTTTATTGTTGTAACTTACTGGCCCGCCCCTACTGGGCATCTGTGAAAAAGAGCTTCACAGCTAATCGGATTTCTCTAGGATAAATAAATACTGATTCTGAGAATTAAATTTCAGGCTGCACCGTTACCTTTTACACTTGATTTACACAAGACACATTCCTTCATGTCTTACCCATTGAAGAAACACCAATATATAAACATTTATTGCTGGAAAGGAAGTACAAAAAAGAGCGCATTTGACAGCTAAGGTAATGGTGTGATTTTGTTGTTGGCGGGAGTAATGGTAACCTTGATGTAGATGTCCCTAATGTGAGTGTCTGTGGAATAAGCGATATCATTTGGCAGGGGACAATGATGATGAATAGTCAACCCGGCTCCCTGTTGCAGGCAGCTGTCATGAAAAAACAGATGTGTGCAGGGTGATCGTTAGAAGCGTATCGTTTTTATTGCTTAATGATAGATGATCCTGTGAGCTGTGAAGTCGCAGTTTTATGTGAATGTTCAGACCATCAAGCCATGAATTACTTCCTTTAATGGCCGGCTTAGTCAAGGTTCTACAATCCAATGTAATAATGACCTAAAGAAATAATGGAATGGGGCTGTAAAACTACTATTGGTCTACACATTCCCTCAGCAATGTAATTTTTTTTTATATTCATTACAAGGCAGCATTTATAGGTTTAGAAACTGTTTGTTGTAAGTTACAGTACCATCGATAGCAATCATCATGGCCAGTACGATCGTAACTTTTGCAGAAAAATATTATTGCCAATACACGTTTGCTGTGGCATTTCGTATATGTGTATGGGTTTTAACAAAGTACTCTTGCAGTCATTGTCATATTACCTTCTCAGAAAGTACTTGACATATTTGAAATATACATAGTAACTTAATGGGTTTTATTGATATTCGCAGACAGGGTTGGCAGATATTGCAATGCTGCGTGGATAAAACACACCTAATTGACTATGATGCGCAAAAAACAATGTGCTGTTATGGTTGATTATAGGTAATGGATTTAAATATTGTTAAAAATTCCATCCCATCACGTAATTAAATAGAAATCTATTTGTTCCCTAAGCGTATGGGTTTTCTGGTTCAATATTTCCAGCAACATTTTTTTTTATAAAGGCGAAATGTGGACTAGTTTGGGATTTCTGGGTCTCCGTCAGTAATTAAACAGGTCCCTGCAGGGTGGGCTGATAGGACAAGTCTCTGCGCTGTCTATTGCTGATTTTACACCCAACAGCACGAGATTTTACTTCGTTAAAGTATTGAAAGGGGACGGACGGACGGACGAACGGACGGACGCATGAATCTATTGCAGGCTGGTACACTCAGTTTACAACTTCGTTCCTACCAGTAACAGAGCCCTCTATGGACACTGTAAGCCCTGCCATGTTGGTGTCAACAATCACCGCCCAGCAGAAGATTGCAGCCGGGTCCACACCTGAGCCACCAGTTGCACAACTGGATCGCTCTCGAGACCGCGCAACTTAATCATCCCCTGCAACAGCTCTGCCCACATAGTTGCGCAAACAAGGACACTAAACAGTGCATGCAGGATTGTAGCAACCAATCATGGCTCAAACAACTCCATCGCGTGATGAAGCATGTCACTGCAAATCGCTGAGCATATTGATGCATGAAAATAGTGTCCGTTTCTCCTGTAAGCAATCTGTTAAGCAACAGGTTGTGTAGCTGGTCACAGCCGGTTGCAGAGACGTCCACATGTGCGCGATTCAGTTGCATGCAACTAAGATGCACAACGTAGGTGTAGGTCTGACTTCATTATAAACAAATGTGCTTGTTGCATATTTTGTAATGGTGGTGTAGTTGTGCACAGTGTTATGGCACAGACGACCTGAGATAAATTCTTGGTCCGGCCTAATACAAGGGGCAAATAATATCAGAACGAGTCCTGAACCCTCCATTCATCAATCCACACTGACCGCCGTGGTGAATTATAGTAAAAAAAAAACTCGACTGATATAGTGTAGTGATATTGTGTGTGTGTGGTGGGGGGGGATCTGGGTATGGACTGAGGCACAGTGAAATTCACATTCATAAGTGATACAGAGTCCCCGGTCTGAATTGCAACACGTGGAATTGACCCATGTTCTGCAAAATCAGCTATCATTCTGCCAAAAATGGGCAGAATGATGACTGGAAAAAAGTCTTCAGTTTAATCAGAGATGTCCCAAAATCACCTCAATCACTGGCCAGTTTATGAAAAATATACATCACAGCCACTACCACTGATGCCTCAAATGCCTCTTCTGCTGTATGCCACAGCTGTCACACAGTCAATACAGGCCGACTCTCAGGTCTGCTCTTGTAGTATCCCAATCTCACCTTCAACACTTTACATCTTTCCTGTGGTCATCAACCGCAATGGTTCCATTCTAGTGCCTGTCATAGTAACCTGCGCTCCTTCATCTTGGACATTACAAATGAACCTCATGGCGGCACCCCGGGGTTCCTAATAAACTGAAGTCAAAATCGTAATTAATTTATTACTTTTTGGCGACTCCATCCCACCGCGCACATAAACGCCGTGACCCACCTGGCGCGGATCATTCTGTTGTCGTGTCGTCCTTGGTACGCTTGGACGAATGCGCAAAAGAGCTGAACAAGCGAATGCACTCCATGCGTGGGTATGGGCAGGATCATGAGTCTTATCCAAAGCTTCTCAAACTGCCTACACGACTTAAGTCATTTGTCATAACGGTATGCATAATACAGTGAAACTGCTCTCTTCATTATTATTTGTGACCTACCAATGTCTGCAGCCAGGATCAATCGATGAGAATCCTATTACCTGCAGATATTTAACAGTTGACATGCTTTGCACCGTTAATTCCTCCCGTTTGATAATTCTTATCTCGTCCGTATGCTTCTGTGCAGATAGGTTTTCTTTTGCAGTTAATCCATAGTCCCCACATACCGCTCGTATCAATGCGGATAAGAGAAGCGGCGACCCACTACTCTGTAGCGTAACGCTTGTTACAATATGAACAACGCATTGAAAACACGTACTATTTTATATACTATTTACAAAGTGTTTTCACAAATGCAAACTGAGAAACACGATGGTTGACAGAGGGGTGTAAATTATTTTTTCGATAGTGTATTTAAATAGAGGTACTTCGGTTAAGTAGTTTTCAGTTTTTAAGTCATAGTTTAACAAGACAACACTTGCCACCATCCTTCAAACCCATTGGTGAAAAAGAGCATTTTTTGTTTACGTTATAACATGTTTATGCGAGAGCCGGGGGCTTATGGGACCCCGGGGTCCCGCCATAAGGTTCACATATAAATACATGCAAATACAATAAATACAACACGTAGTCGTTTCCTAAATAACCTGTCTTTTGAGCACATTATATTGATTTGTTTTTAAATGATCCGTCTATTTTATTTAAAACATGGTAATTCACTATGTTGGGTGCTCTGAAAATATGACAGCCATGATGCAAAAAACTTACATAATATTTCTGTCATCTTTGAAAAATCCTTTTGAAATTGCACACTGCACTGATGCTGAACTGTGTGCCACTCAATAATACCAATTAAATGTGGGATTACACATTAAAATGATGGGCTTTGCGCTTTGCATGAGAAAGGGGATGGAATTTAATGAAAGGATCATGGCATTTGTTTGAGATTGTCCTCTGCGTCCTGTGATATATCAGACAGATCTAAAACTTTATATGAATGCGGCAGCGAGTGTGATGACAAGCAAATTTAATCTGGTTTCTTATTGCACTGTAGATGGATATCCCAATGCCAGGAACTCTCTGTTGATTCCAAAATGCTGGCAATGTTTGGCTTTAATCTATGTGAATATCTGTGTGTCTCTCTCTCTCTTTGTGGAGAAGCATCCATATGGGGCCTGTAATAACTTGAAAGCCTCCTTTTAATGCATGACAACTTGCCACAAGGAGAAATTAAAATACTATGAAAACGCATTTTCTAAAACTTTCAATTTTTTTAAAATAACGTGAAAAATACTCTGAATGATATTGTGACATTGGAAACGATATCTAATAAGCAGCAAATGGTGTTTGCTGAATAGTGTGCCAGCTAGGAGCCCACGATCAATCCACTGCTGGATGAAGGCCTCCCCAAACTTTGCCATCTCTCCTGCGATGTATCGATCCATTCAGCGCTTGCACATGAGCTGATTTAATCACTATATTTCTGGTAGATGTTCTTTAAGATGCATTCCACCCCTTGGATGATATTAAATGTAATATGTTTTCTTCTAAATAACAGTAATTTAGTTCTAGTAATATATATATACGATATCCAATATACAATCTAACATTTTAATACGTGTAATATTATAACATGAATTTAGTATACATTGAGTGTACATTATATACTACGTAACATTTTCTATTGCATTTAATATATGTTGCTTATATACCACGTACATGTTTATGTTGTATTTAATAGTCATTTGGAATTGTTGTCTGATCACATGTCACACGTATTAAACATATTGCTCGTCTCACGATATACCAGCATTACATATGATTTGTCATGGAAGGGCTGTCATGTCCACTTCACCCACGCGTGCGATGCACGGCTGAGCAGACACTGACAACTCGAATCCGGTATCGAATCGGCTCCACGGTTTCAGCTACGGTAAATCCTCGAGAGAAAAAAATCTGCAAAACCAAATCTAATCCAAATCTCGATTTCGCTCGGCGCCATTCATTGTATATATTGTGATTAGCCAGGGATACATCCGATGATGACCTGCCGATCCGAACAGAGCTGAACAACCTTCCAATGATGTACCTGAGATCGAGGGAGCCAATTCTGAACACGGCATAAACATTCAACGGCACGACGGGCAGTATCGGGACTCGCAACAACAACAACTAGGGGAATGTTACCATCATCCTGAGTAAACCCCTCACAGAGGACATCACCACCCCCACCCAGCCATCAGGAGCCTTACTGCTCCCCTGCCCCGCAAACAGTGACGAATGCCTCGCATCACACTTGAACTGGGCACAACAAACAGTGGAACACATTTTTTTTAGCCTATGCGTCTCTGGGTTTCTATACGAGTCTATGAGTCTCTTTGTGTGAACTCATGTCCACTGCGAGCCTTCGCCGAAGACTCAATTCATATCAATAGGAAAGAATGAGACCGTAATGGACGTGAGTCTGACTGACTTGGACATCATTATTGCTATGTCTCTTTTTTTTGCCAGTTTCACAGACGTGTCATCGATGCGGTTTGACTTCTCTAATTTTTTTCTGCTAAACTTCAATGAAAGTTTTGATGGGGAATAGTAATGGCTGATATAGAAGTGTGCATTTGGTTAACCTCCAGAATTTTGCTGCAGAATTTATTGTACAGCTACCACTGTGCTGATGACAATACAATTAACGGTCTAATTTTCAAAGTGTCACGAAGTTTTAACGAATGTAATTGCTTCACTTTATAAAAAAAAAATCTGAATTGTAATTTGCTGAAAACATTATTAAATTTCCTTTATATATGTTATGCCAATTTAACAGAATATTAGTCAGCTTTCATATATATACCACACATTATTGAAGATTTCTTTTTCCATTTTGGATTAAGAATTAATTGCTTTTTGAAGTTTGTTGAAATCGCTAAAAATAAAATAATTGGCACAGGTCTGCCATTTAAGTTATCAAACCTTAAGTCAATACAGTCAAATTTTGATTTAAAGCTTTCGTGACTGCAGAGATTCATATTCTTGGTTTTTTCGGTAAAGTCACGTAGAAGGGAAACAATAAAATAATAAAAATATAAATCAATAAAATTCTCACGACGTTTCGACTGCAACACAAGCTTTTTTATTGTTGTTATGAAGGCTCCGATGTGTACGGAGTTAATTCATCCGTGGCTGTGCGAATTAGAGTCCAGCCCCTGCCAACAGAATGTGGACTTTCCATTGTGGCTCAGAGCCACGAAGAGATATCAATGTGGCCACGGTGCTAATGTGACCGTGGAGACACTTGGACTTTGTTGACGAAGGTGAGGATGTAACTTTGTGAGTATAGTAGCTGCAGTAGAGTCTCGATTGGATTTCTGGTTCGTACATTTTTTGAATGTTCAATAATTCACGCAAAGGCAACAGAATGTACCATGTTGAACAAATCCACAGTGTATAAATACATGCATAAGAAGACATTTATATGATCGAACTGCCAATAGAGAATTAAAGTATTTTTTTTATTATTAGTTGTGTTTAACAAGTGCTTATTTTTACGCCATTCTCTCATAAAAATCATCACCAAGCTGCAGCGTGCGCAAAACTCTTTGACACGTGTCGTGACAGGTACTGCAAGCCTGACCATTTGGTGCTCGCCGAACTGCGTTGGCTTCCGGTTGCCGAACAAATACATTACACACAAAGTGCTTGCCGCACATGAACCACAATACCTTGCTGATCTTGTCAAGCAGCAAAAACCATCACCAGAACTACGGTTAGCCTCGCAGCAGCTTTTGGTTAGCCATCGAACAAAGACGGTCTCTGCATTGTGCGCTTTCAGATGCGCATCTGCGGCCATCTGAAATGCTCTTATTTCCAATATTAGGAAGCCACTGGAGCACGTTTAACACTTAGATTGAAAACGAATTTCTTCAGAACTTATTTTCGTGTTTAGTTTATCCTTCCCCCCGCTTACGTACGGTGCAAAAGAAGTTCAACATACCATACATCTGCTTTAAAATATTGTTTTAGATGTGGGAATCGTACTTGGTGAGGCTTGATAGTTTGTAGGGGAGGGCTGATTTGTGCGGAGCTTTGACGATTGTTGTTGCAGCCCGGTTATATCGTGCTGTTGAACCCTAATAATGGAGAAAATTTCAACTTGTTTCTGATAGGTGGCACTGTGGCAGAGCACCAGTATAAGTCAAAACATGTTCTGTTCAAATCTTGATCAAGGGTCGATTCAAGCCCATTGTCCGTTTCTGGTCGATAATATCAGTGCTACTTTTTGGGAAGCCAACAGTGGAAGGCAATAGTAGAAATGCTGGAATCCACCAAAATAATTTATACAAATCATGCATTGTTGTGGATAATATTGGGTTAGAGTATATATCAGCAGAACTGTGTATCCACTTAATATTAAATAAAACGCATATTTTAGTTCCTCAGTCTATTGATTTTCCGTACCAATATTAACCAGCCGCATTTGTTTCAGCGAGTGATCTCTGGTCAAGTTTTAACCACAATGATTGTGTCGTTTCTACCACTGTCTCGACACCACCAACGAAGATTAGCTCTGTCACGTGCAGATTCCAGCAGGGAGACTTCCTTGCCTCTTGGCATTCACTTTATCCGTCACATTGCAAGGATGTGGCCACTCGTGTTACTTAACATTCTAAGTTTGTTTCATTGCTAAGCAGTGCCCACGAGGGCGTGTACTGCAAAGTGGCCAGCACCTGGACAAGATTGTGGATGATAAGCTGTGGCTTACTCTTTGGTTCTTTCGGTAAAGTCACATAGGTATAAAATAAAATAAATCACGACGTTTCGGGCGCAACACAAGCGTCCGTCATCAGGTGGGAAAGCTGTGGCTTGTGTCATCGACTCGCTTTCTGAGCTGAGCGCAGACCAGATGGTGGCAATCACAGAGCACAGTCTCCATTCTGTTTACTTCAACAAGAACTGCGCATGAATGAGAAATGAAACAAAACTCTTTGCAATGTATGTGGCGATGCCAATGGGGTTTTCTTCACAGTCAAACACTGGTGAAATTGTTAGCTTAATGCTCGAATAGTTTGCACTAAAGCACAGTGGGCTGGAAAACGTTATCATGCCAGATTAAAAGCGAGAGGAAAATTAGAAAAACAACTTTGAGATCACAAAAAAATCCCATTAGGTTTATAGAACGCAGTCGGTGGGATTATTATTGCAGTAATGCCAACTCTCTGACTTTATCACGAAAGCCAGAATGTGTCCCTGTTATCATATATTCCTAATTGCATTTTGGTGCATGGAAGGTGTCTAACATGGCTAATGCCCATGTCAGATCAGTGGACTAGAACCACTGAGATTAAAGGTTCTCGTCCCAGGACAGAAAATCAAAATGCTGTCTCCTCAATCTGTTAAGATTCATATATATTTTTTAGAAATATAACAGTGGGACTCAGCAATGACTGCACCAAAACACCACCCGTGACGAGTGCTTGCATTTAAAATGTCAAGCAGTCAGTTTCGTTCGGTTTATTTCAGGTAAGGCCCAATTGAGTTGAGAGGCTATTGTTTTATACCTACCATAGCTATGACAACCTAAAATGAATGCACATTTTTACATGGTATGAGTCACAGTCAAATGCTACTAAGTGGGCCCAATTCACATATTGTCTGGGCCATCATTTAACCCATTTTGACTAAATTATTGCCATTTCAGAATCTTGGCCATATTCCACAGATTGCTGTCTATGCCCTGCCTCGTTTTGTAGTAGGGCCCATGGTATAAGCTGAACCACAAATTGGCAGAATATTCCCACAATTCTTAATTTCATGATACCCATCGGAGAATTTGTGGCATTACACAACTTTTGGGGTTTGGCTACTGAATAATTCAGTGTCAGGAGAGTGACAAATGCTCTGTCATTTGAGTACTGTAGCATTCTACCGTGTACATTCTGAACACATAGCAGAAGCCTGCATAGCAAATGGTATTAGTCCCTTCATGACCCATACTAGCATTGGCTGAATGGTTCCAAGAATGTCAGTCAGTATGAGTCACATCTTCACTCATGTGAGTTTCATACTCTGTATGCAATCGCACATCTATCTTGTGGAAACATTCCAACTGGAAGTTTCCTGGAGGAAACCCACAACCCACACTCGGGTGTGATGCTTGGCACCATCATCCACTGCCCACCTCGCAGTCCTGCACGTACAACATCAGGCAAGCCCTTGTCCACCCATCTAAGTACTAACCAGGTTCCACCCTGCTTATATTCTGATATTATTTTGATGTCATGCATTTACAGTGATTTGGTTGTGGGCAATTTAACATTCCGTCATACACATTTTTTTAAAAATTCCAATTTTTGAAAATTAACCCCGAGCCCAAAAAAAAAGTATCAATTGTTTTTATTATGTTTGCAAATTTGATATTGTAATTGAGCATTTGCTGATTAGCTTGGTGAATAATATATTGTTTTAGCTGTAATGGCGTCAAAAAATACATGTGCAGTAGTTCACAACAGCTATTGGCAGGCAGCATGTGATATGTGTGGTCATTGAAGTGTAATCCCACTTCAGTAAGAACAATATTTTTTATATATATAAAAAACAAAAATACTCTGAAAAGAGGGTGGCTGGTCACTCAGGGTGGCAGTGGCTGTATCAGAGGACTGAGTCAGCACGTCTGAGAATCTGGTTTGAATCTAGGATTCAATCTTTGGTGAAGTCAGCTTATCGAGCGTAGTACTTTGACCACCTCATTCCAATCACTGCAGGGAGGGAATAAAAATCGTCAATTAGTCTTTGAAAAGTTATTTGGCATAAGCCCAGCCGACGAGTGATAACAATTCTAAATAAATCACTTGAAAGTCGTGAGATGAAACAAGCGTTTACATTGAATCATGAATGTCGTCTTGAACTAGAGTACATTGGTCAAAGATATACAAAGGAGGTTGTGACGACAGTGGCAAAATGCAAATCAGAAGGGGAGTCTGACAAGCAGACGTGCTTACTTTAAGGCTATCAACAGCACAAGAGATGATTTGAAGTTCATCCACCAGGAGGACATAACTGATGAATTTAATTTCAACCATTCAAACTTACCCACCCACTCTTGGGAATTGATTCAGTTGCTCTCTCATTGTTATGCAATTTCCTATCACAGTTGTGCCAGCCTGCCTATGCACAATGGGGGTGGGGTAATTGTATTCAATTATAACTACAAGGCTGCTTTCAATTTACTTTTTCATGAATGTATTAAAGTAAACTACATTCCCCAGAGGACTTTTTCACAAACAAACCTGTGCAGAGCTACGAGCAGTCCTATGCCCTGGTCATACATGTTGTAAACGTTGTATTGCATGCGTTTGTGATTGTTGTTTGTATACTTGTGTTGTACACTCGCAATGAAGGACGTGGGAGAGGTGCTCCAAATCGAGGGCAAACACATTTATTGTGGTTAATCTGTAAGATTCAAAAGCACGTGTGTCACACGCAGCAATCCTCAACCGAGTCGCCATTAACCACGTGACTGGTGTACACGTCAGGTTAATCAATAACCCTGGCAGCCACCCACAGGCCCAACTCAGTCATCACATGCTGGTGTACACACCTGCATTGATGTACTGCACAGCATATAAGGACTTTCACAAAACCACACTTTACTCCCTTGCTGAACGAGGAAATAATTAAAAGAGTGGTCCATTCCTAATGTGCCACACTTGATTTTGCTATTTGGGGTGTGTGTTGTTGTTGGAGAACAGCAACATGATGGCTAGAGGACTGTACGATTATCCAGTTGACGCCAGGTGGCCAGAGAAAACAGCACGCTTAAAGGTGGAGCAGATAACAGTTCCTGCGTGTCTTGAATTGAGCAAGGTTCCATGTTACATGAACTTTGGAAAAGAGACGATAAAAGGGAATTCCAAAATTGAGCAGAGTAAGGCGAGAAGTGCAATGTGCTGTGGTGCTTGAACGCAGTGTGAATGAGTTGAAACAGTCAGTGTGGTAGACCAAGTTTTCAACATTGGTTGGATGAATCAAGGAGTGTCTTTCATGAGAAAAGTCACCGTGGTAGTAGCGACAGAAGAGTGATAAGGAGGCAACTGAGCATCGGTGAGCATGTGACTGGAGTGAGTCAGTGAGTGGTGGATCATTGATCAATCTGGGAAATAGTATTAAAACCAGATCCTACCTCCCTTCTGGACCTAGTACTGTGACGCTTGTGTTAAATCGACGCTGCTGAAAATGATGCACTCGCAGAAGTCCACGTGGCTGATGGAATGTGCAATTTAAACATTTTTTTGTGTGTGTGTGGAAGTACAGATATGGGTAAGGAATGCGTTTTTGTATGTTTCCTCTATTCATTAGTTTATGAGCAGGCAGCGTCTTGGACGTGCTTTGTGTGTGTGTGTGCTTGCATTACAATGCAAACACAGAAAGCTTATAGGGCCCTTTTACAGCAGCATATGAGTCGCTCAAATACAGGCCTTTGCGGTGGCTAAATTGTACAGGAAGGGCAATGTAAGTATTGTTTGTGAAAATAGAGAAAGCGACCAATTGGCTTTCATACATTTTGTGGGATTTCAAAGTGAGTGTTTCAGAAAGCACGTGACGTCGGTATGCAATTGATCTACATATAAACGTAGGCTCTACTCCCAGATAAATGTTTTATTCTCCTGAACAAATATGCATTCTATGACAATTTAGTTTACCGCGATTTTACAGTGGAAAGAGGTGTGCGCCGTATATATGTAATGTTGCATGCAATTCACATGCGCGATAAAATGCCTTGTACTAATTCTACACAATTGGCTGCCTCTCTAAATTTTTACTCTGGATTTTTGCATTTGAATCAAACAGCAAAGAGCACACCAGCAGCTCAATAGAATAAAAAGCATACATTTTCTGTCAATAAGTAAGATTCCCCAGCCAAACGTCTGGAAAGAGCAATGAATGCCTTCGGAGCAAAGCATTAATTTCAACTTATATACTTCAGCCCCTTGGTGTTAGACTTTTAACCCTTATTATAGTAAGACTTGTTTAAAACTTATTTAAGATTTTAGATTCATATATGTTGAATGTATGCACCATCCTGCCAAAGTAAATTCCGTGTCGGTGTGAACTTACGTGGCGAATAAAACCCTTTTCTGATTCTGATTCTGATTAAAACATGCAAGTGTCTTAGAGAACACATTTCAACATTTTGGCTGTGCCTCCAGATCATGAGTATCCACATTGTGGGAAAAGGTTGTTCCTTATTACCAGGGCCTAATTCCTTACTCAATAAAAAAATATATACTGGTAGGTTGGCTTGGAGTATCGATTATAATTGGTGTAAAGCATTACTACCACTAGTGTACAAGAAGCAACTATCCATAACAACTCTATGCTATTGTAGCCGATCTTCCTTCTTTCCTATGAACAGGTATATAAAGAAATAGACGCATTTACTCACCGTTGCTGTAGGTGCGGTTTCTGCCATATCATGAGTACAAAATACGGCAAGACGGATGTGGCTGCCAAAGTAATTACACGAAAACCGTTCCGCACTGTTCAAGTTGAAATAAAGCAACTACTTACAACAGCCCTGGGAAACAATGCATGCTTCCAGAAGGGTTTCAGTTAAAGAGTTCAACTTATTCAGATAGATGTGAATTCAATGCCTGGTTGAGGTCGACTCAGTATATAATTCTCCCCTGAACTCAGAATGACGTAGTGGTGGCTTGCTGCTTTATTTAATCATTTTTCTATTAAAAAGGAAGACAAAACTGATGTTTTTTAAAGAATTGCAGACCAATGAGCCTCGTATAATCTGTGCAGAACACGGAAGATTATTAGCTGCTCACAAAGACCATGAGCACTTTATGGGTCAACCAACCGCAAGAGCAAGCTGGTTATATAAAAAGGTCTCTCTACCGATGACCACATGCATACTCTACAAAATCAGAATCTTTATTTAGAATCTACAAACGTTACACGATTATCAAACATTATTATGTTTAGTTGTCTGAAAAAAAACATTGAATTCTATGGAAACTGATACAGGTATACAAATTCTCACAAAGCAAGGCCAAAAAAGTGACATTGGTAAAAACTAAATATAAAGATGGAACAGCTGTATTTAGACTGCATAAAGAAAGCAACACAATAGAAATCGGAATAGCAGCCAGGCAAGGAGTTGTGTTCTCTCCAAGGCTATTCAGTGACGTGCACAGATATATTCTTAAATTCAGAAAAATAAAGACATCGAGATAAATGTTGAAAATATTAATATTTCAGATTTGCAGATGACCGTCATTATAACAATCGGTGGGGATCAACGACGGGAATTAATTAACTATATCAAAAAGGAGGCTGCAAAGTGGGGCTGAAGATCAAAATCAGTTTCAACTAAAGCCACGTGTAACAAATTTGGCGAACAGAAGATATTTCTTGGGAGGGAATCAATTTCACATCAAAAGAGGATATGCATATCTAGGAAAATTATGACTGCATTTATTTTTTAAAGGGGCAGTGGCACGAATAATAAATGCAATGATGACACGGCCCAGCGGTGGTGCTTTCCCGCCTGCTCCAGAGGTCCACGGTTCCATTCCAGTGGCCGCCCTGATTAATGTTTGATAATAGTTGTGCTGTAAAGTGCTCTGATACTCCCTGCCGAATATGACGTAATTTGACAAATATACAACTCGTTATCATTAATGTCTGACATTTTATTCAATAGAAATGTATTTACGTTTTGAACCAAGGTCTTTGATTCTAAGTAAACCACACATTTAGATGCGTTAATGTCATTTTTTGCATGTGCCGATAGAATAGCACTGCTCACATATCAAAATCCATCCGGTGGTTTGAAAGGAAAATCAAAACACAATACAATACATGTGGATAGGCATCTGCATACTTGCAGAGTATTTCAGATCACATTGAAAGTACAATACTGAAATGTTGTTTGTTTATCCATTTGTTTCAATAGCTGTCGTGTTTTAATTTGAACAGACGTGCACCCTGACTATTACTTTGTTTAAGATGTGTGAAAGAAAAGTCTGCTTTGCTGTTTTTCCTAATTTCCTGATTGATGGTATCGATGTCATCGGTATTACGTTTCCACTGTCTTCCAGCTTGTTGTGATTTACTGTTTGACATTGTAAAGGCCTCTTATCAAACCATGACTGAGGTAACGTGCACTCAATGTTAGCAAGCTGCTAAAATCTCCTGAAACTTTTCAACATTTGTATCTGTTATCGTTTGCGTTTGTGAATGCCACACGCCAATTATTTGCCCAGGAAATTCTCACCGAGTCTCAAGACTGTTTTTTTTTGTTTTCCTCAGGAGGAGGCCTTCCACCATTGGTGTGTTTGGCAATTGCATCAAATAATGAGTGTTTGGCATTTGGGATAAAACGTGGAGAACCTGGAGAGAATCCATGCGCTCAGCACTGCCGTCTGCTATGCCTCTAAACACCTGGCAAGACCTGGCGGTTACCCATTGAGGTGCTAGCCAGGCTCACACATGCTTAGCTTGCAAGATCTCCTCCTGGCGCACCTCCGGCTCCTTCTCCCGCACCTCCAATTCATCCCCCCCCCCCTAACTCCGCCCACCACTTATTAGCACGGTTGGCTAAGTACGGTGCGAAAGAAGTTCAACATACATACATCTCACAAGATACAAAATATTCAGGGTGAATTGGTCGTAGTCTTCCAGAGCCAAATTAAGGTGACATGCTGTCGGTGTGGCTGGGTTCATAGCGTTCTGATTAGTTGACCCTGCATAATTAGTCATCAAATTCAGGCTCTTTGTGTGTATTTTACTTCATACAAGCACTTTCTTTTGGGCTCTTTTCTCCCCCAAATTATATTGCAATCAGGCTAATGGTGCAATTAGATGAAGAACTTCGTTTGGAAAAAAAAAAGCTCTCACAGGGAGCGGCGCGTTGCCACGACAGTTGTTTGATTCGGTCGATCGAGTTCCACTTCGACGTCCGCTCCTCCAAACGGAACACTCTGACGTTGTTGTTGCTGTTCGGTGCTGATAGCACCATGCATCTCCCTTGGAAACTGGCTGGGTAACTGGCTACACGGGACTTTTCACATAACAAACATTGACGAATCGATTGATCTCATGTCCGAGAACGGTCCCTGGAATATGATATTACAGAACCACCAGACATTTCAAGTCACTTCACTGCCCCTCTTATTCCATTCCGGTGGTTCAAATCCAACACTTAAAACCCATCACAACAGGAAAAGGCATGCAATCTGCAATCAAATAGAAATATCAATACACAAAGGTGTGCTAACAAAGAGCAGGAAGCCACGACTCCCATCATGTCTTGCATGCCATGTGACTCAGACAGCTGCCTGATGGGACGCCTACATTTTCAAATTATTTGAGGGTGGTTTAAACAACAATACGACCACGTGTTCAGATTTTGGGGATCTGGTGGTCTGGATAAGGTTGAGAGCGTTCTGCATGCAATGGGATGGTCGGATGGAAAGCAAGGCACGAAGGGACTCCTGCCTTCCTGGGATTTGTGACCACACCTCTGTGCGTTTTTTTTTTTTAAACCACGTGGTAGACCCTAACACAGCCGGCGAAACGTGCTCGTTGCGTGACAATTAAACCGAGTCTTGATCCTCAAAGCTGGAATAAGCAAAATTAAATCACCACACTCCAAATGTAAGTCTTTGGTCTATTCATTAGTAACTACGCTGAGACCTAGGTAAATATGAGAACCTGGTGTATTCACGGGGAGTTGAAACCCAAATTCAGAGCGAAAACGTCAATAGCGTTGTCACTGTTCTGACATGGTTTTATACTCACAAGCCACCTGGGCATTTCTCAACACGAACATTTCAAGGGGAATCTTTTCTAGAAGGCTGCTATTACCTTTTAATATATATTATTTTACGAAGCGAGGATAACATCGGAACATGATGTGAACATGTTGGTACAATTAAAATAATGCATCATTATATTCTTGGTTCTTTCGGTAAAGTCACGTTGAAGGGAAACAATAAAATAATAAAATATATATAAAACAATAAATTTCTCACGACGTTTCATTGCATCATTGTTGCAATGAATATGGAATTGGGGAACTTCTTGCAGAGATGCTGTAATTATATGAATGCAGCTGCATTTGTGGAAGGGCGGTCCCTTGCACATTTAATCGAAGACTGAGGGCCTTTATCCACGAATGGGTTATAAAGAGCACCACCACTACATAATTGAACATGCCATATACTGCACCCAATACATTAATAGTTGTGGCACACACCTGTAATCCAGCCCTTTGGAGGTGGGATTGTAAGATTACTCATTGTCATGCGTATGAGACACCCACCTGCATGGTTATGAGATAGCCTGCATCGCTGGCACCAGTGTGTGTGTGTGGAAGGAAATTGCAGCACAAAGAGAGGCATACGCGCACAATAAATTACACTGAATATTTAATTGAAAAAAGATGACCAACCTTTCTGGGATAATAATGCCGTCTGCTCAATATCAAGAGGCCTTCACGGTCGATGCCATTGCTGCCATCACTCCTCACCATTGCTTCCTTCCTTCTGTCATGCGAGTGTGTACTGCAGCGGTTTTCTGTGTAGGTTATGTTCCAAACTTCCAATGTCCTCACCCTATTCAAACCACGAGAGTGCCTAGCATCTAATTTCTCATACGTACACATTTATGCACAAGTTAAAAGCTTTTTTTTCTGACAACTTTGGTTTGGGTTCAGCTCTCCGACCTGTATAGTAACGTGAACATCACTCCTTCCTCAACGTTTTCTATTAATTTCCAGTGACAAGTTGCCCGAGTTACAATCTTTGCACAGACAAATTAAAAACAAACTTATCATGTCTTACAAGGCTTGTGAGTAGAGCAATAGCTTCTGGCTGTGTGTGACATTGTCTCTGCTCATTTAGCTGAGTGATTCTATCGCTGCAATTTCTCCGCGAGCATGGCAGCACCTGGACAAAAAAAGTAATTACGCATTTTGTGTTACGCGTTTTACGGTATGCAGCAGGAGAGGCATAATCAAGAAGAAAAGATTGCGATTGGTGGGACACGCTTGTACAACAGAGGAAGGCAGGCGGTCGAGAGAGACGCATAGCAGTGGTGACCCAGACGAAGATGTGCAGATGGGTCCACACCCGAGTGATCAGTTGTGCAACTTATTAGCTTGCCACTGCATCGCTCATGTGGACATCTCTGCTACTAGTTTTGCGAGCGGTTGAACAGTCGGTTTCTTACATTGGAGTTGGACTCGCCTTTCAAGTATTGGTCTGCTGACCGGTTTGACGCGATGCACTTAATCACTTGCAGCACGGTCGTGAACTGCGGTTCTTCGTTACAATCCCGAATTTGTGGTTTAGTTACCTTGCTGCACAACTGCTCGCTCAGGCGTGGGCAAAGCAGTTGCACGCGATGAAGTGGACCCGGCTGGAGAGCAGAGTTTAGAGGTCGGGTATTCACGGTGCACACGTTGCAGGGTCTGCTAAAATGTGGGGAGATGTCACGCCATTAACAGTGTGGGTCCTTGTGACTCATTGACTTTTTTTTTAGGAAGAGGTGGCAGTACTTTGAAGGCTAGAACACCAAACTTAGATGTGGCCTGCATCACAAAGGACATGTCTCAGTCATTCAATGTCCTCAAAAGAAAACATCTGCAACAGTTCCACGGTCAGCCTAGCAGATCACCAGTCGTTCACGGACAGCAGAAACCACTGCTCTAGAGTGACTGATCTAGAGTGATTGCGCTAGAGCAGTGGTTCTTCTTAACCTGGGGTGCACGCACTCCCTGCTGGGGGTGCGAAATGCCCTTTTTTGGGAGTACGAGACATGCCAGATTTCTTTTAGAAGGTAAATCATCGAAACACAAAATGAATCACGGGCACGTGAGTGCAATTACTTAGTTTGATCAAACGTATGTATTTATTAGCACATTTTTTTTCTTACGATTGAGAACCAAAGGGGTTCAAGGCTGCAATACAGGCGAAGAACCACTGCTGTAGAGTGACTGATCTAGAGTGATTGCTCGAGATTGACTGCTCTAGGGTGACGGCCCTAGAGTAACTGCTCTAGAATGATTGCTCGAGGGTGACTGCGCCTATCGAGGAAACGTTGGGTTTCCTCCGATGCTGGCTGAGGACCATCATTGGAGATCAATACCACCCGACTGTTCATTTGAGCCCAGAGACTTTAACTAATTTGCAGCACATCATAAGAATTGTAAAGCCACAATGCGAAATTCAAGAATGCTTTATAATCTCAATACCGGAGGGGGAGCAGTGGCGCAGTGATTCTTGCAGAGCGAGAGGTCCATTTCCCACAGTGCAATGGCTCATATGCGATGTTGGCTATTTCGTTGGAGATGCACCTCCTTGTTATATATACACACGTGTCAAAGTGATTTCTTACTCAAATAAGCATCGCTGCAGTGCTCATATCCCGTTTACAACCCTGAGCCAGTGGTGAAAATTCCACTTTCTATGGCAGGAGTTAATCTATCAATTGTATCGACCCCAGAAGGGATGATGGGCTGACTCGACTTCTAGCCATGAAGTGAACGCTCGCTACTTTTCGATTGCGAGATGAGAGCTCTACTGCTGAGAAGAAAAAAAATTCAAACTAAATGTTGGATCACACTGGGCATTAATGAACCCGTTTAATATCTCATGGTAATTAACATTTCTTGATAGTGTCACTTCCAAATTGCAAAACTGTTTAAAATGTAATGTCCCCGATCAGCTGTTGAGCCAGGGGTTTTCAAAACTTGAGTTCAAACCCTGGGCAACTCCTTTGGAAAAAAAAAACATTATCCCATGCAATTGGTTTGATGGCCTGAGTTCAGCATCCAATAATTGCACTGATATATCTATAATTAATATACGCACTTGCTTCAGCCATGTCTTGCTCAAGGTGCAAAAGTCAAACGTAGAGTTTGGTTTCATGCGTTTGGGGAACTTGGGTCCAAGGTGGACATTCCACGAGAGTAATTCCACCAAATTAATTTGCTCATTTTTTTGGTATGTATTCGCTGTACATAATGGGTGGATTCCCACTTTCCAAGAAACCTATCACAGGCAATCGGCAGTGGAAGGAGTGTGGAGGAAAATCGTGGACTTCCACGCTGATGTCAGCACACTCTCCGCGCTGATGGACCGAGTGACTATTTCCCAAGTGAACACATGCACATTGTTACAGTGCGGGAGAGGTGCTGCAGGCCTCCAGTGAGGGGTAGAAATGCGTAGTGTCAAACAAACAAACAAAGACTGGCGAAGCACCGATGCGAAAATAGAATGATGATGGTTAAAGTAAAGATAATGATGATGAAAGCGAATAATTGTGATGGTGATGATGATAATGAAAACGAATGTTGACGATGATTACACGAATGGTTATTACTGTCAGAATCAGCACCACAGGAATTGTTGACCGTGAAAATGGGTCGGATTTTTTTTAAATGTTAAAAAGGCCATCATTCCACCAAGAAGCAATAGAGAACAAATATAAATAGCCACATGAATCCGGACCTCAACCCTGTAGTGGCGCACCACCCGTTTTATACTGCTGGGTGGATAGAGGTGGGTGGGATGTAACAGACTTACCCCATTGGTTCCATTGCCGCATTGGGAGATCGAATCGTACCGGTGGCGTCTTCGATAGTATTAATAATAATAGTGGAGTCACTATATTAAAAAAATGTAATGTGTATATATTGTTTCAATGCTTTGTGCTACTCCATTCGCAGTACATTTGACAGTCCAAACTTTCTTTGTGAGTTCGATGTGAAGCTCGATTGTATTAACAATTAAATCGTCTTTGTGGGTTGTAATAAAAGGTCCCTCCGTTAGTTTTATTAAAGGCAATTAATATTGAGTTGATGCTAACCAGCAGATGGAGCCACGACCCTTCAGGACATAAACATTGGGTGGCTGTATATAAAAGTGTCCATTCAGTAGCTCACCACGTTCATTGAAATAATGATACAAATGAACACCTCTTTAAAAACACTTATTTGGACGAGGTTTAAACAAATGGGTAAGGAATCTAGTCGCATTAGCATAATAAATAGCTAAAATAACAGGAATCCATAAAGTTCTTTACAAGAATTAGACATTTAAACTCGACAAATGCATGACTGGTGCGGAGAGAATTGCATTCGGAGTTTTGTTTATCACCTTGCACACCACCATGGGCCATAGGTGTCTGTTCCTGACTTTGATCATCCCGAGAGGCAGGGCAAATTTAAAATTAGCACCGACCCTGAGTCTCTGACTACACAAATGGGAAGAGAGAAGTTGGTTGAGTGAGTTTGTGTGAAAATTACTCTCTTGCGTGTTGTGCTGGGGCTTTAATAGATGTTCACTAACAGCACTTGCCCCAGTGGTATTTAGCGCTAAACGAGAGCTCTTTACATCTAAGAGCACTTCCAGCAACGATCGCCGTTATCTTCGTTGCGCCTGTTCTCATTTTTGTACCGACCAACAATTTTTTTCACACGATCGTTCAAACTTCCTTAGAATGGGGTGATTGGTTGCGGTCTTCGATGCGAACAGAGTGGCAGCCAAGGAACGGAACGTGCCCCCAAGGATGCCCACTGAGGGGATGGGGAAGTTTAACACGTAGCTTTCGCGACCAATATTATTCATAGTAAAGGTTTTTTGGGGGTGAGATCGCGAAAATATAAACGTATCGTTAACGAGACATTTATATTTATGCGATCTAACCCCCCGCCCCCCGCCCCCCCCCCAAAAAAAATAGTTTCATATGACGAGATGAAGCGATGACATTAGTTCATGTCCAGGCGTTTGGTGGATCGTTACGTCGCAAAATTGTAAAAGGTGGCGGGACGCCTTCATCCAGCAGTGGATTGATCAGGAGGGATCACATTGACGATCAGGAGGGATCAAAATAATATGCCCTGATTGCATGGATTTGTTTTTAGTTCCTCCCAGCAGCGATAGCTTATTCATGTAAACAAATACACGAGTCACACTTTTCTTCGTGCGATTCTCTTGCCAAGTCGAATGCAGCTACTGCTGTAATATTTGGCAGTGAGCAGTAGTAAACTCTCATGATAGCAATGATAAACAGGCCACAAAGTTTAAATGCATTTTAAACAGATAATTATAGTTGTGTATCTTTCAACTGTAATATATTTGTTAGGTTTTTTTTGTATAGTCAATTTACCTCGTGGTTATTTTGTTTTTATACACAAACGAAATAATCTGAATATCAATTAAACGAATGACGTCCTTTGAGACAATACTCCATGTCATGGAAATGAAATAAATGTTAATTTCAGTGTACACTTGCTCCTAACTTGACTCGTTCCATGTCACCACATATGTGAAATATTAACTGATTGTTGCACCTGAAATGTCAACATTTGATATGAATATACTGTATAAATTAAAACACATTAGATTATTTTCCATTGAAATGGCAGGCAGATTGAATGGGCTCAACAGTCTCGAATCCATCTCCATTTGTGCGTGGAAAAAAAATTGTTACTAAAGACTTTGTGATGTGACTTTACGAGCATCAGTCATTATGTACCCCAAACGTATACAATCAACAAATCTCGCCGAATAAATGAACACTGGGACATCGCTTATTTTCATTGCCAGCCCTGAGCCAATGGTGGAGGATTAACATGCGCATGCCTTGATTGTCAATGTCCCACAACGTAGTACAACCGCAAATGTGCAGCTTTGACCTTTGATCATATTTTAAACTCACAACCCAAACATTGAGTTGAATGATTTCATGGCTACGCCACGTTCCTTGATTGTGTAACACTATAGTGCCATTACCAAAATTGTGCATATTTTAGTCATATCCGACATCATTGAAGTTTATAAAATAATTGTCCTTTTATGACATATCTCATATAGTAAGGAGCCCTGGAGTTCCATCGTGTGAGTCCCTTGGGCGAAATTGCAATGCTGCTATAATTGACATATGGTACAAACATGATTGAGGATATTACTTCATATTTAATGTTTCTTAAAAACTGTTAGTGTTATTGTCTTGATTTGTCTTGGAGGTAAAACTAAAAGTGTATTATAATTGGTACGAGCGGCCCCAAGCATCTTTTGAAGGTGTGATTCTCTATTCATTAAGTCATTATCTTTAAGTCAAAATGTGCCTTTTGGCAGTTTTCTAGTAATTGGATACTGAGATTCACTCCTTCCCTCTCCTACCAGATTATCTGGCTTGGGAGGTGTTCCACCAGTCTGTAGAATATCATCGCTTGTTATTCACTGACTTGGACATATGTGGCAGGGTGGATATGTGGCATCGTAACGCTGCTATATCGGGGAGACGAAACGACATTTCTGACCGAATTCGCGAGCACAAATCAGATTTGAAACACGGCAGAACGAATTCTTCGGCCGTAGCTGATCATTGTTTCAACACAGCGGATTCTCATGAGATTGTTTTCTCCGATACCAAAGTACTCTGCAAACCTCCCGGATATTACCAAAGATTTGTCCACGAAGCCATCCAGATATACAAACATAGATACAACTTCAACCGAGAGGATGGTTTTAAATTGAGCAACCATTGGAAAGATGTCATCAACCAAGTCAAACATAAGCTGCCTTATAATTGTACAGCCATTTCCATTTCTTCCAGTTGGTTGCACTCGTTTTCGAGTACCGCTCGCCATCGCCTCTCTGTCCCCCTAACCCCCTGCAGCATAACAAAAGGCGGCTTAACTTAGCCCCCCCCCCCACAGCCCTTCCTGGCTCCTCCCCCCCCTTAACCTGTATATAATCTCGGGTGTCTTAGAGCTCTCTTCACTTGATACAGCAATTTTGCTGTGACTGTTCCACCTGAAGACAGAAGCTTGTGATGCCTCCGAAACGTCGTGATTTAATTTAGTTTTTTTCATTTATTTTATTTTACCTACGTGACTTTATCGAAAAAAAACAAAGAGTATAGTGCCAAAACACCTGCGGATATTCATTTTTCCCATGCAAGTGGCTTGTCTCTCCATTCACCATTGCTATATTTGATCAATCCTGGAGGAGTAATGAGTTGAATTGACCTCCGACTTTGATTTGAATGTTCAGTCCAATGCACTCCAGCATAGCGTCCCCTTTCTCCATTCAGGACGCAAGAGGTGCAAATGCAGAAAAGAGCATTTGAAGCGTAAACACATCATGGTTGTGCCATCCTTTGTTTAGCGACTGGACACGAAGAGGCATGAAACGGTTTAAATTGAACACAGTATCCTGTGGAGCTCTGCGAATCATTATTGTTATTTCGGTTTAAATTGTATTTGTTCATATTTGAAAGGGTCAAAACTTACACTGCAGGCTGTGTTTGGGCAATTGGGTAGGCGAATATAGGCGCCTGCTTTATGAATAGATGGGTAGGAATGTGTTCGCCTCTGGACTTGACTCCACATTGGTGACACTTCCATTTATCTGGGGCACAGAGCCATCATTGCGCCTGGCTGTGTACAAGTGGGGCTTTTCAGAAAAAGCAAGCTGGCATCTGTATTCTGTCAGCAGGGGTTAAGCTGCAGGCAAAGTTGAATTTTAAATTGGAAATTGACCTTGCTGTTTATACACAACCCCACGGCTATAATGATTTTTAAATGGAACTCTCCTATTAATACAAAATGTCTGGTGTGCATGGAGTCTGATGGCACGATATGAACCAGCCTGTTTGACCCTGTGTTGTAAAACCAGGCTTACATTTAACTGCACCTGTCTTGATGCATATCGTGTGCGAATAAATCTAGAGAAAAATAGCAATAAAATAAATAAGCAGACATAATGCCATCCAACAATGTTTGTATCTTCATATAAAATAATGAAAGGATTTAAACAAGCAAACTCTGAACTGGTTTCAACATGTAGTGTCTCATCAGCAGTCAGGCTTAAACCAATGTTGATGAACCATCTAATCTTCAAAGGAAAGCATCCTTTCAGAAATGGGTCCTAATCAATCCGTGTTTATGCATGGTTGTACTTGAATATGTGTGCCCTTGGTCAATCAACTGGATGAAAGCCTTCCCATGCTGGATTGGTTATTTTTTGTTGATGTTTATATGTATGTACGTGTACACATACCATTAGGGAGTGGTATAATAGTTTGTATATTCTGTCTATTTTCCCAGAAACCTGTGGACAATTCCTAGCCATTCCAATAGAATCAGAACAATATCTGTAGATATGACATGATTCATGGATTCATCAATTTTTTTTCATTTCTGATATTCGCTTCGAATTGCGCGTGTTATATATCAATTATGTACAATATATGGAACAAATCATGCATATGTATGACATTTAAAAGAATACAGACAATACAAATAAGTTGGGCATAGCACATCATTTAAGGAGTACAAATAAGAGAGGGGAGACACTACCTACACTGTACATGAAAACAATACCACTGACTGTGTTCTTGCACAGATGGTCCATTGTGTAGACCAGTGGTTCTGAACCTTTTCTGCAGCCTTGCACCCCATTGGTTCTCAATCGTAAAAAAAAAAAGTTATCATTTTAATAGATGCATAGGTTTGATGAAACACACCAGTTGTGCTTAATTTGTGTTTTGACGATTTACCTTCTAAAAAAAAAATCTGCCATGTCTCGCACCCACATAAAGGGCTTCTCGCCCACGCAGGGGGTGCGTGTACCCCAGGTTAAGAACCACTGGTGTCGAGAAAAGGTGCTTACCAAGAACCAACAGTGCCGGAATTCGGGTCCTGTGTCTCACTGCTGATGAACATGTATTGGGTGAAACCAGTCCAAAGTTTGTTTGCTATACAAGACATAGACTAAACAAATAGGCTGATTGACTAAAATATATTGTTTATAAGAAGATGTAGAATGGAACTGATGCATTTAATAATTATATGTATGTAATGTTCCTATATTTATTTGAACATCTCACTTAAAAAAAATCGTTACGATTTATACGGAACTATCTTCTTCAAATTGCACTTGTTCTAATCGCATATACAACTAATCCTTTGTATTGGAAACAAATAGCAGTATGTTCATAATAATTACGATTACAACGAGGTGGGATGATTAATAATAATAATAAATACAGATTACGAGCTGTTAATAAGTCAGTTTGCATTCAAGCATTCCGAAGTAAACAGTGTCTATCAGTGCGCCTTGTAATGGCCAAAAGGAGATGCATACGATGTGAATATTTTGCATTAAACCCCAGGGAGTTCATTTGAAAACGAGTTTGTGATGCTCAGAAATGAGTTTCGAAAAAGCACCCTTTGGATGTTATTGGAAATGTCTAATTTATACTCCTTTGTGTGATTTTTTTATTGTTTTCTCTCAAATGGCATGGCATTTCGGAAATTTTATTCCTTTAGCAATAAAAATGTAAATCCAGGATTGATCATGTGATGAGCAAATGCGCTGTGCCTGTAAGGTAAATAACAGGGCTCTGCACGTGATTTAAATTGTTACCCTCATGTTGAACATGACTTAGGTGCCTGTAGGCAGCCGAAGCAGCAATCCTGAAAAATAGCGTGCGCGCGCTAAAAGAATGCCACTCTCTACATGCCTCGGTGGATGTGCTACAAACACGGCCCTAAAAGGCAGTAAGTGGCATCGCAGAATGGACTCGCAATTCCAATGCGTTTTTTTCTCGCCTCCACGCTCAAATAGACTCGGAGTGCCGCGCGATGAAAATTTCCAATTGGCGTCTTCGAGCCAGCCCTGGGATTCACACGTTCAGCTGGCCACGCTCATTCTCTCCGTAGGACGACCGCTGCGGACTTCCCGAACGGGGGTTTACTCGTGTCGATGACGAGTTGAGGTTACCACATGACCGTGCCCCACGTAATGGGTGGATCAGTGCGTGTGCATGCGTGTGATGTCTGTTTTCTGAAAAAAATTGTACGCGCCCGTTTAAGGCAGAACATCAAATAGGATACTGACTTATTTGCGCAGTGTTTTTTTTTTGGAGGTGTCTCATCTCACACGTGCGGGTTTCAATGTGTATTTCAATCTCTTCACGCGTGCAAATTTGCTTTAGGGAGTTAATCAAATATCTGGCATTGGATGACGGTTAAAGGGTTTTGAGACCCAATTGTGCATTTCCTAGGTAAATAAAGGATTACATATTTTAACTGTATACCACCTTGCTGCTTGTCTGGTGAGGAAGACATTGAATGTGTTGACATTTATTTATGGGAAAACTATACTTCAGGTAAAATATCTTTAGCCCCTCTCTCTATTGCGTTAATTATCCCACGATCCACATTTTCAATCATCTGCTAATACCTCTGTCCTTCCGTTTATTCATCTCCCAATGAATCCATGCTCGAGACCGCCAACTTTATCTGCTTGACATCCATCAATCCATCCACATGTGGCGCCAATTCATCCGCTCCCCCATTCATCCATCTGCATTGATTCGGGCTCTGGTTGGTTGATTTAGTTTACCCTGCAGATTTCAATAGGCAGATTCCTCACCAAACACGGAGCAATTTATTTGCGCCCCAGGTAGTCCTGAAATGAGTGGGCGTGGTGCATCAATACTGCGGCCGGCCCGTAATAACAAATGATCGCCAGGCTTTATCCCTGACGTGTTGCTAGGGGTGGACTGTGTGGAGGGCTGAACGATTTTGGAAAAATATCTAATTGCGATTTTTCTGACAGATATTGCAATTGCGATTTTGCGGTAAAAAATGTTTCAGTCAAGCTTCAGTTCAATATTCACTGTGTGCTAGATTTAAAACATGTGATGGAGCATTGCCACATGATACCATCAACAATATGAACTGTATTCAAATGCAAGGATGAGAACTTAAAATATATGAATTGCTTTCAACATGTATTTATTAAAATGTTTTAATTGAAATATAAAAATAAAACAGAATAATTGGTAAGTTAAATAAAGAAAGTTATAATATTATTGTTTCTTTCGGTAAAATCACGTAGAAGGGAAACAATAAAATAATAAAAATATAAAACAATAACATTGTTTAGTGAGAATGTTATTGTTTTATATTTTTATTATTTATTGTTTCCCTTCGACGTGACTTTATCGAAAGAACCAAGAATATGAATCTCTGCAGTCACGAAAGCTTTAAATCAAAATTTTAAGTTATAATAGTAAAAAATAAAACAATTCCAATAAGAAAGTAATATGACTTTTCAAATCGCAAAAAATCGCAGCCTTTGCGATTGGCTAATCACATTGTTTCAAATTGCGATTTCGATTTGAAATCGATTAATCGTTCGCCCCTAACTGTGCGTGTTCTCTCCATGGCCAAAGCAATGCTGAACGTTACCTTAAAACGTTATATTGAAGACTACTGCCGTGCTTTAATGATACTCACACTGGACTGAATTTGATCTCTTGGCAAGGCAGTTGAAACAACGGTGAAAGTTTGTCTTTCCCCTCGCCTCTTGTCAATCTATCAATATAAATGACTAACACCAGGGATAGTTGATTGGCAGGTCACCTATGGTGGGGTAAAGTGTGGGTACGGTGACCTATTCCAAGATATCTGGTTGGGGTGGAAGAGGAGGCAAAAATGCGATGTATAAGGGCGCTCTTTAATTTTTCCTCGGATTCCCTCTGCTCAGTGTGTGTTGATGAAGGGGAAATCCTGGACCAGTTTAAAAGTCACTTATGATCGCCGGGAATTGAGCTGAGATCACCATAATTCATAGCGCAGTGCGCTAACCACTGCACAATTGCTCCTCCTAAAATATGCACACATATTATACGTACATCACATGTGTGTGCATATTCATGGAATTCATAATATATCCAAAGGAGAGAGCAAGACCAAGAATATAACCATTGGAATTGGGGGGGGGGGGGGGGGTGGATCTTCATCGATCAGTGGATATATAATGGATGATGATTATACAGTTGTATTTTATATGTAACAATTGATAGTAGACTAATACAATAATAGTATTTACACAGACGAAATACACGTACGTAGCTTTCTGATGCGCTGTTCAGATTGTGCCCACGTGCCGTTCGGCACGATGTCCGTTCTTTCAGTCCGCGTGCTGGGAGCTACAGGGCAATCGCAAAAAATCTACGCGGTAGAAATACTCACTTCTCAGGGGTCGGTTTTGAATGCAGCAGAGCATGACCCAATCGCTAAGGGAGCAGTGACCTTTACTTCTTGACCCTTGTAATGCTTTAGTAAACAATGCACAAATAAACCCTTCAATTAACCTAACGACTGGCGCCATAATAAGCCTCCTAAAACAAGATAGGAAATGTAATAATTATTAATGGTGCCAATTAACTTGTAGCCACGAGGCACCAATAACCGGACAATAGTTTGAATTTCAACCTTTACTGAAAACCAATTTCCCTCGCACCCTAGGGCAGGTGTAATGCTCTCAACAAACCAACAGAATAATCCAACGTCCCCAAGCACAATCAAACCGATTTATTAGCGACCACCTTGCAATAAAACTACACTTGCTTCACGCGTGATGTGTGTAGAGTTTGAAAAACACGCACACACACGCGCGTGCGCGCGCACGTACAAAGACAAAGATGCCCTGATTATTAGCCTAATAGACCGGCAGACGCAAGCGATATTGGAAAGCCCCCACTAAGGCTGGCAGGGCACATGAGGGATGCTTTGTGGCGGAACCGCACATGGCCACCTGTGTCTCTGTCATTGCCGACGCTCGCACAACTGCACCAGGGTTACTTCAAGGGAGACCCGAGACAGATTCAGGCACAACGTTGCACAGATGCGCATTACCGCAAACTGAACTCGAGTGAACAGGATTGTAACACGGTGGATTAACTTCTGATTCCCCCCCACACACACACACAGAGCTTTCACACAGAATGATGTACATACACCACACGCATGTGCAAAAACCAAAGATACCCCCGTATAGCCTTAACAGACTGTTGGGGCAAGTACTGTTAGCGAGCACCTATGAAGGCCGGCACGGCACACGAGGGGATGGGTGGTCAACACCATGCCCGACCGCCTTTGTCTCCCTAGTGGCAATGTTTTACACAGCATGCCAGGTAGTGTGCATGTGCAAACGCAGGGACACATGCACACTTTATTCCAAACAAATGTTTTTTTTTGTCCCAGTAGCATGTAATTAGTAACTGGTGACATGACTGTATTGGTGTTTGATTATTCTACTAGCATGGACAGTACATCTGGATCATGAGTTCAGTGAGCTGCGAACTGCGACACCATAGTAGATGCATTTAAAAATGTTTTATTTTTATTTTAAAACAATATCTATTTTGTGATCAGTTTTATCTACATCGATATAAAATAAGTCAACCCGTCCCCATGCCAATATTAATTTGGGTGGTGATCATCTCTGATAGAGGTCTGAAGTAACTTGTAGAAATTACACATTCCCCTGGCAGGGATCAGTTCCTCCATTGAACGTCCATCCTTGACATTTCACAAAGTGGTACAGATTGTATGCACGCTGTCGTGGTGATCGGTCAAGCACTACCCAGTGTGTCACCCTGCCGGCTACACTTTAAATGCATGAGTTTAATATTTTCTTCATATTTGCGTAAAATATAGTTTTATGAATAATGTACACTATATTCAGTCATCGATGGTACAGACATGAAACATGCATCAATTGAACATATAATTCCTTAGCATGGTCAAGTGCTTAGCTTTGTTCTCTTAACAAATACCGAAGTAGCTATTAAAGAGACCACGCAAGTAAGCTCTCAAGCAGGATTTGCAATCGTGTTTAATAAAGCTTTAAAAGGTTTACATAAATCTATAAATGTAATTAAATGGTTATCTTAGCGTGGCGGCCTTGGATACATTATCTCTCGTTTTAAAGACACGATTGTGCAGTTAAATGATGATGATGTTTGAAGGTGGGCCAAAGTGTGTGCCATTCTGTATTGTGGGGGTTCAGCTGGGGTGGGTCATGACGATGCACTTCAGTCTGTTATGCCAAGCAGGGGGATCGTGCTCTTCGGAGCAGTTTGTTAGCACTGACCTTGACTGTGCCCTTGAATGCGAAATCAGGGTCTTAATAAAGCTGTCAACAGTTTCTGATGAGATTTTGATTTCCCCTTACTCCGACGTGAGTGTGCAGCCGTTAGTCATTCACCGCCGCGTATCTGCTGATTGTCTGCACCCGCAGCAGGCAAGATGCAACCAGGACCTCGAGATATACGCTTACAGTCCCTCGCCACCACCCTTTTGAACACTTAGCCACATGCTCAATGCATATTTTTTTTCAGCGCAGCAATTGTGATTAACATTTGACTAATAAATAACTCCAAGCTGACAAGCCACTCAAGTAAAGTGAGGTCCTCTGGCCAATCCATAAAACAAAACCTGAAGTTAAAATGTTTCTGTATGTTTACTAATTCATTCTATGCAGGGAATGCTTTTATGGTGCAATGGTCACTACAGTGGACCATCATTTCAGAGGTTACCGATTCAATCCAGTTGCTTAAATCCCCCTGCATTTGCCCAAGAGAGAGAGAGAGTAGCGATGGGTACACCGCAGTTAGTCAATCTGTAGATCGCCTGTGGTGGGGTAAAGTGTGGATACTCCGACCTCCTTCCAAGTAGGAGAGTAGGATAGAGTAGGCGAGTTGGAGAGTAGAGAGTGGGAGAGTAGAGAGTAGCTAGTAGGAGAGTAGAGAGTGGGAGAGTAGAGAGTGGGAGAGTAGAGAGTGGGAGAGTAGAGAGTAGGAGAGTAGAGAGTGGGAGAGTAGAGAGTAGAGAGTAGAAAGTAGAGAGTTGGAGAGTAGAGAGTTGGAGAGTAGAGTGGGAGAGTAGAGAGTGGGTGAGTAGAGAGTTGGAGAGTAGAGAGTAGGAGAGAGTAGGAGGGCGGGAGAGAGTAGGAGAGAGTTGGAGAGTAGGCCAAACGCACTCTCGTGAATCTCCATCCGGTGGAGGTCCTTTTGCCAGCAGTGGAGTGAGCAAGCAGCTGCAGGGCTTCACCTTTTTGCGTCTACCTCTTGCATCCTCGGTTTGGTGCTGCACAGCCTTCCAGAGTTGAGGTTTCACACCCTGGTTGGGAGTCAACACAATCCATCGTCACTCCAACGCTCGATCATTCGAGTCAGGAATTCCTGTTCACAGGGCTCTTTACATTTTCATCAAACGGCTCAGAGTTTACCCAGAGATGTGCCCTGCCAAATGCTCATGCAAGCACGGGGACACTCTGACATTTGAATCTTGGTGATGGTTACAAATTAAACAATAAAGACATAAATGACATGCTACATTTTGTACACTTCTTACAGACGGCACAATTTGGAACATTGAATTACATTATGCGGAACACACTTGCTGGTATGCTTATTAAAGCGTAGTATTAAGTGTGGTAATTGTCAGTGTCGGTGCAGCAGACCTATGAGCAATCTGCTCACGCTATAAGCTGCGGTTGCCAAATTCACAGCAAAGGCGCAGGGAATCTCTCATTCACCCTTTTAGAGTCCTTGACCTTCTCGTAAGGTCATCTTACATGAGATTATTTTGTCCGTAATTTTATTTAACAACAAGCAGTTGATTGCATTACTTCAGCTAAACTGATTGTAGAGTCAATGTTGATTACACGAGGTGACGCAGATAGAATAGGCACGCCTCTGCTGTGGTGTATGCAGCAAGGGGTGTGATGTGTTAACACATTGCTGTAATAAAATTAGCAATGGCAGATGCCAGTAATCCCATTATTAGTATTTTTTTTGTAGTAATACATAATTAATGACATGATTTGAAAAGACGCTTCGCCACTCCACTGGTAGTTGTGAAAAATAACACAATTTGGTGCATTGCATCCCACCACAGAATACACACACTTGCCTTAAACCATGAATACATTGATTCCCAACAGTTGTTTGGGCTAGATCACGGGTCAGTTCTAAATGATCTGGCCAAATTTGTGTTGTAAGACCCTCCACCACCTGCCACATCCAGACAATTTTAATTGTCACCTGAATAAGTGTTAAACCCACACAGTTTTATTATTTCACCTCACCAGTAAGTTTGAGAACAATTTTCACAGCTAAATTTGACAATTTGGTATCTAATTGCGAAACTGTCATTATGCGGCCTAACCCAAAATTATGTTAGGATCACATTTTCTCTTAAAATATTGACGTTTGCTGACAATAGAGATGGGCTTTGAGGTGGACATCAGTGACCAAGAGGAAGAGCTCAAACCAGATGGCTTGAATACTTTAGGAGAAGTCATTGGAGATTCCGTATCGACTCTTCCAATGATTGCAGGAGCTGGCAGAAGGAAGGAAGCAATGGCGAGGCGAGGTGTCAGAATTGGCGTTGGCGGTAATGACCTATTGATCTTGATATATTTTGCTAGCCACAAGTCCATCGAATATTAAGGCAATAAATCGCTTTTTATGGCACGGGTCAGTTCTAAAAGGTTTTGTGGTTGCCGTGCCAGGAACAACATGAATTATTTAATTGAGGTATTGTTGTGGGTGTTTCACTTACACTTGACCTGAGGCACTGTCAATCTAAAGCTTTGTATATTTAATTCATCACCCATAGCCAGACTGTCTTCTATGTCAGCAATCACAATTCACATACTTCTCAGGATCTGGCTGCCTGAAATACACCAGCTGTGTGGACCTTTTATCCACCGACCATTTATGCAAATGAGAGGACAATACATGGTTACAAATATATACATGTTAGCAACTGGAATATCAGCAGGACAGAGGGATGGCCATCTGCTTGATTTGGTTTGCAGTGTTCTTATCACCTTCTAGATTTGAAGCTTTCGTGACTGCAAGGATCCATACTCTTTGGTTCCATTCGGTAAAGTCACGTAGGTAAAAAATAAAACAACAAAAATCACGACGTTTCGGCCACAACACAAGCGGCCTTCATCAGGTGAAGAGACAGTCTATTGGGTAAAGTCACGTAGGTAAAAAATAAAACAACAAAAATCACAACGTTTCGGCCACAACACAAGCGGCCTTCATCAGGTGAAGAGACAGTCTGGTCCCTTCACCTGATGAAGGCCGCTTGTGTTGTGGCCGAAACGTCGTGATTTTTGTTGTTTTATCTTTTACCTACGTGACTTTACCGAATAGAACCAAAGAGTATGGTTCTCACCACCGTTAGTTTCACAAATGCGTTTTCATTACAGTATTGCAGGCCATTGCCGAACGACATCATGTATTAAAGGCAAGTTGTCAGACACACATATGCGTCCTGCTCATTTCTCTTGGCCAAAGGGCGTCCACAAGAGGGAGCCCTAGAGAGCACCCTCCCCGCTCCTTGAGGGTATTCAATAATTAATAATAATTTAGATTTATAAGGTGCCCTTAAACAATCGCTCTCAGGGCGCGTTGCATGGAAAGGCGGAAATGGTTTAACATCAACCAAGGAAAGACTAAGTGAGAAAGACGTTTGAAAATAACTAAAGAGATAACGTATTTGGCCTACTCTTCCAGACTGGCCAATTATCTTGGAAGATGTGGGAATGCTCGCACTCTACTCCACTACACGCAACCTTCCCACAGTGTACGAACTGTGGTGAACTTATATGTATTGCAGGGTGGACAGAGCCGGGAGGGTTGAAGAATCTTGATCGTTGTTTCAACTGCCATGCTGAGAGATTGAACCACAATCTCTAGATTGCAAGTCCAGTGTATTCATGGTTACATCACGGCTGGCGATCCTCCTTTACAATCATTTCAGAGCATCGCGACACGAAAGGGGCGATACCCCTGGGAAAGCGATGCAACTTCAATTTTGTTGCAATCCATATCTTGGAAATCTGCCAAATACTAGTTGGCATATCCAGGATGCAGACGCACACTGTGGCTTAAATAACAAGGTGTAACTGATTATGTAGTGGTAGAGTGGTATAGCCCAACGTGTGTGTGTGAGAGAGAAAAGAGAGTAAAGGGAGCACATAGGAAATGGAAAGTATGGAGATGGATAACACATGTAGATAACACAGTGCAAGGAGGGATCGAGGCAGAGAGAGATAACAGATGGGAACAGACAAAGATACAGAGATGGAAAAACGGAGAAAGAGAAAAACAGATGCAGGAACAACAGAAACATCACCACAACAAACTACTAACAACAACAATTTGTGCTCTTACGACACAGGGGACGCAAAACACTCAGTTGAATTGAATTGGCCAAACATCCAAACCCAGCATGCAGCTGAAAAGGAGTCTTGAGACTCAGTGAGGTTTTCCTGGAAAATCAATTACATTTTCAGTTGTATAATCAAGTATGTAATGAGACTGCAGTTAAGCTTTTTATTAGGGTTTTAAGGTTTCAACATGTCTGATTAGGACAGGGGAATGCTGCCACTGTGGTGTCATGGTTAGCACACTGAACTTGCAATCCCGAGGTCGCCGGTTTTAGACTGTAATGTCCCCAACTATACCATCATGGTATAGATGGGGACATTACAGTCTAAACTAAAGTAAACATTTTTTATTACACCAGGTAAGGCTCACTGAGCCTATAGAGCTCTTTTTCAGAAGCGACCTGGCCACAAATTATAGCTCAACGAAGTGGATTATCATGTGGACATTTATAGCAGCCAAATACTCGAAACACATGTTTCTAAATGTGGAGGCATTAACCGGAGGACCCGGAGGAAAATGCACATGGCCACGGTGAGAATACACAAACTCCAAATATACAGGAGGGCGTGGGATCGAACCCACGAGCTCCTGTATATCAGGCGAGGTCGTTAACATCTCGTCGATCAGGCAGGTAGAGTATGGTGGGGTAAAGTGGGCAAAAGAGTAGGCCAAGCACCTTCTGGAGGCGCTCTCCAGAGCTCCCTCGATTGAAGGCTTTTCTGCCAGCAGTGGTGTGAGCGGGCAAGAAACAGTGTCAGATGCTTGACGTCTCCATTGTTGTGTTATCCACCAAATATGCTCCCATGTACACTCGGTAACAGGCATTTGCCACTGAATATTATCGTTATTTGAAACCTATATATATGTCTTCGCTTTAGATATAGTCAGTCTCAGTGAGCTCTCACCTGGTTGTTTGAATGATTATCTTTATAAGTTTCAATCAATAAAGTGGAAGGCACAAAAGCAAATCCTAACTGTGTGCCTTTTAAGTGTCAATTGAAGGACCAGTTTTTAGGGCAGACAATACGAGGATTTCAAATTGCAATGTTTTGGGCACAGGACAGTTCTCCAATGCAGGAACAAAACTGCTTCAAAATCATGGCCATCATCACCAACTTTAACTTGATCTGGTATTGATCAGCTGACCTCTGATGCACTCACATCGAATTTTCTTCCCTAGGCATTTGGTCGCATTTGAATGGCAGACATTGATTGTGTACCTTTCGCGTGTGTGTGTGGCTTCGTGTCTGTGCGTTTGTATATGCATGCATGGACTTGAACAGTCACCGTTATATGTTAATCTATGACACCCGTCCGATGGCCTCCTGTCAACGAGCGATCACCACTCTTAAGTGGCTTCAAAAGAAATGGCACGCGAATGGCGACCGCCACTCATTGGTGAATGGCGACGGTCGTTGTGCATGCGGAATGTGAGGATAAATTGAAAACTCATTTCTCGAGAACGACTTTTTGTGTTTAGTTTGTTGACCTTCCCCCGCACCTCCAATTAGCATGGTTGGCTTTGTACGGTGCAACAAAAGTTAAACATACATATATATGAAGCGCTTAGTACACTGCGCGTTTATCTCAATGGCCGAGTTCGAGTCACAGCCATGAACAACACGAGTGGTATATATGTTGTTCCTAAACTGATCCTGAACTATTCCCTATGTTAACTAATCTATGCATATGCATACGTCACCACTGGGGAGATAAAGGTCGGGTGTTGTGCTGACCACATCACCACCTCGGGCAGCATGCTGGCCTCAACAAATGCTTGCCAACAGCATTCAGTGAGGCTAATTGGAGGCCCTTGTATGCTTCTCTGTGTGTGCTTCTATGCATGTGTAATGGGTTCAACTGAGTCGCAGACATAGATTTGGAGGCAACACATTTATTCAGTTCCAACACACGGGGTAACTTTCCCATTAATAGAATAACAACCTATGGTGGTGACCACCAGGCTAACAACACTAGTTACCACGTGACCGGTGTAGTTAGCGAGGTGGTGACCACCAGGCTAACTACACTTGTAGCAACGTAACTGCTACTACGGACCGAGACCAACAACTTTGGCTCGGGTCCACGTGTTGGAGACTCATTGAATGGAGAACGTAGACGAAGGTTTCTTCAAGGATGAACAACAACAAGCCCGGTCCCTCTCGGGACCCGGCTTATATTCTCTGTGGCTTGGCCGGCTTCGCCCATGGCCACGTCCACCTTCCAGAATCCTCAGGAAGGATCTGTGTCCCAATCACGTGACCATCTCTAGCCCCCTCTTGGGGCCCGTTTGTAGACTTAACCGGTCACGTGCCCTCCCCGGTCAACCAGAGTGCCATGGCCTCGAGTAACCTCATCCTTCGGCTGGCACCCACACACCATGTCCTGTAGGGTTGGCACTGCACGCCAAGCGTGGTGCCAACTAGCGCTATTATTCAGCACTCACCGGGCCCCTCTAGGGCCGGTACTACACCCACACCGCTGTGGTGTCCGCGATGTCGCTACACCGCACGCCGTGCCTCTCTAGGGCCGGCACTGCACCCAGCATGTTGACATCCAGTGATGTCACTACACGTGTAGTGTCATAGAAAATAGCATGATAGTGTAGCGACAGTACTGGGTGAGTGGTATTGTATGTGCGGAGCCTCTGCCTGGCACCTGAGTGAGCATACCAGGGAGGAGGTCGGGTGAGGTCACGACAGTCTGGATGAACCCGAAGGGGGCACGTGACCGGATGAGGTGGTAACGAGGATCAGGGAGGAGGTGAGAGGAACACGTGATGTGGGTCCTGAACCGTCGAGAAGGATCTGGAAAGGGGACGTGGCCAAGGGCGAGGCCTGGCCACGTCGGAGCGGATAAAAGCCGCGTCCCGTGGGAATCGAGGTTGTTCATCTCTGGGAAGAAATCCTCCGTCTCCGTGGGTCTTCGGTCTCCAGTCTTCATGCAGAAGGACCAGGCAGCGTGTTGGCTGTCCTGGTCCAAGTTAGTATTTATCCCATCCAGCACGTAAAGAGAACCACCCAGTGTATATAGTTACCCGTGGTGGTCACCACCCTTAGTCGTTATCCCGAAGTAAAGAGTTATCAGTTGTGTTAGCTACTAAACGAGTTGCCTCCAAGATCGCTTATGCGCCTCAATTGAACCCACTACACATGGGTTGCATTTTTGGGTTTCCGTGAGTACCGTATAATGCCCCTAATGAAAACTGGTATCAGATCTACATGTGTGTGTGCATGGGACGTGGTGGCGCAGAGGTTGGCGCACTGCACTAGGAACCCGGAAATCCGAGGTTGAATTCCCGCTCACGGCCAACACCATTGTCGATTATCTAAACCGGTCCTGGGCCTCCGCTAGGTTGACTTAGCTTCAATTAAGTACCTGGTGTGGTGCATAATCATTACCACGAGGGAGACAATAGGTGTCAGGCGTACACATGTATATCTATTGAACTTCTTTCACACTGTACATAGCCAACCGTGCTAATTGGAGGTGTATGGTGCTGGCCAACGACCTCCACGTGTTCTGTGCCAGCCTTCATCGTTTCACGCAAACGGCATTTGCACTAAAAGTATATTTGAGTTATATGGGGAAACTTTGTTTTGTGCACACATAAGTGTGAACATTTCCTGCAGATATTTGGAAGAAATAAATGCATATAAAACCCCATTATGTCTCTATATAACTAATACGTTCAGGTTTCCCTTAAAAAAATATTCACGGATTTCAAACGGCTCCCTCCTGGTCAATCATGTGATATGTGTTGGTTGGGTTCACAGCAGTTTTATTGGCTTAAAATCTGTAAATATCATTTATTGAAGACATTTCTCAATGCAGTTGCCACAAACTGCAGTGCCTGACAAATTTTGCTCGCGCACTCTGCAAATTAGTTTGTAATTCGTTCATACGGTGTGTACGTTGAAAACTGCGTCCATTTGACACAATGGGGGGGGGGTCGAACTGATAGACGGGAAAGAGGAGGCCGCGGGGGAAAAACACGGCAACGGGTTAAAGAACGGCAATAACAACTGCGAAGAAAAGTGGTCTCGGGCAGGAGATGTTGCTGGAAGAGACGATGTGCCGGTCGGTGAGAATAAGAGCAGCAGTCATCGGAGGGAGATGTCGCCCACCGTTGAGATAGAGCGATGAGGCCAGCTCGTTTTGCAGGTTGTCCGTAGATCATTACATCATGGTGACTGTGACGACCGCTTGGGGAGGCCTTCATCCAGGAGTGTATTCATCGGTGATGATGATGATGACGTGCATACATTTAAAATGTTATCTATTAACCGCTACGATGTAGCGCACAATGACCACATTCGGCGAGATAAGTTACAGGTTTTAAGCATAAAATAAAGCGGGTCAATGATGCCTCGTAGAAATGTCCGCTAGTAAAAAAGCATCAAACAACTCGCGCTGCAGCTCGGCGGCGAGGGTTTGCAGACTTCTTGTAAAATCCATAATGAAAACATTTACCAGGAGAGAGGACACAGGACCCTCTGACGAATGACACACACACACGTCGAGCTCCACAGAACTCCGTGGACTTAAATAAATTATCCACGAGCACAGGACGTGGGCACCGTAGCGTATATTTCCACGAGAACACACGGCCAGTTGCTGCCTCCGGTTTCCGTGCGCTATGGCTGGATGCTCTTCGGGTTTGTGGCCTGTGCCGGGGTAGTCATGTTCCTTCCCCCAGAGCTTTAAAAGACATCTTGTTCAGGGGATCACAGCAGGGTGAGTGCATTTGGAAGGAGACATTTCCTACTCTCTGTATAGGTCACTTGTTGTTGCTGCTGCTGTTGTTGTGCTGTAGACCTTTCGGGACGAATAGGTCGGTGATTTCTTGGTCAATTGAGCATTGTGGCAGTGTTCATCTCCTGTATACAAGTGGTGGAACTTCGATATTCCTGTGGTGGGGGGTGAGTCCATCCATCGGACAACCACTGCAGACGTTCCCATTTAGTGGTACTCATTTTTTAAATCAACACTCCCTTCCGATTGCACTCTAAACCTGGGGGAGAAAGAGTGTCGGTTTTTCAAGTTAAATTTGAGATGACACAACTTAATTGTCCTTACTGATGATGTCCTGTATATAACTATTAACGGCACTGTGATAATGCCACGAAAAATAAAAATAGCTTTTACGCTTTCTGGCAATGAAACAAGAGGTGTTCAAACACCAAATAGAAACCTTTTCGAAGGAATCAAGTCTGCATAAATCACTCGTACTTGTGATGAACATGCAAACATACATGCTCTGATAATGTTTTCATTGTATTTGAAACTGATTGGCGAACAGTACATCAGGTCCCATGATATAGTTGCTCACCCCGAGCTATAAATGCTCGGATATGTTCATTGTTCTTGTACTGTTCACCTTTTGGCACTCTGGTTTGACAGTGGTAAGACTAGGCCATAAAGAAGTATGAAACTGATTGGCCTACACCAGAGACAAAGACAATGCCAAATATGATCCTCATGGCGGTACCCTGGGGTACCAAATAATACAAAATGGCCGAGGCAATTGAATATTTTATTTCTGGGACACTTTTTTATCCAGGGGTGTACTTAACTCCGCAACTACGGTACCAATCAATCCGGAATCGGTGCTACTCCGCGATGTCGAAACGCAGCGAGGACGATTGCGCCGAAACCCTGAACGCTCGTACGCACCGCAGTGGTGCATCGTGTGTACAGCTCGTCGAGATGAGTCGATTGCCGCATTGCCGATCATCAACAAACTAAAAATGACTGCATCACGGACATTATGCGAGAGCCGGCGTATTATGGTACCCCGGGGTACCGCCATAAGGTTCATATTATCAGAGCATCTTTGTTTGCATGTTCACCACAGGTACGTGTGGTTAATGCAGACTTCAATCCTTGCAAACAGTATCTATTTGGTGTCTGAACATATTAAAACACGTGTTTTATTGCCAGAAAGGATAAAACCTGTTCTTATTATTTTTAATACTTTGATCCTGGAAAAAAGGTCGCATGATATAATAATGACATGTATTGAGCTTGTACAAAGCACAAATTATTATTAGAGTCATTGAAGTGACTACTATTACTGAAAGAACCAAGAATAAGTCTACATTATAGACTGCCAGTACGCTCACTCAGGTTAAGAACCAGGCTAGTCTCCATTAGTTTTTATTTGTATTCACTTTATTTTTTATTATTATTTTCTATCTACGTGACTTTACCAAAATAACCAAATAATATGAATACAAAGAATATAATACATAAGGAGACAATACTCCTGGTTCCACCAGTGCTCCTGAAATTATGCACTCCCTGAAGGCTGTGTGGCTAATGGGATGTGTAATGAAATACTTTTTATATTTTATGCGAAGGGACATACATGGAGGAAGCGTATCCGTCTGCTTATTTATTGTTGTTGAATTTCTCGAGGATAGCCTCCGTGTATCCCAGAACTTCTCCACAAGGGTCCTTGCCTTGGAATCTGTGGCAATTTCCGTGAGTGGCAATCGAAACGCAGCACAATAATGAAGAAGACGAATATGTACAACCAGTGTACATTAGCTGATATAACATATATAGTGCTGTACAGCAGGAACAGGATTCCTTGAACATTAAATATTGTATGAACCTGAAAAAAAAACTGCAATATGAACAGCCACCACATATGCCTGAGTTTATACGTTTTTAGATTGGCAGTCTTTCTCTCTCTCGCTGTGCTCTATGATGAAGGGTTATGAAGTAAATGAGAAATCTGAAGGAGATGCAGTGATGAAATCAGTTCATGGCAGGTGCTGGGTGGATTGTCACTTCGTAGGATGATCGTGAGAGGTGGCAGGGGCTTCAAGGCCTTAATCCAGCAGTGGATTGAACATGGATGATGCTGATGATGATGAAGATTAAAATATGATGCGTAATGCAATGCAGTATTGCTAATTTATACTTGCAGTTAAAAGCCGTTTGCATGTTTATTTCAATGTGATTTATTTTACTGCAGCATAAAATGTGCTTGTCGAACAATATTGAATTCTGGCCCTCATATTTATTTTACCCAACTGCATTGATTACCCCATAAAATGCTAAACTCAGCGGATGGTCGGGGAGGCTTTGGTCGGCAAACTGCCTGATATTAAATTAATCAGCAATGCCATTTCTCTTTATTATTTGGGTTTTGTGTAGTTCGTTTCATAAATATTTTTACTGCATGTGATCAATAAGGCTTAAAAAAAGTCAATTGGCAGCAGTGAGAGAGGGAAAAAAAGATTAAATGTGCTGTAGGCTGGAGGTGCAAAATTAGAAAAGCAGTGCCAATCATTGATGCATAAAATTACTTATTGTTGTTTTGAATATGCTTTGATGTCGCAACAATCTCATGGCAAAACAGACTTGACACATTCATGTGTGTGTTGCATTATGGAATGCACATCTTCGGAAGTAGAGAAAAACCTGTACACAATGTTAATTGGTGGCGACACTTGCAATAGAACATAGACTTTTATAATGCATATTAATAATTTCATTTGGGAATGAGCAGTGGTTAATGTGCACATTTTGCGTGGAGTTTTGTTTTAATCTGTCAGATCATCACGGTGCTTTTAATCACCCCGTTAACGGGAAAATTAAATACGTGGAAGTTGCAGCTGGAAACGTCAATCTTCGCTCAATTAATTTACCCGGCATTGTAAATATTAAGTGTTGCGACTTTCTATTTTAAACCAGACGTTATTTTCCATATTAAAGTTATTTTATGACGTTTGCACATTTGAATTCAAATAATAATCATTAAGAGCATAGTTTTCAAGACGATAAACAACGAAATAAATGAGCAGATAAAGCACACTCCAATACCAATGAGAAGTAGCCATATTACAAATCCCGTCAGCCACACGAACTTTCGCGTGCTTGCATAATTTCAGCAGCATTGGTCCAAAACAAGCAAACTGTTCATACTCTTTGGTTCTATTGGGTAAAGTCACGTAGGTGAAAATAAAATAACAAAAAATCACGACGTTTCCGCCACAACACAAGCGGCCTTCATCAGGTGAAGGGACGAGACTGTCTGGAGGACAGCGCTGGAGTGGGAGAAGCCACGCTTAGATCACGACCTTTAAGCTGTGTGAGAAGAAAAACACAAAGCGCCTTGACAAAGCAATTAGCATATAATTTAGCATTGAAATGGCTCATTGAAATAGCTAAGTTAAAGCATACACATCCGCAGAGGTACCCCTTGACAAAGGAATTAGCATAGAATTTAGCATTGAAATAGCTGAGTGATTAGCTTGTAACTGGTCACAGAAATAGCTATGTTAAAGTCAGAGCATATATACATTCACCGAGGCACCTAGTACTCATCAAACAGGAGAATTTAGCGAAACACAACCACGCTCAGACAGCGGACCTTTAAACTGTGTGCGAGCAAACAAGGTGTTCTGACAAAGAAATTAGCATAAAAATAGCATTTGATTGGCGGATTTTAGGAAAGAGGTGGTGTACGTGCCGGTGGACTTGCCGTTTGGCGCGGGGGGGGGGGGGGGGTCGTGATCTAAGCGTGGCTTCTCCCACTCCAGCGCTGTCCTCCAGACAGTCTCGTCCCTTCACCTGATGAAGGCCGCTTGTGTTGTGGCCGAAACGTCGTGATTTTTTGTTATTTTATTTTCACCTACGTGACTTTACCCAATAGAACCAAAGAGTATGGATCCTAGCAGTCACGAAAGCTTTAAATCTAGAAGCAAACTGTTATAGACCGCTTTCAAAATTCAGTCTCTCGTCAGCTATGCGCTTCTACAGCTGTCTGGAACGTTCTTCCTTCTGATATTAGGAAGCCAATTGAACTATGCACTTATAAATCTAGATTTAAAACTAATTTCTTTGTTGTCCTTTGTCCGCACCTCCGATTAGCACAGTTGTTTATATACGGTGCAAAAGAGGTTCAACATACATACACACAGCAGTCATTAAAATGTTTTTTTTTGTACGATTGGAGACACCACACTTTGCAAATTACAACTTCACTGCTTTTTAACTATACGAGGATGTGGATTGGTGTTTATATGTGGTGTTCTTATTCACAGACACTAGGAGGAGGTACTCTCTCTCTTTTATTTCGGCCTTCACAGCCTTAGGGGATAACTATATACCGGGTCAGGACCGCCAACATGCTGCCAAACCCAAAGCTTGCAGAGGGTGAAGATCACGATGACGATGGCACGACAAGTTCCACTCCAGATCGCAGCAGCCCCGACTGTGAGTCGGAGCTCGCCTTTTATCCTGCCCAGCGTGGCCAGGCTCCGCCCTCGGCCCTGCACCCCTCTGGATCCCCCACAGGGCTCTATGCCTTGCCCACAGGTGCAACTGGAACAACGGCACATTACCTCTAATTCTATTGTCTACCAATCTCCCAGCGGCACGCGCTACAGTGATTCATTCCATGTCACTACATATGTGTAGTGAGTCATTTCAGAGACACTATTTAGGAGGCAACAACGTTTATTCTACAACTAGCGGTAAGTACCCGGCGTTGCCCGGGTCAAAAAAATATTTTAGAACTACTCTTAAAAACCTTACATATACATACACAGATACTAAGATATTGTGAAAGCTCGGTGGGCCATTTGTCCATTTCACCATCAACAAAATAATAAGAGGCTTGCAAAAGTCCAAAAAGTTATAGAAAGTGTGGGGTAAATAGTTGATCTAAAAGTTTTCGAAAATTGTGGACACCCCCCCCCTCAAAAAATATATTTACCCCCGCGTAGGTATCTATACCTACACACGCTACATACAACAGAGTAAGTAGTATCTCTTGACTCTGTAGTTGTATCTACTGTCTGTACAGTAGTATCTACTGAGCCAGTAGTAGCTACTGACTGTGTAGTAGTATTAGCTGATTGTAGCAGTAACTACTGACCGTAGTAGTATTTACTAGGCCTACAGTAGTATCTACCGACTCTATAGTAGTAACGACTAACTAAATAGTAGTATCTTCTGACTCTATAGTAGTATCCACTGACTATAGTAGTAACTACTAACTCAATAGCAATATCTACTCACCCTATAGTAGTATCTACTGACTACAGTAGCTACTCACCATAGTAGTATGTACTGACTGTATAGTAGTATATACTGACTGTAGCAGTATTGACTGACTGTAGTGGTATATACTGACTGTTTTAGTATCTTCTAACTCTTTATAGTAGTATCTACCAACTCGATAGCAGTATCTACTATCACTACAGCAGTGCATACCGACTGAGGTGGTACCTGCTATCACTACAGCAGTGCATACTGACAGTGGTGGTACCTGCTATGATTACATCAGTGCATACTGTGGTGGAACCTGCTATGATTACAGCAGTGCATGCTGACTGGTGGTACCTGCTATGATTACAGCAGTACATACTGTAGTGGTACCTGCTTTCACGACAACAGTGCATAAAGACTGTGGTGGTACCTGCTATGATTACAGCAGTGCATACTGCTGTAGTGGTACCTGCTATGCTTACAGCAGTGCATATTGTGGTGGTACCTGCTATGATTACAGCAGTGCATATTGTGGTGGTATCTGCTATTACAGCAGTGCATACTGCTGTGGTGGTACCTGCTATGATTACAGCAGTGCATACTGACTGTGGTGGTCCTGCTATGATTACAGCAGTGCATACTGTTGTGTTTGTACCTGCTATGATTACAGCAGTGCATATTGTGGTGGTACCTGCTATGATTCCAGCAGTGCATACTGTGGTGGTACCTGCTATGATAACAGCAGTGCATAAGGACTGTGGTGGGACCTGCTATGATTCCAGCAGTGCATACTGACTGTGGTGGTACCTGCTATGATTACAGCAGTGCATACTTCTGAGGTGGCACCTGCTATGATTCCAGCAGTGCATACTGTGGTGATTCCTGCCTTCACGACAGCAGTGCATACTGACTTTGGTGGTACCTGCTATGATTACAGCATTGCATATTGTGGTGGAACCTGCTATGCTAACAGCAGTGCATACTGCTGTGGTGGTACCTGCTACGATTACAGCACTGCATACTGACTCCGGTGGTTCCTGCTATGATTACAGCAGTGCATACTGACTGTGGTGGTACCTGCTATGATTACAGGAGTGCATATTGTGGTGGTACCTGCTATGATAACAGCAGTGCATACTGACTGTGGTGGTACCTGCTATGATTACAGCAGTGCATACTGACTGTGGTGGTATCTGCTATGATTACAGCTGCGCATACTGACTGTGGTGGTACCTGCTATGATAACAGCAGTGCATACTGTGGTGGTACCTGCTATCACTACAGCAGTGTATACCGACTGTGGTGGGTACCTGCTATCACGACAGCAGTGTATACCGACTGTGGTGGTACCTGCTATCACGACAGCAGTGGATACCGACTGTGGTGGTACCTGCTATCACTACAGCAGTACACACTGCGAGTGAACATTTGACTGCCCTTATTTCATTCACCCATCATTCTGAAGGTTGGACACTTCCTGTGGATATATGTTCCATGCTTTTGAAGGCCAAAAATAAGTGTTTCGTTTTTTTATTGTTTGTACTAAATTGAGTAGTGACATACCGGTGGATTGGATTGATGGACAGCAACGCAGGCACATATATTTCACAACAAATAAATGGCAATTATCTGCTGTGAAGTCCTGGTGGTTGCTGATGCAGCCCTGACATTGGAATGTTTATATTTTCGCCCAATATAAATCCAAGTGGCAGGTTTACAAATGCCTTGTTATGTTTATTAGCGTGGAAATGCCAGACAATACACGCAAGCTCAAGGTATTTTTTCGCCGCTCAAATGACCACACGGAAGTGCTCATCTTCAATTGGTGGCGCTGAATTCTCGGTGGAGATTCCACATTCCCATGACAAGTGCCAATTCCAACACCAAATTCTCACTCAATTGCCCGCAATTTGGTCCTCATTTTATTTTCTCCCTTTAGTTGGGTGTGATAGGCTGGGTCAAGCAACATTTGCAACCACAACTAAGACAAGCAGTCTAACAATAGCACCATGCTGGGTTAATATAGGACTGCATTAATAAAATGAGACCTGACCTTGTAAATAAAAACGTACTTAATTGGTAGTTTATTTTATGGATCGCTTCATGCCTTCTTGGTCGTGAATGCTCGTAATTAAATTTGGGTCCAGTGATGCCGTTCTGCCCAGACTCATTTAGATTCGTGTACGTCCATTTGCCCAATCGCGCTGTTAGTTTACCAATAAAATTTAAGGGTGTATCTTTTCAGGCACAATACCCTCTGAGGAAGTAGAGCACAACACGGCAAAAGTTTCCTAGGCCTCCCCCCCGAAAGTAAAATATTTAGAGCAATTGAATGGTGCCCTCAAATTGAATGTTTCAACCTTGCTATTGAGCGCAGCATAGGCACCGTGCTTGAATAAATCATACCCACATGTTTTCCCGGGCACATTAAAGAGTCATGAACCAAAAAGTCTTTGGCAAGGGACAGACTTCGCATTGTAAGATTTTTCATACTCAACAACTCCTTTAGTGGCAGCGTGGTGTTCATCCAATGGTTAATTGAGCCAATATGAGGCGCCTATGCATTATTAATGAGCAGGCCATTACATAAGTGTGTATTGTTTTAGGGTGCTAAACCACAGTGTAGCTGAAGCCAAACATGTGCACTTATTTAATTATTAAGCTAGACATTGTTCACGTAATTTGGCGCATTCAGCAATACATTGCATCCTCATTGTTATTCCTGTGTAAACAATCTGCATATTAGTGGGCATTCCAGACCGATGTCATTTACTTCATTGGCCACACCCCGCTGTTAAGACTCAGTAAATTCAAAATCCCTTCCAGGATTCAACTTGTTTAAACCAATGCAGCTCGGATACACTAATTGAGAAGGCCTCGCTGGTAGATGGATATTTGTGATTTTATTTTGGCAATGTAACAGGTGACCTATCTTATATATGTTATACTCACAGTCCAATGATGCAGCCCGTATTCAATTGAACATCTTATCTACTAGACGTAATTATCCACCGCAATTCCTCTGAAATTCATGATTGGATGTCGCAATGTCGCATTTGTATTTCGCATTGTTTTCTGCCTCGTTTGTGCAGTTTTGCTCAGCCAATTAATCTCAGTCCAATATTAGCATATCATTTACATACAGCTCACTTGTCTCACGTATGATTTGATTAATTGATGCATTCAAAATATTTCAACTTATAGTTGTGAGCTGTCATATCTGGGGATGGAGCACTCATTTCCTAGCTCACTGTGCAGTACTTCATATAATTCAGTGTTCCAGCAGTCTGAGTGATTGATAACCCAGCATTCACTGAATGACTCTGGTCACTCGTTCACTGGTCATCAGTTGCCTCCTTATCACTCGTTTATCACGACTACGATGGTTACTGTGAACTTCACTCATTGATTCCTCCACCCATGTTGAGGACTAAATCGACCAACTGACTGTTTCATCTCATCCATACTGTGTTCAACCACTGCAGGTCACAACGACACACTCACTCTCTCCTCCACTCACTTACTCGCCGACTAACTCGCACACCTATGCACTCACTCACAACACCGCAGGTCACCTAACTTCTTCTTCTTCTTTCCTCGCAACTGATACATTTTGGAATTCCCCCCCCCCTCCCCCCTCGTCTCTATTCCCAATCTCTCTTTATAGTTATGGCCAACTCAATAAATGTGTGAACTCCTATCCATCGCAACTGTCGCTGTGCTGTTTGTCACCCAGCAGCTGTTGTTAAGAAAGAAGTTGGACTCTCGCACGAGTCGCTCCTCTCGCCGGATCAGAGACTCACGCGAGTCGTGTTCTGCATTGCGGAGCCACGATAGTGCATTTTACATGACTTACTGTCTGGAGTAATGCTGCTATTGCAATTTTATGTGCTCTGTTTTGTTGGATATGGGATTGCCTTGCCTGATATAAAAACGTACTGTAAAAATACTGGTATTTTCCATTACACAGTAATTTGCTGTAGCCATTTACGGCGAAGGTCAAACATATTTTGACTGTGGCCATTTATCTCCATTTTAGCTGCTTGGAGGATGGCCTATGACAAGCCATGATGGGCTGTAGAGGGATGGTGCCATCTCTGGGAATTATATTAGCAACGGAAGAAATGTCTGCACCTATTGGCACTGACTATAGAGTATCCCACTTCTCAAGTGTTATTTATACATTTTGCATTCCAAGGGCAGGGTTAATGAGTTCAGAGGTTGAGCTGTACTTGTGCTGTATTTAGACATTAGCAATATGGAGATGGAGCAATAAGGACATTCATGTGCAGGGGTGAGATATATTGTGGCATTGCAGGATCACAAGTGATGCCATGGGAGGCGTTCGTCCAGCAGTGGATAGCTGATGATTGTTATGTTTTGTTTTATATTCATAATGTACAGCGACGCCATTGTTGTGCTGTCCAATACCTCGTAAAATAGGGCTTATTAAACCTTTGTCAGCTTTTACGAAGAAAAACATTGCAATTGCGAGTCAATATAATTTAGACGATTGCAAGTTAAAATGCAAGCCAGCCTATCATCTACTGAGGTCAATAAAATGAACACTACTTTGTTGCAAATAAGCAGCTGTCATATGAAGCGTATGGTATTTTTCCAATGTGAAAGTGCCACCACTGTCTCAGCACCACCATTGGAGATATATGTTGTACTCTCAATCTATTGAGAAGGAAGACACTTTTATGTGTGACATACTTTGTTTCGATTTAAAGCTTTCGTGACTGCAAGGATTCATCTTCTTTGGTTCTTTCTACCGAAAGAACCAAAGAAGACATACTTTGTTATCAATCATTGTAATCGGATGTCATTGCATGGATTAAATAACAACAAGCAGAAAAGAAAAGAAGATGTTGAATCCCTTGAAAATAATTAAGCTTTAAAAATACAGGCTGTTTTAAACAGATGGACCCGATTTGAAATCGCTAGATCCCTGCAACCACGAACCGCCCATGAATGAAACTTTTACCACTTGAAAGGGCGGGCCACAGAGTTTCAAATGATTGCCACTCGATGCCTCTCCCAGCGCACAAACAGCCCCTAGCCTCAGTCATTCACAAGACGGTGACCCCGCAACACAAGGGGCGTTTTGCGTTCTGCAGTTCAGCAAGACTGAATCCATAATTGCGGTGCAGCGTGCGGTTCAAAAGCGTGTTGGCATTGATCCGCCAATGTCAAAGAGCATTTGTCGTTGGTACCGACAATTTGAGGAAACGGGCTGCTGTTGATGTAAGGGGAAGAGCACAGGGCGACCACGCACCTCAGAGGAAAACGTAAGAAGAGAGACGTTTGGGACAAATTCAACTATCGCCTCGATGTTGTCCGTACAGCAAGTGGAGGGCACATAGAGCATTTATAAAATGGTTAATAAAACTTGGTAACTCATTAAACTGTTTGTAACTTTTTGCGTAATTGTAACATGTTGCCATCGTGAAATATACTGCTTTGAAATTGAGTCCATGTCTTTGAAACACCCTGTACATTGAAAACGTGTGAAATCCCATTATTAGTGTACTCAGATACATGCGACTTTTTAAAGTCGTAATGAGGAACCCGTGCATGTCTGATTACTGTGATGGTCTCATTAATATTTTAGTTTCTTGAAGTACACTAGAAAATTATTTCTCCTAATTATTAAAGAGAATAATTAGCATAATAAAGCAAACACATTTGAAACGTGATAAACACATTCCTTTGTTTAGTTCACGTATTTGAGAAATGTTTACGACAAATATTTACATAGGATCTAACAATTATTTAACAAAAATATGTAACAATGCCCTTTACTTACCCAGCAGGGACTCACTGTGATTTATGACTTTAATAGGATGGTCCTTCATTGGCCACTGTGCTATTCATTTAGTGGTAGGATATAGCGGTACCCATTATGATTTGTCTAAAAAAATGTTGATTCGTGCAAATGAGTCGAAGATTCAAACATTGGCTACGTTATCAGATACATAATATGTACAACGTAAACACACATCGATTCATCACAAGCCGATATAGCAACGTCATTAGAACTCTAAAGCTAAAAGCGTTATATTTTTTTCCCATTTGAAGTCACTAACGTGAATTTAACTATAACGCTGCTTTTAAATGTCCAATTCCACGAACAATAAGGCCACCTGCAGTGAGGACTTGTGTCTTTCTGGGTGTTGGTCAGGGTTAGGCGCTGGGAGATTTATTTATTCCACAATGGCTCACGCTCAGTGTCACAGGTTTGTGAGCTCATGGTGCAAGAAATCACTGATTTGTTCCTCCGACAAATAATTGTTGACGTAAAGCCACTGGCTTCCCGTGAATAGATATCCCCCAGCCACATCTTACAGTTGCAATGTTAAACAGAAGAGTGTGACCCATGGGAATTTAAACATTTTACGAACATGAATTTAGAACCGGTGTTTTTCAAAAGCTTTTCATAACCAATCGTGACGTATAAAAAAAAGTGATGTGCATTGGGCAGTGGTGCAGAAGCACAAATAACACACATATTAACTGGCATTTACTTATTAAATGACCCGGCTGAAACATGGCTAGTGTGAGTTTAACATGTAGGCTTTCACGACCAATATCATTCATAATAAAGGTTTTTGAGTAAGATCGCGTAAATGTCGTTAAAACCCGACACCACCCGCCACAGCCAACTAGTAAGGGTTGTCACGTAAACAGAACATGCCACTTCATAAAAAAGGTTTCTGGGTTAGATCACGTTATTTATAAATGTGTCGCAACCCTCCACCACCCGACAGCCAATCAGTAAAAAATGTGCCACGTTAACAAAAGCCAAATATTTCACTACTTTAGCCCACCTGTGTGTTGAAGAGTGGATGCACAACACTTACAATTTGAGTACGCCGTTTCATTGGAAATTACATCCAGCATTTCTTCGTGCAATTTTCTAGAATCGTGAAGCCATCCACCTGATTCCGGTCTTAAATCGTGCAGGAAGACGTCATCATTGTTGAACCCCATCAGAATTCGAGTTCAGAGGCGGAGTTGGGGGTGGCGGTTTATGCAATTATGTAATAGATCACTAAACAGCCACTTAGCATGTGACTCACGTGTTAGGAATTGCAATATGTATTGTGTACTACTTAATAACACGCTTCCAGGCTGCGCTGAGTCTATAGCTATAACAGCGATTAAAATTATTTGAATTGTTCTCAATTTCAATTGATTCTCTAACTAATCTTGGCCGGTAATAATTAGTTCTGCATAAAACTTCAAAGTTATCAAAATCAATTAAATGTCCTTGTTGGCAAGCATGCTCTGCCACTACTGACAGCTGTGTTTGGGATAATTTAATGTTCCTTTGGTGTTCTTACGCTAATGTTACGTCCCGTCTGTCCAATATAGCATTTACCGCAAAACAAATTGATCCGATATACACCTTCTGTTGATAACTTCGGTAATTCATCTTTAGTACAAGACACTCGTTTTTTAATTTTGTGTACCGTACCATGTCTCACTTTAATGTTTTGCTTTTTCAAAACACGGGCTAATTGGTCAGTAACTCCCGAGATATATGGTATTTTAATTGTTTTGATAATCTCATCACTTTCAGCAGTGTTGTTGTTCGATCTTGATTTGGCATTCAATGCTATGTTAATTTGAGCATTATTGTCGACATTCAGTCTTAGTGCTTCTTTAACATGTTTAATCTCTTTCTCTAAACTTTCACCATCTGACACGGTCTTTGGCCAATGTATGAGTGTCTTGATGAGAGAGGATTTCTGTGCTGGGTGATGATGCGAATCTGCATTCAGATAGGCATCTGTGTGCATTCTCTTTCGGTAGACGCTGTGTGTTATTTTGCCATTTTGACCGCGTCCAAGCAAAATATCCAGCAAGGGGAGTGTGTTGTTTACCTTCATTTCCATGGTGAACTGAATGGCTGGGTTTTGCGCATTGAGATGATTTAAAAATGCATTAAGTGTATCTTTACCATGTGGCCAGACAACCAAAGTGTCATCGACATATCTGAACTAAAAAGATGGTTTGAATGTACTTGAGGCAAGTGCTCTTGTTTCAAAGTTTTCCATGTACAGATTTGCTATAGCAGGAGACAAAGGAGAGCCCATTGCTGCCCCTTCATTTTGTTTAAAGAAGTCACCTCTCCACAAGAAATGAGTGTTATTTAGACAATGGTCAGCTAGTTTTGGAATATCTTCTGGTAAACCTGTCTTCTTTACCAGTGTATCAAGTAATTTAAGTGACCCGTTAACTGGAACTGATAAATTACATCAAAACTTACCAGAATATAATTCGGGTTAAGTTTAATATCTTTAATCACATTCTCAAGATGTTCTGAATTTCTTATAAACGAAGATGTCCTTCCGATGTAGGGCTGTATTTGTTTAGTTACATATTTTGCTAATTGATATGTGGCAGAGCCTATTGTACTTACTATGGGTCGTTATGGGATACAGATTTTATGATTTTTTGGTAGCCCATACAATATTGGTGGTTTTGATGCCCGTGGCTTAATTTGGTATTGCTCAGTCTTGGGGATTAATGAACTTGCAATGATTGCAGAAGTCTTGCATTCTAAAGTATTGGTTGGATCTTGTTTCATTTTTCTAACAAAATCCTCCTGTAAATCTTTCATTTTATTATTATAATCTGATCGGGACATCGCTACAGTAGTGCGGCCTTTATCAGCTGCCAGAATTATAATTTCTTTATTTAATCTAAGCTCTCTTAAGGTTTTTGCTTCACCAAAGCAAATATTCATTTTTGGTATTTGCTATTCTCAATTATTTTGGCAACCTCGTGTCTAGTCTTCTCTGCCTCGTTATGTGGAAGATAGCTTACCGCCGATTCCACCTTGGCAATTATCTCATCTACTGGAATTGTGCGTGGGGCAACGGCAAAGTTAAGGCCTCTAGAAAAGACGGAAACACGTCACTGGTTAAATCAGTGTTAGTTAAGTTCATTATAGTTTTGTTTTTAAATTGTTCGTTATTATTGCTGGATGTACTTTCCAGCAAAACGTCATACTCAAATTGTAAATGTTGTGGATCCACTCTTCAACACACCGGTAGGCTAAAGTAGTGAAATGTGTCTTTTGTCAACGTGACACATTACTGATTGGCCGTATCGGGTGCTGCAGGGTTGCAACACATTTATAAATAACGCGATCTAACCCAAAAACCTTTATTATGAATAATACTGGTCGCGAAAGCCTACGTGTTAAATTGAGAACGTGCCAATTCGTCACTAGTACAGCACACCGGTGTGTTTGAGAGCCAAGCCACATGGCTTGCTTCTGCACCACTGCCCAATGCATATCACTTACATTTTTTTTTATAGTTGGCTGTGTCGGGTGGTGGCGGCTTTTAACGACACAATATATTATATATTGACGATATCTAACCCAAAAAAAACCTATATTATGGATGATATTGTGGCAACATGACCACAGGGAGAAAATCCTTAATTTGAGGTCTGATACGGGCACATTTTTTTCTGGAATTCCGTCATGAACCTGCTAAGGCTAACGTCAGTGACAAGTGACATCTTAACTCGTCCCGGGCACCCCACTTCACCAGCCCTGATTTGCTCAGGGGCGCTGAAGCAACGATCAACAAACCCCCCCGGGCGGACCTTGCATGGGGAGGCCTTCGCAAAAAAGTGTGAAAACAAACTCTCTCGGAGGGAGCCGGCTCGTGCCAGCGCAAGTGTTAATCTTGGGTTAAATAAAACAATAATTATCGCTGACTCGGAGCGGACCGTGCATGTCTTCGGTCAGCACAGAAATGTGAAATTCCCACCGCCGGTCCAGGGGGCAGCGGTGGAGATGAGCACCGCTCACACGTGTAGAGCAGGGTAGATTTGTCGATATATATCTTATAAACACTCAAGACGCAGAGGTGGCAGGCCAGTTGCACGATTGTTTTATTTGTACCGTACATCGTATGTGTGTATAAATCACAGTCAGTGGGTACTGCTCCAATGGCCCAAAACATGAAGCGGCCGGTAACGAGCAGCATACATGCCTTATTTAAATTGAGGGAATCCCAAAGTCAAGCTGTGTGAATAGAGAATTTTCATTTGTTGAATCGTTACACAAATGTAAGGGTCTCTGGCAGCATTGCCCACAGCTGTTGACGGAGTGCTCACTTGGATTAAAATAGTTTTGGTTCTTTGGTTATTTTGGTAAAGTCACGTTAATGGAAAAAAATACTAACATTAAAAAAAAAACTCACGACGTTTCGATCGCAACACAATCGATCGTCATCAGGCGGTCATCAGGCGGAGAGAGAAAAATAGAAACAAAGAATATGCATTCCTGCAGTCAAGAAAGTTTTACATCAAAATTTAAAATTGTTTTTGTTTGCACGACAGTGGAGTGCTGCTGCGGCTGCCTCGTGCGTGATGTTGCAGGGGGCACGAGCTGACGTGGGGTGGGGGGGGTGGATGTGGCGAGTGACTGCGTGGGCCACAGCAGCGTGAACAGAAGAGCGCCTTGCGGAATGAGCGAGCGGGGGAACAAGGCCCCGAGCACGAACTTTCCCCCCGCGCGCGCGGGCGCAGAGGCAGAGTCCAATTTGTGGTTCACGAATCCTGTGACCGGTCACTTCGCCCCAGTGACAAATCCGCGAGCATCACCCAACCAAGGGCGTTGCAATGTTGCATTTTTTTTGGTGAGGGCAAAGGAATAAAACAACACAAATAGAATGTCAGATGTTGCTCTTTCCCTTATACAACGTTTTTTTTTAAAATGTCAGCAGTTGTTCAAGCAAGCAACACGTCCGCCTGGTGTGATTAATGTGGCTACTGGCAAAATAACTAAAGCGCTTCACTCACAATCAGACAGTGGTGGATTAAAACCTCGGTTAGGGTTTTACTTAGCCATCATCCCTCCAGGTTAAATGCAATTTAGTACAAATATCTAGCAAGACAAACAGTGGGTGTCCGAGGAACAGAATTGCCCCGCTCTATGGGAATGTTAAATATCCAGCACTGGCTCGGGGCTGTAACAGAGGAGTATAGAGCGAGTACTTGGTGTAGCAGAGAGATATTCTCACTCTGATAGAGAGGTTGTAAACCGTCAGGCCGCCATGATTAATATTGTGATTGTGTTAACTGTAAAAATATACATACCTAGAAATTACATGATTTGAATTACACGTAGCAATCATTGTCCCCGATTGGCATACTAATGGCCACTTGCAGGCCAGGTGATGTGACAAACAGAGACATCTGCCACTGGGGGTGCACTTTGAAATGTTTGGGATGAGGTGTGATGCAAGTCATCTATTGTGTGTATAGAAGTCTGAGCTGCATAAAGGGCACCACGTAAAAAAAAAACACCTTTTAATTAGAAATCAAAGGCATTGCATTTTACTTTCATTGTACATCAGACAACTACACTGTGGTAAATGTAAGAGGTCATGGCTAATCGGTTGGCTCTGTCCATGAGTTGGGATTGCGCCACGATGTCACTTAGAGCTGGCTCTAATTTAAGACTAATGAAGTGGCATATTTGACGGATTTTCATCTGCAGCCATTACTCGGGGCGCCAATTGGTAAATTTTACTCGTGACAATTGCAGTGCTGGCAGGAGGAAGGTGGAGGCCAGAGGCATTGCTCGCAGGTATTCATGGTCATGCTTGGGTGCGAGTGATACGCGCCGTGCATGTTTGGTTTCGTGTGTTGCTTGCGCGTGAATGTGTGAGACGATGCAGTGGCGTTTCTCGCGTACAATGCCCGAGATCTGACAGCTCTGCGTGGCGAGCAATTAAACTCTCTGGAGGGGTCAGGAATGGCAACAACAATAATGGCAGAAAGTTTCCTGTCGGTGGAACTTTCCGCCCCGAACGTGAATTGCACCCCCCAACTCTCTGACCAGAACAGCAACACAATTCTATTACTCCTGACTCAAACGCCTAATCAATGTATTGGACCCCCCCCCCACTTACTCTGAAGTTTGCATCCAGCAGTGTAAATGGTTAACACAGCTGACTCCAAAGAGTCCTTGGTGTGACATAGCCTGCCAAGGGAAGCTATAACCAACCTCTGAATTAATTTTTTCACGCGTTCCTTTTTTCCCCCCGAGCAACAATCTCGACACGGCGTTAATAAATAACATTGGGCACGGCCACGCGAGTGTGCCCGACAGCCAATAACTCATTCTGTAACAATCGAATGCTAGTTTTAGGCATTAACCCTAGGAGGCAACCTCATGGGGGATGGAGTAGTGGGCGGGGGAGGGGGGCATCTGAATATGGGACGACGCTGGAAGAGTTGTATTTGCCAGAATGAAACGTCGCCCGGCTCGCTGCGGGCGGCTGCGTGACCGCCTCGTGCGCAGGTGATCATGCAGAGCGGCTCTTTTGGCGCGGCTCGATCTCTCTCTCTCTCTCTCGTGCTGGGGAGGGGGAGGAATCGTTTAGTATTCTGACCTTAACACGAGCTACACTACGGGGAGCTGGCGCGCAGGCGAGGCACGCTTGAATATCAGCCAAGCCAATCGATGCGGTGCATTGACGCAGAAATGCCGGAGTGAGGCGAAGATTCTAAGGCAATGATGGACGCTGAAATAAATATACTTAAACGTACATAAATATAAGCATACCAGCTGTGATGGTGTTTATAAGTTGTATTTTTTTCTTCACATGACAAAGCACGTTTAGGGAGAAGGTTCAAGGGGTGCATCGGTGGAGGGGGGGGGGGTCTCAGGGAGTTTAAATTGTCGGAATGTGCGGCTATAAGTTGCCTTGAAATTTAGTTTTGTATGTTTTAAAAGGCTTCGGTGGCAGCACTTGAAGGCTGAATTGTAGCTCCCTGCTTGCGCAGTGCAGTTGCCGCACGGCAGTGTTTTGCGTGCTCGCTCCGCAACAACGCAGCAGCGTACAGCCATGCCCGGTGCTCAATTCCGCCGTGTTTTTAATATTCAGGCCAAGTTCCAGAGACGCCGTTAATGGCTGAGGGGAATTGAACCAAATACTTCCATGCAAATGGCTCGATGCTGAGACCACTGAGCATCAAGGTTACGAAGCCAACGGTGACATAGCTCAAAGCGTCCTGACTCTACGGTGTTCATGCCAATGAGGGCATTAATGCATTTGATTTATTTTACATGGCTTCAAGTGCCTACTTTGCTTGCAGCTGTCAGGGTCAATGTGAGACATCCTACGTGGATCCTGTACCTTGGATCTCATTTCCTCATGAGGTTTGTGTTCATTTAACCATCACCATTTATGTATTTGTTTTTGATTAGGTAACTGAGTGGCATGCTGACTTGAGCACTCAACTCGCAACCGAAACGTTGTCAGTACAATCTCACTCTGGCGTCGGTGAAATGAGCACTATAGTACTTTCCTTACAGCCATTATTAGGTTTTCTCTGGAAATATTGGTCCCTGCCATGGGGGATGTGGAATTTTGTCTCCCGCCTCTGTCGAGTTGTGAGTGAGTTTACATCCCAGAAGACTGTGAACATGGGCAAGGGCATAGTTTAGATTTGTTTTAATTTTAAGAAATTAATCCAATAAATGACTGCAAACAATTGGGCCCAATTCAGTCTCCTCCAATTAAACAAGGAACGTGTTCTTGGCTTTAACAAACACACTACTTTGTGATACAAAGTGCTGTAAATATCATGTATAAGTTAACCTTATAAACTGACAAATGAATTTCTATCAATTTAAACGTGATGGATTAGCAAACGTGGATTAAAAGATAATGTATTAAATATTTACCCGTACAAATGTGACTCCAAATCCTGATATATTTAGCCGAGTAAAGTGAGGTTTTGCGAGGCGCAGCGTATAATGCCAGAAAGAGGTAATTCTATAAATGTGCAATACGTGTGCGTACACAATTACAGAAACACGAACTGGGGGCAGGGGGTTCAGTGGTCCCTCCTGGCCATGCAAGTTATACTTGACCCTGACCTGGACCTCTCCTCGGTCAACACATATTTAAATATTTACATGTGGGGGTACTCGATGGTGAGATATTAACTACCTCGCCTGGCATACAAGGGTCCTGGGTTCGATCCCGACCCTGACTTCTTGTATATTTGGAGTTTACATGTTCTCCCTGTGGTTGCTTGGGTTTTTCTCCTCCCTCCACATTTAGAATCAACATGCGTTTAGAGTATTTGGCTGCTGTAAATTTCCACATGGTTGGCCACTTGGCTGAGCTATCATTTGTGGCCAGGTCGTTTCTGAATAGAGCTATATAGCTCAGTGGGCTTTACCTGGTAAAACATTTTAAATAGTTTATAAATCAGTGCCTGGTGAAGTGTGTTAACATCTGCATTGCGGAGACAAAGCTGGACAATTGCCTGTTGTGTTAAGGCTGGTGTGGTGAACTGGCATCAATAAGTGTTCGCTGATAGCACCTGTCCAAACATGAATATAGCAATGCACGGATCGATGCATTTTGTTTGCTGATATATTGTTTGGAGGAGCAAGATGAATGAACAATGGATCGTTGTTTCATATTCACTGTACTTATATTTGAAGTTTTTCCGACATAATTTTTTTATTTTAGTAACTTGTAACAATACTGTTTCATAAAACACAACACAAGCGCTTCAGATTAAACTCAACGTTATTACCATGGTTAATAGACCCAATGCCAGCTGTAATTATGGCGAGAGTGCTTGACTTGCAATCATCACGTTACGGTTCAAATCCCTTCTGGGTGAAGTCAGCCAATCTTTGGCCTTTGAACGAGTTAACGGTGGTCATACTTAGGCATCATTTACACCGGAGCTATCCAGCCACTGAGTGGTTGGAACAACATCACACCCAGTTTACATTTGCAAATCTTGTGCCAATATTTACATATCAAGGTTCTCACTTAAGGCTGACCTTAACTGGTGTAGGCACAAAGATATGGTGAGAGATTATTCTTGTCATTCGACGTACATGCCTGGAAGTTGAACCCATATTGTCAGGATTGCAGCCAAGTGTGATAACAACTTTTCTCCTCTCCTCTCATATCATTCTCACATTGTTACCACCACCGTCACCACATTACCGTCATTATATTAACACAACCACAGTTACAACCACAGTTATTATTAATACGATACGTGCCATGACTTGATGATCAGCAATCCACATGAACAAGACTTTCCAATCTTAACCCTAGCCATAGAATAAAAAATGTTATTTTCCTTTTGATTTGCCAGCTATGATGAGACCTTCAAATGTTTCTATATAACATTCTAAAAGCACCACGAACTCCACAAAGTCTTTCTTTTTGAAATATCGCATTAAGTGGTGGCTGCTTTGATCTATCATTCAGATCATCGCTTGATTAGATGGCCGTGCTGTTTGACTTCTAAAGATCTCACGAATGTGAAACTACTTTTCAGACCTGCAATCTTCTCTTTACAAATTTTCAGATATAAAGAAATAAACAAATCAAAATAAAAGAACACAGAAAGACAGACGCACTTGCAATCATACATGTAGCATTTCATATTAAATAGGAATAAAAAAATACCTGGCACACATTTAACATGAGTATCCAAAATGTTGTCATTGTCATCATAATCAGCAGCCATGGTCAATTCACTGCTGGATGAAAGCCGCTGCCACCTCCGAATCTGCGATGTAACGATCCAATCAGCACCTGGACATGAAACGGATTTTAGTGCTCCATCTCCTCGGTTGCGTCCTGCCAGACGCGTTTCTTATTAACTGCAACTCACTCATAATTGTTATTGGTTCTTTCGGTAATGTCACGTAGAAGGGAAACAATAAAATAACAAAAATATAAAACAATATCATTTTTTAATTATTTTATTGTTTCCCTTCTACGTGACTTTATAAAAAGAACCAAGAACATGAATCCCTGCAGTCACGGAAGCTTTAAATCAAAATTCACTCATAATTCTTAACCATGCCAATCATCCATTCTATTTGTCAAACCCTTGCTTACAGTTTTTCATTAATTGCAGTAGTATGACTCTTGTTTTTGTTTTCATACATACCTCACAAGTCGTGTACGTATGTTTCACCAGCATTTGGAGAGAGAAAAAAACCTAGAAAATCTTAGGGTGCTAAAGGACTGCAATTGTTTAAAACGAGGTTTGTATTAGAGATCTAAGAACATCAGTCGCTTGAATTGGACTGAAGTAAGAGCTGACACAATCACAAAACCAGAAATTGCACTATTCGTCTCGTTATTGACCAATTAAAGTAAGTAGTGTCCATTCATTCAATGTGAAGAAAAAGTGGTGGATAAAATGAGCACGTGGCAGTGCTCATCTTAAACTAAACTACTGTATTTTTATTTTGTTGATTCTAAATGTGGAGGGAAAAACCGGAGCACCCAGATAAAAATCCACGCCACCACTTGGAGAAAAAGGAAACCTCCAAATTTCCAGGCGTCAGGGTCGGGACGAATCCACGACCGCCTGCTTACCAGGCGAGGGAGGTAACATCTCAGTAGCACCCATCTCTAAGCAGTGGAACTCAAAGTTCACGATGAATTTGGAATGTTATTTCCACTTTGCTATAGTTAGCATGGTTTAACGTCAGTTCTCTCTGTAATTTCCTGTATTTCATTCCCATTGGTTGCTGGAATGACTGCAATTATCAAATCTCTCACGGTTAATATGTAACCAATTAATATTTAAGCGTTTATTTATTAATTTAAATTATCTGAAAACATTCTGTCGCTGTGAACAACTCTCGCAAATACACAGACTGCAGGAAGTGATAGATCTTCATAGAGAAGGTTGCAAAGCAGGGCTCGAGGTACAGTGAGGAAAAAAGTATTTGATCCTCTGCTGATTTTGTACGTTTGCCCACTGACAAAGAAATGATCAGTCTATAATTTTAATGGTAGGTTTATTTGAACAGTGAGAGACAGAATAACAACAACAAAAAATCCAGAAAAACGCATGTCAAAAATGTTATAAATTGATTAAATACTTATTTCCCTCATTAAAATGCAAATCAATTTATAACATTTTTGACATGCGTTTTTCTGGATTTTTGTTGTTGTTATTCTGTCTCTCACTGTTCAAATAAACCTACCATTAACATTATAGACTGATAATTTCTTTGTCAGTGGGAAAACGTACAAAATCAGCAGGGGATCAAATACTTTTTTCCTCACTGTACCTCGAGCCCTGCTTTGCAACATTCTCTATGAAGATCTAGGAGCACACTCTTAAAGGGAGTGCTCCTAATCTCAGCTTGTTACCTGTATAAAAGACACCTGTCCACAGAAGCAATCAATCAATCAGATTACAAACTCTGCACCATGGCCAAGACCAAAGAGCTCTCCAAGGATATCAGGGACAAGATTGTAGACCTACACAAGGCTGGAATGGGCTACAAGACCATTGCCAAGCAGCTTGGTGAGAAGGTGACAAAAGTTGGTGCAATTATTCGCAAATGGAAGAAACACAAAAGAACTGTCAAGCTCCCTCGGCCTGGGGCTCCATGCAAGATCTCACCTCGTGGAGTTGCAATGATCATGAGAACGGTGAGGAATCAGCCCAGAACTACACGGGAGGATCTTGTCAATGATCTCAAGGCAGCTGGGACCATAGTCACCAAGAAAACAATTGGTAACACACTACGCCGTGAAGGACTGAAATCCTGCAGCGCCCGCAATGCCCCCCTGCTCAAGAAAGCAAATATACATGCCCGTCTGAAGTTTGCCAATGAACATCTGAATGATTCAGAGGACAACTGGGTGAAAGTGTTGTGGTCATATGAGACCAAAATGGAGCTCTTTGGTATCAACTCAACTCGCCGTGTTTGGAGGAGGAGGAATGCTGCCTATGACCCCACGAACACCATCCCCACCTTCAAACATGGAGGTGGAAACATTATGCTTTGGGGGTGTTTTTCTGCTAATGGGAGAGGACAACTTCACCGCATCAAAGGGACGATGGGCGGGGCCATGTACCGTCAAATCTTGGGTGAGAACCTCCTTCCCTCAGCCAGGGCATTGAAAATGGGTCGTGGATGGATATTCCAGCATGACAATGACCCAAAACACACGGCCAAGGCAACAAAGGAGTGGCTCAAGAAGATGCACATTAAGGTCCTGGAGTGGCCTAGCCAGTCTCCAGGCCTTAATCCCATAGAACATCTGTGGAGGGAGCTGAAGGTTCGAGTTGCCAAACGTCAGCCTCGAAACCTTAATGACTTGGAGAAGATCTGCAAAGAGGAGTGGGACAAAATCCCTCCTGAGACGTGTGCAAACCTGATGGCCAACTACAAGAAACGTCTGACTTCTGTGATTGCCAACAAGGGTTTTGCTATCAAGTACTAAGTCATGCTTTGCAGAGGGGTCAAATACTTATTTCCCTCATGAAAATGCAAATCAATTCATAACATTTTTGACATGCGTTTTTCTAGATTTTTGTTGTTGTTATTCTGTCTCTCACTGTTCAAATAAGCCTACCATTAAAATTATAGACTGATCATTTCTTTGTCAGTGGGCAAACGTACAAAATCAGCAGGGGATCAAATATATTTTCCCTCACTGTAATTATGAACGAAGCAAACGTGACGTGCAATAAGTTCGCCGGACAATTACACACATATCTGTTGAAAGCACGCGGCTAGACAACAAGTGAGAATATGCACATTTCTCTATGTAATGATGACATGAAGAGGTGGAAGGGGGCGGTTTTGAGTGCTTTTTGTAAAAATATATATAACTGTAGAATAGAAAAACAATGTGGGCCTAAACAAGCATGGCGTTAACCAGTGTGTTACTATGATAAGTAAGGATTATAATAAATGGAGATATTGATAAAGACAATGGATCAAAATATTAAAAGTGCGGAAAACAAAAACACATTGAGAGGTTCACGCTTGGAATAGCGAACATCTACAAGTTAGAGACATCATTGTTGCATGTTGCGTGGTCGGAAAAATAAGAGAACTTGGTTAGGACACGTCGTCACCATGGTGATGATGGCTGGTGGTAGAGACTCCCAAGTCACAGCCAAGGAATGGAACACACCTGAGAAGACATCCACCGAGGCGATGTAGTGATGGAATCAGCTCGTAGTATGATAGTGGTCATTCAGAGTCCAGCTGCACGAACATATCGAGACCCAGCAGGTTGCACCATATGCAGTTAAGTTAACTCTACCTTAAATTAACCGGTGAAGCTAAGGTTTCTCCATACTCAAATAATTAATGGGACTTCCTTTATCCACGCTCAATGATAACCTGACTCACTAATAATTAATCACTGCCAACATCCGACTTGGTACGAATATATTTCCATGGCCAGGAATATCATTATTATGTTTCTGGAAGTTAACGGTCATCATCCAATGGAAAGACAAAAAAAATGTACCCCAGCGTTGGCTCAGGGCAACCAACAGAGGGGAGTGCTGCCCCACATAGGGGGACACTTTGGCTCTTGACATCTCTGTTAGTGGCCTTCAGCCAGTGGTGGAGATGCCACATCTCAATGGAAAGGGGACAATGTCTGCATAGGATCACCACTTGACCTTTGTATTGTTATTTTATCATTACATTTGTTTTATCCAGGAAAGCCTCTCCTGCCACGTTTTTCGCCGTATGGAGCGGTGTTGCCACGTGCGATCCCAATTGAGTGATCTTTCATCATTGGGATGGTTGGCCGATACTGGTTTCAATAGATATTATTGGAGGAAAATGGGGAACCCATGCAGAAGAGAATACAAACTCCACTAAGAAAGGTGCCAGAGTCGAGAATGGAACCCAGGATCTTCTTGCTGTAACGCACAAGTGTTACCACTGTGCCACTCTACCCCTCACCCCCCCCCCCCCCCCCATATTTTTTAAAATCTAAAAGTCACCATGGATAGAGTTTCTCTCGAATCATAATTTGAGCTTGCAAAGTTTACACCTGTGAGAAAGCTGGCCATGTTAGACACCTGGTGCAACAAAGTTACCACCTTGACTGGCGAAGGCAGAGAAAACACAGTCAGCTTGCCATGAACCTGGCCCCACACGACTCCTTTTGCGTGCTGGTTTTTTGTTCTTGTTCATCGCATCTCGAGGTGGAGTGTGTAGGATGAGTGGGGCGAGCTGGTGTATATTAGCATGCCCATTTAATCTGTCGCTTTGGCATTTCAAAATGAGGTCGGCGGCAACCTCCGTATGCCCAATGAGCACCACGAAATTAATAAGCAGCACTTTACGCGCGACCTTTCTCCAAAGTTCAAGGTTATAAGTCCCCCCTCTCTCAGATGTGGATAATCAGGGATGTAAAAAGAATACGTGGTGAGATTTTTTTTTATCTGTCAAAACACACCGAGTTAATGTTTTGTGATATTTCCATTTGCAGCTTTCCAATCTATAGTCTCTCTCAAGATGAAAACAACACTTTTATTTTATTATTAAAAATGAGGTCTGTATATTGCTTTATTTAGCGACAGCACAGGCTAGGCAATGCTTAGAATGCTTCGACATGTTTATAGCTCACCGAACACAATATATTTTGCAAACTGCGTTTTCTGATGCTGCATTTTTTTCACTTAATGCACGAGGGCACAAGAATGGCAGCAACAATGCAATGACCTACAAAGCTCACAGCTCATTAGAGCTCTCGGCTTCGTAGCCTGCATTTCTCTGTTTCCAAATTAAAAGGCGGTCGCGAGGAAAAAACAAAAAAGGGCTGCTGCAACAACCAAGACGATGCAAGGAGCGCAGAAGTCGTTTGTCTGGTGTATAGGAGGCGAGACTTATTAATCTGTCACTCAGCACAGCGTGGTTGGAATATTGTGCTTTACTCCGAGAAAAGCACAAAATTATGTTTTACTTTGGAGTGTTCTTTCTGCTTTCTTCCCCTTCAATTTTGTTTTCATGAGGTGGGATGTGGGGATTTTTTTTCCCCCACTCTCTCCCTGTAACTTTTAACTTAGTTTTGGTGAAAGGAATTGATTTGTTCAATGATGCTCGTTCCAAGTAAAAAATAATAACAAATCCTCCTGAGAATGTAGTTTATTGTTTTACTTTTCCACTCTGGTTACGTTGAAATAAGGAGGTGAACTTTTGACTCGTATGAGAACGTTATACTTGGCTATACTCACACATATAACGGCGTTTATCATTCAAATTAGTTTGTATACAAACTATTAGCTCGCACGCAGATCTGTCCGTCCCTCTTCTCCCAGAATCAGAATATTTAGACTGGAAAAATCCGATGAGCTATGAAGCGCTTTTTCACAGATGTCCTCCAGCCGGCCAGCTAAGCCAGTGATCTGATTGTATTTTAGCGTCCGGGCTAGAGGATGGGCGGATATGCAGGTGACATCATCACGCAGCTGTGCAAAGTGACATCACCGCTGCGCATGCACACTTGCCTGTTAGCCAGCTAGGCAAGCAGAAATCCAGGCAGGAAACCTTTTTTTCTCATGTAGTATGATTCGTTTATTCATTTATTTCAGGCATCTTTACTTTACTCCAAGGCCGTAGCCATGGAGTC